>NC_092439.1:3772982-4387148 GCF_036169615.1 Heliangelus exortis
ACACTCAGAGCAACTTTCACACTTTTAAAGTGTGATTTTGCTAGTTAAAAAGAAATATAACTACCAAGCTAGACTATTTTTACATTGCTTGACTCTTTGCCCTTTTCATATTTTTTTTTTCTTCTGTCTGTGGTGGATTTCTTTTGATTTTGTTTTTTTTCTCTCTGTAGTCCAGGCTAAGGACAGTCCACGTGAACCTGAGCTGAGATATAAGTATCACACTCAGAGCAACTTTCACACTTTTAAAGTGTGAATTTGCTAGTTAAAAAGAAATATAACTACCAAGCCAGACTATTTGCATTTGCATCAGAAGGAGGGAAAATGAAAAGCACTGATTCCTTGGGGAGCCCTACTCAAAATAAGTTGTTGCTGAAAGAAAACCTGATCAATGTAATTGTTTGTCTAATTGTTTTATATAATTGAAATTACCAGATGTGTCCTGGGAAGGGAAGTCTTCCAGTCTCATGTTTTCTGGGGTATACATGGAAAAATTTGTTGCAGCCAGTACAGACATACTGGTGCTATACTGAGAATGTGAGCCAGAATGTGAGTGCTTTATTTATTTGTTGCCCTTTATTCCTCTAGTTTAAGATGAACAGCTGTCAAATCTGGGGGTTTTTTGTTGGTTTTTGTTTTTTGGTTTTTTGTGAGTAGAATCTGTTGCAATGAATGTTTTCTTATAAATGCACCAGGAACAGTATCAAAAAAGCCTAATGCCAAGTGATGAAGAGAGCCATAAAGCACAGGGAGTTTGGCTGTTCTTTTATTGTGCTACTGAGTCCTCTACAGTTACTTATGGAGATTTTTTTTCCCCCCCCCTGCTCATTTTCCCCTTGGCTCTTCTGGATATGTATCAAGGTCTCTAGAAGGGTGACCTGCCAGGACAGCTGCAGCCAGAAGGAGTGAACAGAGCCAAGACCAAGATTTCTTAGGGGAGAAAAACAAAACAGGGCTTCTTAATTGTTAATGCCATGAGAGGAGCTCCTCCTCCTCCTCCTCATCTGCTTTGGGGGACATGGGACTGGTTGCAGAGATCCTCACACCCAGCCAGGAGTGAGAAACCATCTTCATTATTTTATTTTTTCTTTTTTACTATAATTTTTCCATGATAATAAAAGCAAGAGGAACTTGAGTGGGCAGACAGAAATGTAGTGGGAGGAAAATGGAAAAGAAGAAGGAAGATGAAGGGAGGTGAAAGAATAGCTGTTGGCAGTGATTTTTTAAACCCTTTTGAAAGCATCACAGCAATTTTTAAAGAGAAATTTGGCACCTTTTTTTGGCCTCCTGCATCTATGTGCAATTTTCTTACAATTGAGGGAATTCGGTGGTAGCCACGTTAAGGAAAGTTATGTATACATGATATATTGGCAGGTAAAAACAGATGTTGGCAGATAAAAGGATAAACAGGAAAAAAAAAAATCTGTTTCACAGGCATATTATGGTTTCAGCCACATCATTCAGCAGTGAAAAAATTATTCCTCTGGCTGATAATAGCAGGTAATGAAAATTTTGAGGGAGCTGCTAGTAAAAACTAGTATTTTCCTTGATGTATATATGGAAATTGAGCACAGAGCATGTGGTGTTCCTGTGGCTAATGAATTCTAAAGCAAAGCCAGGAGCTGGAAACACGCAGAAACTCCCCACTGCAGGGATCTTTGGCACCATTGTGTGGCTCTGTGGCTGAGACAATGGGAACAATTTTATGCTAATCAGTGGAAATAAAATGCAACATTTTGGTACAAGAGAAATTAGGTGACACCAGCACTTGAACTTTTCTAAGCAGGAGTCTGGGTTTGGAGGTTATCAGAATGGATAACACTGGGAGACACTTCCAACCTAATGCAAGTTCTGGCAACTGGAAAGTGCAAATTCTTTATTTTCTTTCTTTATGTTTGGTTTTTTGGGTTTTTTTTGGTGACTCTAAGATGTGCAACTTCGTTATTTTATCTATGATTTTTTTTTTTTTTCCTTCTGTCTTTATCTTAAGGGATATAAAAAATTCTGTGAAACTGTCTTGCTTACAATAAGTTATTTCTTCTTTGGATGGAAGGATCCACTGCTTTCACATGCCTAGGTTAAGTGTCCTGCTTAAGGGTACTTAAAAGTGATTGATAACAGGTCCCCAGAAAACAAATACAAAATCAGAGGCAGTGGCAGAGAAAGGTCAAAGGCAAAGGGCCAGTGGGGGTGAATGTGGTCAAGTAATAGGGGATGCTCTGCAGAGGAGGCTGAGGGAATGTGTAGGGATGTATTCCAGGGAAAAGTTTCTATTGCATTGCCTGAAAATCTTTCCAGCCTCTCTGTTGCCAGACCAGAGCTTTTTCAGGACTTTTATGGATAACCCCTGAAAGTATGTTAAATAAATATTACTCATCATGCTCACTTGCACACTGAACATTGTACACACAAAATTATATTGATTTTTTTTTGCCTTGCAATGACTCATCATCTGCTTTAAAGAAATAGTGAAATATGTAAGTGAAGTTATTACTTGATGCAATTTTTTACAAGGGTACTGCTTTAATCAGGATTCAAGATTTTGCAAGGGATATAAAATAAAAACAAATCATGGGCTCAATGACACAAATGTCAGATACAGCTCTTTAAATCACAAATCTCTTGGTAGAGAATCAGGATTTTGTGAAAAAAGGTTTTTGTCAAGAGAGAGCAGACTCTGAAGCCAAGACAGCTCCAGTGACACTGCCTGATGCACACTTCTGCTTTTCAGTATCAAGACACATAAGTTGAATCATGGACTTACTTAGGATGTAGGGGCAGAAATGAGCTAATATCTTTGATTAAAGAAGTTATCCATCCTCTGTGAAAACAATACTCCAAGTGGTTCAGCCTCTGTGTTAAATGTGTTTTTTCTAACAAAGTCTTTCTTGGATAATTTGCAGTAGCTTGTGCTGAAGTGTTTGCTGCTAGTGGCTTTTGACAGCCCAAATACTGCAGAAGGGCACTGATTACACAATAATAAACTACATCAGAATGTCTAAATTAATACAGATTTCAGGCACGAGTTTTGCATCTCATTCAAGAAAAAAAAAATCAGAAATAACTCTTACTAATGAAAGCTTTTTATATCAAACTAAAGGCTCCGAGCACACAGCACAGAGAGGGAGAGTGAAGTTTGAAATGCTGGTGTCAAAGAATGAGTGGAATTGGTTGAAAAAAGAATCAGAAAATACATGGAGCATTTGTGTGTGGTCCCCAAGATTCAAAGGGCTTCTTTTCATGGCAGTAGTCACTATTCTTTTTATTGTTTTATCAATAAAATGGGAAACAAATTGATAAGCAAAGGGCAAAAAACCTTCTTGGTGCTTCCCACATTAAAAATTATTTTTTAAAGGCTGTTTTATCGGAAATACTCTTTTCAAAGTACTTTTGGTTAATTTGTAAATGATGAAAAACAGACTTTGTAGATGCTAAAATAGAAGCAAATTGAATGCTCTAATAATTCTTTAAATGAGAATTCTTGTTCCACGTGTTTGATAAGCTCTGAGTAGAAGAGGATTTTTATCCCTATAGTGGATCAGCCAACCTGGGTTTTTCAGGATGCAGTTCTGATTGTGGGAAGATATAAATGGGTTCTTAGATATGTGTAACAGCTTTGTAAATGCTTTAAAAAATATTTCTCCCAACTGCAAGCTGGGACTAGGGACAGTGCTCCTCTGACAGTAGGACAGGGGCTGTACAAGGCTTGGGTGTGTAATTTATTTTTGGACATTTTGCCTTTCAGATGAGCAGTACTCTGATTGCTACCTGTGGAGTTACAAAACTTATATCACACCCGTCAGTTCCCATTAAATTAATGAATTGTGTCTACTTAATTATTTCTCAAGTAGTTAAATGAAAAGTATTTCTCTCAACCCAACTGAGTTTAGTAGAGTCAGAGGTCATGTGAGGAAATAAGTTCTTGCTTACATTTTTATACTGTGAGATTAATATTACTGAAAAATTTCTTAAGTTTCCCATACAGGTTAAGGATTAGACTTTGAGGATCAAACTTTAATAAATCACTTAAGAGAAATAACCTGTATTTTTAAAGCATCAATGAGTTGTTAGCAGGACAAGCAGAATGCCTTTTGGAGCTTGGATTTTTTTAGTATGGACATTTTAGGATCTGTGGCTCTCCCTCCCAGAAATTGCTGGTTTTTTCACTCATGAAACTGAACTCCAGAACCAGACTGCTATTTATAAAATCAATCATACTCACATTGTCCATGCTCCCCAAACCCACTGAAAGAAACGGAAACCAAACGCTCACTTTAGCAAAAGTAGAAAAGAATCAAGAAGTCCTTGAAGTCCACTAGGCAGAAGGTGATGTTGCAAAGCAGGCAGAATATGGCTTTTTTCTGTAAGCTCAACTGGGCAGCTTTTGTGCTTGCTGCTGCTCAGAAGGACCCAAAGAACGTGGGTGTGAAGGGGGTGCTGGCCTGAGGTTTGGCTTTGGGGCTGGTGAATTCAGTTGTCCCCATTTCTGTTCCATGGTGCAGCAAAATCTTTTTGACCCAGAACGTGATGTAAATTGATATAAAACTCAATGTAAATACCTCTGCTTTCCTGTAGTTTCAATTTTGCATTTTCTAAATATAGAAACTGGCAGCAGCAGGAAAAGAACAAGAAGAGGTGCAAGAAAAGGGTAAAGTCAGGAAGAGAAAGGAATGGGAATTAACACAAAGCTGCTACATTGAGTCAATTTTAAATTTAGCTCAGCAATCCCTGCTTTCTCACCCCTAAGTAACCTAACTAGCTCCAGAGGAGAGTTTATTTGAAGCTACTCCATCACAGGAATAAAGACAGCCCTTGTATTGTAAAGAGGTGTCAAGTAACTACTCCTAACCCCCTACCAGTGAAGGAGAACTGGGCACTGGGCTTTGTCAGTCCTTGGCACACTAATACAGCTCCTGGTGACCTCAGTGTCCTTCAGTCAAGACCAAGGAAAGCTGTGAAATACAGAAATAAAAGTTTTTTTTCCCTTGTGCATTCTGAAATGCAGGAGAAGTTGTGGTCACATCGACAGAGACCACACAGGAGCTTTCTTGTCTTGGTTCATTACATTAATTTTTTTTTTAAAATAAGGAACTGCAGAAAAGAGATACAAATATTCTTTATCTTTTCTGTGGCTGATTTTAGTGAGATACTGAGGGGAGTGATAGTTGACAGAGATGAATCTCTTTTGACTTAGAGATATCAAAATACATTGTGTTCAGTATCATTCTTTTCAGGGCCACTCCAAGCCTTAGAAGAATTGCCACTTTTGCAGTCAAATCCAAGTAACATCTGCTCTTTGCAACCAGTCAATATTGTGGAAAAGTTCAAAGAAAGAAGATCATTAGTAGTGTCAGCTTTACAACCAGGAGGTAATGGCATTAAAGTGAGCAAGTATAATACCCAACAATACCAGGCTCATTAACCAGTGATTTATCATGATGAAAAGACCTGTTTAACCTTTAGTCTTCACATGCTTTCTGTTTTTAACAAAAAGACCTATTATTTCTAGTTGTCAAGTGATAATTTGCAGGCTGTTAAAGGGATGTATTAAATTATGTTTTAAATGATTATACAGAATAACACAAATATTGCATTTAGTTGAAGCTAATATGATTTTTTTCTTCTCTTCCTCTTTTAATGTTCTTCAGCCATTTGGAAAATAAAATGAAGTCCTTATATATATTACAGATATCAGTATGGGACTTTTAAGCAAGTTAAACTGAGTTTGCTGCATGCAGCAAGTCACAACAGTATTTTATAGAAGCAATGAAATCCACAGAGAATTTTGAGGGTTGTATTTACCTGTGCAGAAAGCTTGTCCTTGCCTCTGGATAAGTGAGTGCCTGTAGCTGATGGTCCTGTAGGTGTAGGTTTCTTTTATCTACATCCTCAGGTGTTTCATGAATCTAATTCAGTTTTGGAAAGGAAACACTGTTGATTCTTTTGACAGCTGCCATTTAACCTTATCTACTACAGGAGATCAGCCAGCACAGATTCTCTGACCTACAATATCTGTGAACCCCCTCTGGAAAGGTCAGGTCTGTCAAATTGTGTCAAACTCTGAGGTGGCTTTTGTGATGTGGACAAACATCCATCAAGGATGGGAAAGATGAGACTCATTTCAGATCTAGTTGGATCATTTACATTGAAGGTTACCAGGAGTGCCATGTCATCTCCTGTCTAGTTTCATGGGGTTTTCCATCTATTTAGTTCTCTTTATATCCTTAGCATAGTAAAAGCATAAGTTTATAACTGATCTGGTGAATCTCCAAGTATTTCTGTGAAGGAATTGGTTCTAGACACACAAAGTAACCTGCATGAGCAGACAAAGTAAAATGATTGTGGACCTCACACCTTTTTTTCACACTTACCTTTTGCATATTGTACAGTGCACATTCTCTGGCTTCAAAGATGGGTGACTCTGAGCACACTGAAATTGCAGTAATATTGAGAGAATGGGAGTCCTACAGCATCCTTGTCATCACATGTCCTGGCTGGTTTAGTTCTTTCTGTAGAAGTCCTTCAGGTCCTTTCAAGAAAAAGAAGGAATGAAACCAGGTCTTCTGAGTGAGTGACATGAGTACAAGGCTCCTGAAGGGGCTGCTCTTTCTCTCTCCTGTTTTCCTCCTTTCTCTTTTTTCTCTTTCTTCTCTTTCTTCTCTTTCTTCTCTTTCTTCTCTTTCTTCTCTTTCTTCTCTTTCTTCTCTTTCTTCTCTTTCTTCTTTTTTTTTCTTCTTTTTCTTCTTATTCTTCTTTTTCTTCTTTTTCTTCTCTTTCTTCTCTTTCTTCTCTTTCTTCTCTTTCTTCTCTTTCTTCTCTTTCTTCTTTTTCTTCTTTTTCTTCTTTTTCTTCTTTTTCTTCTTTTTCTTCTTTTTCTTCTTTTTCTTCTTTTTCTTCTTTTTCTTCTTTTTCTTCTTTTTCTTCTTTTTCTTCTTTTTCTTCTTTTTCTTCTTTTTCTTTTCTTCTTTTTCTTTTCTTCTTTTTCTTCTTTTTCTTTTTTCTTTTTTCTTTTTTTTTCTTCTTTTTTCTTTTTTCTTTTTTCTTTTTTTCTTTTTTCTTTTTTCTTTTTTCTTTTTTTCTTTTCTTTTTTTTTCTTCTTTTTCTTCTTTTTTTTTCTTTTTTTTCTTTTTTCTTTTTTTCCTTTTTTCTTTTTTTTTTCTTTTTTCTTTTTTTTTCTTCTTTTTTCTTTTTTCTTTTTTCTTTTTTTCTTTTTTCTTTTTTTCTTTTTTCTTTTTTTTCTTTTTTCTTTTTTTTTTCTTTTTTTTCTTTTTTCTTTTTTTCCTTTTTTCTTTTTTTTTTCTTTTTTTCTTTTTTTCTTCTTTTTCTTTTTTTTCTTTTTTTTCTTTTTTTCTTCTTTTTCCTTTTTTAATAATGATGTTTGATGCTTTGGTTTTGATTGGGTAGCTAACCCTCTCTCCTCCCCCCATGAATCTGAACTGTACTCTTTATATCTGTTGAACCGAAAAGTCAACTGCTTGCATATTAGAGAGTATTTGGCTTCTAAAAGAGACAGGTGCTTTTAGCAGGATTGCTTCTCAGTATTTTCCCAATGATTTAGTAATAAATGTGGATCCTTCCTTCTTTAGGCAACAGTCACTGATTCCTGTGGTCACTTCAGGACTCAGCAGCTGGGGTGAAATTCTGTCCTCAGAGAAATTTTGCCATTGACTCCTACAGGCTCTGGGGTCTCAGCTTTTGTCTTTCCAATGCAGTCTGTTGGGGAGGGGGAGAGAAGGGAGAGACAGACAAGTCCTTAGAGGAAAAAAAAAGAGAAACCAGCTTGTATGGGGTTTGTTTTCCTGTACACTTAAAAGATTTGACTGATGGCAGTATCTTTAAAAAAGAGAATGGATCTCATTCTCTTGCCTTGCAGTTCTGCTTGCAATAGAACTTTCAATACATTTTTTTGCCTGTGGAAACAAGAAGTTTACAGTGCTGTAAGTGGTTATGTCTAAACTTCTCCTTTGAAAATGTGGGAAATACCCAAACCTTGTGTTTGGCTTTGGAAAATTTGTGGATTATCGAGTTTGCAAATTCTCACAGGGAGGGAGCAAAAAGTCGAGTAGGAAGAATTTGGTAGGTTCAGGTTTTGCATGCAACTATTTGTAGCATCCTGGTGGTGACACCAGATTAGGGTCACAGCTGCAACAAATTTTTGCTCTTTCTGGGCTCCATTTTGTAAGTATCTGAATATTCCATCTCTTAGGGATCAGAGGGTTTCAGGGTATGTTATCTCAGAGATTCTTGTGTTGGTCAAAGGTTTGACTGGGTGATCATGGAGGTCTCTTCCAACCTGAAAATTCTGTGATTCTGTAATTGTGTGAGATAACCCACACGTACAAGTGCTTTCCTAAGTCTGGGCTGAATTATGCCCCACTGAATCCTGTGAGGAAATACAGGGGATGAGATCAGAGGCAGCAGGGGCCCTGTAGGAGGATTGCTTGGAAAGGGATGTGGCTGAAGCATCATCTGGATTTTTCTTCAGGGACACCTGTCCAATTGGATGGAATCATGATAATTTTGCAGCACTGGTAAATGGATATTCTATTCTTATAGTGAAAAAAGGGAAGAGTTGATTATATTTAGTTGTGCTAAGTGTTACTTGGTCTAATCACCCAAAACTGTGCTGTGAATAGAAGGAAAAATATTAAAAGGTTGCAAGAAAATGGAAAGGATGGATGCACATTTGCAATTGCTTTCAAAGAGAGCTTAAAAGCTGCAAAGAAGTACAGAGTGAGCTGAGTGGGTTGGCACATGGTGTAGTGTATATCTACATACACATTAAAATGCACCCAGTCTCAGAACGGGGCTTTCTCCACTCCCTTTACCCCACTCCCCCTTCAGCCCCCCCATTCTCTGCTGCCTCACAAAAGCTTTTCCACAAAGGAAATTCTTCCTGGTTTGTAAAACAGTTGTGTAAAACTTGGACTGTAAAGCCACAGTTGACTGCTTTAATGTGGAACAGTTGGGAGGGTGGGGAACGGCTGGCAGGTTGGGACAGGACAGAGCCATGGTGCCCCTATTCTGTTGAGGGGCTACTTAGTCACACCACCTGCTCCCCCTATTCTTCCAAAGGCAAACCAGTCCTGACAGTCTGAACAGACGGATGCTGAGCCTCAATAACTCGGACACACGGCACCAGACGGAGCAAGGGGAGCTAAGAAAAGATAAATTGAGTGATCAATAAAGATAAGGGACCTGGTTAGCAGTAAATGCTGGAGACGGAGCAGACAGAACAAGGGGGGAATGTGTGTTAAATAATGCAAGTGTGTGTTCAGCTAAACTCCAACTTTTCAAATCCATGTATTGTTCCCCAAAAAGCCTTTTTTTTCTCCCTCCCGTGTTGGCTAATTGTGGTTTAGGTAGCTGTAAAGTGTCTGTAAGCACATACAGGCTCCCTAGTAGGAGTTTCTGCAGAGTCAGCTGTGCTCTGGGGTACCTGGCTGGAGGAGGAGGATGGGGAAGAGAAGGGGGCTGTGTCCAGAGGTTGTCAGTGATGTTCTTGCACCTCCCACCTTTGCAACATAGGGAAAGTACAGTAAGGAGCAACAAAGTTCTGATCCAGTTTAGATACCAGCACTTTGACAGCTGAATGACAGTGAAATGGTCCCAAATGGTGGGTTTATTTTAAGTGGCTCTCACATGCTCTGTCTCAAAGGCACTCTTCTTGTTCTGAACTTCTGCCTGGCATTGCAAAGGTCTCAACTTCAGGCTTAGAGTTCTAAACCCTACTGTATTCTAAGAAGAAGATATGAAAAGCACCCTAATCAGCCTACATTGGTGCTTCACCTTCAGTGAATGAAAGCCATTCCTGTGATGTAACTGATGCTTTGCCTTATTGCCCCTCAACTACTCTGGGGTAGCAGCATACATGGGAGAAGCTACTTGGTGTTCAGCAAGGATGAATCATAGGATATGTGTAGGCACAGAGATGTCATGCATTCTAAGTTGATAACTTTGCCAAGGAACCTTTTTCTTGCATTTAGGCCACCAGTACCACACACCAGGAAACCACTTGAAGTACTGCTGACCTTAGAATATAGAATATATTAGTTCAGTTGGAAGGAACCTACAAAGAATCAGTCCAATTGCCTACATGTTAGCAAGCAAAATGTTCAGTGGACAAGGAAGAGAATGGTGCTAAAGAATAAAGTTACTAACCTGTTCCATTAGGCTGATTGAGCTTTTCTGCTTCTTGTTGCCTCAATATGATTAAAAACATTTAATCTCACCACATCAAATGGGCTGCCCTGATTGCATTATCTAGTACATCATGCAGGTCCCATGGCCTCAGCTCCCATCCTTTCTATTATTTGACTTGTGTATTTCTTCTGTAATGCTAAACAGTTATGCTGTACAGTAAATAAATTGGAAAGTGCTGACAGTTTTTAAGGTGTTGCTCACCAAAATATTCCAGGACATGAAAAATTAATTGTAGTTGGGCAGTGGGGCACTGTATACATGTTATACAGGTATAGAAAAGTCTACTCTGCTTCACTAGGCAGGAGAAAATGCAGACCCCTAGAAATCACTCATAGGTGGACTTAAAGGACAGGGGAAAACTCAAAAAGAAGAATGGAATCAGTCTTGGTGAACTGGTGGTAGCTTGTAAGTGCAGCTGAGCCTCAGCTGTTCTCTCCAGTGTCATCCTGAACTGACACTTTGATTTTCCTCTTGGAGCTGAAATGGTTCTCACCCTCCACAGCTGATCCTGCCCAGCTGTGAGGACTCAGGCAGTGGGAACCCCTTTCCTGAGGGCAGAGGGGCCAAGCACAGCTGCCTGGAGCCAGCTGGTAGCTTTGGGTGGTTCTCATCACTGGGAAGATGGAGGTGCCCTCCACAAGCTGTCCTAAGGATTAGACACATCCTAACATGTGTCTCCAGCCACCCTGCCTGTCCCACAGCAAACAAAAAACCCCACAAGTCTGTGGCAATACTGCCTGGCTCAGGTTGGGAAGTTTCCTCTGCTCAAGGTAAGGCTCTGAGAGCCTTTTTCAGGGGGGATAGGATCCAGTGTGACACTGTGCATGGTACAGGATTCTTTTCTTTTCACTGTACATGGGGATTATTGATGATGAGAATTCCAGGATAAGGATGGAAAATGAAGGTAACCTGGAGAATGAGCTCTCAGCCCATTTTCAGTGTGGGCCACAGGCTGCTGATGGGATACCTAGGATATGCAATAATGATGGAAAGCTGGAAAAATGCTTGGAATTTTTCCAACACCTGTAGGAGTTAACTGTTCTGGACAGAAGTCCTGGATGCTGGTCTTTTGTCATTATGCAGCTCAACTTCCCCCAGTAATGAGACAGGGGAGCATTTTTCCAGTGTGTGTTTCTTGACTGGCCAGAGCCCCAGGGCTCAGCTGTGCTCTGGAGACCTGGTTGGAGTTTGTAGTAGTATTTCTATTATTTCCCTCCTTGTAATTTTAATGGTGACTTTTTTTTTTTTTAAGGGTGATGGTAAAGGGAGAAGATATGGAACAGAGTCAGGAGAGAGGGATATGAATGGCTTCTTGCAGTGCTGTTAAACCCCAGAGCCATATCCCTGTTGTGCTTGCAAATGGGATAGTGATGCTGACTAGAGGAAAAAAATTGTTGAAGATGGCACAAATTAAACACGTTAGCAAAAACTTCAAGCCAAGTGCTTCTTACACTTTTAAAAGTTATTTCAGTCTTCATACACTAAGGTTTGAGGTAAGGAGAAACACCACCCCTGCCCCCATGCTGTACTTTATTCTGTCGTGACATGCAAGCAACATACTCTGGAAAAAATAAACAGGGTGAGAAACTTGTAGAACAAGGTTTGTTTAGCACTGTTGGGATGAATTAAATGAGCTAACAGACACCAGCTCTGCATGAGTCAGGATCTTCTCCTGATTTCCAGTTTGGGCCCTATTGAGTATAAGCATGCGTTGTAGATATTTTTTTTTTTTTTATATACCCTATCAAATCAGCAGCCATGTTGAGTCATCTGCATGTATGCTAATTAAAAGTGATGGGGAAGAGCTCTGTGCAGGCAGGATGTTAACAGTGCTGTAATGACCATGGCTTGGCTGCACACTGTTGTTTTATTAGGACTTGATCCTTGGGGGTACAGAGTGATTCCAGCAGCAGGCAACTGCTGTCTGCTTGGTGCAAAAAGCACATAATCTAACCACATACCCATAAATTCTATAAAACACCCCCCCTGGTTTGGTAATTACCTCGATACATTCTGTGATTAATGATTTGCATCTGTGGGATTATAATTCATGAGCCTAGCAATAAAGCTGTTGATTTTTATGAGATATTCTATAATTCCAGCTCCCAGAACAGCATGGTATGGTACATTAGTGTTGGTACATCAGCTAAATGTGCGTGCAGCATCCTAAGATGATTCCAACAAACAACTGGGAGCATTATTATGTGCTCTGGAATTTACCCCAGTGCAGACACAGCATGATTCATTTGGCAGCTTTCTCCTACAGCTTTCTGCAGTCATTTGAGAAGACCAGGGGTCTTTTTGCACGTAAAGTCGACTAGATAGGAGGATGTATTGCACAAATAAAGTGTGTGAATAATAATAATCATCATCTGCTCCAAAGTAGTTGTGAATTCTTAACAAAAAATGTGGAGCTGAAGAGGGGCTGAACTTCCTTCACAACTTTAGGACACAAAGAACACTGTTGTTTCCCCCAAAGTAACTTCTTTAAATAGTTGTTTTTTCTGAACTCCATGAAGTGTGCATTCTGGACTTCAGGTTTTATCTTCTGGAAGGGCAGAGCCCTGAGGCTTTTCCTGAAATAAGGGAAGTGGGGGACTCTTTGCTCTCTTTCCTCTGCACACCATGTCATCTTCCTTAAGCTCTTTCTGAATCCCACACCATCCAGTGTTTGAATCCAAGGATTTGACTGAGCTATAGGAATATGAGGCTCCACAGTCTCTGTGTTGTGCTGTCACCCAAAGGTGACAATGTGTCCCCAGTGTGTTACCTTCCAGTGCTTACAGGTGGCTGTGTTCCTGGGGACAAGAGCTGGATTTTTTAGTCTCTTATTTCACAAACAACTGCCATGATTTAGGATGAAACCACAAAATAAAGAGGCAATAACAACCAAGTAGAGCTTTTACTATCAAAATTCAGGGAAGTATAATGAACTGAATAATGGTGTTAAACTTTGGGGATAAAATGATATTCAAAAAAATAGGAAAACCTATGGTGCATGTGAGTGTTGCTTCTACTGTTACTATTATATCTGAATAGTCTCATCTTTGTGCATCACGACTTCATTTTTTTTATTTTTATTTTTTTTTAATGTTAAGCTATCTCAAACAGATGAAAGCATTCTCTGAATTGCTGCTGAAATTATGTGGCTGTATTAGAATGTCTAAAATCTTCCCTCCAAAACCCATTATGTCTCTAATCAAAGTCTATTGTGTAAAACCTGTGGCTACATATCCTGCCAAGCCTGTCTTTGGCATCAGGTTTTCCTGACTGGCTTGGTGTGTTTTCTTCTTGCTGACACTGAACATGCATTGTTGGGGCTATGGGAGAGACAATCTTGTGAATTTTTTTTTTTTTTTTTACATCATTGGTCACACAGAGTGCTTGCTCCAGCTGTACAAATAATGGAGGAAATGGATTTCTTTTTTTTTTTTTTTTTTTTGCATTAGAATTATGCAAGCCCAGCAAATACTCTCAACAATTGCTCCTTAAGTCAGTGAAATTTCAAGCCATTCAGTTTTCTTGTAAGGAGCTCACGGCTTCTTTGATGGGGAGGTTTGTTAAGCCCAAATGTGGAGAACTAATAAAATAATAAAAAGGCTCCAGAGGTGTTTATAGATTTCAATTATCTCTCGCTTTCTCTCCCAGGATGGGGCTAGGCAGGATTGTGCTGCTCTCAAGTAGTACTTGAGTCTGGGCTGCATTTTATGCTCCCTGTCTCTGAGGTTTCTTCTTTGTGGCTGAATCTCCTTAGTGTGGGTCGTGTACAGGGGTGCTAAGGGCTCGCCCAGACAAAGCAGCCAAGCCTCACAAAAGCAAAAGAGCCAAAGGAAAGCAAAATTGAATCTCTAGCACCCAGCTCCTGGGCAAACAGACAAAACTAATGGATCCACTCTTGCTCCTCCCATCCAATTACTGTGATCCAGTCGAGAGAATATGGCAACACGGGTTCACACAAACTCTAATACTCTTAATCCCTTCCATACATATAAACCTCACATTCACCACCCCTCACTTCATTAGCGAGCCACCCAGGCAGCCCGAGCGTCGGAATGGACCCAATGAACCTGCCTCCTCCTGGTTTTAATCAGCTAATGAGGGATATGCAAATGCCAAGCTTATGGGATTATGCCTTGTCTACCAGCAGTCCTCCCCAGAGTGATACAGTACTAATACAGGTGTTAGTAAACTGGTTGTTAGGCGCTGGCTGATTCAGGCCCATTGAGGCTGGGATTGTGCTGGCAGCCCTGCCATTTGTACTGGGGGCTGTGGCCCAGTAGGAGATCTCTTCGGGCTGTGGTGGGTCTGACACAAACGCCTTGCTGCTCGATATGAAGTCCAGAAATCCGGGTGGTTTGGTCTTTAGCCATACACAGCAAGTCAGGACTGAAATGAGGATTTCCCCCTCCGCCTCAGCCGCCTGGGAAATTGCCACGGGAGGGCAAAGGGGAACTTTAATTAACAGTTACTTAACATTTACATGAGCTTTCCACATGCTTTGAGCAAAACGTGAAGCACGGCAGTGTGATTGACCTGAGTTTTCTTTTGGTCACAGCTCTGTCTTCTAGGAATGAACACACAGCCTAAAAGTACCTGGTGAGAATAAAATCCACTGCTCCTGGGGAGCAGCAATCTGTCTGGGGCTTAGGCTAGTTGGATAGTTCAGTACAACTTTCTGCTTTTTAATTTTTCTTATTTGGTGATATTTCTTTAACAAGTGGAGTGACCTCAGTAAGGTATTCTCATAGACCAGGGTACATGATGTGAGCAATTTGTTGTTAGTTGATACTGCTGCTATTTGGTGGTCTAAAATGTCATCAAGTACCCTCATTTCATAAAAGCAGATATTCCATATATAAAAATATATCATACCCAGTCTGTAGCGTTTTTCAGTATTTCCCTGGAGGATTTTGGTACCACCAAAAATCCAGCATGGATTCAACCTGTGCTGATTTCCACTGGATAACAAACCCAGATGGCAGGTGATGTTCCCTCAGAAATGTTCTGCTGGCAGAGATGGATGATCTGGGTTTCTGAGGCTCTGAGAGATGTACAAGCAGAAGGACTGTCAGGCACACAAGATGAGAGCTCCACAGAAGTCTTTTGCAAAAAAAAAAAAAAATTATTTTTACTTTACTGGGATCAGAGTTTCACTCAAAGTCATTAAAGGGCAAAATAATTACTGCCTTGCAGTGTTTCTGAGCCTGAGACACTCTTGATGTGTCCAATAAGCAGGTAGAGGGGGGGCTGTGGAGCAGCTCACCTGCTCTGGGATCTTCTCCTCCTCCAACACCTCCACTGTGCTTTGGCCTCCTCCCATGTTGTGGTTTCAGCAGAGTGGTTGGAAATAGAGCTACTGAGAAGGTGAGACCAAATTATATTGCAGTGTAATGGCATTTTCTAATAACTACTACCACAAGAAAATTGCAGCTCTGCATCCTACATTCTAACTTGGTTTATATATGGCTCACAGCTCCTTTCAGCACCTTCACTCTTGCAACCTTGATGCAAGATCACCAATAAATCTGATTCCTCTTATTCAAAGAGAACCTCATGCAGTACAATGGGATAATAATTGGGGTTTTTTCCAAGCAAGTTTCCTTATCTGTCTGCAACAGGTATTTCCTGCCTCCTTGTTTCAGGTGGTTGTTTTCTATTAGATAAAAATGTTATGGCATCTGTCTGCATGGCATGGGTTTCTTTTTATTTTCATGCATAAAGCAAGACTACGTGGAGTTTTTCACCCCTCCCAGAGAACGATTTCTGGTCTCTTGGGACAACTCTATTTTCAGAAAGATCAGTTGTCAAAGACAGCTTATGTCCCCCTTCCAGGGAAAGTAAATACAGCTTCTTTCTTAGGCGCTCCTGAATCCTAAATTGTTTCTAACTTTTTCTGGAAAGAATTCTCAGTTGCCCGACCGCTAAGTGGGATCGCAAAATGGATAAAAATGCAGAATGAAAAGGAAGTTTGTTTGGATTGTTGCTGAAGGAATTATTTGCAACTGCCCAAAGATGTGAGAAAATTACATCCAAAAGTTACCTTCAGAAAATCCTGAGGTCAAATAGCCCTAATGCTACTACTTGTGGATCTTTACAAAGAGAATTTTAAGCGGATTCCTCCTGCATGGCAGTCCCTAGGGTTAAAGGTTAACAACTGACCAATTCCTTGGACAAGGTGTTATTTAAAATCAGGTACTTAAGACATTTGCTGGAGGACTTAGCTATTATAGCTGTTTGCAATCAGTGCATTTTCCAGCAGGGAAAGTATTTAGGGGAACAAAAAGAGTGGGAAGATGGGGAATTCCAGAAAGCCTGTCGCCAGATAAACTAAAAACCACCACTAGAAGCTGAGTTGTCTTTACAAAAATCTGACAGTATCCAAATAAGTTGTTTGGAAACCAGGGTTGCTAGAAAGAGATGTGAGGATTCTCCCCAGATGCTTTAGCTTGGCTCTATTTAAGCTTTGTTTTCAATGTACCCATGTGTTTTCCCTTCCCATGTTGCTCTCCTTTGATGTAGTTATGCCACTCTAGTCTACTTTTTTTTCTTTTTTTTTTTTTTTAGCTTGTAAAGTAAGTGGTAATTTTACAGTCGGATCTAAATGAAAGGCAAAAGCTGTTGGAAGCTTCTGATCTTGCACAGTTTGAAGCTGTCTAGCAGTATCTCATCAGGGATGGAGTTTACTTCGAGGGAATCCTGAAATAATAACAACTTTCCAGGTTACCTGTTTTGAAGGAGATTTTATTATGTAGGTGGCCCAAAATATTCATGGTTTCTAAGCACTGAATACTGATGTTAGATCTCTTTTCTGATCCAGGTAGCAGGATTTCCTTACACATTTTTTTGTGTGTGCTCTTGGGTCTTTTGGTTTTGGAATGGCTGTCACGGACACAGCTGTCTCCTTTGTAGGATCTGAAAAAGTCCACAATGTTTTTGAGCAGGATTTAGAGAAGAAAAACAGGCAATTATGCAGCCTTAGAGGACTAATATAATTCTGAGAACTAAAAGTTCATGTGTGCATAAAGGTGAACTCGTTGGATTCTAGTAACATGTTAACAAAAAATAAATATATAAAAAATAAAAAATAAAGATTTCATCCCACTGCTATCACGGGGAGGAGGCAGAGGGAAAATGTTCATTTCACCTTCTGCTAAATCACTGGAGCAGAGCTGTGCCACAGCCTCCCTGTGTGTAAAAGAGCTTTTAGATACAAGGCAATTATAACATTTCAATTAAAGATATCAAGTTTCTATGGAAGAATAGGAGGTGTTATATTTACATTTATGTGGACAAAAAGAAATACTAGATAGCAATGCAATAGATACATTTTGGAGACCTGAATTTAGTGGATTCTTTAGCATCCTGGATTTAATGTATACTTTTGTTTTTAGAGGAATGATGAAATCCCAGTCAGAACAGCCATGTCTCTGAACAGAATATAAGATTTGAGATCAAGCACAATTCAGTCTAACTAAACAATGATAGCCTTGTGTAGCTTTCAAAATATTTTAATTTTTTTTTTTTTTTTTGTCTCACACATGTCTTATTGGGGAAGTAAAATTCTCAGTATGCATTTCAAGGAGACTCTTCTTACCTCTTCTGGTTGCAGATGTGCTATAGCTGATAGAATACCAGCCTTAGATATAACACTTGGGAGCTGCTATTGTTCCATTGCACCTAAATCAGTAGCCTTTGGTTCTGTCCAGTTTTTGAAGTTCATGCAATCCATTTTAAAAAGAATAATACCAAAATGCCAGAGTGATTAGTTAAAAAAAAAAAAAAAAAGGAACTCTGATACTGTGATACTGCTTTTTAGCTTCATTTACTCAAAAATATTTGGCAGAACAGGACATTCAAATAAAGAAACACAGGAAATGGTAAAGATGCAATTTATCCCAACTTGTATGTGTGTGTGTATAAATATATATATATATATATATATATAAAGAGCAAACCAGTGCTGGGGCCAGGAACAGTAGCTGGATTTTACAATCTGTCACTTCTTCTCTAAAGAGTTATTAACTGTGTTTTATAAAATCAGTGTGCCCAGTCTAAGCAAACACAGCAGAACAAGTAGGGGGAATGTGTGTGAAGTCAAGATAAAAAGAAACTTTATCTAACAAGTATAAATGTTTTTATACTGCTTTTATACTACTTTTGTACTGTACTAAACCTAGGAAATAGGACCCAGGTCTGGATATTCCAGTTTCCCAAACTTGGCTGAAGATTTGGGCTCTATCACATAAAAGCTTTTTATTTATACTGTTATAAAGACCTGTAATTTGGCAGAGGTTTATCCTGCTTGTTTATAGCTGAAGAATGACCATCTGGAGGATGAGGAATTAAAACCAGGGGATTTAAATCTCCTTTTACTACTTGAGTTATGAAGATGGTTTGGTGGGAATTGTGGCCTACAGTAAAGCCTGACAATATCAGGTTTAACAGAATTTCTTCCAGAATGTAGCTAAGCTTATAAAAGGTCTGTTTTTCATCTAACACAGTGGATGGATGCTACTGGGTTGATGGTTTTGCTGTTGACTTCAAAGGTCTAACTCATGAGAAATCATTTTTACACAAGTGACACTATTCCAGCCTAACTGGGGTTTTACAGAAAACATAGGAATTACAGCAGTTATGCCAACCTCCTAGAGAAGAGATCACTCCAAGAGAAATCAGGATTGCAGCCCTCTTATTTGCTTTGCTATGTATTTCCTTTTCCTAGGAGCCAGCTGGTTGTCCAGCCTTGAGTGTGGTTGAAGAAAGGGAAGGTGAAACTGGTTTTGCAAAGAGAGCAATTCCAATTCTTCCTGGTGCCAGCTGCACATTCATTCCCCAAATGTGTTGGATCATGTGGCTATGTGCCATCTAAACCCCTATTCCACTCATGAAATAGATGCCTTCCCAAAGTCATGTTATTTTTATTGTATATCTGTATCTGTATGTCCTTCATCAGGCTTCACCCTGAGTCCTGTCCAGCCCTGAGCATGTTGCCTTTACCCAGAAAATTTCCAGTTTTGCATATTACCAGCACTATAAATCACATTTCTTTAAGGCTCTCCCTATGAGGAAGTTCCTTCATTTTGTATTAAAAGCGTTTAAATTAATAAAGCAATATCAGTTTTCACTGCTTGAATCTTGCAGGGATTTTGCCCACTTTCCCCATCGTTCTTTCATGTTATGAGCAGCATTAAACCAACCTGGGGATTTTTTTTTTCCTCCCCTGCTCCCTGCCAGGGCTGCTAAAATTCTGTATTCTTCACTCTTTTCTAAGAAGATTACTAAACCAGCTGACCCAAACAGCAGTGGCACCAATTAGACATCATTCAAAATTAATAACCACTATGATGATAACAAATCAAAAGATTGATTCTTCTGAGGGGGAGAATCATTTTAATTAATTTAATCCGTGTTGAAAGATCAGCTGTGCACAGTCCTGCTCACCAGTGGGGCCCATTTGTCCCTGTCTGTCCCCGTCACCTAAAGCCAGTGAATATGATCAGTAGCCAGCACTTAGGGAACAATAAGAAACAGATTGTACTGTCAGGCTTCATTAAAGATCATCATTAGTATTCCAATTTGGAAACAGTCAATCTAGCCCAACCTTTTACCAATTCTTTTCGGCTGCTTTTGTCAAGTTTGGTTCAGCTGCTAAATGTAAAAACACTGGGCAGGCTTTTTTTTTTTTTAAAAAAAAAAAAAAAAAAAAAAGCAAGCTGGGTCTGGCTGATGCCTGTCAGGCTGGGGCTTAGGGACAAAGCTCGGGGGAAATCCGTGTTATGCAACCAGGCTCTAGATGATATCATGTGCAGCTGCTTATGATCTGAGTATTTATGGGCAATGAAACTTTCTTAAACTCCAGGCTTAACAATGATGAATGGAAATGAAATTGATACAGCACCTTCTTTCATCCCGCTGTTGAGATTTTTTTTTTTTTTTTTTTTTTTTGGTGGTGATCCCAAGGGTTTTGGGGTTTTTTTTGCTGAGCTTGGCTGGCTGGGCAATCCAGCTCCTCTCTCCAGCACGGGCTGCAGAGGGCATTTGGAGCATGTTGATGAGGGAGATGGAATTTGAGATTTGTTTGCAGTTGACTTTATCTTTTTTCCTGAGGTCAGGTTGCTTTGTTTGTTTGTTCTTGGTTCTGGTGGCTGGAAATAGTTATGGACAAACAGATTATGGGATTTTGGGGAATATTTCTGTAGGGGCAACCCGTTATCCCAGTCATATCCTTTGGCTGTGCAGGAGCTGTATCTTGGATCTTTGTTTTCAAAACAGTTTGTCTCCCAGGCAATGATCTCATTATTTTAATATTCTTGACATTTATTTCTTTGCTAATCTTGACACTTGTCCATCCAGCTTCCTGAAGAGGATGGGAGGGCAGGGATGTTTCGCGAAGGCTCTGCCTGAAACAGCAAAAGAAAAATCATGTAATTTTGAATAATCTCTTCTGAAAGTGCTTTACAAAAAGAGGCTCTACCTTTGTGGGTTTTTCTGACATGTTCCTGTGTATCAGGAGTGATTATAGAGATTGCAAGTGAAAGCAAAATGAGACCAGAGAGACAGGAAAGGAGTGGAAGATTTCACATTTCTTTTTACAAAAAAAGAGAACAGCTGTCTCTCTGAATTTTATTATAAATTAAAAATATTGCTATGAATACTGTAACATAATGACAAGAAGCAAAAATGTATGAATTAATGTAGGGTCTTTGCAAAAGATCAGGGTTCTACAATTAATACTACTTTATTTTCTGAATATTTTATACAGCTCAGGAACCCAGTCGGGGACAATTAATTGCCATAGCTGGTCATTGCATCTTCATTAATATTTCTGCTATTTAATTCCATGAATAAGTGGGTCTTTTTACATACAAAAATTGTCACAGTAACAATAATGATGATCTAGCCCAAAATCTAGTCCTGCTACTCTCCCATATTTAAACTTTTCTAAAATCAATCCAATAACAGTGAAAATATTTTTTCCCAGACAGCTGCATTAATATTGAAGTAAATCCTTAAGTTGGTGATTGCAGGTGAAACTGATGTTAATGAAAATTCTGTGTTAATTTGATTAAATTTTCTTTTTTTGATTGATACCTCAGGGTGAAGCTCAGAGGCACCTTTGTTTTTCTTTGTGAGAAAATATGAAAAGTTAATTTGCTGAAAAAATACAACACTGAGGTAAAGATTTCAAATGTTTTGCTGTACGATTTTTGCTGCATATTAAGCCTTTCTATCTTTTTTCTCTTTGACAAGATGGTTTTAGTAAAAATTCAGAAGGAATTATAGATTTTATAGGCTAGTACTTATTTTTATAAGTTAGTTTATAACTTATTCTTGTAAGTTAGTACTTTTTAATTGCAATGGTATTAGCTATGTATGCATCTACTTAGTAATTAGCAGCATATATTGCACTGGTAACACTTATATTGACAGGAAGGCAGCTTAAAAAATTCTAGCATCCCACTGAGGAATGTCAGTCTTTCAAATTACTAATATCATGTAGTTCCTTCCTTTTAAAAATTAATTTTCGATTTTTTATTGTCTGTTTGACTATTTTGACAAACCTGTTCCAAAAGGAAAGGCAGAGGGAGTAGCTCCGTATTTTGCAACCAAGTTCCAAAATATCAGCTCCATAAATGTTTTTTTAGTATCTCTTTTTTTTTTGACATGTATCTTCTCAAAGTCAGGCATCTTATTTTAATTATTAATTTTCTTGATTTTTGGTGCCTTTTCTTTTGCCACTCAACTTGTAGCCATTTCTTCCCTTTTTATGTCACATACACCTTCAATGGAAAAGTGTGCCTTCAGAAAGTATATACACTGTTCTATTACCTTGGTATTTTTCAATTTTTAAATTTTTTTAGTAGATCCAGTACTTTTAGAGGGATTTCATAAGAAGGTGACTTTAGTAAACTCTCCTTCCCTGCCCTTAGCAGCACCATCCCACTTCTCTTCCTTTATCTCGATGTTTTAGCCACATGTCCAGGCAGAGCAGAGACCAACCTGGCTGCTCCATCATTAGCTGATTTAGTTTTCAGATTAATTAGATTTTTAATTCTTATGGGAATGTCTCAGGGTGTAGAAGAAATGTGGAAGCAGAAACAGAAGCATTCTACCTCCTATTTTGTCAGAGGTATTGTTATTATTTTATATATTATGACGTTTATATATTATGAAGTTTGTAAAGTTGATTATTCTACCCGAATGTCTTCTTTTTTTTTTTTTTTTTTAATTGGAATAACCATTGGAAACTACTCTGCCTTGTTTCATGCTGGAGATGAACCAAGGAGCCAAGACAAAGTGTGCTATGCAATTGTGTGATTTCTTGACCACACTTCAGCTTTAATACTTAGTAAGCTAAAATTTAAAATACAGTAAAATTAAATGCAGGTAAAATTAAGGTAAAATTTAAGGTAATTAAGGTAATATTAAGGTAAAATGCAGCTCACTAACATGTTAGCTGGAAATGCTCATAAAAAACCATTGTAAAATAATGGCCACAGATATAACCAAGTATTTCTCCAATTTCTGTATATCTCCCTATAAATGTGTATCTATATTTTCCTAAGGAACAAAACCCCCCATCAAAAGGATCATCCAGAAAGAGACTAAGAAGTGCCACAAGTAGAGGACCCAGAGAATTTCATGAAAATATTTCCCTGGTTTAAGAACTAGTTCAGCACAAAATCTGCTCTGCTGATGTGGCTGCAACAGACTCTGGGAGCTCTGCTGTGATTGCCCCACGTGCTGTGCATGGGACTCTTGGTAAAATATCCCCCAGCTCCTGTAGCCACACGGTAGCTGCAAAGGTTTCTCAGCACTCTGGTATGTGATGGGATCCAGACCTTGAGTGGGGCTGGGGAGGGTTCAAAACCACCCCACTCCTCAGGTTTTACATGAGGGAAGAGTCTGGTTCAAGTCAGTATCCTGACAACACTTCTGCTCCTGCTAAATAGCTGGCTTTGCCTCGGTGTGCTTGGGGAAAAAAAATGTGCTTAAAAATCCTAAGTTATTGCCCCAAATTGGATAATCTTTATTGCTCTAAACTACTAATTTCCTTCAGTGACTATTTTGTTTGGGTGTTCTTAGTCATTTACTTTTCCAAGTGCTTTTCTGTGAAGGTATCTGGTTGCAAGAAGCAATGAGTACACTAAAATAAACAGAAAGTGACAGTGGAAATACATTTTACAGAGGAAATCTGAACAAGCATCGGAAGGGAAAAGCACAAATCTGCCAAAACAGTTACCCCAACAAAATAGTAACAATAAGTTGTTATTATATTTTATTAATTTATTATTATTAATGGGTTATTTCCTATCCCTATTTCACACATTTAACTCTGCAGTTATAATGCCTATCTCTAGTAAAATTTTTGAGGCATATTTAGAGGTGTACACAACTTGTCATCCTGACTTTTTTTTCCTTATTCTCCTCTTTGCCTCCCTCTTCCCCCTTTCTTTTTCCCTCCCCTCTTTCCCTCCCTGTGCTTTTCCTCCCCCTTTTCCCCTCTTTCCTATCCCCACCTTCCCCCCCTTTCTACCCCACCTTTCCTCTTTTTTTAGATATAATATTTTTACATATTATTATTATTTCTTCCCCTTTGGCAGTACAGGTATTTGCTGCACATGCAGAGATTGAGGAAAATCTTTTTACTTTTAAAAAAGTATAACTGTAGCGAGTTGCCAAGTGCAATAATGAAAGAGAGAATAGAAATTATCCTTTGCTAAGACTCGGGCTGAGCTTGTTTCACGCCAAAGAACATCTGCTTCAGGGATGTTGGAATCCAAATTAGAACTGCACTGCCCTCCTGTGTCCACAGCAGAAAGAATCCTGTGTGAAAAGGAAAATGTCTGGGGGAAACATCCCCGAGACAGAGGAGCATCTAGTTCTGTCTCATGAATGGTGCACAAAAAGAAGAAAATTATTCCTAAGAAGAGAATGAGACTAAATTAATTTTGCCTGCTTGGGGCGGATTCTGCTCTCGGTTTCATCCAAAATACTCAGAAAAAGGGGATAATCCAAAGTGTTTGGAATGTTTCTTCAACCAATTCATTGCCTGAGCACTTTGCAAGATGCTCTGCTTTTACAGGCAGCCAAGTCGGGCTCCAGTGATGCTTTGTGTGAAAACTTGAGGAATCCTGACCATTTTATAGCTGTTGGCATCCCAAAGCTCTCACTGAGAATACATCCAGTGGTAGGAAGCTCTTGGAGCAGACGTGAGGTTGCCCAGCTATATCTCCTCACCTAAATGCTAAATTTTTAGTAATTTCTGGAAGGCAGAAAGGAAAGGATTATGCTGAAACCTCTGGAAACAAGGATGGACAACACAGTCCATGCAGCCTTCACTGCTGGCAGGGTTCAGCCAACACATTCCAGAGGCACAGTCTCAGGTACAGCTGCACTCCACAGCTCCTAATTCCAAGGCTTTGGCAGAGCCATGCATGGAGTGCCCTCTGGTGCTGTGTACAAACCCAGGGGGTCACCAGAGTGTCACCCACTTTCTCATTGAAAGTTCAAGCCATGGATTGAGTAAGGTTTTCCTCCCTCTCTTAAGCCAATGTATTTTGGTAATGTCTCTTCAATATTATTTGGTGCCCACGAGGTAAGAACAGAGCCCTGTGCCTACCAGAACAGAAATCCAGCATGCTGGCTGGGGAAGCAAGAGGCTGAACACAGAATTTTGTCCAGCTGCTGGTGAGGGGAGATTTGGGATAAAAAAAGCAAAATACTAGTTCAGTAGAATTACCATTACCAGTAATGGTAACATAAAAGTGGTAATTATAATTTTCTGAGTGTTTGGGTTTGGTTGGTTGGTTGGGTTTTTGTGTTTGGTTTTTGGTTTTTTTTAAGAATCTGTCATGGTATTGCAACCACAGATTTCTTCTAGGGGATAAAAGTAAAAAAAAAACATTGAGAGAAAAATTGTTTATTGTCAGCTATATCTGAGCATGGAAGCTAAATGTCAAAGTACACCAGGATCTTTACAGCTACTGAGACTCAATTTTATTTTTTCTGAATTACTCTCTACATAGGTGTAGAGAGTGTGCTTGGGAATTACATTCCCTGTTGGCTCAAATTCTGTCCTGCATCTGGGTGCAGATTTGGGTTCAAGCTGCTCTGAGTGTCACGTTACTCAGTTCTGGGGGTTTAAAAAGACAAAACTTGAGCATACAAATGGTATGGCATTACAGAAACCAAGCCATGCCTACCCAAACTTGTAGTTACAAACCAAAAATGCCTCATCAATTAATTGCAAAACTGCATAACTGCTGTCTCCAGTGTGTGTCCAGAATATTGCCAAAGAAATGAATAGTTTGGAGAACTTGAGCAAAGCAGTAAATCTCCTTCCTGCTCATGTAACTTGGACAACAGCTGCTGAGCATCTGCCTCAGCCTCCAGCTGTATGGTTTGGCTGCCAGCCAGAGTCCCAGTAAACAAGTTGGATGAGCTGGATTTTGTACCAGTGCATCACTGAGCACTAAAGCTCCCTTTACAGAGCCAACTGAAACATCAGAGCAATTATTCCAAATTGTGACAACTTGTAATGATTCACAGGGATTATTCCCCTGGGGAAGAACTCTGGAATAACAGCACGCTCAGCCTCATGTTGGGTTTGTATTAGTCAGTAGTTTCTTTGGATCAATAAACAGAAACAAGAGATGCAGGAGCTCTTACATCCACACCACATGAAGTTTCAGAGGTTTATTCACTAGATCAGATTGGCTGCTCCTCCCTTTTTTTTTTTTCCCCGATATTACATAAAATTATTTTTTTTAAAAAAGCAAAGTCTTCAGTTTCAAACAGTGTATGCTGTTGCACCATAAAACATTTACTGACTTTATTATTTTATTATTTTTTAAAACCAGGTTTGTTGCTATGCAGAATAGCCAACTTGAGAACACACTAAAATCTTGTAAAATGTACACAGTGTGTTTACAAAATCTTGTAAAAATACACAGTGTGTATTATTTTATAGTTGAAATCAAGGGCAGTAAAGAGTTCTTCAAATGCTGAGGCAGCAATAATTTTTTTAAGTTACTGTCATTGGCCTTAAAAATATAGGTTTTGGAGAAGTTGTAAACTACAGTAAGTACGTAATTTAGTATTACTTTTAATATTTTCATTTTCATTCTTATTAAGAATACAAAACTGGAAAGCATTCTTGAACATTTTAAGCCCATTTTTACTCCTGGCAAATGCAGCAGGGTGATATACAGTAGCCAAAGAAAGAGTGACAAAAAGTTGCTGTTTTGTTTGGCTTAGCAGAAATGTTCCATTTAAAATGTCAAGCTTTTTTGAAAATTAAGAGTAGGTATTATTTTGTTTGGTATTTTCCAGTGTTTTGATGAATATTTCTGACTGGACAAGTACTTCTCCAAACAGAAAAATCTGGTGAAAGAAGAGTTTGAGATAAATCCATAAAAGACCTGAGCTTGTATGAAAGATACATTTAAACCAGATACCAAGCAGTCAGATTGGGAGCTATTTTAACATTGCATTCCAAGCAGATAGGTTCACAGTAATTGTACCAACTTTTGGAAGTCATTAATTTGAAATGTTGCCTCTGAAACTTCACCTTTAGTCTGTTTCAGAACTGGTAATCCATGGGCTGATGACTTAGGAAATCTATGATTTGTTTCTCTAGACAACCCAGATGATTGTATCAGCTAAAATAGCTCATTTTCCCCTTTACATCCAATTTGGATATGTTAATTCCCCACACAGAAAGCATAAAATGGGTGTTTAGTCCATTTTTGGGTTTTAGTTAACTCCTCCAGTGTCAACAAGAACTTGGACTAGAGTTAACAGTCTTGTACCAACCAGTTCAAGACTTGTTTCAGGCAGGGTGTGTGAAACACCACCAGACAACAGCCTCTCAACACCCCTTCTCTTCCTGCTGTTGCACAGGGAGCAGGTTCTCCAGGAACACTTCAGCAGGGACATGCAGAGGGTAACTCAGACTTTCAAAGCTCACTGGGCCTTGACAATCAGGAGCTTTTTTCTGGGAGCTTCAAACACTCAGCATGTGCCCACCAATGCTGCCTGACTGCCTGGACCTGGGATGTAAGCACCACGTAAGTGAATTATTGTGTCACCTGCTCCCATCATCAGTGTCTGCAGGGCAAAGGCAGGCAGACAGCATGGGCAAATCCAAGAGGCAGAAGAGAGGATGGGTAAACCCAAAAGGAAGTCTGGTTTTGTATTTTTGCTCCCCTTGCACCTACCAGAAAGTAGATCCGTGACCCAATGTGCAAACAAAGGGATCAGCAGAGTGTACCAGGTGTGCATTTCTCTGGTTCTTTCAGTCGATAGTTCCCCAGCTCACAGACTTAGCAAGAATTTGTTTCATTGCTGTAAAAAGAAAAGGGAAGGCTCAGAACTTCAGTCTCAAACTGATGGACAAAAAGTGGAGGCATGAGCAAATGTGCTGAGGGTTTGGTGGAGTAGGTTTGATTGTGCTTAAACTACAAAACTTTGCCATTTGTAAATGTCAAGTTAAAGGCAACATTAAAAGCAACAGAGCTTTTTTGCTTTTGTGGCTTTGCTTACCAGCTACAATGTCCCATATCAGAGCAGGAGAGTTAGGAGGGGAGGAGAAAATCCATCTGAAATTTAGCAGCTTACAAAAAAAAACCCAAAAAAAAAAACCCCCAAAAAAACCAAAAAAAAAAAAACCAACCAACCCCCAAACGTTTATAATCAGCTTGAGAGCTCAGTGGATTTGTGAAATCGTTTGGGATTAACAGGCTATTGATTGCTAATAAAACAATATTTAGCTTTGTCTGATGAACAGCAATGGAAAAAAGGTGTGGGCACCTTGTCAAACAAGACCCATTGAGGGTGGATGATGGGTTAAGTGTGGGGGTCTGAGTGGCAGCGTGGGTGCCTGGTCTTCAAGGAGAAGTTGTCAGTTGTTAGTGAGGCTGGTGAAAGGAAGGACGCCAGCGCCTGATGGCTGGGGTAGTATTGATGCAAGTTAGCTGACTAATCAGATTGAAAAAGTCCCATGGTATTTATGTCACTTTAATTTTCATCAAACAATTGGAGACGACAGCACTCTATTAAGAAGAGGTTGATCCAGAACTAAAGCTAAATAAATTAGGGTCTCGGTTTAATCAAATTATCCCTCTCCTGGCCCTGGATTAACCGAGGGAGACAGCGTCGGTCTCGGCACTTTCCATTGGTTGATTTATTTTATTTTTTTTTAAAGAAGCTGGTACAAAGAATGGGAGATTTAACACACATAGCTACTACTCATAATACCTCAAACAAGCACCTTTTAAAGAAGCGGGAATTAATATTTATCAGGAGAATTTGCAGTTTTACAGAAGGATACTTCCATTTTTTGGTTATTTTGTTCTGTAAAATAAACTGAAAACGAAGCAAAAATCTGTCAACAGAAAAGCTAAACTCAGACAACTTGTAACAAGTTGGCATAAAAAGCAAAACATTAGCCTAAGGCTACTTAATGACTTCTTGTTTGATTCAGGATAGACAGTTTAGTTTAACTGCTTTAAAAATAATTTGATTGCACATTTGCATTTTGCTGTTGTTTACTTACATTATTTGTGCAGGGTAAGTCATTCTTTTTCCTGCTTCCTACATACTTTAGACCTCTGGCAGATGCTTTTGGGGCAGCTAAATCATATCTGAGAAAATAATTTTCCCAAGCTACCTGGTACCTTCTCCTGCAGAGTGTTTTCATTTGAATTTTACAGCAAAAGATGGTAGTTATCTTTTCAGTCCTAGTAACACAAAGAAATCTTGTGCTTATAGATCTGCTACAAAGTTTCAACTGAACTATTGCAATAAATCTTCTGAAACACTAAAATCCTAAAATATTCAGTGTGTTGTCCACTAGTCTAAGCCTCTTGTTTTCTAGATAGAGAAATGACAGTAAAACCACATCCTTTGCTTCCAGCAATTAAGTGAATTCATCCCAGTTAACTCTGAACTTTCTTTCTGAAAAATGCAACTTGATGGATACTCCCACACATCTTTACTGGAAAACTAGAAGTTATTTTTGCAAGAAGAAGAGTGTTAATGGATTTAGTCCAAAGCCTGATTCTACTTTCTGTTTTTTATCTGACTTTTAACTTGTTTTTTTTCTGCTCATAATCAGTAATATTGTTTCTCATTCTACTGGGGCAGTCACAACTTGAGGAAAGGGGAGCTGAACAATGAAATACTTGTATTTTTGTTACATCCATCAAAACTAGGACACTGCTCTGGGCTGTGGTCTAATATACACTAAGGTAAATAATTTCCACAGCACGTGTGGAATTTGATCCTTTTTTTTGTGGCACACTTCAGCTTTCCACAGTCTTGGTTTTGTTGCTCCTCATCAACACAGACCAGAGCTGGTTCTGGTGGATCTGATGTTCTCAGATGCTCAGCCCTTCACAAGAAATGCTTTGGTTTCTAAGTAGCTTGTGTAGGTATAGAATTATTATTTGATTTAATATAGAATGATAGAATGGGTTGTGTTGGAAGGGAGCTTAAAGATCATCCAGTTCCAATCCCCTTGACATGTGCCAGGGACACCTCCCACTAGCCCAGGCTGCTCCAAGCCCCATCCAACCTGGCCATGAACACTTCCATGTCATGGTGACATGGTCTAAAATAAAAACTTAATTTTACTTCAGATGAGGATAGGATTTCTTTCACAGTTCATCTTAACAATACCTTACTCTAGGGCCAAGTATTTTCCCTTGCAGAAATACAGATACAAACAGAAAGTATGAACTATGCAGAGATGCTTTCTCTGCAAACAGTGGTTTATCCTCACAATGCTTATGAGTACTTTTATCTGCATTTTCCTTTTGGACATCGCCAGTAACTCTGATAATCAGTGATTTTCTAAGCCTCAAGGTATTCTATTAATTTTTTAGCATTGACTGACTGGAGATATCCCAGTTGGATCCCAGTAGGCTGTAGCACCAGACATTGTCATGACAGAGGCACTTCTGTACCTTCTGGATCTCTCTCTAGAATGCTCTCTAGAATTACTTCTAAAGTTCTTTCTGGATCGTTTTATAGACCACTTTCTAGGCACAATTCTAGAGCTCTTTCTCGATACACTGCTGGAGTGTTCTCTGGATCACTTTCCAGAGCACTATGCTCCTAGCATGTTTTCTATACATGCCTCCAGAGCATATTCTGGAGTGCTTTCCAGATATACCGCGACTGCTCTCTGGATAGCTTTGCAGAGCACTCTATAGATCTGCTTCCAGAGATCTTTCTAGATAAGCTTTTAAAGATCTCTCCAGATTTCTGTATAGGTATTTTTCTAGAGTATTTTCTGGACACACTTCTAGACCTCTTTCTAGATCTCTCTCTTGTTCTTCTAAATGTACTTCTAGCATGCTTTCTTGATTGGCTTCTAGTGAGGTTTTTTTTTATCATTCTCCAGAGCTCTCTCCTGGTATTCTTCTGGAGCATTTTCTAGAACTCTTTCTAGATGTGCTTTTAGAGTGCTTTCTGGATAGTTTTCTATAGAGTTTTTAGATGTGCTTCTAGAGCATTTTCCAGATAACCTTTCTAGATCTATTATTTTATCTGTTGTTTTCTATGCAGCTTTCTAGGTTGTTTTCTGGGTGGCTTTCTAGCTTGGCCAGCATTATGAAGCAGTAATCCCTTACACTGTAAATCTTCCTGTACCATGCAAAGCCCTTTACAAGGATTAGGAGATTGTAACAGAAGTTATCATATTTCAAGAGGTACTGGTGTAAGTGATACACTTCTGCTCCAGGATTTCACGCATTCTTCACCCACTGTGCTATATGCAGTGACCCAAAGGAACAGGTGCTTTACATTGAAATTTGAATCTGAATTCAAGTAATAATTAAAAGATTTGGTTACAAGGCTGTGTGGCACATTCAGTCTGTTGCTCTCCAAGTGGACTCAACAATAGGAGCAAAGACTGTGCAATCAGTGACCCCTTGCCCCTTTGGTAGGGGAGAATTTCAGTAAAACACAAAGAAAGTGCTGTCTCTGCTTTTGCTGCTATCAGCTTGAGCAGTCCTGACAGAGTAGTGGCTCTTAAATCTATTTCTGCAATTAGCTGCCGGAGCAAGAGGAAAGTATATTTTATTATTCTGCATCACTTCTGTTTCTTCCATGGAATCAGAACCTTGAGAGAATAAGGTAGAAGGTAGACTTGCCAGGGTTTTTTTCAGTTCACAAAGGGTGTGCAGCATTTTGCCAGTATTCCGCAATAATTCTAATTCCATGAGTAGCACTGAGTGGCTACATAAGGAAAAAAATTCCATGATAAGCATTGGTTTATACAGCTACACAGCATTAGCACAGAATCAGAATCACCTTGTCAGACCTACAGAAGTACATCTGAGTGCCTACAGAATTTATAAACAAAAGACAAAATAGAACTTGTGAAAGTCTGAGTTAGTAGCTCTCAGATCAAATTTCCTTTTTTAAACCTGTCAATTTGGCCTTATCTAAAGCCAGTTTCTATACTTAAGATTTTTAATGTCCATCTGGATATGCCTATAACCAGGCAAACCTAACCTGATAAATTAGTACTGGACATAAAAGCCTTGTTAGCTCTAAGACAGGAAAGTAGGGGAAAGAAAGAGATTTGCAGGTATTGATTAAAAATCAGAGATTTTAATCCAGACAGAGTAAATGCAGACTTTCAGGTTTCCTTCTTGAATTCTGCACACACACACACCTCAAACCTCTATACTTTTATATTCAGCAAAACCCACTGAATTTGCACTCTGACAGCCTAGAATCTGACTCTTGGTTTCTTCCCTCTAGAAACAACCCAAAGCTGCAATGATGAGGATAATTCCCTCTCTCCGGCAGCGCTCCGCACCCCACAAGATGGCGCCGCTCCCGCCCTCCCGCTCCCGTTTGAAAAGTAACGGTCGGGGCCGCTCTCAGCGCTGACCGGAGGGGGCCGCTAGGGGGCGCGCTAACCCGCTTGGCCCCGCCCCCTCACCTCTCTAGCGCCCGCCCAGGTGACGTTGCTGCCCGGGGCGGGACGGGGCGGGGCGGCTGCCCGGAAGCGGCGCACGTGGGGCAGCCATGGGCTCGCGGGCGGAGGGCGCCCCCCTCGCGGGTGGGTGGCGGCGCGCGCAGGGCCCCTCACACCCCTTCCTCACACCCCCCCCCTCACAACCCCCCCCTCACACCCCCCCCTCACACCCCTTCCTCACACACCCCCCTCACGCCCCCCCTCACACCCCCCCCCCCAACACCCCCCTCTCACACCCCTTCCTCACACCCCTTCCTCACACCCCTCTTCCTCCTCATCCTCCCCCTCTTCATTCTCCCCCTCATTCTCCTCCCTCTCATCATCCTCCCTCTCCCTTGTCCCCCTCTTTCTCCTCCCCTTCCCCGCCGCTCTCTAACGCTCCGGTGCCATGGATTCCACAGGGCCCTGCGAGCCGCCCGCTGAGGAGGAGATGTCCGAGCTGTCTGACGGCGAGGAGGCCTGGGAGGAGGAGGAGGAGGAGGAGGGCGCTGCCGCCGAGTGCCTGCGGACCCGCTGTCTCTTCTGTGACAGGTGAGGTGGCAGCGACCTCGGGTGTGGTGTCCCGGTGCCTTCACTGCCCCCGACCGGCCCAGGGACCTCCGGAGCCCCCGGGGGAAGGGGATGGGTGGGTGGGTGCCAGAGCCCGAGCTCGGCCCGCTGGAGGTGGCTGGGTCAGGAAAATCATCACTGCCTGCGCTGTAAGGGTGCTCTGTAGCTTAGCAAGCTTGTATGCTGCCTTTGTAAGAGCTGAAAGTTTGTTAAATCCGGAATAAAAAAAGGAGGAGTAACAGGGGGAGCAGTGAGTTCCCCCTCTCCTCACTTTGAAGCAGCATGGAATTTCATCTCTGGGATTCTCATTTACCGTTGCCGGTTAATTGATCAGGATTTTTATTTTAATGCAGCAGACCTAGGTGGGCTCAAGCCGATGCAGCTTTTATGTCTCTGGTTAAATGCTGACTTTGCTCTAAAGGAGTTTTTGAAAGTTAGCAGAGTTTGTGCTTTTGTCAGCCAGAGTTTTTGTGGTGATCACTTCATGTTGCAGGATATTTTGAAAACAGAATTACAGGTTGCTTGTGAGAGGTGTGAATAAGCAGATCCCTGTTTATCCTTCTCAAAGACAAAAGTGATGTATTCTGTAGACATTGCCCAGCAAGTCACAGCAGAGCATGTAAAACTCACAGGAGTGTTACAGCTTTTAAACATGTAAGTAATGTATGTTTAATAACTTGTTACTTACAGGGTGTTTAGTTCTGCTGAAGATATTTTCTCCCACTGCAAGACAGAGCATCAGTTTAATGTTTGTGATGTGATCAAGAAACATGGTGAGTTTTTTTTTCATGACTTGTCAGCTACTTCTGTGTATCAGCATCTTGTTTAAAATAAATAGCAAAAATTAGACACTGTTGGGCTCAAGATCTTAGCAGACACCAAAGTGGATGTATCCACCTGGGGGTGGAGAAACTGGGTTGTACTGCTGGGGTCTTTTAAGGGACTGTTTGCAGCTTTGCCTTACACTTCCCTACAACCACCTGAAGGAATGTGAGGTTGACCTCCATATGAAGCTGCTGTTTGTTACTGAAGGGAAGGATGTACCTGAAGTGGAGGGTTGGCTTTGGAAGAGTTAGGTGAGACTGAAACCCACTGCAAGGAAAACAAGGACAGGGGAACAGTGTTGCTGAAACACAATTTCCAGAGTGTGCACTAAAAAGGGGGTAGAGGGGATGGGGCAACATAAACCATTTAGAAACCTGTGTGTATATTTTTAAGATCTGGTCTGTTTTCTCTCTAAAGTCCATTGGAAAGTATCCCCACCATTCTTCAGGAAGGTGCATGCTTGTTAAATTACTGTTTCTGAGCAAGCTTTACATCACTACTGGTGTGTTTTTGATTTGTATGATCAATTAATTTTATTAAGTAGAAAGCAAAAAAATGAGAACAAAGTAGTGCAACAGCCTAACAGGACCAGCAAGGTAGCCAGCAGGAGATGAATATGTCTGTCCTGACATAGCTGCATGCCAAATGGATTAAATCCTTTTTCATCATCCACATTTGCATGTGTCCCATTCTTAATTTGTAGTACATGTATTTGTCTTGAGGGTGAGAATTTTCTGATTTAGTCCTGAGGAGCAGAAAAATGTAGCTGCCAGACTTAAGACAGGAAGACTGCAGAAGATAATGAGGTACACCCCAAGGGGAAGCTGGCCAATCAGACAAGTAATTAGTATTCTTGTAATTGTAAAATGCCTGGGGGGTTTCTGTAATGCAGCCTCTTCTTTTTTTTTTTTTTCAGGACTTGATTTTTATGGATATGTTAAACTAATAAACTTTGTTAGATTAAAGGTAGGTGTGCTATTTACTACTAATGTACTCTGTGTGTGGAGAATGGGAAATGAAGATGCTGTGCTTGCTATCTGCAATTTTGTAATACATGTGTGAAATTTTGTATTTTATTTATAGAAATACAAATTATAGGGAGTAAAATAACTATTGATGGGTTTATTTAGATTTGAAGTTGGTTTTGTTTTAAATATATTTAACTCGTGTGCATTTTATTGTTTCCAGAAGAGGCTGCTCAAACTTGGAGAAAGGCCATGCTGTGTAGCATGGTGGGTTTTTTAATTCATCTTGGCCTTTGCCTCTGCTGTCTTACTCCAGTAATGGGTTAATTTCCTGAGAACTGTAGTTTCCCAGTTCTCACATGTGTGTTGGTCTTAGAGAATCTTTCCTGGGAATGGAGCTGGCCAGACCCCAGCCTCACTATTAGTAAGGACAACACCTGATCCTTTAGGGCACAGAACCTAAAATTAATCTCTGCTAAAAGGACACCAGAAACTGGAAAGTGGTTTCTGTTCTGATGCCCAAACCAGGAAGCCTGCAGTTTTTAGTAAGGCCTGGGTGTATTTTGTGTGTTCTGTGACTCTGAAGTATGTTCTTTGGTTGTTCCCTAAAACTTCAGGTTTAGGCTTAATACAGAGTGGTTTTTACTTCTGCCTTCAAATCTTAAATCCTTAAATAGTTTATTAAGAGAGGTTAACTATATATGCAGAGTAAACACAGGAAAAAAAAGAAGTTTAATATCTGAGTAAATTTGATTCCTCATAGTTGTATAATCCTTCAGTGTCTACCAGTGCTTTATTACTTATATTGAATTCCTTGATCCTGTGGCTTCCTGGGCTTTGGGACCCAGAGTAGCTCATAGATGTAGTTTTATGCTGTGTTTTAGTCACAGTGGTTGTAGTGTCAGTGGGCTAAGGCAAGTACTTGTCAGAGCCACTGTTCCTGCTAGTCATGCTTTAAAGGAGGAGCTTTCTCAGCCTTTGCTACACAGATACTTTAATAGTACTCCAGTTATTTTAACAGATGGAAGAAGAGAGCTTTGCCTGGTGCTTTCAAAGAAACTTGGCTTACATGCTCTTCTCTTTCCATCTAGAAACCAACAGCAGCATATCTGTGTTCTCTCAGCAGCCCACTGCCTTGGGAAGGAGAGGATTTTTTGAAACCAGAGCTACAGGATGATCTCCTACTTCAGTTTGGTAAATAAATATGTCTCAGTGTGACTGTACTGAGTTGTGGGGTCAATGTGGTATTGGCAGAGCTCTTGCTATACAAAGTATTATCTCTATTATTCAGATGACAAATACATGAGGAGTTCCACACTCAAGTCATGACATTGAGTCGTGCTCTGAAATTTTTACCACATTTTATATGCTGGCTTTCAGTCGCTGAGCCCTGTTACATTGTCTGCAGAAGCTCTTGAAGTATGTTTATGAGCTGCTGTGAAGCAATGTGTAACTGATAGTTTGTTATTTTTTTCTCCTCATTTCTTCAGATATAGAAGATCTTTGTGAACCTGCAAACGTTTTGCCTTCTAATGGTTTAAATGATACCATGATGCTCCTTGAACAACTAAAACATGCAGAACACAGAGCAAGACTCGCAGAAGCAGCCTTGGCTAGGGCACAAGATGATCTTCAAAAAATGAAGTAAGTGTTTGAACTGAAGTTTTGGGGGTTTTATTTGATGTTTTAGGTTAGATGGCATGGTAATGTTTAAAGACCAATCAGTAGAAATGCAAAGACGTGGTAGAATGCAACTGTGGAGTAAGGCTCATTATTTATGTTGGGGTAGTAGGCTTTATTTTTAACTTGTAGATGACTGTAAAAACTGTACAAAACCTGCACAAACTGAAAAAGCAAAGTATTCTTAGGAAAGCTAAATAAATATATGGCCCAGAAACATGTATTTTGTTTCAGATCACTGTTTTCTAGACACTTTTCCATTAGCCCTTTAAATATGATTTTAAATATTGACGATGTACACGATGGAGAAGAAAGGAAGTATTGGCAAATTAAATAAGAGACTTTAAACACTCTGAGAGGTTGTTCCAAACATTGAGCTTTAGTAGCAGAATTCAGTTACAGTTCAGAGAAGCCATAGGGAAATCAATAAACCAACTTTTCAACTGCTTTTATTTTCAGTCTCAGATATGGCTTCTGGTAGTAAGAATATTCATTTTATCACAGCCATGACTCGGGACATCTCCATTAGCTGTACTTGCTACTTCTAAATCTTGAGGTCTGCAGAATATGGATTACTGATTCTCATAGATAGAATGAGAATATAAATGTCTTCTTGGGTCACCTCGTTTTCACACAGGCGATTTCCCACGCTTTATCTAGCTACAGATGCTGCTTGGGATACAAAGTAACCATCACTTCTTTTAGTAGCAAATTTTGCAAGTTTTGCTCTCTAAGATTTGAAAACACTTAAGGGTTTTTTTATGAGTACAGGTTCAGGATCAGTCATGAAGCTCCTTAGAGATAGCTGCCTTTTGAGCTCTGGAATAATAGCATGAGGACACCCACTAATTAAATATAAAATTATTTCTGTGGGAATGTTTTTCAAGTTTGCTATTCCATGTAGGCTTACTGACTTATAAAAGTTGAAAAGAGTACAAGTTAAAGACAGGTAGATGGAGGTCTACCTGTACATGGGCCCCACCTGCCCTAAGTGGTGACATTTGTATAAATCAGGTCTCTTTTAGCAGTTGATGTAATTTAGAGATTGAAGAGCATGGCTTGTATCTCTTAAATTTCTCCATCTGTCCCCTGCTTAGATATGATTTTTTGGTTTTACTTCCCTTCTTGCTTCTTGACTAAAAAGACAAGAGGGCAGAGAGGGCAGCTGTCTCTGGAGGTTGTTTGGTACTTGTATTGCTTGTGTAAGCTGGAGGAGTTATTGGCTTCAATCAATTTTAAGTAGTTTGAATCTAAAAATTGGGTTCAAATCTAGCAGTATGCTAATTATACTTAGTTGTGTGTTAGTCTTATTTATTGTAAGTTTCAAATTTTATCATTTTGATATTAATCCAAAAGTAAGGCAAATGCAAACTGCCATGGTAATGGCAATAATATTAAAAAGAAGATCCAGACCTTACCTGATGTTGGGAAGTATTGGAAGTTTCTGACACTGAAGAAGTTAACAGGAGTTCCTTTGCTACATTCTCTTCTCCATCCAAACTGGTCAAGCAGAGAAATATTTGATATGTCAGGTTTGAAATGGTGGTTTTGTTGTTCTCTAAGGGTTGTACTGGTAATAATGTACAGCTTCTGTACATTAAGTTCCTATCTAAGGAAGTATAACCATGACTACAGTTGAGCCTTGGCTGCTTTGAGTGGTCTAGGATGCAATTATTCTTGATGCTGGACTGTAGACCTTGTAGGAGTGTTATCTGGCTGAAGTGTATTTGCTTTTTCACTTCATTGTGTGTGCATTCACTCTTTTCTTGCCATGTTATAATAATTTTGTCATAAACCCCTTGATTTGTGTATTTTTTCATCAAAACTACTTTGAGGAATGTGAAGAGACCATATATTAGGAATGTGAGGCCATGGAGGAGAAAAATAAGCAGCGTGAAATTCCAGGTTTTTTTAAGATTCAAAGATTTTAAGTTCTGATTAAAGTATTTTCTTTAACTTTGCACCAGTCATGCAGTGTGTCTGGTGTTGTAGTCCTTGTGCTGTTTGTTCTATTAAATCCTCATCTCTGTTACTCACTCAGCCTAAAACTGATGTTGTTTTAACGGCTGTGGCACCACCTTTTTTACCAGCAAAAGAGACAATTCCTCCTTAAAAGAACAAAGGTGAAGTCCCAGTGTCTCTGCTGTTGTTTGCTGGTTGAAGGCAGGAGGGTGCCTGCTGGAGGTGCTGGGCAGAGCTTGGTGGTGCAGCAGCCTGGAGGAGCCTGCAGAGGGAGGTTGTGCACACTCAAACCTGGTCCCATTGTTATCAAAGCCTCCGCAGGCTGCATTCCTTATCTCTTTCCAGCCCCTTCTTCCCTTCTACTCCCCCCTCCTCCTTTTCATGGGCTCATCAACGTGTCTCAAGGGTGTATTTCCAATTGATTACAGACGATTTGCCCAGGATTTTGTGATGAACACAGATGTCAGGAGCAGCTCGGCTTCCAACGCCATTGCAGACCTGCAGGAGGATGAGGATGGTGTTTACTTCAGCTCCTATGGGCATTATGGGATACACGAAGAGATGCTAAAGGTTAGGAAGTCATCCCAACTGCATTTTAGGACTAAAGAGGAAAGATGGAATGAAGTGGGCTCTGTGCCCATAAATATACTGCAGAACAGCTGCATTTTTAACCCTCTCCATACATGATGGTGTTTTCCAAGGAGCTGGGTTGAGACATCTTTTCCTCTTTTATTTCCTTGGTATAAATTCTCCTTATAGAAAACATAAGAACATAAAATCATTTACACTGCATATATGCTTGAAGATATATTGCAATATCTGTACCTCAGCCTTCCCTTACCAAAAGCAGCTTTTTTTGAGGTGCTTCAAATAGAAAACGTGGTACATAAAACAGTGAGGTTTTTTCTTTAGTTTATAATTTCCTAGCTACTGAAATTTATGAGGCAAAACCATGTCTCAAATACATGGTTTCTTACTGCATTAGGTAAACAGAAATTGGTATTTGTGCATAGTTCATTGTATTGATAACATGGCATTGAACAGCTGGAAAAATTGTATCCACCTTTTATAGGATAAAAATAAAGTAATGCTTAAAACTCTTCAAAGGCAAATCTGCATCTGCCCTTTTAACTTGAAAAAAACAAACACAACTCAAAGTCCAACAACTCATAATTGAAATGAAAAAAATCTCTTCATGCTTCCTTTCAGCGAAAGTACCATAGTTGTGAAAGTCATAAATAAGTTTATAATTTTAAGTCAGAAATTTAAATAAAGTTCCTGCCTAATGTGGAGATAGAATACAGACTTGTGGAATTACTTTGTCCATAGAGGTAGCATACACAGTTTTCTGCTTTGTAAATAATTTAGTGGCCCCCATGCAGAAATTCACATGAATTTGTGTTAAGGATAATACAAACATGAGGTTAATTTTAGGGGAGAGGAAGGATTTTTAAGAAGCAGAGAGATGTCTGCAGAGGCAGATAATGCTTACCACAATGTATATTCTAGAGAAATACATTAGAAATACATTTAAAGTCTCAAATTAAAAAATACAGTTTGGTATTGCAGTATAGAAGTGTCATCTGAGATGTTATATATAAGCTGTGGGATGAGGAAGCCTTTCTGTTAATAAAGTTTATAATAATTCTGCATTTCTGAACAAGGAGATTAGTACAAAATAGTATTTTAATTGGTTTCGTGTTTGTCAGAATGCTTGTAAGATGACTTTTGTCTCTCCTCAACAGAGGAAAGCAATTGATTTTTATGTTTTGATTTTTTTCCTGTATGCTAGGCGCTCACTTTTTTGTGTGTGTGTCAGCTGTATTTATATAAATATAGTCACTTGCTACATTGACATTTTTATGGAGTCTTGCTGTCTGAATTTTAAGTCTGACACTGCTCAGTTTAGAAACTTTTTTTTTATGCCTGATAAGGGTAAAATGAAGTTTCATTTGTTATTTTGCTGCAGATACTTCAGAGGGGAGGGGAGGAAGAATGTTCCCTCACACTGGCCAATGGGTAGTGTTTTCCTTGGTCTGTATTTTTTTTTTTTTCTCGAGAATTTTTTGCCTCATCTTAATAAATTCCCCCTTAGCATTTTATTTTAAAACGATTTTAAAAAGCATTTATATTGAAATGGTGAGGGAGGGAATGGAATTGATGGATAGAGAAACCTGAAGTGAATGACTGTGGCTCACCCGTGCAGCAGCGCAGCCAGCAGAGGCAGCAGCTGGAATTGTGTTAAGTTGGGGCAGTGCTGAGGCAATGTGAGTGGGCAGGATGGAAGGCTGAAAGCTTTCCACATGGCTGCTTTCTTGATTGATGCTGAACCTTCCCTTTTTTTTTTTTTTCCTCAAACTTTTTTGGTTGCTTCAGCAAATCCTATTATATACTGCAGCAAGGTGAGGCACTAAAAATAGTTGCTCTGAATATAGCATCATAGTAAAGCAGTATGATTTTAAAGGATCCCAGTTCTTTTTTTTAATTTATGTTAATTATGTGTATTTTTAAAGTAAAGTTTTCTAATATCCTTAACTGTTTCTTTGGGCTCTGTGTGTCTGTGATAATCCTCTGAAATATAGAACTGGATTTTAGGATTTTCAAGCCTCAAAGTAGTTTGTTTTGTTTTTCCAGAATTGTTATGAACGTATCCTTCGTTCTCAGTCTCTGGTTTTTAGTCTGCTTTTTCCAATAAAATAAGGCTCTTCTCTCTCATTGGAGAAAATTCTTATTTTCTGTATTGTTTCTGAAATTTTCCTGCCTTAGTAGAAAAATGTTAATTTAAAGATAAGCAACTGGATTTTATTCTTCAGTATTATCTGTAGGGTTTTTTTTTGCTTTTACTTTGCTCTAACACTTAACTGCAGCAGCAGTTCCAAAACCTTTACTTGCCTGTCAATTTGTGTACCTGCTGATGCATATTCAGAAATTCAGTGTTTTAATAAATTACCTTGTTGGTAGATTTAGCTGTAGTGCTGTCTTTCAAAGATTAAGAAACTATAAATATTTAGTTCTCTGCTTGAAAACATCGTAGCTTTTCAGGTCATGTTTTATTATAGTTAAGTTTATTTTATTGGGCTTTTATGGAACAGGGTGTACAGCTTCAATTATTGGCTTGTTGTCAGGTTTGCAAATTTGTAGTTTGTTCAGAAATGGAAAAGTTTAATCTGATCCATAACTTCTTTGAAGGAGTCTGTGTTGCAGCAGTGTCAGAGAATAAAATCACACGAAACGTTTTATGAGCTTGTGACTCAAATTTTTGCTCTTCTGTAGAAGGTTGTTATGTAAAGTTGATGCAGTATTTCTACTGTATTACTGCTGGTCTTGGAAAGTGGTAGAGAGGTATTAACAGCTTTGAAACATCCAAAATCAAATTCATCAGATTGGAAAAGTGTAAGCTAATTTCTTTTTTTTTTTTTTCCTCCAGAAGCTCAGCTGGTTTGATTTGCAAAGACAGTAAATTTTGAGGGCTTATGTATAGAAAGTGTCATGATTGCAGAGTCTCTTTAAGTATGGTAGCCACAAAACATCTTTAGGCCAAGTTTCTCAGCATTTTGAATGATATGCAGTATATAAGTAGAAAAAATGAACACCATTTTTTATTCCTAACATTATAGGATAAAGTACGTACAGAAAGCTATCGTGACTTCATCTATCAAAACCCACATATCTTCAAGGACAAGGTAGGTAAAACAGCTCAGAAAATTAAAAAATTTCTGCACTATTATTTTTTTCTCCAGTGGTAGAAACCCTTCAGGTTGGCTACTTTGTAGCTTTGGGAATAGAATATTGTACTGACAAGATCTGATTTAATGGACCTTGGTTTTATGGGGTGTTAGAGTGCTATTCAGTTGCTGGAGGGTGTGAAGTGCTGATAACAGAAGGGCTGATCACTGTTGTCGTTGTTCTGTGGGCCTTGTTGGGATGTTCATTAATTATGTTGGCGGGGTTAAGTTGAACCTTTGTCCAGTGTATTAAGTGGAATCCATTTCAGAGGGGCTCTTTACCAGAATGAGGTGAACTGCAGTGTGAGCCTGATAAAAACATCCTAGAAGCAATGTGTCATTAGAACTGGGGAAGAATTCATATGCAACTGATGGATTGAACTAGTGCTGTTTAGTCTCTCCAGAAGAGGTTATTATTAAAGGAACTTAGAACTAAACTGATATTTTGCAGTGAGGAGAGACTGCACTGATGTTTGTTTATGATCTTACTATGGTTATAACCCCTGCATAGTTAAAATCTTCCTCTTATTTCTGTTTCTGATGAGTTTTGTTGTGTTCTGGGTTATGCTGTGCAGTCTTCTGATCCAGATGAGTTTTTCTCAACTTAGTGCTCACCATTCTTAAGCTGTGTGTGGATATTTCTTAACGTGAAACCAGCATGTCTAGGTTTATGGAAGGCAATCACTGTTCATTTGTATTTTGATTGAGATTTTGTTAATAAGTCATAGTAGAAGACGTAATAAAAGTGCACCAGTCTGATGGTTCCTCTAGCACAATTTTTACAGTGTTTTTGATCAACATTAACTCAAATTTCCAGGGTATCCAAGCCTGGCACAGTGTGTTGAGGTTGAATGGAAATAAAGATTATTAATTGTATTCCCAATAGCTTCCATCCAGGTGACCAGTGCCTCACTTAACAATTCTGTGTCTTGAATAGTAGTTGATGTAGCTTTCACTTGGTATGCTCTTGTGGAGAATATGTGGGAATTGTGATCCATTTTATAGCAAGAGTATTTTTTTGTGGAAAAATAATTGCTTAGAAAAGCATGGTTAGTTTTTATTGTAGGATAGAACTCCGAGGCAGGCATCAATGCCATATTGAGGGGAAAAAATGAGGTTTTAAATGTTATTCCTGCTAAAAGTTTATTGATGGAATTAATTGGCCAAATTACCTGACCTGTGTTTTTGAATTCAAAGTGATTTTTTTTTCTGTTGCTGGAAGTAGAATATCAGTTTTGATCAGACTGCAGAGAAGGATGTGATACTGCAGTACATGATGGCATAGTCAAAGCACCAGTCCAGATGCTCCAGATATCTGGTGAGAGGCCATATGTGATCACTGCAAGAATGTGTTAGCTGGAGACCCTTGTCCTTAGGCTAATTGGTGATCATTCTCCTTGTCTTTCAGTTCCTCAGATGTGTTCCAGCTTGTATGTTTTCCCTCCTGTGCCTTTTTCTCCACCCCCTTTCTCTGCCTGAAGCCAGATGAATTCCATCTGGGTTTTTAAGTGACCACGGCAGCTGTCCAAAGTGGTGTCTGTTTTGATTTTTTTCCAATTTGTGGTGATTACTCTCTTCCATGCAACTGTACATCAAGATCATTCTTTCACAGAGGTCTATTTTTGGCTCTGAATTCCATCTTTTATGGCTCAGCAATTTTGTTGACTGCCATGGGCAAAGTGTTAAAAAAAGAGATGACGTTGGGGGCATGAGTTTTCAGCAGCTGCAAGAATATTGATTTTTACTTTCTATTCCTGTCACCAGAAGACATCAGATTCCTGTCACTATTTCAGTAGCCATTACATACATACTCTCATGTAATTTGTGAGTGAGCTGTAGAACTGAATCCTCTTGGGACATAGCTGCAGAGTCCCAAGTGGAACAAGTAGCTCTGTCCACAAATTCAGTGGCCAGCCTCTACACAAAATGCTGTAAAAAATTCATCATGCTGTTGTTTTTTGTACTGTGACTTCAGATTGTAAGTTGCTCTATGAAGAGAGGTGGCAGTCAACTCTTCATTCCTTGCTTCTGAGGGTGCCACAGCAGAAGCTTGCTTATTCTCTTCTGCTAAGGATAAATGGCTATTTTGTTTGTGCTGGATTCAGAATCATTGTTCTGTATCCATCATCCAAATGGATGTAAAGCAAGGCAAGCAGACCCATGCAGAAAATTTAAGTACTTCAGTTCTCTTTGTCAGGTGAAATTTACAGTGTCTTTACAGTGTTGATTCTGTTGAGTTTTAATGCTGTGTGTGGTATGGACAGTGTTCAGGAAATCAGTTGATTGTCAGATTTCATAATGTTTTGGGGTTTAGTGCTTAGAATTTTTGAACACCATTAGTAAAGCTTAACCATAGCAGGTAGAAGTCTAACACCAAGCCTGCTGATAGTCTTTGGTACCAAAAGAATGCATTTTTCTGAGCCTTGTTGTGTAATTTTTAAGTGTTATCATGAAGTTTATTTTTATTTCATGAAAAATTATGGATCCAATCTTGCTGAATGTTACAAATAGTGTTAGATGGAAAACTTTTCCAGTTGTTAAGCCTGTGCCAGTTACAGCTTTAAATGCAGTCAACTTGAGCCATAGCTGTTTTGAAGCACTGTGGCCATGTCTGTTACAGGATTCCTAAATAAGTTTCTGAATAGACTGTTAATGAGAAACTGCAGTTAGAATATGGGTTTTTCAGTGGCAGTGCTAAATTCAGTTGTTAGTGATTCACTGATTAAAGCTATTTAGGCTAATTTCTTGTTTCTTTTGTTCAAGTAAGTTTTTAATTCTTGCCCAAATAATTATTTGTGTTTGTTTGTCCTGGGTCTGAGTTCCTTTGCAACTGGAGCTAGACTGTTTCATCTGTTTTCTATCTATAAGAGGTAGTAGAGAGTGTGTAATTAGAACTGCAGTATAACTTGGATATTTCTGAGTGTTATATTGATTCTACCATTTGTTCTTTCTATTAGGATATGAAATCTCACTGATGCAGAAAGAAATGTAAAATACTATAGCAAGGGAAATAAATGGAGGTAAAAATAAACATCTCATTAATTTCAGGTGGTTTTGGATGTTGGCTGTGGAACTGGAATACTCTCCATGTTTGCTGCCAAAGCAGGTGCAAAGACAGTGATTGGAGTTGACCAATCTGAAATCATCTATCAGGCTATGGACATCATTCGGTAGGAAACATTCCAAGAAAAATATAGTAAATGTAAAAAGTTATTAAAATGCTGTTAATGGTTACCTGTCACTCAGTCTGTCTTATGTTGTCTGAAAAATTTAACACAGGTTTTGATGTGCAGCCAAGTTGCTTGCTCCTGTGATAGAGATAATGAAAGCAGAGCTGTAGCTAAGGCAGGATGTTTCTCAGACTGTCCTCCTCATGTCAGCATGAGGCTGGTGCTGCCTTGCTGCTGAGGCTCCAGCTGACTGCTGCCAGTGTCTTTTCTATTCTTATGCTTTAAGTGTTGCTGCTGATAGAATTCTGAATTTATAGGCAGCAAGAGTTGAAACACATTTAAGACATTTCAAGAGAATGTGTTAAACTCTTCCTCAGTGCACTACTTGGAGTTAAAGAAGTACTTCTGATGTAGGTAAACCCAGTAAAATTTCCTAAAGGAATAAAGTTGATAAATTTTTAATGGAGTAATGTTCATTGGAGTACTGAGCAGCTCTGTGTTGCTTAAAAATGATCACTGCAGTGTGCTCCCACCTGTGATCACAGAAGGTACTCAAGAGCTTTTGTTCTTTCCAGAATTCAGGTTCATTTCTAGCATCCTGTTTGCTGGGAGCAATGCAACCCTTCTGTGTGGGTAAACTGGAATAAGTGTCCTGAAGGGCATGATTCTTTCCCAGGGTTACATAGCAAACTTATTTTTAAGTTTTGGTTTCTCTTTTTCTTACTGTGAATGGCTGCCCATAAACTTTCTTATGCAGTGAATGATTTTTGTTGTCTGTCACTGCTAAAATAGAATAGAAAGTTGAACTACCTGTACTTCCCAACTCACAGTACTTTTTTGCTACAAAGTGTAAACTGCATTGGTTGGTTTACTGGTTTTTTGTTTTGTTTTTTTTTTTACTACCTTAAAATTGAAAACAACCACAGAATTAATGAATCTTTTTCATCTCTCTTGATTTTAAAATGATGTCCTTGTATGTGCTTGGAAGCCATCCTTGCATCTCTCCATGTCCTTAAAATATTGTTGTCAGTGATAGCCCTTGAGAGTTTTATTTCTCACTTTGAACTTCTGGTTTTTTTTTTACTACATCATTAATGATGAACTACTCTTCTAACAGAAGACTGTCATGTATAGAGTATTTAGTAGATCATTCCAGCAGCCCACATGTTCAGGTAGCCCTTTGACCCTTTCTTTTTCCTCCCCTCATTCTGATTGCTCTCCCATCCTCTTTTAGATTGAATTTTTAATGTGATTACTGGTCTGAATTGCAAGCCAGACAGTAAGAGTAAGATATCAGGATAGGGAAGGAAGGGACAGAGATAAGAACTGCAGTGGAATGATAAATTTCTTTGTTGGGAATATTTTCCTGCCCTTTATAACAATAGCTATTGCAATAATACAGAGAATTCTGGTATGGTTACCCAAGAAGAAAAGCACTTAGTTTCAAAGTCATGTGTTTAGTGATTTTACTCTCATGCCATTTTTGTTTCAAAAACTGTATTCATGTCACAGTACTGTACAGGATGGTTGTACCATTGCTTGGGAGGTAATATCTGATTTAGCAGGAGATGATTTTGGCCAAAATGACAGTGGGGAGGATGCCTTTAGTGTGGAATAACTGTAATACTGATCTAGAGGGAATGTTTGTTCTCAGTGACTTTGCAGCTCAATTTGTTAAATAAAAAACCAAGTCGTGCAAAACAGCTTTGGAAGGAAGTTAATTTCCATTGCTATCCTGGTGTGATGAGTAGGCTCTAATCATTATAGAGTTAGGCTACAGGGGTCAGAGAAGGAGAACTGGGAACAAGCAACTCTAAATAAAGAGGAGCAAGATTTTAAATTGTTCTCCTCTGTATTTTTCTAGTTTCTGAAGCTCACACATTTACACAATGTGTTGGAAGTATACAGATCTACTGTCTGATACCATTGCCTGAAGCTTCATCTCCTGCAGTTTTGGGTACTCAGAAACAATCCTTCTGAAACATAACTGAGAAGAAGAATACTGCATTTTAATCCTTTGTTGATAAGTTAGATTGTTAATGGGTGAGAAATGCAAAATACAAACATCAGTATCTCTCTCCTGACAGCATAAATTGAAAAGAGAAACTTGTTTGTTTATGTTGTGACTTGCAGATTAAATAAACTTGAAAACATCATTACATTAGTCAAAGGAAGAATTGAAGAAGTAGATCTGCCTGTTGAAAAAGTGGATGTAATTATATCTGAATGGATGGTAAGGTGCATGAATATTCTTTTCAAGACATGGTTATTTTCAAGAAAAAAAAAGTGTTGGTTTTTTTCATTTTTTCATATTTTTTTAAACAGAAATTTATCATGCTTGCAACAGTTATTGATCTTAATAAAGAAATGTGTGTGACAATACCCAGTGCCAGGCTGAACTTCATAACGATTAAATAAATCTGTTCCCTATCAAATATGTGGTAGAAAACACCCCTTGTGACATTTTTTTGTGGGCTTCTGCTATTTGGTGGTCTCACATCACAGGCTTTCAAATATCACTTCAAAATACGAATTTTTGTTCATGCTAATTCCCACTGTTTGGACTTACAAAAAACCTCTTTGGCCTTCAAAATTAAATCAATGACAACTTATATTCAAAGCTTATCTGGTGTTTTCTCCAAACTTTGGCTCTTCTATTATATGCAAGGGCCTCTTGTAGAAAGGTCCCTTGTTCAGTCTAGATCCATATGTATCTGACTAGTTTCCAGGTAAAGGTGGATAAAATTGTGATCTGATTGTTGGTTTTGTTGGTTTTTCAATATTACATACTTTAGTGTGCTGGAAATCTGCAGAAGTTATTATTCCAGTGCTATAATGAAGAATTGAAGCAAGAGCTTAATTTAGTCTTGAGTTCACCAGTTTCAAGGAAGGTTGAAGTCATTGGCTTAAACTAGTGGTTGAAAAATAGTGTGTAATGGTTGGTGATTTCTGACAGTATGGTGACTTCACTAGAAATATAATTACAGTTCTTTGAGGGAAGCTTCTGATCAGTTGTTTAATATGTACACCAAGAATAACATTCCTAAAATCACATTTCTCATTCTGGAGCCCAAGATTTGGTTTTAAAAGCAACTTGAGCACTTAAAAGCTTTGGTCACATTTTAAATCAGTGCCTCAAAGGTGAGGTAGAGGGTGTAGAAAGCAGCTCTTATAAGACAAGAAAGTATGTGTTTTCCCATTTGTGTGCTAATTTACCTTTTAATGTCATAATTATATAGCCATGTGCATTCCACTTAATTAGGTATTCTAAATATTTAGGAATGTTGGCATTTTTATAGCTTGCTGCAATACAGAGATAAAGAGGACAATGCTGTGGAAGTAAGATTGATAGCAGTGTACACACTGTTCCAACACTGTCCTGAAAGGAATTATGTTGCCTAGATGCAAATTCAGATTCCTCTTTGTCTGGCTTTCTTGTGTGAATCTGCTTTTTCTTTTCCCTCCCTACATGATACTGTCCAGTGCAAAATCTTCTGTTAATACAGGAATGTAAGTGCTTGGAAATACTGGAAATACAAAGCATGAGAGCAGAAAGGAATTCAGTCTATGTCAATTTTCATCTCTTTATTTAGAGATTAATAGGGGTTAAAGACTAATTTACTTAGAGGTCTAATAGAAGCAGTGTTTTTTCTTTGTAACAAAAATATGAAAAGTTGCTCTTTTGTTTATAAATCAAACTACTTATGTAGTAAAACAAAAGTTGTAGTAAACATTAACCCATAGCTTCTTTATGCTTGCTACAGCTCAGCTTAAGACCAGTACACTACAAGGTTTTTTAGAGCATCTGAAAATTAAAAAAACAACTGTGAAGCAACAGAATGGAGAAAACTGGTAAAATACTGCATCCCCCAGGAATGTTTCTAGAACAGGCTTTCTGAGAGAGATGAACCCTTCCAGGGAGCATGAATCCTCAAATTCCCTAAGTAACCTGTTTCAGCATCTCACCACCTTCACAGGGAATAATTTTTCCTGATGTCTAACCTAAATCTCCCCTCTTGAATTTTTTAAACCATTGCCCCTTGTCCTCTTGCTACACACCTGTGCAAAAAGTCCTACCCCAGCTTTCTTGTAGGCTCCTTTCAGGTATTGGAGAGCTCCTGTAAGGTCATCAAATACTGGAGTGCTGTCATCTATTTGAATAATAGAGGAAGATTTTGCAGTGCAGAATATTGAGCTGTGAAAGGTTTATGAGCCTTTTATAATTCAGTCACAAACACAAAATACAGATGGAAAGGACATATCAAGGAGTGTGGCAGCATTCCCATTCCTCTGGATTCAGATTTGCCAGTGGGCTCCTGTGTTTTCCATAGGCAGTTTCTTGGATGGACATGAGGTAGGACAGACGTGTGCTTGGACAGAGTGATTCCAGTGCTGTGCATTCCTGTTCCTGTCTGAATCAGTTTGTTCTTGTTTCTAGCTGCAGAACAACCATTTCATTTCAGCTTTGGCAGTATAAATATCAGGAACTTCATTTTGAGGAAGAAATGGCCAGCTTTTTAGTAGAAAATGCATCCTCATAACATTTGAGGTGTGCTGTGTATTCCATTTGTCTCTAACAGAGAACCTGTCACCTTTTAGGTGTTCTAGTTTAGCCACTGGCAAGATTAAATTAATATGTGCTTCACTTGTATCCTAGACATCTTTTTGCAGTAATTAATTTTGAGGATGCTAATACATGCTTAAGAAAAAAAAAACCCACAAACCCCTGAACACTATTGGGGTGGAAGCAAGAGTGCCCCACAGCATCACAGGGAAAAGATGTTGGGTATAATTCTGTTTCCAGATGGCACCCCTACAGGTGAGGCAGCAGCCTGTGAAATTACATTCTGAATTACACTACAGATGAGCACAGCACACTGAGCAAAAGGCTTTGGTATAAGTAATAAATTACTTGATTCACTCCCAGTGATGGTTTATGTAACTTAGAGGAATCCTATAATGAACTGGGGGGGAAAGATAGAATGGGGAGGGGGTGGAGAACCAATGGTGCCAGAGTGGAAAGGTCGGGAAAAGGACGGTGAGAATTCCTCTGTGTTTCTCCAGAGGAGCTGTGCCTCTTGTGCTTGTTTGGCAGACGTCATAGGTGATGAACATTTTAGGCAGGAAGGTGTAAGTGAAGAGCTGAGCTGTAAAAATATCACTTTGGAACTTGCTGATTCTTGCTGGTAACTAATCTTAAAGTAAGACATCTACAAAGTATCCTAAGCACTGTGAAAAAAACACCTTTTCAGTTAAAAGCATCTGAAAAGATTTTTTTTTTTATCTACTAAACGTATTCTGTTTTTAAAACTGCAAGAATAAGAAAACTGGTTCTGTTCTGTGCTTTTGGCTTGCTGTAGGCATAAAATCATCTCTTTGTTATGCAATAGGAGCTCCTGGCCTTTTCAACCATTTTGCAAAGCTTACTGAAAAATAATATTGCTCACAAAGCAGTGGTCCTCATTTTGGGATTTCTAAGGACTTGATTAAAGTTAGGCAGTAAAGCAGAAGAACAGGCAACATTTTGAGGAGAAGTGTCCAGTTACCAGAAGAAGCAGGTTGAGAAAAAGGCAGTTCCATTATTTTCATACTCTGTTCTTGCTCAGTGCAAATACACCATGCTTCAGGTTTCTAGATTTTCTAGTTTTGTTTTCAGTTCTGAAGGGTGCAGGGTGAAGGGTGAAGGCTGCATTTATAAGCAATTCTGGATTTGCAGTATTTTTAATTCTAAGAGCCTTAAGCATAATAAATATCCAAGATGGCATAAACTTGAGGTAAATTGGGCACTTGGCAGGGCAGTTGCCATGCAGTGCTGTCTGTCTTGAGCACTGTCAAGTGATACTTAAAAAAATAAAATTTAAAAATCCCTAGGAATGTACAAATATGGAAGTGTAGGAAAAAATAAGGAGAATAATTATTTTGTTTGGATTTTTTTGGTTACTGCTTGACCAGGCTTGTTGGACTGCAGGTTCCAAGTCTGGACTTAAGTTGTTTTTTGTTTTGTTTTGGTTTTTGTTCTCTCCAGCTGGCAGTCAGGGAACAAATCAAGCCATAGGACTAATCTGTGTTTTAAGCTAAGGGAGAATTGGGATGTTAAGTGGCAATCTAAAATGTATGTCTGTATGATTTGTCTTAATTGATTTGATGCCCTAAAAATGTATATGTGAATGAAGTGTTACAGTATCCAGTAAAAGGATATTACTTGTAAAATAAGAAAATCAATTTGAAAACAAAGGAGGATATATCTTGGAGAAATCTGTTTTCTTAAAAGTAGTTGAGAAACGAGTTGTATATAGAATGCTAACTGTGTGTTTTTTATATCTCAGAAATGTTCAATTAAGGACATTTTTAGAAAAATGGCTGACTCAATTAGGTTTGCAATAAGTTATTCTAAATGTCTATTGCTTATTAACCTTCTATAAAATAAAGCTCAACCAAAAAACCCTAAACCCATGCAAATATATTTGTAACCATTTTTATCCTGAGAATTTCAAGTTCAGCTGCTGCTAAATGATGCAGAACATCAGACAACCCATGCCTTTGGTGTATTATTTATTTCCACATGTCTTAGTGAGCATTGCCCGGGCTGGTCTGGGGAACTACAAGGTTGCAAGTGTGAAGTAGCAAAGAATCATTTCATTTAATGTTTCTCAGTAATTTTAATGTTATTTGCAGTTTTAAGTTGGGAGGGACTTTATTGGGCTTTTTGAATGGTGCTTCAAGAGATACTGCTAAGAAATCAGTACATACAGATTTTTACTTGATTTGAGGTAAATTTTAATTTCTTTTGATGTTGTAGGACACTATCAGGTAATTGTCATTGTAGAGATGTACTTATTACCTGTAATTGACTAATTAGTAAGTGCTAGATAATAGCAGTTTGAGAAATTAAAGATGCTTTAAGTTTGGAAATGCCAGTGCTATATTTGAGAAATTTGCTGGGTGCTGGCTCTTACTGAGCTTGTATAATACTAATATAAAGTTCTTAAACTGTGTTGATAAATTCTCTCTGTAGATTGATTAAATAGAAGCATAATGATTTCAAAATCTTTTCCCTTTTCTATAAACAGGGTTATTTCCTTCTCTTTGAGTCAATGCTGGATTCTGTCATCTATGCAAAGGGCAAGTACCTGGCAGAGGGAGGCTCAGGTTGGTCCACATAATTCTTTTAATAAATCTAGCTCTGGGGGGAAACTAAATGAACTCAGAGATTTAAAATAAGCTATGCATGGATGAGAAAGTTGCCAGTCTGAATGAAAAATGTTTCCATTAGTGTGAGCTTCAAGGCATTAATTTACTGTATGGGTAATAAAAGAACATGAGATGGGGAATCAAGGTCTCAAGTTAATGGTGTTTTTAAGAATAGACAGGGGGTATTTATTCTTAAGTACATTCTAATTTTTTCCTCCCTACTTCTCCCCCCATGTGTGGGCATTTGTTTTCTCCTTTCTAAATCCCAGTTTCTGCATAACTACAGCTAGATGAAAATAAGTTCTAGTCTGTAAGGTGTGATAGTGTTTGAGTAAGCTACTATGAATTAGAGGAAAAACAGGGAAGTGACACAACAAAAAGGCTTTATTTTGAAATAGAATTTTTTTATCCTCTTAAGTAACTTAGGTACTGTCATCTTAAGCAGTGTTTACATGCCTGTAAATGTTTATTCCTCATGTGCTGTGGTTTTGTGGGGGTTTTGCATAGGCTTTATTCCTTGTGCTTAATTCCTTTGTCAGTATTGTATTTTAGATTGACCTTTTCAATCGTAGTCATCAGTCTGGGGTTTTCTTCCCCTTTTGTGCTAGCCATGCACATAGTTAGTCTCACTACACTGACTTAATGATTGGATTAATGACTCTGTAACAGTGCTTGCTGCAGTGCTTCCCTTGATTGCAGTGAGCTTTTGTATGCTGCAGAGTGCAGCAGAAAAAAGGAATGTTATGCAGTTGCTTAGCATTTGGTCACAAAGCTGAATATATGATCAAGATATTACTGTTCATGTGTTAAAATATTTAGAAGCCACTTGAAACAGCAGGGCACAGTAAGAGCTTTTTTGTTTTCAGCAATATAATCTTTTCCAGATCCAGCCTGATCTGAACCACAGTTGTGGTGTGTTCTGTATACACTGGGAATTTTACACTGCAATATAGTTGAATTTGAGGGGCATCCTCCTAAAACTGTAAGGAATCATTTTGTTTAGCTACTACTTACAAAGCCTTAAAAAGGCCAGATATTTTTGACCTCTAATGAAACTGAGGAAATATCTTCTGCTGTTGTATTATTAGTAACTTTGCTAGTGGTTTGTCCCTCCTGAAGTTTTCTTTTGAGAGTCAGGGAGGCTGGTTCTGCAGTACACTTTGTGGTCTGTACACCTGGTGAAAATTATTTTGGGCCCTTTTTTGTCTCTTTCACAAAGCACACAGTACTGTGGCATCTCCAGTTGGTATCTCTGGATTTTCAATGGAATGCTGTTTCCTTAAGCTGCTGACAATTTCTGCTCTCCTGCAAGCTTGTATTGCAGGTAAATGGCTGTGCCTGAAATTCCTGAGAAGGATGCTCAGCAGTCAGTGCAGCAGAATGGCAGAATGACACATGAATGAATGGCAGCAGAGCTGTGAGCACGTCCAGATTCAGAGACAAAACTAAGAGCTAATTCCCAGTCTTACCAGGGAAACTCCTGAATCTGTGGTAGAACTTAATTTTGCCACTTAGTACTATTGAGTTTAAGATCATTAATTAGTGCAGGGACCATCAATAAGCTGAAACAAAACCACAATAGAAGCAGCTGTGATTTGCCCAGATCTTTTGGTGACTGAGCCAGGAATAGAATCCAAATTTCTAGATTTCTGTTCAGTCAGTCATATCACCATTACCTCAGCTCAGCCTATTGGCATGCTGAAGTGGATTATGCCAAACTGTCTCGGGTAATGCATACAGTATATAATAGTTTTATTTGGGGACATAAAATTCTCACTGCCCAGGACCCATCTGTTTGTTCTTTAGAGCTGCTACTTGCTGGAGTGTAGATTTTTCCATACACTCCTGCAGCCCACATCAGTGGGGAGTGGCATAGGTAAGGAAGGCGTCATTAAAACGTCATGCAGGTTGCTTGTCCACGTCAGAATGGGATTCACTTGGCATGATTTCCATCTCTCTGGAGGATTGCTGCCTTACCCTTCATTGTCCTGGAGTTTGTGAGGCATTGCAAAGGGATAAAGGATTTCCCAACGTTTTCTGGTTCACCACGTGAGCTGCTACTTGTGACAGATGACTTGTGGGCACTGAGTCGAGAAGGACACAGATGGTCAAAACGATGAATCTGGGAGAGCACTGAGAAGTCAGTGCTTTTGTCCAGTCAGCATTTTGTTCATTTCACCTGTGAGAAGGAATAATTATTAAATTATAGGCTTAATCAGAAGGAAAATAGCAAATCTGTCAGGATTACACAAGAAAGAGTTCCAGGGTGGCAGAAAGAGCAGAGGATTTCCAAAGTGTATGAGGATAATGGATGAAATGGCAAACACAATTTTAAGCTAGTGCTTTTAAACATTGACAAAACATGTTATCTAAATAGCTTATGTTTAGATAACATGCTTATATGCCCAGTCAAACTTCAGTTTAACATATACTTCTGGAAGTGGATGATTCTGTAAATTTGGGAGTTCATGTATTGCTGTAGTCTTTTGCTTCTGCCCTGTTGGTAGAATGCAGATTTCTTCCTGTGAAGTCTGAGCAGGCGCTGTCTACTTTTTGGTTGCTATTGACAGGCTAAAATAAAAATGCAGATTAGATTGGAGCTTTACTGTTGATCTTTTTGCTTGTTCTTAAACTCTTTCTATAATCCATCTTGAGTTCTGCTGATTTAAGGTTTTGTTGTATGGATTTAATAAAAACTGATTATAGTCCCACTCAAATATTTCACCCTGGATAGATGCAGTAAAGTTCTTCCCAGAATGTCCCAGAAATGTGGGCTAGGCCTAGGAAAAAGGTTGTAGAATATTTCACCACTTTTTGCTGTGCTTTTAATTTTTGTTTGCACTGTTTCTAGCATGATCCTGTAAATCTATTCTGTGACTGGGGATTTTCTGTCTGTCTTCATCCCACTTCTTGTCATACCTTTTGCACTCTTGCATTTCCCTGAAAAATATTCCTGCAGAGGCTGCAGTCACTTGCTGCTTCCTTGTCTGTTTCACAGTGCCTTAATTTTTGGAGCATCAGTGCTGGCTCTTGACTGTTTGAAATGCTGGGAGGTAAAGCCAAATGTAAAGCAATTATCACACTGATAAACATCAATATGAAAGCTTTGAGGAATGGAAATCCCTTTTTGATGGCTCCAGAAGCCACTTGCAAATACTCTGACCACCAGATGTTAATTTTTCTCTGTTTGTGACAGCTCTCAGGTGTGCTGGAACCAAATCCTTTGTTTCAGACAAGACAGTCTGAATGTTTTTCTGGTTTGATTCTTGTCAACTGCCTTTTTACTGTTAATTGCAGGCTGGTTTTGGAGAAACCTTCTGATTGAGTTCTTCATCTGCAAAGTAGGGGTGACAATAGCTTTCCAACATGATTCCATTTAAAGCTTGCTGATGTTTATTTATTTATTATTTTCTAAACAGTCAGAAAAAGGAAAGTGTGTTCATATTGTGTATAAATGAGTCACTGCAAATGTTGAAATGGTTGCTTACTTCAAGATCTTCATATGGAAACAAAAAATGTTTAGAGAAGGCTTCTTTATCATTAATATACATAAGATTATTTCCATCAGGCTAAATCTGCTCTCACTATGTAGAAGGTCTAATTTCAATTTGCTGTTTCGTCACTAGAATTTTACAAGGCAAAAGATACTGCTTTTCTGACTTGCCATGCTAAACTAATGATTTTTCCCTATTCATTTTAACAAGCTTGGATTTCAAGCAGAGCTGAAGACAAAATTAATTTTACAGTTCAGCAGATTTTCGGGAGGAAAAGAGAAACTTAGCTTCAGTTTTACGAGTGCTATTCCATTTATCAACAAAAAATAAAATAAGGTGTTTATAAGTAGGCATTTTGCTCTGAAGCCAGATCAGTAATTCAACATCTGTGGCTTCAAAGGTATTAAAACTCCCAACTGAAAAGAAACCTAGCTAAATATAAATTGTTTCTCTTACTATTTGATAGTGTTGTAGACAGCCATGTTTGTAACAGCTTTTTTTTGTGTCTTTTCCAATCAGTAGTGGACAGAGATTGCTAAGAGATTGACATCAAGTTTCCAGTAATTCCTTGGCACTGGGATTCAACTAGGAAGATATTTTACCATGAGCAAGAAATATTGTTACCACAGTAGCGAGTGGAAAAAAGGTTTCCAGTGTCTAGTTTGCTTTTTGGACAAATAAGGACTATAGAAAATGAAGCAGCAGAAAAAGTGTCTTGTCCAAGAGCTGAAAAAAGTTGTTTGTTTTTTTTTAATTGTTAATCACTTTAAGCAAAAAGGAAAAAAAATTCCCCATTATCCATGTCTAAAATAAGATCTCACTGACCTCCTTCTTTTGTTACAGTTTATCCTGACATTTGCACCATTAGTTTAGTGGCTGTTGGAGATATGAATAAACATGTGGAGAAGCTACTTTTCTGGGAAGATGTATATGGTTTTGACATGTCTTGCATGAAGAAGGCTGTGATTCCAGAAGCTGTTGTGGAGGTGCTGGATCCAAACACAGTGGTATCTATGGCCAGTGTCATTAAGGTACCATACTTACTGAATTTTTAGGAGTCATGTTAAAAGTTTACTTTTTTTTGTGGAATAGGGGGAAAAAATGCACCTACAAACATCAGCATCTTCAGAATTACAAAAATCCAATAATGTCCTTGGTGTTAAGGCTGTAAGACTTGTGTTAACTGGGTTTTCTTAACCAAGTTTTATTTTCCTGTATATAGATTCCTTTGCTCTGCATTTTCTTTTATCCAAACCCAAACTGACTTGCATTTAGTAAATTACAAGTTGTGTACCTGAAATTTGAACTATACCAAAAAAACCCAAACCTGGCAAATAGTCTTCTACCTTGCTTCCCTCTTCAGCTCCATGTACTGAGTTGGAGGGGGCATCTTAGGTATTTCAGTGTAAAACTGTAAAATATCTTTCAGTGGAGGATCACTCATTTTCACCCGTTTTCACATCATGCAGCATTTTATGAATGCTCAAGGTTTTACACTAATTTGTTCTCAGTGGCAATTCTGTTTTTTAAAGTAACCTAAAGTCATTGCATGAGCTTATTTGCCAGAGTTACTGTACAAAGTAGTAAAATTAATGAGTTGAGCAACAGTAGCATTATAGGTAAATTGTTTTAATCAATAGTCATTCCACAGAACAAACTGATTGGGTTTTTTTAGGGAAAGTTTAAAAATGTTCCAATTTATCATATTATTACAGAAGATACTGGAGTGAAATCAGTGAAAGACCATCTAGGTGATGAAGGGACTCAAGCATCTGTGATATGAGGAGAGGTGGGAAGGGATGGGATTTTTTTGTCTGCAGAAGAGAAGGCTCAGAGATGTTCCCAGTGTATATAAATGCCTGGTGGTGATGGTGGGAGTTACAGGAGGTGGAGCCAGGCTCTTCTCAGTGATGCTCAGAGGCAGGATATGAGACACCAGGCAGAGATTTAACCCCAGGCCTTTAAAGATCAGGAAAGAAAGCTTTATAGTGAGGCAAGTTGAACAGAAGCACAGGTTGCCCAGGGAGGTTGTAGAGAGAAAATCATTGGAAATACTAAAAAGCTGTTTGGGGATGGTTGTGAGCAACCTGCTTTAGTTGACTCTCCTTTGAGCAGTGGGGTGAAATAAGTCATCTCCAGAGGCCCCTTTCAACCTCAATTTTTCTATGATGAATACAAAACTAACCTGGCAAATAAACCCCATAGTTATAACCCATATTGATTTCATACTGTAGTTTACCAGGTGGCTTCATGGAAAAGGAGTAAAACAGGTGAGGGTGCCTGTAAAAACTACTCAGTCTGAACAATGGTCAGCAGTCATTAAGAGCAACTTTTTGGAGCAAGGTGAGCTCAGATCACCCTGTTCCAGATCACACCTATAGTTCCATGCTGCTCCTAGTCCATTTTTGCATTTGAGAAAGAGGGGTTTATGTGATTCACTGGGTTTTAAGTGAATCTTCAGTTTTTGGAGAGTTGCCTTAGTATTACCCTAGAAGAATTCTTATTATGGGAGCAACTGAACAACCTTCATCCAAAGGAGGATCTTAATTTGAATTCAGAACTGTTACTGACAGATTTGTATTATTCCTTTTGACAGCACATTGACTGTAACACTGCATCTACTTCAGATTTAGAATTCTCTTCAGATTTCACCCTGACCATTACAACAAGCACAAAGTGCACGGTAAGACAATCTTAGTTTCTTCATGTATGGTCAGTACTGCATTAGACTAGCAGACAGTGCATTAATTTACCTTCATTTATCATCAGTCCTTGCCCAGAAACGTTCATTTCTGCAGTACAGAGGTGTCAAATGAGCCCTTTTTGTAAAGAGAGATGGATGTAAAACTCCAGTAATAATGTAGGTGAGGCCAGGGAAAGATAAGGAGCCTCAGGATTTGGGTCATTCTGTTTTGTTCTGTAGCCCTTTTTCTGAAACCACAGTATTCTGTTCAGGCAGCTACCACTGTGCTCAAAAATGATGCAATCATTATTCTCAGAAGAGTTTTTCTGAGTTTAGTAAAAACAGTGAAAAACAAAATAGGGGAAAGGTAGACTATGGCTCAGGTAATAAATATTTAGCAGCTCATATGGCAAACATTTTCACAAGCAGGGAAGTTTGTTAACTTTATGTGTGAGGACTGAGGGGGATCAAATACTGAATCTGATAATCAGGGTTTTTCCTGCATGTGTTTGCTTTATTTTATGCAAATTAGTATTTTGACTTTATGAAAATTAATATGTATCACATTCAAAAGAACAGTAATTTTAGCAAGTCTGTGGAATTTGACTGAAAGGAGTTCTAATTACAGCAAACACAAGATTATTCATTTTAGTATTAGATAATATGTTGCATTAAATTGAGTGAAGAATCTCCAGCAGTTCTGCATCTGTGATCTCACTCAATTGGATACTATTTTTCTAACAAATACCAGAGAAGTAAGAAAAGAAGAAGAGTTTTCACTCTGAGTTGTAGAATTAAATGAAAACCCAATACTAGGTCATCTTTCACACACTTCTTTGAAGTTGGGCCAACATTGTTCTGTATGAATTTACATAAATATACATTCATTTTGTTGCTTTTTTTCCTTGGTCATTCAGTATCTGCTAGTTATATGAAAACAGAGAAACAGTGATTTTTGGATTAATGAAAAATGTCCCCTATTTTTGTCTTCAAGTGTGCATGTAGCTTATGCTGTGTATTTTGTGTTGCATTTCTGAAGTATAAGTTACAAACAAAAGATATCTGAATATTTATATTTAACATAATTCATGTGAGGGTCTGAGTGACTTTTGAAATAAAGATGTCATGTGTTAAAAGCTAAAACAAATTAGGTATCCCAATTAATATTTGGAAATGCTTAAATTGGTGCTTAAGTGAGAATACCTGTTGGATTTGACTTAGTTATGATGCACAGCTTGGTTTGTTGGAATAGGGAAGAAAATAATCAAATAGAAGCATTTTTGTAGTGTTGCTGTTAGGGAGGACAGTTGGAATAAAGATGCAATAGAGGTGAGAAAGTCTGCTGTTGTCTTTAAATGTTGTATTGAGCTTTTTAAACACTAAATAATAAGAAAACGCAGGATAATATTTAAAGATTTTATTATTTTAGTAATATATTTTTACATTCAGCAGCAATTCTAAGCTACAGAATCACAGAGTAATTTTAGTTGCCTCAGGGCAGGGTCAGGTTTGATTTCAGTCCAAGCTCCAGCTCAGCCCTACATTAATTTTCTTAATGTGGTCTCTTTTGAATAACTTATTAGTTAACAGAAGTCTCTACAAAATCTTGGTGTTCTCTATGTTTGGATAGGGTAAAAAAGCTTATTTTGTGAACATTGTTTCCCCTACCACTAGACCTTTATAAAAACTTCATTTCTGTTCTATGATGCTGGGGTATCATGGACTTACAAATCAAGATGTACACCTGCATTTTATAACTTCCAGGGAGAAGGGGAGGAAAGTGAGGGGAGAGCAGTGTTTCTGAAATTTTCGAGTGAATGCAGGTTCTAAAAAATGATCAGAACTCTAAAGTATTTTGCACTTGATGATTTAGGTTTATTGACACTACGAGTGAAATTTCCACTCTTTCTATGATGGATTGTAGAAGTTTAGTTGGGGGTTGACAGTTCATCCATCATATCAGGCTGCCTAACCTTGCAGTAAATGAACTATAAAAGTCCATTATTTATACTGAAAATTTTTAGGAGATGCTTTAAGCTTACAATTTGTCCTTAGAAAATAACATGTCATGGTTTTCTTGTTTGCATCCATATTTTGTTGTTCAACTGGCTTTTTTTTCCCACAAAAAGAGCAGCTTATATTTCCCCAAATTTTAGCTTTTTATACTTAATCATCCTGATTTTTGCTTTTAAAGGGCACTGTGTGGGTGCAGAGGATACAGTAGACATTCTTGTGGGAAAATGTGTCAGCAGATGGAATGTGTAGATGGTGTTGCTGAGCTTGTTTTTGGAGAAGCTTGGCACTGATGAGAAGTAATTTAGCAAGTACTCAGGTTGTGACCTCCTAGACTGAGTGTGCAACCTCCTGTTAATTGTTGAAGATCTAAACTTCACTGACAACTCTGGAGACAAGAGCCATGGTTGGATCTGCTGCTTCCTCCCTTTGTCTGCATGTCTGGTAACAGGACAGTAAGATGTAAAGCTGACAAAATTCAGAGCCACAATGCAGGGTTTTTTTCTCCATCTCATCTTCCTTAGGGTGCTAAAGCAATTAAGTCTTTAAGAAAAAAAAAAAACAAACTAATAAATGTGAGAGATAAGGAAAGCTGGAGCAAAATGAAGCAGTTTCAGTGTGACTTCATTTGTGGTGCTTAGACTTTCAGAAGTTATTATGGTGAAGGATTTCTTTCAGAGCAAGTATTTTTTTTCTTTCATTCCTCCTGTGGTTTACCACAAAGTGGTATCTTTCAGCATTAAGGTTACTTTTCATTATTTTAACTTTCAACAACTGAAGACTTTGAAAGCATGAAATGGTTGCACAGAATCATTTATATGAAATTTTTACCAAGCACTTTTAGTAGAAGTCGACTTGATTTCAGTCTAACAAAGATAATGGTCAAAAATAAATTCAATTAGCCTGCAAAAGTGCATTTTCCTAGAGAAGAGCTAGGGGTTGTCACTACTGATTTTAATGAGACATCTGGCTAATATCAGTAGATGCTGCTAGGAAAATATTCCATTAATTGTATTCTAAGTTGATCACTGTGTGAGCTTTTGAGATAAAATATAATGGTGATTACCCTCATTGTGGAAATCAATTGACAAACTTTTCCTTTTGTTTGTGAGCATTTCCCCTGGGAGTCCATCAAGGTTGATATTTCCTAGCTGAATACCAATATCCCCTGGGAGGAAAATGGCAGTATCTCTTCATTGCTCCCAGGAGATCTTGTCAAAAAGCAGGGGATGTCTATGAAAAGTGGGAGGGAGGAAGGGGGTGAAAGAAAGATAATGAACCAGAGAACGTGCCTGATATATTAAAACCTTTAGGAAGAAAAAGGAAGTAGGTTGATTGGTGAAAATTCTTTTGACTAAGGAAAAATTTTGCTGCTTAAAATCTTTTTGGATATTCCCTTGATGTCCAGTCTTCCACTTGGGAGCCAACAATAAGTATTAGTGTATAAGTCTTTAATTTTAGGTGAGAAACCTCTTTTTTTCAGGCTGAAAGTTGGAAATCTGACTTTGGGTATCACAGTTAAACACACCTTGAATGCCTGGATCCTTTTTCAAGGAAAGACCACTTTATCATGTTATGAAGCAGGATTTGTGGGTTTGACCTCATTACTTATTGGTAGCCTTCTCTACAGTAATATCCAAATTCTCAATCTTTTTAAAACACAGAATTGTTGGGTTTTTAATAGTGAGGGGTTTCTTTTCTCTGTGATAAAAATGCAGCAGCTCTGCTGTGTGGGTGACAAACATTCCATCTCCATGCTTGGATAAACTCCATCAAAAGCACATTATCTCCCACTTCTGTGGCCAGCTGTCTAATTGTATTTGCTGTAGCCACTCACTGTTGGAACATGATACTAGTGAAGAGCAAGAATGATAAATTACTCACTGTAGGTGATAGCCATGATGATAATTTTTAATTTCCTTGTTCCTAAGTGAATTGGTAAGGTTGCCTTTGTGAGTTCTCATAAGGAGTCAAGCAGTCTCATTTGTTTTATCCTGTTAAAATGCTGTGTGTACATCCAGACATTTTCTTCAGAAAAAAGCCTTAGTATTCAGATATATTTGAATTTAATTTTTGAGTCGTCTTCCCATTACAGTTAAGGGCATAACTAATGTGTATTAATATTAATCTATTACTTATGTTAAAGCTTTTTGTGATCTTAACACATTTGGTATGTGTTAGGTGAATGAATGGGGAGAAAAATAGGCTCAAAATAATTTATCTGGGAGGAAAGAAAAATCTGTTGAAGGCAAGTGAATCTTACTGGGAGGACATGCTTCATTTGCATTTTTTTCATATGTCTGTGTGAACCCCTTAGAAACCCTCAGTGATGGCTGAAGACCTAAAGCTACTTTACATGAGCTTTCATCAAATCCCAAGTTTCACAAAATCAGGTAGAATTTACTGGCTGCTATTGTAATGTCAGGAGTATTTTGCTTTTAGTTGAGTGAATTCTTTGTTGGCATTTAAGGATGATGCTTTGCAGTCCCAGTAATACCCATCTATTCCTAAATAGTTCCTTAGTTCTTTAAGTTTTTCAGTTCCCAGGGTAAATACGGAGATTTTGTTCTGGGGTTGGAGTTTTTGTCCTCATAGCTCTGCTTTTCTCCTGGTAATCTATTTGAGAATAGGAAGAATAATATTTCTGTAGTGTTTCCTAATATTTAACATCCTTTAAGACTAGACCATGTGTCAGGTTAGAGTTGCAGTTATTTATTACCAGTGTAGAAGTCATTATTTTTGTTTTCCTCTTTCATGGTAATCAAGAGACTGGCACTTGAAAGATTCTTCCAGAGGAGGCCTAAGTCTTGCTGATTAGTTGTTGCTGAGGTTGTAAATGAGCTGCCAAAGGTGGAGCAAAAAGAGGAAAACTGCAGGGGAAAAAATAACTGTTATCTTTATGTTTTAAAAAAAAGAAAAGAAACGAAGGCAGTAGTTGTAAAACATTGTTTTGAATTTATGGAAATGTTATTTGCTTGTTCCTTTCCTTTAGTTTGACTTCTTGTAAAAAGATGCCACCTTTAATAAAAATCTGGCCAGTCCTATATTCCATTTTTATATCCTTGTGCCTGTGATTGCTTCTAGTATGCTACTTGTTTGTGGTTTTGGTTTTTTTCCACTTACATCTTGCTGCTTAGCTGCATGCATTAAATTTAACAAGGAGGGAGAACTTAATCTTCCTTCAAGCTGTAAACATTGGAATTGTCTTTATTTGTAGTGTTGCATATCCAATAGAAGTTGATGATTGGCTGGTATAACTACTGCAGTTTGTGGTAGTGCTCCAAAGTGAAATTAAAAGAAAAGGTTTTAACTTGACTGGTACAGAATTATTTCAACAAATTGCATTTAAATATAAAGGATGGGCTCTTGTGTGATTGTGTGCACCCTCAGCACATTTCCTGATGACACCAAGCTGTGTGGCACACTGGAGAGAAGCAAGGCCATCCAGAGGGACCTTGACAGGCTTGAGAGGCTCTGGGGAGACCTTAGAGCACCTCCCAGTACCTGAAGGGGCTACAGGAAAGCTGGAGAGGAACTTCCACAAGTGCTGAAGCAGTGGAACAAGAGGGGAATGGTTTAAAGCTGAGACAGGGGATTTGAATTAGACATAAAGAGGAATTTCTTCACTATGAGGATGGTGTGACACTAACACAGGTTCGTGTCCAGTTTCAAAGGAAAACACCTTATTTTCCTTTCTCTAGTAATCATATCCTAGGTCTTTCTGGTATGCATATCAACAGTATTGACCTGGTGATAAAAGAAATATTTTTATGACTTTGATCTCTGACTGATGTCCAGAAAAGTTTGTGCATCAATAGAAATAGTCTGATGGGTCAATATAATTTTGTCAAAACCTTCTCAATCTTTACTCAAAAAGGCATATTAGAGACAGGGCTGTAATTCACTCAGGAATTAGATTCTCAGCATTGAGTGATAGGACTTCACTTCAGGGATGGAAGAGTCACTGTTTTCAACATCTGGTGCTCATTTGTCACAAATGTCTCTCGGTGTCTTCTTCGTTCATTTTTAAAGAATATTTGATCCTATCAGAGTCTGGAACTTTCCAGGTTTCTCTGCAGTTCCCTCATTGAAAAGTTAACACAGGTGCTTTAACGTAGGCTTTCTTGCTTTAACACTTTGTATTCTACACCATGTTGGTCAAATCTGGATTTAAACTAGAGAGGAAAAATAAAATTAAAAAAAAATACAAAAAAATCAAGCTGTTATCACATTAATTGTAGCATTCTTGAAAGCATAAATCTAAGGTTGTTCCTGTTAAAGTCTTGAAAAGTAGTAAAAATACCACCAAATGTATATATTAATGATATACTCTTTCTCAGGTGTCACTTGTTATTCCTTTATCCTATTTGCAATTTCCTCTTTTTCTCATAGGCAATTGCTGGTTATTTTGATATATTTTTTGAGAAGAACTGTCACAACAAGGTGAGTATTTGAGTTTATGCATTTTTAAAATGTCTTTGGGAGGTGAGAATGTGTTTTAATTTTATTCTGCCTTGGGGTGTTTGGCAGTGAGACTTATTTTGCTGTTTGGTAATTGATTGATGTGGTGTGATATCAAAAATGTTGTCCTTAATCAAACTCTTGAACTCTTCCATTGCAGGTCTTGTTTTCAACTGGTCCCCAGTGTACCAAGACACACTGGAAACAGACACTTTTTCTCCTGGAGAAACCAATTCCTGTAGAAGCAGGTACATTTAAATTGAGTTGTGGTGCAACAATGGTTGTTTCACTGCTCTTATTGGTATCTTAAATACTTTAAGAATTATATAAGTGTTAAAAAGAGATAGTAAATAAATCTTAGATTGCTGCTATGGGGTTTTTTTTCCTAGCAAAGCACTGGGAAATGTCTATCTACTTTCTACAAAATTAGGTAAAAATACATATAAATGTCTGCATATATATCTCTAAGTGGGGATATGCCTTATACTCTGTAATTTTGGTGAGAAGACTTGTGTATCAAAACATCTCTGAGGCAGAATAATGTAAGACAAAAGCTGTGTTCCATATTTTTTTTTTCTTTTAGCATTACTTATGTTCTTAGGTTCCTGTAGAGCTGCACTTTCTTTAAGACTGGTTTTAAGGGGGTTTTGGGAGGTTTATTTTGTCCATCTAACCATTAGATATTCACTCACCTCTGTATCACCCTTACCTAATGGTGAATTAGTCATCTTTGAAGGCCTTTTTTCTTTACAAACTTGGAGGACCAAGGGAGGAACCTCTGAGAAGGGTTCATTTCTGCTGGTCAGTTAATAAACTCATGGGAATATATGACCCTGACCTGAAAGTTTATAAATAGACCAGCCATTAAGGGCAAAAGCATACAAAACCCTAGGTGAATGATGGAAAAGAAATTGGGGTCAAGAGAATTAAAAGTACCATAGACAAATATTAAGGAAATTGGAACTGCCTTTCTTAACAGTCCTAATTGTGAAAGTGCTGTGAAAGCAGCATCTGCACCCAACTAAACCACTTTTGCAGTTGCCTCTTCTACCAGGAGCTTCTCTCCTAAAGGCTCTGTTGTCTGTGTTATTTGAGAAGTCATCTCTCTTTCATCCTTTGACTTTATATTTTAATTTTGATTTCTGTATTCTTATTCTTAGGTCCTGTCAGTTCTTGGGATGTGTTTGTACTTGGCTTGTCCTGAATTCTCTTTCTAGACAAGGCTGGTTAAGGTCTCCTTGCTGCAACTCATTAAATTTCAATGTCAGAGAGTGTGAAGTGAAATTTCTTTAAGTGCAATGACATTTGTTAGAATATGCACATTATTTAATATTACTTGGATCATTTGACATTTACCAAATGTGTGAAATTACTTGGAGGTGTGTCTGGCTCCAGAAGTTGAGGTGCAGTGACTTTCAGAAGACAACTGAGAAACAGTGTGCTTTGAACCAGTGAACACAACCCAGCTGACTTTCCAGAACACTTTTGCTGTAACTCCTTCTTTTCTCTTTACTAATTCATATTTCTCCAAGTCATTCCCTTAACAAATCTTGTTAGGTCTCTCCTCTTCTTTCTACCTGTCTCCTCTGTGCCATAACTAAAATTTCCCTTTCCTATCCTTTTACCCATTCCCTCTTATTTTATATTTTATATAAAATTACCAATTTAATTTAGGATTCTCTGTCTGTTATATCCAGTGTTAGAGAGTGCTTCCAAAAGAACTTCTGATGGAGTTTCCTTTTCCTTTGTGATAGCAATTTTAACTTCTGTAGGATGTTTGTTCATGGATGATATAAGTCCATCAGGGCAGAAGGTATTTCCTGAGACTTACTTAGCAATGTTGCTTAATTCAGGAGATTTTTATTTTTTTTTTTTTTTAAACCAAACATTCACTTTTACTTTGAACTTTCTGAAGTGTGAACCACCTAATATTCTCAGTGGTTGGATTCTGGATTGTGGTGTAAGAACAGATCTATTTTCTCAGCCATAAAAAAGACAATGTTTTGATCTCTGACAATAACATGATCAAGCCAAAGGATGAGGCTTGCAATGAATCCTCTCTCCTTTGCCACTCCTGCTGCAGCCTGTGCTGGGTGTGCAGTGTTTGCAAATTCTGAGGTGAGCTGGGAGAGGTTTAATCCAGGTCCAAAGAGCTGGAGAATGAGGCAATGAAAGTTGCAGCCTAATTAATATTCATTAATTGCCACTGAATTTCAGCTGGATACCCAATTGTGGTAGATGGCTTTGTGTATTGTTTTACTAGTTAATTTCTGTTGATTTGGTTTAGATTTAATGTGGAAGTGGAGGCTGGTCTTTTATCACTCATGTATTCTGAAGGGCTGGTTTTCATCCTCACAGACTTGAAGCTGTGTACAATGAAGTAAAACAAAATAGCATCAGCATGTGGGTAGGTTTTAAGTGCTTAGCATGCACTAAAACTAAAGAAACTGGAGAAATAAGCCAAATTACATTTTATTGCCAGAAGAACTATGTTTTCTCAGACAAGAGTATTGTATTGTAGAATCCCCACAGAGTTCAAATCTTCACTTAGCAACCACTTTAATTGCTTGAAAACATCTTTATTTTGAAATGGAGATGCCAAAGCAGAATCTCTTCCTTACTAATGGTCGAAAACATGAGGTCTCTTTCTTTCATTGAAAGAAAACTATATACAAAATATCATTCTCATTTGCTTGTCTCAAGCATTTACTAAAAAAAATGCTTATAAAAGTATTTTAAAGGGTCCACACAATCTTTTCAGTAACAGTGCATTAAGGTAGAACCCAGATATGTGTGCAGGCAAATCCTACTAGCAGTGAAACAGCATTTTGTGTTCTTGATATTGTGTTGCAGTGGAAATAAAACCTTGATTTGTTTTTCCATGGTGCTAGAAGGGGCTAACTCAGCAAAACTGAAGTAAAACTCACATGACTAAGCCCCTGTAAAATCCTTGATTATCTTTAACTCCCCACTCTCCATAATTGGGTATCTGTTTGTAAGTTTGCAGACTGAAAAATGTTAATTTGTCTACCTAGAGAGCTTTGTTAAAAGTAGGAAAACAACACTGGCACAATTAATCTGTCTGAATGTTTTGCTCTTATGCTGAAATAACTCAATATTATGTATCCCAGTTGGATAATTTGGTCTCTAATTGAGATTTTACTGTTTTGCCTGTCTACAGCTGCAATGTAGTGTCTGCAGAGCACTGTCAGTTGTTTACTCACAAGTAATGATGCTCACTTCTAAAATCCAGTAATTGTTAAAACTTGGATTTTGAAGTCAGACTAAATCTTGTACTCATGAAATCTGCAGTGTAAAATCATCCTGCTGACTTTGGAGACGTTTGGAAGTGTGTATTTCAGGCACTAAACTGAGAGACTCCCTTCCCATGGCTGTTTCATTGCAATGAAAGATAATTCAAGTTCTTTCTCTAGACAGGAGCATGTGGATGGACTTCTTGTGCCATTCTGTGTGCCCACCTTGGCAAGTTCTGCAACTGCAAGAGGATGTGGCTCATACAAACAATCAAGTTTCTTAGAATTTTGTCACAACTGCTGATAGAGAAAGGTTGGGGCAAGGCTGTGAAGTTTAGTGTAGGTACTACAAAAAGTAGTGGAATAGGAGTAGTTCTAGGTGAGCTTTTGGTCTCACCACAAATTATTTCTGTCTTTCATTGTTCTTTTTGCTTTTCAGAAAATAGGTGTTGTATGGAAAGTACTTTCCAGCCAGCTCTTCCAGAGTGATGCTTTTGGGACTTGCTTTTTTTCAGTTGGATGCTAAACCTCAGTGTTGCATAAGAGGGTGGATTCAGTTTGTCTAAAGTGGAGTGGAAAACTAGATCATATGTAAATTGTCAGCCTCAAATGAGGGCAACCTTACCATGAAGAGTGGTGTCAAAGCTTGCTGTTCTATAGCTGTGAAGACATGGATGTCTACCCCTTAAAAGCCTGTGGTTATTGCAATGTAGGGGATTTATCAAGGTATTTCTCACCAGCAGTTTGGTAGTTTAACTGTCTTCAAGCCAAATCCATTTCACTTTTTTAGCAGCTATCTTTGAAGCAACTCCAGTGAGATCTTTCATAAGATATTGAAATTTTAATGGAAGGTGAAAAAGGCTTTGAGTACCATGTTTTTACTTGGCCCACTGGCAGCTTCATAAAGCTCTACTACTGGAAGAAGAAGAAAACCTGAAAGATTGTGATTACTGGGTAACCTTCAGTAACTCTTTCAAGCTTTTTCATAATTGAAGAGAGATGGGACACCAGGCTGTACTGAAAGGCAGACTAATTCTTCACATTACGAGTTCTTTGCCACAAATCATTTCAAGCTTTAAATAAATGTTACAGAAATGCATGCAAGAGACTGCCTGGATTCTTTGGGTTCAGACAAATCCTTTAAGATTGATCAAGTTAGAGACTGAAAAATAAGGTTGTTTAAGTCTAAACATTCTCATTGCTTTGACTCTTGGACTGAGAGGGATCTTCACTCACAGACTGTATTTCACAAATGCAAATGAAACATATTTGCTTGCAGTTTCACTGCTGGTAAAAGTCAGAATCAAAATAAAGTATTTCAAGTGCTCAGAGCACACATATAGGGGGTTCTGTAGAGCGTGTAATCAGGCCTGGATTATGGAGCAAAGGATCAGTATGGAAGGAGGGATGGGGTTTTTTTTTTCCCCTGTGCTGGTAAGCTTGTGCAGCAGTTCTGCTGAGTTCTTTTGTTTTTCTCTTTTTGGGGACAAATTTCAGGACTCCCCAAGGAATAATAAAAATGCAGGCAGGGAATTGTAATGGATTCAGTTTTGTCCTAATCAAACTGCAATGGCACTGTGTGGTTTACTTGCATTCAACTGAGCGTGATAAGAGCAAGGTGATGCAGCTGAGTCCCTGAGACAGCTTCCTCCAGGCAGCTCACAGGACAGCAGAATGGTGAAAAAACATCAGTCATTTTCTATCTACGTGACATTGATTAATTGTTCAGAACTGCCTTTCTGTTACTTGGTTGCACTGCTGTTGTTTGCTTCAGCCCTCAGAAAAGACTCTTTGGAAAGGCAGATCTAATGTGGTTACTGCATATAGAATAGCTGAGAAAAATTGAATGCTTTGTTTCATTAGCAGCTTTTGCAAAAATAATCTGAGGGTTCTGCTCTATGAAGTTAGCTAGAATTTATAAAATTTTTAGATGTTTAGATTTTTACTTGTATTTCTTTGTATTAATGTTTTAAATGCAAAGATTATGGTATGGATTAGTTTAAACCATGGCTTTTTAGTTTTCTTAGGGACTCTTTAGTCTAAACAATTTTTAAAACATTTAAACATCATTGGATTTAAAAAGAATCAAATAATTAATTTTGCAGCAGTTCTGAAAATGTCTGTTCAAACCAGGTTAACCTTCCCAGCTGGAGAGGAGCTCTAACACCCTTTTTTCTCTACCTTGTCCTTCTTCCTGGCAAATCTATTTCTCTTGAAGTAATCAATTACAAGTAAAATAATTGGCATATCAACTCTTTGGGTGTGGCACCTGAGAAATAAAGCACCAGAAGCACCTCAGCAACTCACTGGGTTGAACAGCAGTCAGTTTGATTTGATGTTTGTTGTCATGACCCCTGCTTAATGCTTTGAAAATCTAAAGGAAACCTTTGTAGATTTGTTTAGTGCTGATAAATTTGCAACAGCTTTGCACCATGAGGGTGTGTAGTGCATCTTTGCTATTTCTGTGCATGATTCAGTCATGTAAGAATAGTGATTTCCTTTTTCTTTTGCAGGTGAGGCCTTGAGAGGGAAGATAACAGTCTGCAAAAACAGGAAGGATCCACGGTCCCTCTTTATAACCTTGGCAGTGAAGGACACAAAGCAGACCTACAGCCTTCAGTGAAGACACTGTGACATATAACTTTGGAAAATATCAAATGTAAATGTTAGATTTAACTGTTGATAACTGTTTCTAGATGCCCCAAAAATGGTAAACTCTTGGGTTTTTATATGAATGGTTTACCCAAATCGAGAGAGCACTGTTTGGATGCTTTTGCACTGGGATATGGAAGACTGATGATGAAATTGGATTCTGCTGGTCTTCACATGATGTAGGGAAGGCAAGAAAGATGGTTTGGGGCTGCATGAGACTTCTAGGTGAGAAAAATCAGATTAAAAGCTTGTTGTGAGGAACAGTAAATATGATCTGTAAATATTGTTTTATTCTCCAGCTGGAAAAAATCCTTGTGCAAAGCTAAATCACATGCCAGTGCCCCTGAGTAGGAGCTGGAAAATCACAAGTGGAATAAGTTTGGAACCAACTGCTGCATTTCAGCAACAAAGACTATTTTTATTACACTTCTATACCTAAAAAATTGTATCACATTTCAGTGACTTTTATCCAAATAAAAGAACCAGGTATGTTACATAATGTCGTTGCCAATTTCCTTCTTCTCTGTCTAACTGCAAATTTCTCCATCTCTCCAGTCTTGGCTCATTTATTTGTGGCTACACTATTTTCTCTACTTGCCAGTTGCACCATATGTTGATGGAAGTGTGTATTTTTAGCAGCTTTAGGAAAAATACTATAAACAAATAGCAGCAATTGCTGCAGTGATGAATTTGGTTTGGCTGCTTACAGAAAAGCAAGGATTGACATGTTTGTTGTGCTGTTTAAATGCTTCAAACTGCAATAGAGTTGGAACTAAGTGTAACACTGCAGTTCATATGCTTGTATTGTATATTTTCATTGAAAGTGGTTTCAAAGATGATTTCAAGAAGCAAAGATTAAAGTATTTTCTTGGTGATCTCTGAACATTAAAACATTAGTTCTGCCATTAAAATAATGTTAGGACCTTTTTTAAGGGACTAAGGTAAGAAGGAACTTCTTCCATTGGAATCTTCTTAACAAACTTTGGGTAATTTTATACTGTATAATTTGGTGAAAATAACCTTGCTCATCTTCTGCAGGGCTTTTAAATGTGTAGCTAAGCTCTAAAACTGTTTTCCTGGTTCTGCCCCTCAGAGAGCAGCTGAGCATGACTAACTTGGAAGCTCCTGGTCCTTTATTACTGAATGTCTCCTCAGTGTGCATCATGCTGGGGTTTCTAATAGGATTTCTCTGGGTGCACCTTAGTTTGACCTTTTAAATTCTGTCCTGTGGGCTGTGCTGTAATGAGAGATACAGTTTCTGTGATCCAGATAAAAACAAAGCCTCAACTTCAAATAGGTAAAGCTCTACAGAGGATTTGGAAAGCTAGTTTGGGGAGATACAGCTGCTAACAAAACAAATAAGGTAGGCTGCTAGTAAGTTTTTAAGTCTTCTTGTTCATTCAGGGCTGTGTCTCTATTTAATAGTGGCTGAAGTTCCTTGTAGTAATGACTTGCCATTTTCTTTGGTTTGAATTATTTGAAAATAAAAATTGCATGTCTACCAAGGTTTGTAGCATGTCACAGCCCAGCTGTGACTGATCTTCTGGATTAAGTCAGAAAAGCTCACACCCTTCCTATGTGGGTACAGTTTGGGGGGTAGGTACAATTTACTACTGCTATTACAACATGGATTAATTCTATAACAACATTTAAGAGTTTTCAAATGCAACAAAAAGTGATCTCCAGTTAAAAGACAAATATTATATTAGATGAGAAGGCAAGGGAAAACATAGGGAAAAGCATTTAATGCTGTGATCACTGCAGATGAGTTGCACCAGGGTTTATGTGATTAAATAAGTTTAAAAAGCAGTCAGTTTATGTTTCCTTTATGTAATTGGACTGGAACCTGAAGAGTGGTTCTGTTTTCCAGGTTCAGCACAAGAGCTTAAACACGTATTGCTTGATACATTATTCAACCTTGTGTGAAATTCATAGGTAGGTAATTAACTTCAGTTAAAAGCAGAATTTTTAATATTATCCAGCAACAAAGAAAGAAGGGACAAGAAGAAACTTTTCTGCTGGTGAGGTACTGTGCATGTAGAAATTGTTGTTAATGTAATATTTCAAAAGCTTGTGCTTTTGCAGTATGTGAAACTGTAAGAGTCTGTTCCCTGGTGTGAACCAACTGGTTCTGATTTTTTGTATCTACTTCACTAATTCTGGTATATCAAGACAGAAACAAATTTCATTTATATCCCTTTCTAAATACCCAGAGTGTTACTCTGTTTCTTTGCCTCTGTGTTCCCAGCACTCTCTGGACTCCTCCATCATTAATGGAAAAGGTTCACCCTATGGAAAAACTGAACCAGGAAACATCCAACATAGAGATTGATAACATTTCTATTGTTGTTCCTGTAACAATCAGCCTAAGTAAAATAAAAGACTCTTAATGACAGCAATAACAAATTAAAGAGGAATAAAGCTTACTCAACATGTTAATTTTATTTTCCACTTGGGTCCTACTCAAAACACCAGTGGAAACTGAGTGAGAGCAAATTTTTCCCATGGAAAACAAAAAAACTGAAGTTAGCCTTTCATAAGTGAGAGCTACAACCCCAATAAAATTATTCTCCTTGGATTCAATTGGCAGACACTGAAATAATCCTGCTTTATATGGTGATTGAGAGTTTTTTCAGATTACCTTATTTTTTCTTGTAGAGAAAGCCAGGCTAAGCCCAGGATGCCCATTTCCTCACGGGTTTTGTTCTTCCCCCTGCAGCATCTTGAGGCACATCCTGGTCTGTGCCACAAAAGGGACAGATTTTTGACTTGCATGAATTGTGAGAGGTTGCATCTGTACACAAAAGGAATGTGCAGTGAGTAAGGAGGATGTGGGATGATGCAGGTACTTCAAAGACAGCCACATCTGGGAAATTTCTACTGGTGAAAACCCATCTCATGGACAGAATGGGATATAATCTGTGCTATGTATGCTCTTCTTAGTATCATCACAGCTTAATTTTCTTTTCCACTTCAGCAGGTAATCATCACAGTCCATAATTTAAAAAATAAAAATGTACAGTTAGCCCAGTTCATCCTTTGCTATCCAAACAACTTAAACACATTTGCATAGCTCTTTAGTACCTTCCCTCTCCAGCACAGCTATTTGCTGTAGTTTTCATTAGAAAGTCAATCTTGCTAAGAATTACCAACTCCTACTGCCTAATATTTCCCTGAGTGTTGCAGTCTGTCTGGAAGGAGGTCCAGGATGGCAGGAAGGAAAGGGGGGCTGGTGCAAGACACCCCAGAAAGCTACAGCTCCTAGGTGGCACGTGCCACAAAGAGAGCCCCTTTGAAGGTGTGTTGATCCAGTCTGGGTAATGATGGTTTAAATAATTAAGCTTGAAATACAAGTAGGAGTCAGTAAGTAGAATTGAACTTTTATTAAGCCTTCTGATGAGTTATGCAAAGGGAGGTGCACTGAAGAGGGGGAATTTCTTAATAATATTGACTTGTGTCACAATGCTGGACGTTCTTGAAGTGAAATCTACTCAGCTGGAAAATTGGATGTGAGGAGGGAGGACTTCTCTGCATCTCCTGTGTTACAGCTGCTCCGTGCTGCTTGCTTGTGCATGGGTGCAAATCCTTACCCTGAGAGGAGAACAGAGCAGGGAATGGTAATGTATGCATCAATGTGAATTTTGGGAGCATTGTGTGTTTAGAGCACTGAAGCTGTTACAGCTACATAGAGTCCAGAATAGATTTAACCTGGAGAATAACTCATCTTACACAGTGGCCCAAAGATAGAAATGAATCCTGCAGTTGGTTTGCCTGTGAGTTTGTGCCCCTTGATGGTACCAGGTGATGGTGACCCTGGAGTGTGCAACCTAGCTGGAGATGCATGGCCTCAATCTTTTTTTTTTCTTGTCTCCTAGAACAAACCAACATTTCTTGTAAAGAACAGCAAAGAGCCCCAGGGAACACACCTGAGGAAAATGGAAGGAGAGTGGTTTTGTGGAAATGTGCACATGCCAATGAAGTTCAATGCTGTCAAAAGATGCTGGCAAGCTCCTTTAACTATCAAAGCTGAGATCAAAATCTTCTGAAGTGCCTAGAGATGTTAATTGTCTTTTTCTTTCTTGAAACTGAGATTTTTTTTTTATTTTTTTTTTTGCAAAACTTTGTCTTTATGCAAAGCCTTTGGAGTGTTTTAAGTGAAAGGTAATTGGCGATTGTTTTCTCTAACATAAACTTTGTGAATATTATCTGTTCAGAATATCTCAATCTTTGTTTTAATATTTTAAAGATGTTGCTCATTTTCCTTTTTGCTCATTTTCCTTTATCAAAACCAAAAAACAACCACAGGCAGGGTGACAGGCCCTGCAAGGGTGATGCTAGTCTCAGTTTTTCATGGTTTTTTAGTCTTTTAATCTATTATTTTGGTCAGCTCCTTTAAGTTAAAACCTAAGAGCAACATCTGGCTAAGTAATACACCATGGACTTGGGGTCGTGGTTCAGCCCAACCCTTAATGGAATTTTATGGTTTTCACCTATAAGTATTTTTTTTCTGAATCACGTTTCATGCCTGACTTAATTCATCCATATGACAGTTAATTACTTTTGAAGTAATTGAGACATTATGGAAAGAAGGGTGTCAGAGAGCTGTCAACAGGAAAACCTTAGCAAAAGCAACACCATAAGATGATCTTCCAGTCCCTTTTTGTGGCTGCCACCTGAAAGCTTTGTGGCAGGGGGTGGGATAAGTGAGCAGTGGTTGAGCTGTTGTGACAATCTCACCACTTCTCTGTGCATGTGGCTTTAGGAACTGTCCTGATAGTCTACAGAGCTGGGGAAAAAAAACATTCAATAAGCTTACAGGTGGCTGTAATGAGTTTTTGATAAAATACTACTCATTCATGTTCCTGCCAGAACATGGTGTTTTTTCTTGAGTTCTGCAGTTGCTGCTCTGTGCTTGAATGTTTTCAATAACTTTAGGGGTTTGTACATCTTGTTATGGCACTATGAGCAAAATAGAAGCCATTCCAATTAGTCAGTATGCCCACCTAATACATTGCCAGTGTTGTAAACCTTCTTTTTCAGTGAATTCTGTTGTTGCCAGCCATGTTTTCAGAAGATTGGAGTGTAGCAATCCTTTGGAAGAAAGTGGGAGACTAGGTAGATCTAGCATGTGCTTCCTTTTGCATGAAATATTTTAAATACTCTCTTTCCAGAGCCCCTCACCTCTACCTGCTCTCCTCTACCTTCCAGAAAGAATAAAGTCTTAGAGTTATCCACCTGGTATTTACTTTTTTGAGAGGAGTGAAGCTGAATCAAGGAAAGGGATGTCTAAGCCTAGCTGGTAACAAGAGTGCAGGCTAAAGGGGAAGTAATTAAGAGAAAAATTAACCTACCTGGAACTTGGTATAATAATTAGCTCAACTTAGGACTCCGTATGGTTTAAGAAAAAGCCTTTTATGTTTTCCTGTATTTTGTATAAGCCTCTGCAAGTCTCATTTCTTTCTCCTCTTCTCTCCCTCCCAGCCTGTTGCAGCTGATGCTATTTCTCATGCTCAGCAGCATGGAAACAGAGGGGAGAGGATGAGCTATCACCTGGAGGATTTTTACAGGGATCTGACAAAAGGGCAGCTGGAGATGGAAGAGATGACATTTAATCTTTTTTTGTAGTGCACCCTCTGGGCTGCAGTTTGCACGATTGTGTGGGAATGTGCTATAGGTGTTGATAGTATTCTGGGTCCATGTGCAAACCTTCTAAGCTCTGTAGGTTTGGTGGTAGTGACATCAAAAGTAAATATTGTACATACACCTAGTCCTCTTTCTCTTGCCTGGGGTTGTCCAAGGGGAAGCTGTATGTCAGGTCCTGATGCAATTAATCTGTTTTGCAGCAGTTCTCTTTGATCTTGCTAAACTAGAAACCTAAAAAACCCTTTCCAGCCCTGAGTGAACACTGCTGACTGTTGCCTGATACAACACGAGCTGCTGGTAGTTTCCAGATCATCTCTGCAAAGACATAATTCTGTCTTGAAGGTCCTTTTGCTGCACCTCCTTGGTGTCATTGCCATGCTGCTTTTGGTTTGGGTTTTTTTGTTTGTTTGTTTGGGTTTGGGGCTTTTTCCCTGTCTCTATCTGACACACGCTCCCAAACTGTGCTTATCTTGATCAAAACTGCTCTGAAGGATGTGTCTCTGTGTTCCCTTGCTTTCTTCAGGGGTTCTTTGGTTTTCTTTGGGATCAGGGCATTGTGATGCCTGAAATTTGCCTCTTTACTGCAGACCCAGCAGACTCAGTCCCTTCATGCCTGAAGTGAAACCAGTAATAAATGTCAATCCCAGCAGGAAGCTGAGAAAGGATGTCTGGCCAAGTTTTGTGCAGTTCTCTGGGTTAAAGTCTCCAGAGATCAAAATCCATTTCATTTGTCTGTCTAAATGTTATTGCTCAAAATTGAGTAATGATTTGTTGTTCAAAGACAAGGAAAATTGGGTAGAAAGAGGCAGGAGTCATCCTTTAGATCAAAGATGTCTGTGCTGTCTGGTTTGTAACAATTTCTGTAAAGTAACAACTGCTGCTCTGAAAAATTTCCTCTGACTGTGGAGAGATGAGAACAGACACTGAAGTAATTGGTTTGTCCAGGTGGATATATTGTGTACATCAGTGCAGTTATAAATTATCTTTGGTGTTTGACCACAGTTGCTCACCATGCCATGCAAGGCCCTCGTTTGAGTGAACTGGAGATTTTTCTACCTGTAGAATAAAACCTCATAGGAAAATTAAACCTCATAAGAGATAATGGCTTTATTAGGAAAGGTTAAAGAAAATTTGAATGAAGAAGGTTCTCGGGAGAACCTGGTTATTGAAATACCTCTGGTGATCATTTTTGTATCTCTTAGCATCTCACTGACAAGTGTAGGAATGAGCTGGGGAGTTCATCAGGAGAATAGTCGTGACACTGAAGTTTGGCTTCCATTTTCCATCACCTTAAGGAGATAGTGGATCCCCTTAAATTTTGTTTTTTTGTTGGTTTGGTTTGGTTTGGTTTGGTTTGGTTTGGTTTGGTTTGGTTTGGTTTGGTTTGGTTTGGTTTGGTTTTGTATGACCGAGGCATTAAGTGTATTTGGAGCTCAGTGCTGAAGGTACTCAGAATTCCAGGAGGTGAACTTCCCAAAAGAGCTAAGTGCTCTTTTATACAACTCTTGTACCTTGGGAGAGCACTGTCATCCTGATTACTTAGAAGTTTGTGCTCCAGAGAATGCTTAAAGTTGACTTCAATATGTAAGCTAGTAGAAGCTTACCTGCTTTTTCTGCTTTTAAGCAATTCAATGTCTTCATTTAAATCCCACACCCTAAATGGATTGCACTGAGGTGTAGATAGTTGCAATGTAATTTTTTAATTACGAATATTGTTAGAGCTTTCAGAATTGAAGGTGTGCTACAGTTCAAATCTAGTTCAGCATCACCAGAAAAAAAGCCCTGTGGGATTATGAGCATAGATCTCTGCTTAGTGCTGTGCAAACATGATGGGATTATGTAGCTTTGCCTGGCAGCTGAGAAGGCTTTGAGTAACAGCCGTGTGTACAAGCTGTAAGCCAGATTCTCTGCTGTGATGCCAGCCCCTTTGAGCCATCTGATGGTGTAATGGAGCTGAAAAGTGGCTGTGTAATATATCCCTCTCTCTTCTCTTCCTCAGCCACGGGGTAGTTCCCAACTGCCACGTGTTGGCATATCCAGCTCTCTCCTGCTCAAGGCATAGACCCTGAAGTGGGGGCTCTGTCTAAAGAGGATGTGGTTAGGTGAAGTTTTTCCATTAGTGGTTCCCACAGTGCTGTTCCAAGTACACTGGGACCAGTTTGGTTCAGGAAAGGGAGTCATAGCTAACATCTTCCAAATTGGTGTTCAGTGAGAGAAGCTGTGGCTAAAGGTTTGCCTCTGGCGTTGATTCTTTGGCCAAAATCAAGTTAGATTTAACCTATAACCTTGAAATTTCACAGCTTCTGTGAATGTCCTACAAACCACTCACTGATTTAGAATGGCATCCCAACATTGGGCTGGTAAGTCAACCCTGGACAGGTGGCTTTCTTCATCTGGGATTTTTTTGTGCTGATGGAGGGATCACAGTTTCATTATCTCTGTATGACAATCACTGTACTCAGTTCTCTGTGTAATGGGAAATTTCCCTTTTCACAGTGAAACAGGAAAAAAATTGGATGTGGAGCCCTCTGATTTAAGCAAACCAAGAACTTTCTATGAAAGGCCAAAGAAACAAAAATTCAAATTACTATCATGACTGGCCTTGTGAAATGCCTAAGCAGTTACTTTAGTATATATATATGTATATATATATATATATATATAATGCTTTTTTCTTAAAATGGGACCTTATAGTCAACGTTTTTGCTGACTCCAGGGAAAGCTTCCATGGCCTCACAGAGGAGCATGCCATTATTTTTTTATTCTTATTGGTACTGACTCATTAATCAAAAGTGAGTAAGGCAGTGTGTGAAAGGTGTTGCAATGGACTTGTTTTCTGCTAGAATCTGGTGTATTTTCTGTATTATTCTCCTGGTGTCTGCTTGGGGCATCTGCCTAGAAAACCACCCTTCAAATTTCCAATCAGGAGTCAAACCTGAGTGTTCACATAGTAACAAGTGTCCAAGATACCACCGTTCTGAGAATATTTAATTTTTATTTTTGAGTCTTCTTCTTTGTTGTTATTGAGATTTAGCTGAGTTGATGGCTCATGGCTGAGAAACATGACTGTATGCTCTATTTCTCCTTAAATATGTGCTCGTTTTAAAACCAAAAACGTTCTGTTGCAAAGCGAGCGTTTATACCGATGTTTATTATGCCCTGCATCGAGATGGCTCCCTCTGGTTAAGGCAAATGTCTGGACAAATGAAGAAACATGTCTGTACGGGTTAAATAGCTGTTAGGAGCATAAATGCCTGGCCAGTGGTGCAGAAATTTCCTCCAGATGCTTCTGGTTTCCCCCCACCTGATCCCCCTCTCTTTTAATTTTCTGTTATTTGCAGTGGTCTCCACCGAAGGAGTTAAGTAGCTCAAGGAACTGCCTTCTCTTTCACACGGAGGATACCAGGTTTTGACAATTGTCTGCCACTCCAGGGGCCATCCAGGGAGTTATATGGGTTAAGATAATAGGAAACAAATTCATCAGAAAGTGTACGGTGGAGCTAATAAATAGGATGAGCCCGAGGCATTTCACGGGAGGAAAATAACAGGTAATTATCACTTGAAAGGTTTTACAGTCTTTTCATTATTCGGACTTAATTATCAGAGAGGCAAAATATTGCAGCCTGATAAAATAGATCTTTGTGTTAAGAAAGGGTCCGTGCTCTCTGCAGGGAAAACCTGGTCAGTTGAATGAGGGCTGTAAAAAACCAGATATTTAGATAGCACGAAAAGGGAAATAGAAGAAATTGAAGGTCAAGTGTCACTTTGCAAAATCTGGTTTATTGACACCTGGTTTTGACTTCTAACTCAGCTGAGCAAATGCGGTATTGTTGGCTTTGCGTTAGGTGTCACTATAATTAAATCGTTATAATGGTTTACAACTCTTGTTGGTTATAAGAAAAAACGGATTATTTTTTTCTTTACAACATTCCTGTGTTGACCAAATCTGGAATTTCTCTGCAAGCTGTCACAGCCCTGGGTCAGGGCAGGTTTATTCACCAGGCAAGCGGCTGGAGGTTCGCTTTGCATCCTCAGAGCCGAAGGGGATTTGTGCGTTTCTCGGGCTGCGATTGACACTGCCCTTGGCTCTAGAGAGCTCTTGGCACTTAGTGAGAACTTGCCTGAATTCAGTGTCACCTACCCCGAAGTCTCACCGGGAGATTTTGGACTGCAAATCAAACCCACAGGGTTCGCGGTGCGGATTCAAGCAGCGCGTTTCACTGTGAACGTTTAGCACCGCCTTTATCTAATTACTTTGAACAAAAAGGCTCTGTAATTGCAACCTTAACGGGGCATTTAAAGGCATTCCCGAGGTGACAAAGAAAAGAAAAGGGAAAAAAAAAAAAAGGAGAAAAAAGGAAAAAAAAAAAAAAAAAAAAAAAAAGCTGAGAGCAAGGAAAGGAGGGGAGGAAGGGAACCTCCCGCTAGCTGTATGAATTGATATGCTGTGTGTCCTGCTTGACACCAGCTGATTTCCTTATCGAAGTGAGGAGCCCGGGACAAGCTGTGACTTCAGAGCACGGCACAGGCGGGAACCGCAAAGGCTGAGGTGGAAATCCTGGGAGAAATCCGGGAGGGAGGACGGAGGGGAGGGAGGGGACGGAGCAGGGGAGAGGGTGTAGTTTCTTGCTGCGGCCGGCTCCATCAAATTCAGGCAAACTTTCCAGTGGGAAAGAAGCAGCCAGATTTAGGATTAATAGCTGCAATACTTAATCCATAAAAGTAGCCGGAGCGAGGGACTGGAACAGCGTGGGTGTCCCTCGGCGCGGTCTGGCTGTCATCGCCCGCTTCTGTCGTGACTTTTCTTGTTTTTCACGGCACGAATGCGCCGTTAAGGCAGGAGAAGTGCGTGATATGAGGGAGCGGTGGGACTGGGGGCAACCGGGGGCTGTGTGACGGGCAGTCCCGGCACGGCCCCGACCGCCACTCATCCCTCCCGGAGGTGCCATCTCCCCCCGCCCTTGGTTTGCGTATTTGCTTACCTGCAAAAAGGGGGCAGGGGAAGAGAAAGGGTGGCGAGAATGGGAAGAAAAAAAAGAAATCAATTGTTATTTTTCAACTTTGACACCGTAATTAAGACGAAGGGACTTGCTCGGCCGCTCCGTCGGCCGTGGAGGGCGCAGGTTTGCGGGCAGCCTTGCCTCCCTAGGCAGGGACCCCCCCAGGCATGGCAGGCTTAGGTGGGGGGTGGGTGACACCCCCCCCAAGGGAAGGAGAGGGTGTTGTGTGTAAATAAGAGAAAAATGTTTTAATCCAAACCCTTTTTCTCTGTGGTTTTCCCTCGGGTCCTTGGCTCCGCTCCTCAACGGGAGCCTCCGGCCGTGCCCCTCCAAGAGCCCCTTCCCTGGGGTGCAGGGGAAATAGGGGTGCTCTTGCCTTTGCTGGAAGTAAAGGAGATCGATTCCTTTTCTATAGGAGTGATATTTCGATTTCACGTTTCACTGCTGATGGAGAAAGCAAAAATATCGCTTAGCAAAGGACATGAAGTATGAATGTTGTCAATTTTTTGAGAAACAAACTAAGTCCCTGGGAATGTAAAATAGATCCGAGGATCTCTGCGACCAAAATACTTCCTGGACTGCTGTCTTGTCGCTTTTAATTTGGTCCTTACCTTTAGAGGCATTAATGTAACCTGAAGGGCAGCATAACTGAGCTAACGACCCTACTCCCTTCCCTGGCTCTGAACAGATTGGTTTGCGGCTGGAGGGGGCTTTGAGAAAGAAACACTGCAAAATAACATCGATTTCCCTCCTCCTCCAATAAAATTAGGGTCTTTATACCCCTCTTGATTTCTGAATAGCTCGGGGGAGGTTATAGGGTAGAAAAGAAGCAAAAGAGTGAATTTGAAGTGAGGAACATACGGCGATCTACACACACACACGGAGTGTGGGAAAGCGTCTATGTGTATAAATACTTCATATTATAACTATAGACCTATATAGCATAGGAATGTCCCCATGCTTGAAGGCGTCCGAAGCCACAGGGTAATAGTAAGCGGTGGCTGGGTTATAAACAGTTTCTGAAGCTGTGCTCTGAGGCAAAAACGTTTTTTAGTCGGGAGACAGGGTGGTTTTTTTTTGTTTTTTTTTTTTTGTTTTTTTTTTCAGCGAAACGATTTTCGCGGTTCTGCTTTGCTTTGTTTTCCCAGACCTCCTTGGCTTTCGTGGTGCTGTTAATTATTCTTGCAGGTGAAATTCTGCTTCCAGCCGCAATGGGCAGGTGTCATGTGAAGGAGTTGGGCTGAATTGGAGCGGAGAGGGGCAACCTCCGCAGCATCACCTGCACGCAGAGCTGCAGCCCGGCGCTGCAGGCAGCTGCCTGCGGTGGAACAAAGCTCTTCAATCCCCTGCTCATGACGGCACCGGCTGGCCAGAGGCTTTGCAGAATTGTCTGCGGATTTTTGATTTACTCTGGGCGCTGAAACAAACGTTAGTAACCCGTAAAATGAAGGGCGGACGAGAAATGCGTGTGGTGCTGGCGAGTTTAAGCCCTCTCCTTCCTTCCCCTCCCCCGAATAGGTGCACACTCACGTTGCTTACGTTAAAATACAGAATACTCTCTGGAAAAGCTGACGCTAGCAGAGTGTGTGCGGAGAAACAGCATCTCTGACGCTGTAGCAACTGGGAAGGTTGCTTAGGAAACATCCCGATTTGCCACCACGCTTTTTGGTTTTGTCAGTGTGAAGGAAGTTACCTTGTGGGCAACAAATCTTTGAGAAAGCCCCTCAAATAGTAAGTAACACGAGAGGTCATTGTGGGTGGATTACTCCGTTGTAAAAACAATTCTTGGTTAACACTTGGCCTTTAATGATGAGTAATATCCCCCTCATTCTGAACCATAAACGCTTCGGCGGGGGGGGGGTAGGGGGGGTGGCGGTACTTGACTGCAGTTGCCGTCATCTTTGATCCCACTGAACTGTTCCTAAGATAATTTTTACGAAAGAGAAGATTACCTTATCGTGTGCATCGTTTTCATTTACTTAGGGCTGAGGGTTGCCCCCTACCAGGCACAGTAAACACAGACGATAGTGTTGCCTGGTGTAACGAGAACAGGCGAGGCACAACTAAAATAAATGTGTTTGTGTACTTTAAATACAATGAACCTCTTTGTGTGTGTAGCTGTGTGGATATAAATAGATATATCTATGAAAATAGATGATTTATGTATAAATATATATATAAATACTATTACAATGTCTAATCCAACTGTGAACTGCAGGAATGTGGGGGAGGGAGGGGAAAAAAAAAAAAAATTAGTCACACACTACAATAACCGGGAGAGGGACAGAAATGGAAGGTTTCTTCCCATTTCCCTCTTGCTTTGGATGCAGTAGTACGTGTTTCTCACATGTTCCCGGTAATTACCAGCAAGAAAAGTTCTTGCTGGCTTTGCTTTAGTAATCAGCCCCCTTATGAGTCACAGGGAACACGCAATCCCACTGCCGTGTGAGTGACAGCTAGCCGGCGCTCTGGCTTCTTCTTGTCCCTTTAAAATCTGAAACCAAGGGTAATGATTTATCAAACCCTTATTATCAAGAAAATGTCAAACGAAGGGCACCTTGCTATGCACTGACGCAAACCCAGTCTTTCCCAAGGAAGTATAGAAAGCTTTGCTCTAGACTCGGCAAAATCCAGTCTCTCCATTGCCGGTACTGCTGGTTTTACCTCCACCGAGTCCACCCGCAGCTAGTTAAGACATGGTAAGTGCTGGATTTCTTTCCTCTGGTGCTGAAGGAAGGGCTGAAGGGAGGGAAGCGGTGCCGGAGGGGCAGCTGTCGGTGGTGCTGCGGGAGCTGTCCGCGGTGCTGCCCGCGGTGCTGCCCGCGCAGCGCGGGAATCCTGCGCCGCAAACCGGGGTGGGGGAAGCAGGGGAAACGGTGGGACCCCGAAGTGTCCTGGCATAGTGTCCGAGTCCTTGGAGATTTTTATCCCCCGGCGCTGGCAGATGGGATTCGGATGAAGAGAAAACTTGTAACGGTGCAAGGGAGTTTCGCGTGTTTGTAAAGCTAATATTAAGCTGATGGTAAAGCTGGGGTTTGTCTGTGGATTGCTTAAGGTTTAAATTAATCTTAAAATGTTTAGATTATAAAAATTGATAATGTGTTAAATATGATTTTGAAGTGGAGGGAGAGGTGAAGGGTACGGGATTGTCGCTTTCTGTTCAATGAATACAGGAATGCTTAAAAAACCTTTAGAGGTGTGCCAGCAGAAAGTATAAGAAGAAGAATAGGGAAAGCTTGCTGTTATTGGTATTAATTCTGCTGTGATGGCGTGGTTATTTTTGCGTTCCACTGTCTTGCTGTTGGGTTTTGAATTGTGTAAGCCAGCTCAGAAATACCCACCAGTGCTATTTCACTTTGTTTTTAACATTTCCAGCTGCCTACAGGGCAGCTTATCTATTGCCTATACTCTATAAAAAACAAAAGGAAAAGGGGAAAAAAAAAAAAAAAAAAGCCGATGCGCAGCACTGTTGAATGACAGGAAGGAAATGGGGCGTAAAATTAAAGAATCTTTCTACACTGGTGATAGGGAAGGGAACATCCTACAATCGTGATGTGAAATCCAACGAGGTTTGGCTGCAGAGCACTGTAGAAACACTTATTGAAACCCGAACTACGCTTTGTAGCTGCTGGTGAGGTTTTATTGTTTGTTTTGAGGTTTTTGTGTACCTTACTGTTTTCTCCCCCACAATATTAATGCTGAATGGGAGAGGGCAAGCAAGGGAGCCGGGGTACCTAGAAATTCTGGGACACTTTTGTATCCAGATTTTCTAGCGCACACGTTCTGTGCACAAGGAAAAAAATCGGCGGAATCTCTGTGGTCTCGACACTTTTTACTCTTTTGGTAAAATATGTGACCTTATCATTTTAGGATTACGCCAGTCAAAGGGATATGAGCAAGCAGGTCATGAACAGTCCTGAAACCGGTGCTCCTGGACCCAATGAAGGCACAGGAGCTGTAAGAATCAGCCCTGCAAATGAGCCTCAGAATGCTCCAGCACAAGCCCCTGCCGCGATGGCCAGGCTTCCCAGATCGCTCTCTAACGACAACAAAACACTTCCCTTCGAAGAAGCTAAACCAAATGATTCTGAGAGGACCAAAGTCGGGATCTGCAAGCTCAGCAGCACCCCTGTGCAAGCCAACTCCACTCTCCGGAGGGAATCTGTGGAAACCTTTCCGTGCAAGCATGGCCCTGGGGCAGGGGCTGCCGGGCAAGCTGCCATCCCCCACTGCAAAATTCCTGCTTTGCAAAGCACAGACGGGGACACTAATCTGACCCTTGGCAAGAGCACACTGGAGCAGAACAACTCCAAAGATGCCTGGGTGACCTTGAGCCAGAGTACCGTGGTGCTGGGCACAGATGGCAGCACTTCAGTTCTTCCTGGCAGAGTGGAAGGGGTAAGTTGGCTCCTTACAGGGTTTCTTCCCTCTTTCCCCGGCCCTTCAGTTCGTGGGAGTGACAGAACTTTGACACTCAACCCTGATTTGAGGCTGATTCTGAAACGGGGTTTAAAAGCAGTCGGGAGGAGGGAGGAAGGGGACAGGGAGGTCTCAGATAAGGTGCTGTACTGCTGGTGAGTGCTAACAATGGATATAAACGACAATCATTATTTCCCTATTAATTCCAGTGCGTTCCTCGAGTCGTGTCCGTGTTTAACCCGGCTCTGGCCTGCGGGAGCTGTGTGAGCACATTGGTTACACCTCCCTGCAAGAGGCCAGGTCCTGTCCCCTACATCAGATGTGAAAAAGTGCTCTGATCTTGCCCTTCTCAGGTTCAGCTTGAGTCCCTGGTGACTGAATGCTTTAGAGCCAAAAATTGTGTCATAAATATTTGTAACCGAAACCTAAAGCGAAATCAATCAACCCCACAAGATGTGACCCCTTCCCAGAGCCTGGCCCTGCACACCAGGAGGGGTTTGCTCAGGGTGGGAGCCAGGAAGGTTCCGGGTCTCTCCCGCGTATCTTGGTTTAACCTGAGAGTGAGGGGACGGGCGGGTTTATTCTGTTTAAGCTTTTTTTTTTTTTTTAAACTTCGTTTCAAAGCCCCCCCGGCTTTGCTGGGGCCTGGTGATCAGTCCTTACTCATCCAAGAGTGCTGAGGGCCTCTCCCCCCAGAGAATCCGGTGAGCCCTCCTGTCCTCCGTGGAATTAGGAGCCAGAAGACCCCCCTGGGGCCCTGCGTAGATGCCAGCATGGCCGAGGGATGCGCATTGCGGTGGCCGGAATCTCCGGGAAAGGGCCGTCGGGGCCAAGCCTTGCGCATTTCGCCAGGGGCGGAGCTGCTTGGGCAGCGAGGACTGACACCCCCCCAGTCCCCCCGGGTACAGTCACCGCCTCCTCTCCCTCCAGAGCAGCCTCAGAAAGGGCCAGGGTTTAAAAGCCTCTCTCGTATTCTTTCTGGCAAAAGGGACCGCAGGTGGGGGCTACAGAAGAGGGGGGTATCCCAACCCACCCACCCCCTGCATCCTGACTGCTGCTCCCCCGGGGCTCCCTCCAGTGAATCCAGCAGCATCAGCACTATGGTTGTTTGTAAAAGTAGCTGTTTCCCCAATCTTCTCTTTTATTTCCTCCCTCCTCCTTTCCCCACTTCTAGGAAGATGATGCAGGGGATGAAAACAAAGCCCGAGGGAACTGGTCTAGCAAGCTGGATTTCATCCTCTCCATGGTGGGTTATGCAGTGGGGCTGGGCAATGTCTGGAGGTTCCCGTACCTGGCCTTTAAGAATGGGGGAGGTATGATGGCTTTTTCCTGTCTCTCTACCTGCAGTACCGTTCGTGGCGGAGCCGGTCCCGACATTTTTGTCTGGGACAAGAAGCCCGGGGAAAGTGGGGGCCAGTGCATCCCGGTTGCCTTGGCAAAGCCGGGCAATAAGCCCCGGGATCAGCCGAGGTCCGGGGGCACCTCCAGCCCCTCAGCGACTTAGTGAGAATCCTGGTTGCTTGATGGTTTGTTGTTTTGGTTTGGTGTTTTTTTTTTTTTTTTTTTTTTTTTTTTTTTTTTTTTTAATTTTTTTTTTTTGGTTTTTTTTTGTTTTTTGTTTTTTGGTTTTTTTTTTTTGTTTTGTTTTGTGTTTTTTTTTTTTTTTTTTTTTTTTTTTTTTTTTGTTTGTTTGTTTGTTTGTTTTTGTTTGTTTTTTTTTTTTTTTTAATCTCTTTGGATGGTCAGAACAAATCTGCAATTAATCGGTTCTGGCCGGGTAGGGAGGAAAACGAAGAGCCAGGCTGATCACCTTCGGCTCCTTAAATGAGGCTTCTTAGCCTCATTTAAACGCAATTGGGACGCAAATTCTGGGACAGGGAGGGAAGAGGAGGGGAGGGTTCAAAGCACTTTCGAGTCGGCGAAGTCACACGAGGATATTTAAATCCGAGTGGAGCCTTTATGTTATTTAGTGAGATCTGGGGAATTTCTTTTAAATCTCTCAGTGGCCGATTGAAAACGAAGCGTTTGAAATAGAATGTGACTCGGTTGAAGGGAGGAGGCGTTGGCAGAGGGCTTGTGCTGTTACTAGTTTGTAAGAAGTAGGAAAAAAAAAAAAAAGTTTATTTGCCGAAGTTGAGCCAACAGAAGCTTCTATTTAACCTGCCAAGCAGGGGGTGTTATTGTAACCAACCTGCTGTAGGTATAAATCCTCTTCCCTCTGGCAAAAAAGGAGCATCAGCAAGGGATTGAGCGTTGAAAACAAGTTGTGTGGAGGCTGCTAGAGATGTATTATGAGAGAACTAGCGATTTAAAACCAAAACCAATTTTTGCTGAAACATAATGGGCCTTTTTTTTTTCTTTATCCCTTTTTACACCTGAGAATTTTTAAGTGCGAGGTGTTGAAATATTGGTTTAATAATTATTGTCTCGAGGAAATGGTGGAGCTGCAGAAAGCTGCTTCCCCCCTGCCTCTGGGGCTGGGAGGCACCGTCAGTAGGTGACAAATTGACGTTTTTAAAAATAGCTGCAGGTCTTCACTCAGTTGTCCCCAGTATCACGAGCAGAAATCTTCACGGGGTGCTGGGTTGGTGGGGGCTCTCCGCACCGTGCCTCGGAGGGGGGCGAGTTCACCTCGGTGTGAGCGCAGAAGCGGAGCGGCCCCTCCGCGCCTCTCCGCGGGCAGCCCATCCCTGCGCGATGATTCAGGTTGTTGTCTCTTTTCTCCCCTCATTCCCTTCCTCCCCCCTCCCCCCCCAAGGTGCGTTTCTCATCCCCTATTTGATGATGTTGGCTCTAGCTGGGATCCCCATTTTCTTCCTGGAAGTCTCCCTGGGGCAGTTTGCTAGTCAGGGGCCGGTGTCGGTCTGGAAAGCCATCCCCGCCTTGCAAGGTGAGCGGAGCAGGAGCCGGCCCGGTTTTGGGGAGCATGAACTGCACCCCCTCTCTTGCATGGCTTAAACACCCCCAGGCCCCACTCCGCAGCCGCATGCTATGGGCTCCGCCGGTGGCTCAGCAGCGTTAGCGCGCAATTTGCGCTGGGTCCCCGCTCCGTGTGGAGCCGTCGCTTTGCAGCCGCTGGGGCTCGCCCTCCGCAGGGGATTAATGCCTTGTTAATTAATGCCTCTCCCTTTTTTTTTTTTTTTTTTTTTTTTTTCTTCCTCCCAGGCTGCGGCATTGCGATGCTGATCATCTCGGTACTAATAGCCATATACTACAATATTATTCTGTGCTACACACTTTTCTACCTTTTTGCGTCCTTTGTACCTGTGCTCCCCTGGGCTTCCTGTAACAACCCATGGAATACGCCAGATTGTAAAGACAAAAACAAACTTTTGTTAGGTAAGTTTGGACAAGCTTTTTAAAATTTTTTTTTTCCTTTTTCTTTTTCTTTTTTTTTTTTTTTTTTTTTTCCCCTGTGGCCAGGGTGGGATTCCAGAGCTTTCTCCGGCTCAGCTGCGCCCCTGGGAGATGCCAGCAGAGATCGTGGATGGCTGTGGCCAGGCGAGGTTCCTAGCACAGTGACCTGTGTGATACGGGCGCTTTTCTACCCCTCTTAGCTTGAAATTTTTCTTCATCGAGGATAAATGGGATTTTTTTCAACTATAATGCTAAAAAAGCCTAAGGTTTGGGGTTTTTTTAATTTAATTTTTTTCCCCGGAAAAAAGATGGAACGAAGTGCTGGCAGTCCCCGTTTTTTATTAAAAACTTCTCGGGCTTAAGTAAGGCTTCTGCTTAACGAAAGCAAACAAAACAAACAAGCAAAAACCCCCCAAATAAACCCAAACCCCCTCAGAAACAGACAACAAATAAACAAAAACCGCAAACAAACGAAAAACAACCCCAAAACAAAAAACGGAAACTAACCCCGTTCTTGCAAACGGCGCAAACTTTGCAATGACTGGAAATGGGGAAAATCAGCTCCTGGCAGAGCTGGCAGCCCCGCAGCGGGGGCGGTGCGGGTCCCCCCGCCTTCTCCCGGGGTCTTTCGGGTTGGAGGTAGCTCCAGGGGATCCCCCAGTGCCAGCCCGGGGAACACAGTGTCTCCTGCTTCCATGGAGGGACCCCGGAGAGGGTCAGGGAGCAGAGGTTCTTTCACTCCTTCAGCCTCCTTTTATGCCTTAGATATTTGGAGTAAAAGGGAAAAACGATGAGTTCATTTGAAGACCCAATCTTGATCTTGATGACTTCTGAAAGGCAGGTGTTTGAGAAAAAAAACTTCAGCACTTGAAAAACTTCAAGTGTTATGTGTGATCTAACACTTTTTGTCGTTATTTTACACCCTACCTGGAAAATAAAAAAAAAATCTAGGCAAGCTATTTTTTTTTTCCTTCCCCTCTTTTCAGATTCCTGCATTATTGGTGACCACCCGAAAATACAAATTAAGAACTCTACTTTCTGTATGAGTGCCTATCCAAACTTGACTATGGTTAACTTCACCAGTGAAGGAAACAAAACCTTTGTCAGTGGAAGTGAAGAATACTTCAAGTAAGATCTTTCTTTGTTTACAGTCGTTATGTTAATCTGTCTCTAAAGTCCACTGTAGCAAACACCAAATCAGTGTTTGGAAGACTGGAAAGACAATAATTGAGGACAGCAAATTCTACCCATTTTTATGCATAGGAGTAATGAAAGCTAATTTTCAAGTGCTGGATTATTTGTGTTCTGTTCCTGTGGTGCTTAGCACAGCTGGGGGGTTGGTCCTTGTCTGGCATTTTTATCTACTACTGCAATGCAGATAAATAAAATAATACATGGTGAGAGACACTGGAACCTTCTAGAGGAGCCACTGAGAATGCTGAAGCAAAACAAAATACTGTAGGAATTTGCATTGAATTTCTGCCTGCAGTTGGTGCCATTATTTTTTTTTTCCTATTTTTAACTTTTTATTTGTAATTATTTTTGGTTTTTATTTCTTAGGTACTTTGTATTGAAGATTTCAGCAGGCATTGAGTATCCTGGTGAGATTAGATGGCCCTTGGCACTATCTCTTTTCCTAGCTTGGGTGATTGTATATGCCTCCCTTGCTAAAGGGATCAAGTCATCAGGAAAAGTAAGAGAAATATTCATTACTGTCTACTTGCAAGAAACTAAGGGAACCATAGTCTTTTTTTTTTTTTTTTTTTTTTTTTTTTTTTTTTTTAAGTCAGTGGACTACTGAAACTTATTTTCAGCAAATAGCAAAGTATTAATGAAATACCTTTTTCCTGTCTGTGTTTTCATGTCTAGCCAAAGCAAAGAAAAAGATAATTTCAGCTCAGCATTTGTTGCCTAATCTTCAGTAAGTTTAAAGTGAGCCCTTGAGCTGTGGTCACCCATTGGATGAGAAAAAGGTGCCTTCAGCATCCTTCCCTCTTAGGTGTGGGGTTCATTAAGATTCTGCACTCATCTCAAATTCACTGTAATCAGGGAAATGGTGATCTTGATTAGAATGCTAAGAAATCTTTTTTCAAATCAGGACCAAACTTAAACTGGCCTCTGGTGATTGACAGTGTGTATCCTTTTTTCCCAAATACTTGTGTGTCATCTTCCTAAAACTCCTCCCTGTACCTGCAGCCACCCAGCTCCTTGCTCTGTTGCTCTGACATCTCACATGTCCCTCAAATCTGCAGCTTTCTGACTTGCTTCCTAGCCAACAACTGTTTCAAGAGGGAGCATGTCCTTAGTGCAGGGATATGATTGGTCAGGCAGCCTTCTGACCAGAGAAATGCAGTTTTTTTCTCAGCAGCAGCACTGTTTTGGGTGTGATTTTTTTGGTTTTTTCTCTGTGAAACCTTCAGTAATGCAATATCTATTGGGAGGCAGCTTGGAAATAAGCAGAAAATTCAGAGGCTCAGAGTGCCAGGGGAAAGTTGAGATTTACTTTTCCCCCTTCCATCTCAGTGTGATAGCAAAAAAATGTTTCATTAAAGACCAGAGCCAAGAAACTGGCAGTGTACAGGAGAATAACTTGGGTTTGGATGCAGCAATAAATATTTGAGCAAGTCTCAGTGGCCAGGAAAAAAATTATTGATTTCTTGCTGTCAGGGATAGAAAAGCCTTTATTTATGCACAGATGAGATCAGTATATTCACAGCACAAAATTAATCAGGGCAGCTTCTTGAAACAGCAAAGAGAAAGTTGGGAAAGCAGTTTCAAAAGTAACATCAGCTTGGAGGAGTCTGGTCCATGTGAGATTCAGAGGTTAATGGGACAAGGATTTGAAATGCTTTTGGGTAGAGTGTACAGCTTAAGTGGCCATAGTTTGCCATTTATTTGACCACAGAGAGAGCTCTGCTCTGTACTAGATAATTATTAAGACATTTAACACACCACTTCTGGTGTGTATTTAGGCATCATGATGATTAGGTCTAGCTGGATGGTTCCACTGACTTCCTTTTTTGTTCACACTGGGACAATAAGCATTGTCAGGGTGATATGTAATTATTAAGAGTTGCAAACAGTAATTGCAGTTCTTTAGGTTTAGTTAAGAACAGAAATAAACAGAAAAAACCCCCAGAAATGTCAGAAATTTGTGTTTTTGAGTGGCATTGCTCATTTCATTTCTATTGAGCTCTGTTGGGTTCCTCTGGGTAAGGATCAAAGGTGATGGCTCCATTTAGCTGTAAATTCCCATTGTTCTCCAGACTTTTGCCCAGCTCTTACCTCTGTTGCTGGAGATATTATTCCTATTTCCAGCAGCAAGAAGAGCTGTAAAATTTCAGATTTCCTGGGAAGCAACCCTGTTGCCTTCCTAGTTTATCCCTGCTTGTTGTCTCTGAGCCTGAGCAATTGCTTTCTTCAGGCAACAGTGTAGCACTTGTATTATCCCCCTCTCATCCCTCTCTCTTGGGCATCCAAATAAGCCCTTTTAACAATAATGTTTTTGGTCTCTCCAGGTGGTGTACTTTACAGCTACGTTCCCCTATGTAGTTCTCATCATCCTGCTTATAAGAGGAGTAACTCTGCCTGGAGCTGGAGCTGGGATCTGGTACTTCATCACACCCAAGTGGGAGAAGCTGATTGATGCTATGGTGGGCTTCTCATTGCACTTATAACTCTGCTAGGGTGAATAAATCATCCCAATTTCTTATTGCCTGTTGCAAGCAGTTTCTGTGTGCAGAGACAAGTGGTGTCACCTGTGGAAACTTGTTCTTTATCTCCTGTGCAGTGTTGTTGCAATGAATGTTGGTTATTTGTGTGCACATAACGTGTTTTAAGCATCTTATTACAGATGTGTTGTTTATTTCCTATTTAATGTTTCACCTGAATCTCTGAGTAGGTGCATTTGGAAATTAGGGCATGAGAAAGGAGGTGTAGATTTTCATACTCTGGGGGCTGGTGGATGCTGCCTTGACTTGACCAAGCACATGAAGTGTTTGATAGGTAACCCTATAAACCTACCTGCATTTCTTGAGAAACACCACAAATAGGTGTCACTTACTGAATAAAGATTCTCCTGAATAATGCATGAGACATTAAATTAATCAGAATCAAATTCCATATCCTAATCCATTGACAGAACAAACATCAGTACCTGATGCTGATTTTTCCTCTTGGTTTGTATTTTCTTTGCTGAAGGTATTTAAACTGATATGTATCAAGAAATGTAGTTTGAATATTTGTGCCTTCCATGGACAGCCAAGGTTATATTATCATTTTATATGGGCTCCACAAAGACATTTGCCTTTAAATGTTTTATTAACATGCATTGCTCCAAAGTTCATTCAAGCTATTTATGTGTTATTACCCTAACGTTAACATTTGGCAGTATTATTGATCTTTCTAACACCCTTCCCTGAAAGTGATGCTATTTTCTCTCTTGTCTGTTGTACTTAGGTATGGAAGGATGCTGCCACTCAGATTTTCTTCTCCTTATCTGCAGCGTGGGGAGGTCTAATTACCCTCTCTTCTTACAACAAATTCCATAATAACTGTTACAGGTATGTGAGAGCCATAATTCTTATTAAACATGTCTTGTCCAAAACCAGTCATCTTCTAGCTTGCAGAAATCTAGTTAGAAAGAACTTTCTCTCCTCCTTTTCTCCCTCCCCTCTTCTTCTCTCTCCTTGTCTGATTTGTCTTTTTGTTGTTTCTTTAATCTTTATTGGTTTTGTGTATTGTTTTTTCTCCCTAAGGTGCAATCCACCAGTCTCAAGATGAGTTTTAGGCTTATTACAGTCCCTATTGGCTCTCTTATTTTCTGACTCAGTAGGTTTAGGCTGATTGAAGAGAGCTGGGCAGCTGTCAACAGCTGTGAGCAGGTTTGGTTGGCAGCCTCTGCTGAAGAACAGTCCCCATGTAGATGTTGCCACTGTGAGACATGCAGAAATTTAATATGCAGTTTCCACATATGTGATTCTTTCTCTCCTGAAAGTTTTTTCTTCTTTTATTTCCAATGATTCTTTGCATTGTTAAAGTGGGTGCTGCAAGGTACGAGAAGCTTAACCCTGAAATTCTGTGTAAAATGTTGGGTTGCAAACCATGTCATTGTTGTTACCTTCTTTGGAGACACCAAGAGCAGAAGTCCTCATCCTTCTGTATGGCCTGTAGCTTCCTAAACAGCACAGGGGTTATGGAAACTTGTACAGCTGGTTACTGGTGGTGGTGCCAAGACTTCTGTCATCTCTGTTCAGCATCAGCAGCACCTGATCAGTGTAAAAGTGTTGCCACAGGATGTGTGTGCTCACAAGAGAGGCTCCTAAAATGTATTCCTCTTGCATGTATTGCTACCAGGTGACATGGCTTCTTGTTTTTCCTTTTCAGGGACACACTGATAGTCACATGCACCAACAGTGCCACCAGTATATTTGCAGGCTTTGTCATCTTCTCAGTTATTGGCTTCATGGCTAATGAGCTCAAAGTGAATATTGAAGCTGTGGCAGACCAAGGTAGGGTGTGCTGCCCTTTCATTATTTAGACAGGTACTTGGTACAGTTGTGCAGAATATTGTGTTATATTTTGACACCTGACTCTTTACCTCTCCCTCTTTTCCATTCAGTCAGTGATGTTAGTGTGATGCAGGATATCACAGCCTTTATTTTTCTCACTTCTAGGCCCTGGAATTGCTTTTGTGGTTTACCCAGAAGCCTTAACTAGGCTTCCCCTCTCTCCATTCTGGGCTATAATATTCTTTTTGATGCTTCTGACTCTTGGATTGGACACAATGGTAAACTGCTTTTGTTTCCCCTTCTTTTTTTCTTGCTTTTCCTATTTTATTTGTTGGAAGGACCATGAGATAACTCATTATTTTCCATGTAATAAGTGAACTGCTTTGCAAAAAGAGGAATAAAATAAGGCTGAAATAATTTGGGTGAAGCTTTGGTGTTGAAGTCTGAGCATTCAACACTGATCTGAAATCCTCATATTCCAGCATACCCAGCTGGACCATTTTTTATACCTTGTGGACCCTGAAATGAATCCTTTTCTTTCTGTCTTTCAGTTTGCCACTATCGAGACTATTGTCACCTCAGTTTCAGATGAGTTCCCCAAATATTTACGTACACACAAGGCACTGTTCACTCTCGGGTGCTGCGTCGCCTTTTTCATCATGGGATTTCCTATGATCACTCAGGTAATGAGAGCGTCTTGGAGCGTCCCTGTTTATCCCCAGCCTCCCTCTGGTGGCCGCTCTGCTCCTGTGCAACTTGCTTTTTTATTTATTTATTTATTTATTTATTTTTTTAATGGTTGCTCTGACTGAGATATATTTAAAAGACTTTGCTGTTCACATCTTTCTGAGAGTCAGACCCCTAATTTTTTTCCCTCTGCCTCCAAAACAATAATCTAAATTAGTTATTCATTTAAGGAAAAAACAGTTACATGGTATACACCAGATCTGGGTGCCTTCCCTCCCAGATTTGATATATATATATATATCTAATATATATATATATATCTAATATAGATTGTTAGATATATGCTGATAGTCTTGACAAACTGTGGAGCTAATAATGAAATTCTCATCCACATTGGATAGACTTCAGTTTCTGACCACTAATTCCTCCAGCATTATTAACTCCCAGCAATTTCAAGAGGGGGCACAAAAAATCTATTTTACTGTTTTATTCCATCCCTTTTACCCCTTTTTTCTTTCTTTGTCTTCACTTCACCACCTATCAGCCCAATTTTGGTGTTCCAAAGCTTAAGGTGGATTCAGTCCTTCTCTCACTTGAATTGTGCTGCTTAACAATTTTTTTTTTCCTTTTTGTTTTTTTTTTTTCTGTAGGGTGGAATGTATATGCTACAGCTTGTGGACACTTATGCAGCTTCTTATTCTCTTGTCATCATTGCCATCTTTGAGCTTGTTGGAGTTTCCTATATATATGGTAAGAAAAAATACTCTTATTGGGCAGCATATGTCAAAGCAGCATTTTAGCAGGTGGTAAAGTAGCTGGTAAGGTGAAGCTGAAAAAAAAGAAGAGTAACAGACTGATTAACTCTGCATGGTGACAACACCAGTTGCCCATTCCCTTCCCCATTCCCACCAGGTTTAGCATTTACCCCTCCTGTGGAAACCCCACTTGGCATGTGCCATCTGAGACATCAGCATCTCTTCATCACACTGACCAAATTCCCAGCTTTCCTAAAATCAGTGCAATTCCATAAAAAATGGTGAGTGGGAATGCTTAGGGTGGGTATAAGGGTTTGTTTGGGTTATTCTTTCCTTTCTCCCTCCTCATCTGCTTGCTGAGATTAGGCCTGAACACCTTAAATAGTCCCAAAACTGCTTAAATCTGAAGAATTTACCTGTTCTGTGTGGTTTTCAAGAAGATTAGAGGTAAACAGGGAGGAACCAGTGGCTCTGTTCCTCCTCTGAACACTGTGTGGCAGAAGCACTACAAACCTGCCTTTCTGCAGCAACATTTTATTTATTAGGTATGGAAGCAAAATAGCTCTGTCTGGTGCTAGCTTTACCCAGCAAATTCGGTATCCCTTAAAATGCTAACATTTATGAAAAATAGAAAACAATACAGAAATAATTCTAGTGCTGCAAAGGAAGGCTTGAAGGGAACTTTTTTTAGTTACATATTGCTTTGATGTAATAATTTTGGCCATTACAAATAATTTTTCCCATGCTTTCTATACCAAATGACTGCTAATCAACAGTTGTTAGTAAAGCCTTTGATACAAACTATGTCAAAGATTATTCCCCAGAATTAACCTTTTGCCAGCCTAAAGAGCTTCCAATCTTTTACACATAAAAGTAAAGATTAATTTGCAATCATTATCTGCTTGACTAACGTACCATAGCTACTTCTGCTGCAGTAAAGCTCCTTTCCTAAGGACTGTTGATAGAAATGCAGCTTGTATATTTTTAATTTGCATGTTGTAAATACAAGTGAAGCTGCTGCTCCTGTTACAGTCCTTCAAGCAGTGCTTAAAATTGGCATAATATATTTTCAAGCTCTGACAACTGCTGTTTTACACTCTGCTGCCACCTTTCTCTGTATGCATGTACCCTTCACAGCAAGCAGGTTAGCACAATTGTGGCAGGTGCTTTTATGATGAAATAAATCTGTCTTTAGTTCTCATTACATGTTCTGCTTGCTGAGCTTGTTGAGATTTTTCAATTAAAAAGGAGACACACTTGGTTATTACCTGGCAATCATTTATATTTCAGTGGAGTCAGTGCTACATAATCCAGGCAAATGATGTTTTTTATTTCACATGCTGGTATAGGTGGTTATTCTCCAGTTGTTTAGATTATGATGCATGATTTGTAAAGAACAGCCTGGAGCTGCAGGTATTAATTTAATCATCAGGATAATTCCCACTGTTGCATTTTGCAATGTGTAGCTAAATACAGAGATTCTTGGGCTTGAGCAAATCACTGTTGGCAACTGAAAATACATGACCTTAACTTGGTTCCTGTGCCTTCCAAATCTGTTTTTTTGACAGTCTGTCCTTGGGAATGTTCATTATCAGAGAGAGTGGTAACTGCTGCAGTGTCTGTGTAGGAAGTGCTGGTAATTCTGGATGTTTTACCTTCAGCAGAATAATGAAGTGGTTGTCTGTCTCAGTTTGCATTCTCCTTTTGAATGGATTTTCTATCTGCTGCACTTATGAATACATCAGCCTACTTTAGAGAGGGGAAATTGAGATATGGAATATCATGTGTTATTTATTTCCCTAAGTTATTCAGCAGGCCTGGCTGCTCTGAGAGAGAGCCCAGATACACTGAGATTTAATTGGCATTCTGCTAACTAGCTCAGGCTCTGCCTTCTAGGGAACCAATCTGTTTTCTGTCTTTCACAAGGAAAAACATCAGTACTGTGTGATCCCTATATATGTTTACATTCATTTGACTCTTGAGCTGCTAATAGTTAAACATGTTTGAAGCTGTCACTATCTACTGACAATTCCAAGAAGGAACAATATTTTTAATAGGAATTCCAAGCTCTGCAGGCTGGTATGAAGCTTCTATGCTTTAACTCAAAACATACTGAACACTCCATTGCCATGTAAAAGCTCAATTTTGCTTTAATCCTTAGGAAGTAAATATTTTATTAGAATGGTTCCTACCATGATAATTTCACTTTTATTATGTGGTTAGATCCTCCACTGAAGTTTTCCACCAAATCAATGTTTGTTTTTGTAATTAGACACAAAGGTCACCACGTTGCAGGCTGCAGCTGGTTTCTTTCACACCTAATTGCATTTGTTTGCTGTTTACAGGATTGCAAAGATTTTGTGAAGATATAGAAATGATGATTGGATTCCAGCCAAGTAAATTCTGGAGAGTCTGTTGGGCATTTGTGACTCCAACTATTTTAACAGTAAGCAACAACTTTTATAATGCCTTCTCCCAGGAGTTTGGGTGTTGTTTCTTCATTGTTCATGATGCTTCTGAACAGTAGTGATGAGATCTTGGATGAAAATATCTACACACACACCTGTATGTGTGCACATTTGTTCTTGGATGTGTAGATCATAAAATCAGGATTTTGTTTTGTTGGAAAACACCTTTAAATCATGAAGTCCAACCATTAACCCAGCACTGCCAAGCTCACCACTACACCATGTCCCTGTGGACCATATCTACACATCTGTTAAATCCCTGTAGGAAAGGAGACTCCACCAGTTCCCTGGGCAGCCTATTCTGATGCTTGATAAACCTTCCAGTGAAGAAATTTTTCCTGATATCCAATCTAAACCTCCCTTGGCACAACTTGAGGCTATTTCCTCTTGTTCTATCACTTCTTTCTTCAGAGAAGAGACCAACCCCCACCTCATTCCAGTCTTCTTTGTTGTAGGGAGTGAGAAGGTCCCCACTCAGCCTCCTCTTCTCCAGGCTGCACAACCCCAGTTCCCTCACCTGCTCCTTGTAGGACTTTTTCTCTACACCATTCACCAGCTTTGCTGCCCTTCTCTGGAAAACCTGAGCACCTCTGTATTCTTCTTGTAGTGAGGGGCCTAAAACTGACCCCAGAATTCAAAATGTGGCCCCACTGAGGCTGAGAACAAGATGCTCACCTCTACTCCTGCTGGCCACGCTGTTGCTGATGCAGGCCAGGATGCTCTTGGCCTTCTTGGCCACCTGGGCACGCTGCTGGCTCCTGTTCAGAGGCTGCTGACCAACACCCCCAGATCCTGATCAAAGAATCATAGAATCATAGAATCAGCTGGGTTGGAAGGGACCTCAGAGATCACCAAGTCCAACTCTTGATCCACTCCCACTGCAGTTCCCAGCCCATGGCACTGAGTGCCACATCCAGGCTCTTTTTAAATATCTCCAGGGATGGAGAATCCACCCCTTCCCTGGGCAGCCCATTCCAATGTCTGATCACCCTCTCCCTAAAGAAATTCTTTCTAATGTCCAACCTAAACCTCCCCTGGCACAACCTGAGACCTCTTGTGCCCTCTTGTCTTGCTGAGAGTTGCCTGGGAAAAGAGACCAACCCCCCCCTGGCTACACCCTTCTTTCAGGGAGTTGTAGAGAGTGATGAGGTCTCCCCTGAGCCTCCTCTTGGAACAGAGCTGAAGTGATGGGGTTTTTGGGGGTGAGGGAGCTGCTGTAGTTGCCTTGCCCTGGGTGCAAACTGCTGGTTGTGGCAGAACACTGCAAGCAGCATTGGAAGTTGTTGTATGCAGAGGTGTGGGGGGGATTTATACACCTGGATACGGGTGTGCAGGGAGGAGAGGAACAGGAAGAGTCAGCCTGTCTGTCCTCAGGCTGGGCTGGGAGAAACTGGTGTGTTGGGTCCTGAGCTGAGCCAAGAGATTTGGCTTAGGTGGGAATTTGAGTGGCAATTTTAACCTGCAAGGAGAGAGAGATTTATTTTTTTTTTGCAGGGGTGGAAATGGTGGTAGGTTGTGCCAACAAGAAACCCCTGCAGCTTCTTGAATAAAAAGGGGAAAAAAAAAAAAAAAGAAAAGAAACCCCATAAAATAACACAAAATAAAATAACATAAAATAACACGAAATAAAATAACATAAAATAACACGAAATAAAATAACATAAAATAACACGAAATAAAATAATATAAAATAAACAAATAATTAAATTAAATTAAATTAAAAATTAAATTAAATTAAAAATATAAAATGAAATAAATATAAATAAAATAAAATAAAAATAAAATAAAATAAAATAAAATAAAATAAAATAAAATAAAATAAAATAAAATAAAATAAAATAAACAGGTACTGATGTGTCTAGACCCTTTAGGCCCGGGGTTGGGGGTGGGATGGGGGGGAGGTGACTCCGTGGTCCCCGTTGTCCCCGGAGCCCGCGCTCAGCAGTGCCCCGCGAGGCCGCCAGGGGGCGCTGTGCGACAGCAGCTGGCAGCGCGCGGCAGTTGGGGACAGGGACGGGGACACAAGGGGGGCCGGGGGGGTCCCAGGGGGGGTGGGAAGGGCATCCAGCTGCCTCTGCTTCCCTGGACACTGGAAAAAGATTTTAATCGAAAAATCAGCTCGTGTTGCCCCCTTCAATTTTTGTGTTTTTTTTTTTTTTAATTTCCACCCCAAAGCCTGGGAGGATTTTTTAACTTCCAATTCCCACCTCCACTCGATCCCAAAGGTGGCACCTTCTCAGTTTTCCATTGCTACCCGTGTGTTTTCGGGTCCAAGAGTCAAAGAACAATAACTGTATTTACATTTACTGCCTCGCTCTCTACAGAATGTTTCCCTCACGTTTTATCCTCAGGACAGGTGTGAGACCTCATTGTCTGTCATGTTTTGGCCCGAGGATTAAATAATTCTTTTAGGAATTTCAACAGTCTTCAGCTTGAGAAGTCCATATAAAACAAGCTTTTTCCACCCAGTATTTGATGTTTGAGACAATATATTTTAGCCTGAAAAGTCCTCAGGCTGGGCCCATAGGTGCAGGAAGGTTATCAGTATTTACACAGGGTTTAAAAAGCTCAGCATTTCATTGCAGTGCTATGTAGTATTCATAAATTTTTTGGAGAGAAGAAAAATTACTACAATTTTTTAATATAACACTTTGAAAGGGTAAGGATAGTATCAGTTGGGTGGGGTAAAGAGGGGGAAATGGTGACTCCAACTTCTTCCATAGAAGTTGTGGTTCAAGTTACATGCTGGAAAGTTGTTATTTGTCCTGCTCTTCAGTGAAGACAAATGTTGACAAATATTTTTTATTTCTGAGGAGACAAAAAGAGACTCTGGGTAAAGTTGTAACTTCTTTTCAACCTTGTTAATTCAGCAAGGAGGTTTGTTTATTTTCCCTGGGTTTTTTGGTATTTTTTTTTTCAGACAGGGATGCATGTGTGAAGGGACCAGTGAGTTCTGGTGAGCTCAATAAAATTCCAAGTTGTGAGTAACAGAAATTTTCTACAATGAGAGGAATTTATCCAGTGGGTTTAATGAAGATTTTCTACTTTTCTGTGTGTATTTTCTTTAGCAGTTGTCCTCACTGTAGTGTATTATTGCTGTGCATGAAACCCAGGCAGATCTGTCTTCCCTATCCAGCAGCAACTGTTGTTTGATTGTGCCAATATATTGTTTGCAAATCCTTTTTTTATAAATTTGAGGATGTAGCCCAGTTCAAAGTAGCAGGGCAACATCAATAGAAATGTAGTTTTTTTTTGTCTTGAAGGCCACTTTAAAAACAAAGGTTTATTTTAAACTTTTTTTTTTTTTTTTCTTCCATTGGCTGTTTCCAAAGTGCTGCCTCAGAGTGTGAAGGAAATAGTAAAGTTTTTCTGAAAATTGTTTGTTCCTTTACTGATCACTCTTGAACTCTTGGCTGCTGCTGGTAATCACCAGGGAATAGCAAATTATGTTGTCTCTTCAGGAAAGCAACTTTGGAAAGCAAACAAGGCCAGTTCAAACTTGCACGTTCTGTTGTTCCCTCCAAATGTAATGTTTAGTGAACTTCCAGTGAGAAACAAATTGACACTGATCAGTCATAATTCAGTTTTTATGCAAGGGAAACAGACACAGCAAAACCAAGCAGCACATTCTTTTCTGTTATTGCTTCTGTAAAGCTAATATTTGGTACGTTTAGATAGTCTAATATTAAACTTTCAATTACTCCACATCTCTGGGAAAAAAAAAAATAAAAACCCTGATGATTTTTATATGTGCCTTCACCTAGTTCTGCTGCTATAAATCTTCTGTGTGCAATTATTGGGAGTGCAAGCATTTCCCAAAAGTTACTGAATTATGCACAAATGTAAGCAGATGTATTGCTATTCATTCAGTAAGTGAAATGGAGTAACTTAGCATAATCACATTAGGTAAAACTGCCAATAGACCATGTAATAAAGCATATCACTCTAGGGGCAAGATTCTAATTTCAATTCTTCTGGCATCAATACAGTGAATTATTTCTTTTTTTGGTGGGATTTTGCAAAATTTCCATGAAACTCATTAGGTTCAGACTCTGCCCTGTTTATTACAGCTTGTGGGAGCACCCTGCCTTAGTACTTTTATCTATACTCCATAAATACCAGCTTGGTGTGGGGATACCTCCCATTTGTTGCCTAGCAGGCTTGTTTAAACATGTTTGTTTTCCTTCCTTGTGTCCAGTTTATTCTTTGCTTCAGTTTTTACCAATGGGAACCAATGACTTATGGAGCTTACCACTACCCAGGCTGGTCCATGGTGCTTGGATGGCTGATGCTGGCCTGCTCAGTTATCTGGATCCCAGTTATGTTTGTGATAAAGATGCATCTAGCTCCAGGGAAATTTATTGAGGTAATTCTTCTGTCTTTTTTCCTGCTTCAAAATATGGTCACAGGAGACCGTTTTGTTTTTACATTGATTTTTTGTGATGCTCAATGGCTGCTAGTGCTGGGATTACTTTCTGGTAAGCTGGTTGTTGTGTTGCACAGCAGTTGATTTCAAATGCAGACAACCCTGCTCCTCAAATAAAAATGCTCCTAAATTGTTAAGGCATTGCTTTTGTGAGAACTAGAAGGAGTTACAGATTTCTTGAGCCACAGTATGGAGTAACAGAGAGAAAGTTGTTCTGGATTTGTTGGCCTATTTGCAAAAGCATTGTGAAGCTTCAGGAAGCATCAGGTGCTGGTGTGTGCTGTGTCAGGAGATCTCCATCACAAGCCTCCTGGTTGCAAAGATGATTGGTACCCAGGTCACCTGGGATGGGCTTCAGGAGGGTGTGGAATTGGTGGAATTCAAAAATAAGATGAATCAAAAGACCTCACGCTCCAAAGCTCAGACTACTCATTATTAAACTCAGTCATCTCCCCCTACACTTCTCCATCTCTTTATTTTTGTTGAAAAAGCTGATCCCCTCTGCAACCTGGGCTTAAAAAAAATCCCAAGTGTCACTTTTTATTTTCATATGCTTTTTGTTTATTCTGCAAATCAGATTCCTCCTGCTTCCCCCAACCCCTCCAGAAAGGTGGCACTTTCCTTATGTCCCCTGTGTGCTGTCCCTGCCTGCCACCTCTCCCTGGATGTTCCCATCCCCTGGCTCCTCAGGTCCTTGCAGGGCATGGCCCAGCAATATCTTCCTCATGTCAGCATTTCATCCCTTCTTTGCCTTCACCTTATCTTCTGAAAAGAAGTTGAATGCTTTCTGGGTTCTGCTCTCTCTTTCCTGCTTGTGCTGCTTCCTCTTGGGTTAAGGAACCCTTTTCATAGCAGCTTTTGCACTTCAGCTCCTGCAAAACCCATCGGGGCTGTTACACGCCTCAAAAATGAAAAGGAGAGAAAATGGCACTAAAATAGAACAGTCTTTTTGGTCTCTCAATATGCTGCACTACAAATGCCTGAGGGAAAAGACCACGCTTTTTGGCTTCAGACAGAGCAGAGGAATTTAATATTAAAAGTGGTGGGACACCCTAGGGAGAACATCCAAGGATGTGCTTGGCACAGGGCAATGAGGCCACTTGTCTAAAGGGCCATTCAGTCCTTGTGGAGCACAGGTTGGAGCACACAGGGCAGGAGACAACTGCTCCTACTGGAAGGGAGTTGGTGTGAAATTAAACTGATTTGTTCATCTCATGAGTTCCTCTCACTGGGTCCAATTGTTCTGCTTCAGAACCAACTTGTATGTGCAGTACTGCATATATATTGCCACAAAAATAGGGAGCTCTCCTTGCTCTAATTGTGTACCCAAAGAAACACCAAAAAGTTGGACCTGTTTTGAAGGGGCTGTTGCTGAAGCTATTTTAGTTTTAGCCTGGTGGTTCCTGAATATTGAGTCTGCTGCAGAAAATTATTATGGTTGATTTGGGAGGTAAGAGTTGCAAGCTGGTAATTAAGCAGAGATTAAAATAACTGATATAGAGTTCTGAGTCACTTTATTAGGCAATAAACATATAATTGTTCCCTTTCAAGTTATCAGAAATATGTTTTCTTTCCTTTTTATCTGTCAATGCACCAATCAAATTCTATGTTCAATAAAGAAATCAGTGGAAAGATTAGAAGATTTTTGTTGTTTGCCAGACTAACATTCTCCTCTTTCTTTTCTCCTGCAGATAGAAATGAAACATTTTTTCATCTCAAAATTAAAATCTTTGTTCATTTATTGTAATGTGCTCCTTTTTGGTCATTTGTGTACTTTTGGGAAATATACTAAACAGATCCAATTATTTTAATGCAGTCACCCACTGCTTAGACCATTGGGCTAAGTAATTGTGCACGTGTCCTTCAGTAAGGGAGCCTCACAGTCTTTAGCAATGATTCTGAGCTCCCCTCATATGATCTAGGGGAGAATGTATAATTAAAATCTGGGCACTCTGTCCTCTATTAATCTTGCAAACTTTCTGCAAAACAAATACTGAGCAGTGGAGTATTGCAGGGCTGTCATCAATAATCTTAAATGAGCCCATCCTTTTTTCTTCTGCATTGTAATTCTGCTCCATAACTTCAAATGAGCTTCTCCTTTCTCTCCCCCCACTGCAGAGGCTCAAGCTGGTGTGCTCTCCACAGCCTGACTGGGGTCCATTCTTGGCCAAGCACCGTGGTGAACGTTACATGAATATGATTGATCCACTGGGAACCTCTTCCCTGGGACTTAAACTGCCAGTGAAGGACATAGAACTGGGGACCCAATGCTAATAATCCTTATTATTTGGGTGGCAATAATTGTCAGCTTTTTCTGATTTTTTTTTTTTTTTTCCATTTTGTTTCCCCACTGTTTCTTCTTTTCTTTTTCTCAGTGCCTGAAAGTGGTTCTGTAGGGAAGCAGGACTCAGTGTTGCATGCCACAGGGAAGACCTAGCTGGACCACTTCCAGGTATAGGTGATGCTCATGACCTCTTTTGTACCTGGTGAAAAAGCAGGTGTGTTGCACAAGGGGTGACATACCAGGTTTTATCAGTAGGAAGAAAAAGAACCAAACCACAATGGGAAAAAAAATCTTTAAAGGAAATGTTATGCAGAATTTGGTCTGGTTCACACAAGCATCTTTGTAACAGGCAGCTATGATGCCATTAGGATCTTGTTAGCAGTGTAATCAAAGGGAAGTTGAGTCCTCAGGATGGGAGGGAGGAAAGAACAATATCTCCTGCAGTCCTGGTAAAAATTCAGCATTAGGCTCTGGCAGTAAGTGGAGTCACTTTGTCTACACTGACAGCAGACTTTGACCCGCTTTGTCTGCACAATTCTTTTATGATTTATACTAACTTTGAGGAATTGTTATTTAAGCAAGTGGAGACCCTTTAAACAGCACACCAGGAAGCAATATATGGCATCAGGAAACTGAAACACAGTAATTCCTTTGCTCTTTTCAAGTAGAAAAAAAAGAACGGAAACCTTAAAGAACTAAAAATGTGAGATTGGAAGTGAGATGCATTGGAGTCCAGAAGTGGTTTGGTAATGGTGGCAGCCTGAGGTTATGGGCATCACTGCTGAAAGTACTGTCATCCATTTCTTTTGATAATTTGATCTCTGTCATTGCAATCAAAATGCCTCAGTTATACAAAGTGTCTGAAACCTTCCTCCACACTAAGTGCAACTGTGGTTTTCCTCACTTCACTCCAATATTCTGAACATAGTTTTCCTTGTTTCTCTGCTTTTGTTTACAGTATCTCTCCAAGAAGCCATCATATAATTTGTGCCTAACTTTGTATTCCTACAGTGGTAAGTGTAGTCTAGTTACCACCTGACAACAGTTATCCCAAGTTAGATGTGCTGTTCAACCTTGTGACTCTCCCCGTTCACATGCTCCTGTAAACATCTTTATATAACCTTTAGATGATGTATTCTTCTCTTTCAGCCAATGGGGAAATAGCAACACCCCACTTGTCTATATATTATATATATAGCACGGAAAGTCTTCAAAGCAGTATTCTCTCAGAAATGTAAGTAGGGATCTTATTTTTTTTTTTTCCCCCATGTAAAATATTTTCAATAAAGAAAAAACCCAAAATACCACAATTAATCACTGCAGTCATCTGCACAGACACAATATTAGAAATGCAGGGGTTGGGGGGAGAGGCAGTTGAGTAGAAGGATGTTAAAACATTGCATAGCAATAGGGCATCCTAAATCATTACATTTTAGAAATCAGATATAAGTGGTGATATGAATGCTAGACTCAAATAGTTTTGTTATCTATTGGGCAGAGTACAAATAGAGCTTTTTAAGAGTACATTTATTTACCTGAATAAAAAATAGCCCAATTTATTATAAATGCACTAGAATGAGGGAGAAAAATATATCTTCAAGAATTGGCAGAACTGTAACCTTGACTATCTTGTTATATCCTATACATACATATATGATATTTTTTAATGGTGATCAGTGTTCATGTAGTGTGTACTAGTGATGTTTTATGTCCCTATAAATATCAATCAGTGTAGAGATGGTGAGCTTAGAGTAGTTTAGGTGGTTTTTTTCCCTCCCCACACACACTCCTGTAGTATCCAGTAAATGTTTTTTCCTTTCAGGGGATGGTTTCTATCCCATTCTTTTGTCTGTCTGTCTTCATATTTACAGGGTCTCAGGTAAATCCTCAGTTAATGTGTGTCTGTAGATCAGTAGATGTGTTGTCTCATCCCATTGAAGAAAAGAAAACAAAAAACCTAGACCTTAATGTAACACTTCCCCAAACTGTTGACTTCTTTTCTCTCTGTGTGTGTGTGTGTGTATATATATATGTATATTAAATATATTAATCATTTTGCTGAACGTCCTCTTTCAAGGGGCAATTAGTGTTGCCAGTTCTAGGCACTGCTGGAGACCTTTAATCCTCACAAAAGGACAAACCGAGTGCCCTCAGGGGTTGTCACTCAGCAAAGGGAGGGCAGATTTTACAACATTTTGTGCTGGCCCCAGGGTCCCCTGAATGTCACCCCCGGGGCTCTGCCTGTCCCTCTCTGCATGGCAGCAGGACAGGACCCTTCTGGGAGCTTCTCTGCCTTAAAGCTCTGTCCCCTTCTTTCAGCTTCTCCTGCCCTTTTAATAAGGGGTTTGTTCTTCTTGCTTCTGGCTCTTGTTTCCCTGCTCGAGGCAAGTTTGAGGAGCTGTTGGATGGAATGAAGGGCCACAGAGATGAGCTGGAAATTTGGCCACTGTGTCTGCACATGGCTGAGGGACCTTTTCTAAAAGGAACCTAAATCAACACTTCTAGTGGGAATTAGATGGTTTTGTTAGGATAAATAGCTTTAGGCCTCTCTTTATGGATATTACCTAGGAGCTTGGTTTGATTTTTTGGAGTCTAGGCCAGTTTCTCTTCACTCCTACTGTGATTAAAGAAAAATAAATATATATATCCATAGGTTTGTTCCTCTTTTAAGAAAAAGAAAATAGACACAAACAGCTTAACAGTTCTGAATCCTTTCACTTACCAACTTGTCTCAGGTCATGCATTGGAACTGGGATTAACTAATTGCAATAAAATTACCTCAGTGTAAGGATATCAGTTACTGTCTATTAGGTATAAAAGTTATAATTTGAAGGAAAACCACTAGGTTATAATATCTTTTCCTTTCCCAAACCAGAAAGCACATGAAAAACTGAACTGCTTTCTATGATTTATGTAATTAATCTGTTTGGTTTTAATTGAAATGTTGTTCCTGTGCCTGCTAAATGGGATTAGCGTGCGATTAGACTTGACTTTGAAACTCTGAAAACATATTACAGTGATATAGTTCTAGCTGGTATTTGTATTCAGCTTTGACCTCCATTACTAGGCTTGAAAAAACATTTGGAGAGTGGGGAGAAATGCATACAAAATTCACAGAAGATATGAATTTTTCACTGTGTGTTAAAAGCAGATTTTTTTTTTTTCACGTTGGACTTGTTAAATATTTTACTGGCCATATCTGAATGTTGAGATTAAATAAACCAGCAGTGTCTTCTTTAAATGAGAAGTAACCTTGAAGTTTGGGAATGCACTTCATTTACCATGTTCTAGGAAAAGTTTGCATGTACTTTGATAATTTTCTAAAAATAAATTTAATAACTAATTAAATACCAGTAAAGATCTTTAAAAGAAAAAAAAGGAGGGGAAAAAGCCATATTAGTAAAAGTGTGATGTATGTACTTGCAGATCTATTTATCTTGTCAGTAAAAAATGTTCAAATTTGATGAAATTACTTATGTTGCACATTTTTTTTTTTTGAAGTGGAATTGAATATCTGGATGAGCTTAGATGCATTATTGTATGCATTAAAGATTATGCCTAATGCAAATGCTTGCCATCTTCAAATTCTTTGAGGTCTTCCTAGTGTTTTTTAATATGCAATGTTGAAAATCTCTGCTTCAGCTAAACATGGCAGCACTTTGTTTCCCAAAAGAAGGGTTTAACAAAATGACCTTTAATTGAGAAAGACTTGGATTGTCTTTATATGATGTTTTAATTGGGTCAAAGTATCTTTTAATTAGGTTCTGCTCCACTGACCACATTAGATGTGCCTCATCACTGAAGACCATTGCTTCTGGTACACTGGGTGGCTATCTCTTCCCATGAAATTCCAGCACCTGATTTATTTTAAATACGATAGGTCTGTTCCAATATCTGTGCAGTTGTATGGATAGTCTGATTTCTTGTTGGCTGTGTTAAAGCAATTGCTTATTTGTGGATTTGTGGCAGATATTGATTTCCTATTGGTTTCTTATTCTGCAGTTCCACTTCTTGCAATCAAAAACTTGGAGGGATTGTGAGCTGCAGGAAAGTGGCATCCCAGAGAGGTTCTGTTTCAGTGCTAACTTTGTTTCTTGCTTTCTCTTTCAATAGTGTGCTCATGAGATATCTGTAAAATGGTCAAAGCTTGATATTCCTGAGGGACTCAAGGAAAGAGAAGGGTAGGAGCATTTGGGATTTCTGCCTTTGCCACCCTCAGGCAGCCTGTTGCCAAAGAGAGGAGGTTATCCTGATGGGTTTAACATAATGTGGAAGCTGGGCTGGACCTTATTGCTTGCAATATTATTATTTGCCCATAAAGTTTAAATACATCTTCAGGTAACCATTTGCCTTATTGCTATCTTCCATTCTTAGGAAAATTACTGATTGACTAAAACCTGTTGTTATCTGTCATTTCTATTCCGTAGTATTACCTTGTAGATACTTAGCTGGTACAAATTGTCACAGCTTTGGTTGGAGCTGGGACAATTTACACTTTGCTGAGAATTTGCTCCCTGTGTCCTATGGCACTTTATTACAGACCCATCGCTGATGGGTTAAATCTTAATTACTTGCGTAATGTCATATATAAATATATATATATATATTTACAGGCATTCTATGGGGTACTGCTGCCTATGGATAAAGATTTGTACCCTAACCAGGTCATAATAATTTTTTCATTAGCTATATGTGAAGAAGATATATCATGTTACAAAGGATGCATCATATATATTTCATGTAGTCCGTATTATAAAGCTGTATGTTATTAATTTAAGAAATCATTATTCTTGAGGCCCTACCTCAAATTTTGTATTTATGTGTACAAATGCAATTTATTGTATTATATATTTGCCTATGATATTTGAATGTGACTAATTAAAATTATTCAATAATGTATGGGCTCTAAAGTCTAAATAAATGTCTAGTGTTTAAAACAGAAAATACATGGATATTTTTCTGGTGAATGAAACGTTGTTTTCTCCACTGACTCCTTCCCCACCCAACAGGCACCACAAACATCATTCTTACTTAACACACAGCCTTAAGGTATCTGCAGAATTGATCCATTTGATTGTTAGAAACCTTGAGCAGCAACTGGAAACAGCTCTCTTGGGAAATAGAGATATTGCACAGCTGCAGAAACAAGCATCAATTAAATGGCTGGATTCTTAACTATTTGAGTGCTCTGTAGCTCGAGCAATCATTGATTGCTTATCAGAGGACCCAACTGGATTTGCTTAAATCTTTCTTAGGCTATGAATTCGATCATCCCAAAGGTTGAAAAAAACAACAGAGGTTCTTCATTGCAGCTGGAGATGCAAGTGAGAGGTATAAGGGAACAGCAAGTGAAGAAGGAAAAGTGTGAGGATGCTGTTCCTGATGTTCCTTTTGTTTAAAGCTGAATTCCTGCAGTGTGGTGAGGGCAATGTGCCACACTACTGATGTGACGTGGTAATCAGGTTCTCCCCTTCCCAGCAGCCTGCTGTGGAAGTGGTGCTGGTCCAACCTCTTTCACTGTTGGCAGACATGAGGCTTTGACAAGATTTCCCCAAATTCAGGAGCTGAAATATGATGTCTGATCACCATGTGGCATCAAGTGTAGCAATACAAAGGATAATAGAGTGATGCTGAGAGTGTGACTGGGATTCTGGCCAAGGGCCTGATCCTGCAGAGAGCTCAGTAGTTATGTAGCAGGACTGTTTCAGCAGTTCTGGTCAGTGGTTTCCCCTCTAAAGTACTTTGTCTGTAAACTTGCATTTCTCAGAGATGTGTTATGTGCAGATGAAGGAGACAACAGGACCTAATGATGGATGGGTGACCACAGGAATTCTTTGCATGTAACAGGCAGGTTTCATCTTGGAGAAGTCTCAAGTGACCAGCAAGCACTGTAAGAGTCCTGAGAGGCAGGTGAGTGTCATTTGCCCCCTTTTAAGGGGAAAAAATTGAGGCACATAGAATTTGTTGAATCTCCAGAGTCAAGCAGTGTGCCAATGACACAACACATTGATTTTGGAGCAAGAGATGGTCCTTTCTGTCACCATTAGGCACTACTGCTTTAAATCTTTAAACCTGTGGGAACAGAGAAAAAGCCGTGGGTTTTTAACTTGGTTATATGGATTTATCCAAGCCACACTTTAAATTAATTTGTGTTACTTAACTAGAGGATAGTCACATCTCCTATTGCAGTGCTAGCAGATGTGCTTAGTATGAAATAATCTTACACTTTCAGGTAGTGAAATTCCTGTGATCAGGGTGTAGACTGAAGGGCACATCTTACATCAACCTAACAGATGAACGAGTTGTAATAATTTATTTAATTATTTTTAAATGCAGACTTTGCAGCCTTCAAACATTAGCTAACCATGCATTTGGGAATTAAGAAAAAGCTCCATGACTGAGTACAGAAGCAGACAAATGATTTTTTGTAAGGCTTTATTCTGGTGCATTTGTTAGTTATGTATGTAATTAGAAAATTTAATGTGGATACTTTCAGCCTGTTGGACTTCCTATAACTACAGTTGGTAGGACAGATTTGGCATACATCTACTCTGTTTATTCCTAATTTAAGTGTAAGAACTATTGTTAATTTTTGCCCTCTCCTGGCTGAAAAAGAAACTCTACCCACATGGATTGCAAGTATCCCTTCAAAGCTTTCCTTGGGTTATTTGTGAAATGAGATTTTTCTGTCCCATGATCTACAGGGTCTTTTTTTGGGTTTTGTTTTCAGGTGGAAGCATTGGTGTTTTCCAGCCATTGCAGCTTACCTGGCTGTTGATTCCACACACTCAGCTTTGTTTAAATTAATACTTAGCATTTGTAATTTCCTGTCATCCCAGGCATGCAAACAGCCTCACAACTGCTCTGAGATCCTCAGCCTAGTCAAAACCACTTTGTCAAACTACAAAATGCCACAAGCTTTGTGGCTGAGAGGACTAACAGTTTAACACCACCCAGTTAGCAGTATCACAATAATTTAGGTCAACATCAAGAAGTGCTCAAAGTCCAACTGAGAGTGCAAGAACAATCTTTTGCAGGAATATTATCTGAGCTGAAATCCAGCTAGCTTGCCAGGACTCACATCTCACTCTTGCAGAAGTGCCATCAGATTTTATTTAATTGCTATGAATGCTCAGAAACACAGTTTTAATTCTTATCTGAACGTCATGCCTTTCAGCTATTTACACCTCCAACAAGATTGTAGCACAATATCAGATTTTTTGGTGATAAAGGAAGATTTGTTGCTGTTAGAGGAAGTGTAAGAATAGTGTTGGCTTGGAGGATGTGATTTATTTTTTTTTTTTAATTTTTATCCATTTCTCCTCTCCTTATGCAATATGCACAGTTGAAAATGCTTGTAAGGTTACTGATGCTCTCCCAATATGAGATCATTTGGGCTCTGAGATGAACTATAGGGAGATCTCCATCTGTGGGAACAGCTCTGTACAGAGCTCTTCCTACCAAGTTGCTTATGTTACTTTTTGCAGTACCTTGTGGGCTCTTTAGATGTTTCTGATCAACAGCACAAGTCAGGAATGATTCAGGCAGTCTTTATCCAAGAGATTTTTTGGGATGTTTCTGAAGCTGTGCTTTAAAGCCAATGATTCAGTGCAAATTTTTGTGTTTATTCACAGTGATTTTGAAAACCAGCACTGAATCCTGATTTAGGTTAAGCTGTAACAGGTCTGTTGAAGGACCTCTGACCAGTTTAAATAGCATGGCCACTGGAGATCTGCAGACAAGTGAAAAATGGAAACTGTAAGTTGAATTAAATTCGATTTTGTATGTAGATAAACCCTGATTTTACTACTGGATTTAAACCCTGGTTTTACTGGATAAATCCTGATTTTACTTCTGGATAAGCACACATACAGCTAAGCTAACATAAACTGAATGCATAGACCTGTTTCACAAGAAGTAGACGCAGTTATTTTTGAGTAAACATTCATTTGGTACACTGGAGCCAAATTACTGAGCTGCTTTTGCAATGGCCACCCCAGAGGTCTCCTGGAGTGCATTACCTTGCTTGCAGCCAGGAACAGCTGTTTTCAGAGATCTTACTAATGAAGTAATTAAGCAATCAAGTTAAACTCTTTGCTCTTCATAATGAAACGGTGTGCAAATGCAACTGCACTGCAAGACCAGCATAGGTTTGGGTTTGGTTTGTTGTTTTCTTTTTTCTTCCTTTTTTTTTTTTTTTTTTTTTTTGGTAACCCTAACATTATAAAAACGTCCAGTTTCTTGTTTTCACATTTAAGATGGCTGGAATTTGTGTTGTGCCAAAGCAAACTGCAACGTGGTGAGGGGAAACAGCAGAGAAGAGAATCCTCTGGCTTTGCAGCTGAAAGAGCTTGATTTGATTCGTTGCAAATCTAGATCAGCTTCAGCTGGACATCTCCTCCAGCTCCTGTTGGATGGGGTACGAGCTTAATCTGGGACCTGTACAATCTACTTAAAATTTAAATCAGGTGTTCTACAGGGGCGAATTATTGCACATAATTGATGCACCTGGTGGACTCTTTTGACCAAATTATAGGCTTTTTTTTTTTCCCCTTCCTTTGAGCCGACTTAAAGACCAGAGGGTAGAAATTTTTTGAAGAGAGTTTTTAAAATAGCCAGCAGAGCAGATTCTCAGATGACTCTCAAATATTACTTTACCTCCATTTTACTCCTCGGAGGTAAGAAAGAGTAATTAGTGAGTTGAGCAAGATCATGTAAGGAGCCTGAGGAACTGTCCAGGTTTCCGTAGCCTACTTGAGAACTTCTCTGGGTTTACTCATCCCGGGCACAAATACACAGACTGAACAGGTAATCAGGGATGATTCTCAATATTTTTACGACGAGAGGGAGGAGGCGGCAGCAGCAGCAGCGAGAGTGCACGGGCACCTCACCTTTCAGCGGCGAAGGGCCGGCTGCGTTCCCTCAGCCTCAGCTCCCCGCACGAACCGCGCAGAGGGTGAGATGGGGATGGGATCGGATCTGCGGGGACGCGGCAGGTGCGGGGTGTCCGTGTGCTGCTCCGTGGCCGGGCGGCGGCGCTGGCGAGGCCCGGGGGGGCCGCGCTTGACGGCGGGGGGCGGGCGGGGACCCCCGCTGCGGGAGGCGGTGGGGCCGCGCCTGGGCAGCGGGCGGAGCCGGCGGAGCCACCGCCTGCCGGAGCCGCTCCGCGCGTCGGAGGCTGCGCTGGGCTCCTCCGCTGGGCTCGGAGCGGCTCGGCAGCAGCTGCCGGGAGGGAGGCGGGCGCTGCCGCCGCCCTCGCCGCGCCGATGGGTCTCCTCCTGCTCCTCTGGGCGTGTGCGGCCGCTGCCGGGGCAGGTGAGGGGATGGGATGGAGCTGCGGGGCCGGTGGTCGCCTTTGCCGCTTCCTCGGGGAGCGAGGAAACTTTGCGGGGCTGCGGGAGGCTGTGCCGGCTGCGGGGAGCGGGAGCGGCCCCGGCTCCCCTGGCTGTCGCCGCGGCGGGCCCCGGGAGTCCATCGCTGCGCGGAGCGGAACGGGCGCGGGTCTCCGCGGGGATGGTCCCGGTTTATGCCCAGCGGGAGGCACCGGGGGGCGGCCGCTTGGTGCGTGCCTTGGGGTGGGCGAGGGAAAGTTTTTCCGAAAGCAGCGTGTGCGCTGCGCTCCGCAGGGACCGGAGTGAGGTGCGGGCAGAGCGGGCACCCGAGGGTTCGGCCGGGCGGTGCTGCCCGAGGTAACGGGCCGGGGGGAACCGCGGTTACAGGCGGGAGGAGAGCTGAAAGTGTGTTGTTCCTGTGGCTGCTGTCTCTGTTACGTTGTTGCTAACAGCCTTGGGCAACAGAAGAACCTTTTTTCTTGCTCCTGGTGGAGGCTTTGTTCTCTTGCCCCGGGTACCGCTCTGCCTCGGCTGGAGCTCATGGGGGGATGTTGCTTGCCCGTGCTTGTGGCTCTTCTCAAGGAAATTCCCCAGCAGAATTATCATAAGTGCAAAGGCATCCATATTTTAAAATTATAATTATTCTTATCGTAATTACTACCTCATCGAAATCTACAGATCTTGAGAGGTGTGGTGTTATAATGGGGAAAAAATATTGCGTGTCCCTTCTGTAGCGGTGTTAACCCCAGTGACACACACACAGACATTGGGAATGGTCAGTAGGATCTGAAACTCCTCTACTTGGAATTGCGAAGCCCCTCAGAAAGTTCTTTGTGTGCAACAATTGCTGCTGAAGCTCTGAAAGAGCAAAACGCCTCTCCTGGAGCCTCCTCAAATCGGGTGAATAGATTGCACGTGGGTACCTGGGAACCACTTGGTTGTCTTGAGTGTGCTTTTTTTAAAAGTTTTTCCACCCCCAAACTGCAGGTTACACATGTTGAGGCAAGGATAAATGTGCTGCATCCATTGCATGGCTGCACATTACCTAGATGGAGCGTGGCATGATTGCTGGTGCTTGGGTGTAGGTGATAAAGGTGCAAGCAGAGAGTGCAAGCTGTAGGAGCTGTAAAGCAGAATTAATTTATTTGAGGGATTTCCTAGTGACATCATTCATAATTATATGGCTTAATCCTCTAATCTGCTGTGGTGCCTTCAGTTCACATTGGGCCAAATCCACCAAGTCCTGAGATGATTTCTGTTCCACCCCACCTGCCTGAGTAATTTGGAGTTTTGCTTGTGTAAGCCACTGCTTTAAGGGGAATGGCCCAGTTACTTTAAATAGGAATTAAAAGAAATGTCAGGCAAGATCAGGTCCAAGCTTCGCACAGTTCTCTAGTGGGAGCAGGCGGGTTGATGGTTAATTTTTACTTCAGAAAGAAAGGGTATTTCCAGCTGCTTGTTCCACTGAAGAGAGGCAGCATAAAATACAGGCTGCAAGTGTGGTTGATATGCCTGTGGTATCTTTCTGATAGACTGTGGGAGACCACAGGGGAAAAAGAGACTTGGTTATAATACTGAAGCTGCTGATTTGTTGTTTATTAATTATTAACCAGGCTTTTGAGTGCCTGCTGCAGTTTGACAAGCCAGCACCAGAAAAGGACTAGGTATTTGAAGCAGTGTGTGCTCATGCTAAGCAGTTGCTGTGACATTAGAAATAGTCTTAGTTTTTGAAAGCATTTCAGAAGCTAGAAGGGGGCAACACTGAAGTTGTCACATATGATCCTTCACTGGTATAAATCGAAGCCTGTGGAGCTACAGTGATCTATACTTGTTGAGCCTTGGGTATTCAGGCTGGAATAAACAGCTTTAATAGAGCAGTGGAGCTCCTGTGATTTATGGGAGTGCCTACAGTGGCCAGATGGGGTTTCTGTCCTCACCCTGTTGATGTCTGTGGCAGAGCTTTCACTGACTTTAATGGGCTCAAGATTTGTCTTACTGGATGTAGTTTGTCTTTTCAGTTGAGCAAGTTTTAGTACCTGCTTGGCCTTCTTTCATATTCCTAAATTCTTCCCAATCCAAATAGATCTAAAACCTTCCAGGTGAGGAGCAGCATACTCTGTTCTTGTCAGGGACAGCAGATAGTATCTTTTCTGGTAGATAAGTTCACACAGTTTCTGGTGTGCTGCTTTTCTTCTGAATGAAAACTTCAGAAGTAATAAGTCCTTCTGGTTTTCTTCTAAAGCAATCTTGGCTTTTATGTTTGGTTTGTTTGCGTGGGGTTTTTTTGTTTTGTTTTGTTTTTTTTTGTGTGGTGTTTTTTTGTGTGTGTGAGGTGTTTTTTTTTTCTTTCTTTCTTCTCTGAAAGGCTGCTTCCTAGGTTTATATATGTGTTTGTGCCTGGGGTTTGTAGGTTGCAGCCCTTGCACTGGAAGAGCTGCTGTAGGCTGGGCATCAGTAGGTCAATAAGTTCTCTCCTGCTAATCAGAGGTAGGTACATTAAAGGAAAGTAGTCACTGGCAGATGTTTGTAGCAGGTATGATACATTTTTTTCAGCAGCATCTTGACTGTGAGTGGTTTGGGATCAGAAGGACTGGCTGGGTGGTTTTGATGCCAGTGTTACTTCCACAAGTGGAAGGTGCTCTTGGTCCGTCAGTCGTAGTCATTCAGTGCCCGAGCATCTGGAGTGGGTGAAGTCTTTACAGTACTAAAAGCCTCTTGTTGCTGATTATATGGGAGGTTTTTACCTTTAGAGAAGTTCATCTGGGTTCATATTCTCTAATTTTAATTTTCTATGGAAAGGCTCTTATACCAAAGTACTGTCTATGTATTCGGATGTGCCAGCAGTCTTAGAGCCTCATTGCTGTCAGATGCCTCTAGATCTTAATTTTCATCATAGAGTAAGTGGCTAAAGACCATTCAAGTGGCCCTTTCAATATTTTTTTACTACTCTTACCTTTGTGCAGTAGTATCCTTTGCATTAGCTCAACACATTATTCCAGCAAGTTTTAATATTTGAGTAAAAGAAAGGAGAAGGTGCTGTGGTACAGGTGATTTATGACTAGAATACAGAACTTGTTTGTTCTGTACACCTCGGTGATTTCCTAGAGCTTTTCAAAGAGTCCAGCTAGAATATTTGCTGCATAACTGATCCAGAAGCACAGTCCTGGAATAGCAAATGAATCAGTTTAGACCTGAACGTGATGTCCACTTTGTGGAAATCAATCTGAATCTGTTTTACAGGTAATGTCCTTGCTCTGCGGAAGTCTGGGGGTCTTTTAGCACTGACTTCAGCTGTGTCAGGATTTCTTTCTCAGAGACTGTTTCTGTTACTAATGATGTTACTGAAAAATTTCATTAGGAGACTGCTTGGATCCCACATGAGATATTTGACCTGTGTCCCAGGGATGGAACTCATGCCACACGTAGGGCTACGTAGAGATATTGTGGCAGGCTGGCCTCATCCCATCCCTAGGAAAAGATGGGATTTTTCATGTGTTTTTAATGAACTTGGTGCTCCATAGCCATCAAGTCTTCCTAAACCTCTGAACAGAGCAACCTCAAAGTTCTTGAGTGTATGTTTTTTCTGTCAATCCCACCAGGACCCTACTAGTTCAAGGAGTACTCAGTCTTTTCCTGGGCATAAGCTATTTCTAAATTTTAGGTTTAGGTTTGTGCTTCTCCAGTAGGTGTTCCTGCAGACCAGAAGGTGTTACTGCTGGTTCAGGTGAATGAATGGCTGCTATGTGCTGAAATACAGAGGTGTGCTTCCAAAACACTCTTCAGACAGTTGTGTGAAGCTCTTTGATTACAGGGTGCCATCCTTTGCCCTGCTTCTCTACCTCCTCCTGGGTAATTTTATCCAGGAGGGAAAACAGATGATGTTTAGACTCTGATCTGTGGGACTCAGTCTGTCAGTTGCAGATAGGTATGAAATGTGGGAGGGATTTTCAGATGAATGCTGCAAATCTCTTTCATCTTTTTTGCATAGGTGGTTATGCATTTATTACTCTTTAGGCTTATAAAGATACTGCATTAATGGATCAAATTTTGAATGTTTTGTGTTAAATCTGTGGAAGGAAAATAGTTTAATTGAAAGAACTAGAAAATAATACCTTGCAGAGTTTGCTGTCTTATTAGTAATTATTGCATACAAGGAATGTGAGCGTGAAGATACTAGAAATGTCTGCACTAGATATTCTTCTCCCTTCTTTTCATTACCTGATTTGAAATAAAAATTGATCTAAGTGTCTGTGTCTCTCTGTGTGCCTCCAGCAGCTGTAGGATTTGGAATGGATCCTGACTTACAAATTGATATCATCACAGAACTGGATCTTGTGAATACAACCCTTGGGGTAACACAAGTGTTGGGACTACACAATGGCAGCAAAGCATTTTTATTTCAAGGTAAGATAAATCCTCAATTCTCTTACCTCACTTTTGCCTGCATGAACTCATAAGAGGCTTGATGCCCAATTCCCTGGAATGGTGGTCTTACTTAGCTGTTGTTTTCCTTTAATTTTATTTTTTGTAATAAGCCTCGTTACTTTCCAGGAGTACTTATGGAAAGTTTTTTGTTTTGTTTTGTGTGCTGTCAGTCAGGCATGCGAGTGATTATTTTTGGGTAGGTTTTTGACAATTCCCTATATTATTTCTATGTTATAATCTTTCACCTACTTTGAAAAAACTGTTAAAGTGAGGAAATGGAACAGTATTGCATTGTTCTGTCCAAGATGAGTACCAGGTACGAAGTAAGTCACATTCGCTTGTGATTTTTTTTTTGTGTTTTTGCTTGTGTGTTTTTAGGGAGTGAAATTCTGTGTGAATTAACAGATTTTACCACAATTTAAGTAAGGACCAGATGAAGAGACAATGTCCCATGGGGGGGAAGCACTGAGTTGCTACAATATGCTTATTAGGCCAGAGAGACATTTATATCAGTTGAGATTAACATGCACATTAAAGCCCAGTTGGGAACATTTTTATTGTTGAGACTTCCTATGTTTGTTTTATCTTTACTGTGGTTTAGTGTGCATGTTAGTGTCTTGCTTTTCAAAATCTCTCCTCTGTAGCTGTTTTTAGAGGCAAATGACTATGATCTCATTTGGCTTTACTTCTGGATCTGCAATGCTAACAGACTTTATTGTGAGTAATAAAAGCAATGGGTCTGTAATCTTTGTTCTTTACCTGGCTGAGGCCAGTTGAGGAGGCAAAGCAGAGAGACTTGTGGATGCCTTCTCAGAATGTGTTAGTAATATTTCCAATCTTTTATGATACAATGAGTAGCATAATTTTTGTTGATCCCAGGTTAATGTCCAGAAGAAGGGCATTAATTTATTCATTTAAAGAGAGAAATTGTTTTTCTTCTGCTAGCCTGACTCCAGGTTAGTCAGGGACAAATAATACTGAAGTACAGACATTGTCCTAAGGACTGCAAGGACCTGACTGACTTGATGTATTTTTAGTATTTCCAATTGCTATTTGGAAGATGGATGTTTGTGAGAAGCACTGAACAGAATTGCACTGTGTGAAGTGAATAAACAATCTGAAGTCTGTGGTTAGGTAATTAAAGCTTTTTTTAATTTCCACAACAGAAATTATTCTTGCTAATGCATACAGTAATTGCCCTGTGCTTGGATATCACCTCTAGTATAAAACTTGTTGGAAAATGACTCGGGGAAAAATTATTTTCTTCGGTTAAGCTGAAGAAGAGTGAGGACCTTTGATCTATCACTCCACCCTGTCTGTGAGGGTTCTTTTGCTCCTTCTGTCAGATGGAATGGAAATCTGAGGTGGCTCTTGCTGCTTCCCTTCTTGTTCATATCTGTTATTTGTTAAATGTCAGCAGGATGTCAGCTGCTCTATGAATTCCCTTTTAGTAACAGAGGTGACTTACTTTACAACTGGAGTTTGGCTGTGTGCCAGGTCCTTTGGGTAGAACCAGGAGATACTTAATTTTGATTTTTATCTTGCCATACAGTAAACCCAATATAGAACCCAGGGCAGGGGATGGGCAGCTATAATGTCTAAGAAGTGATACTTTTCCCCCACAGAGATTCACCAAAAAAAAACCCAACACAACCCAGCCAACGTAACACTCCAAGAGGAGAAAAAAAGTCTGGAAGGTAGTGCTTAATTTAAAAATTACTTTATCCTCTTGGACCAGCTATTCCAGCCTCCAAGATTTGATCCTTCCTCAGAGCTTTGCTTTGATTAGTTATTAGTTAATACGTGCTGTGCCACACTGCCCCAGTGTCACCTCTGGGGCTCTGGGCAGGGAAGGACCCGTTTCACCTGGCTGATTGTGGGGTGTGGAGCTGCATTAGCTCTTTCTTCACTTGTGCTTTTTCATCACTGAGGATTTTCATAGTCTGGGAAATGAGAAGAGTTTGAGGATGTTCTTTGGTGTGTGGTTTTCATAGGGACAGCCCTGCCTGCTGCCTTTGGCAGTGTCATTATAGCAGTGTAACAGGGCTCTGACCTTACACAAAGGTTCCCTGTGGATTGTTTTCTGTCTTGTAAGATGTATTTCTTAAAATGGCTTTACTAGAGTTTTTCAGATGGAGAGTGTTCCTTTGTGTGTTCCTGGAAGTCTTCATCTTTGAGGTATAGAAATGGTAATTTTTTCCCCAACTCAGACAGCTATGTGTACTGCTGTGGTGAAAATATGGATTGTTTTCCTAAGCAGAATTTTTTGCTGTGAATTAAAGCCTTTGAAATGTTTTGGCATGCTTTCAGTTGCTTTTTGAGTCAAAAAGAAGAAATGAAGAAGGGAAGTGATGGGAAAAAACAAAAGAAAGAGGAGCTATTATTTTTAATTAAGTTACCATAAGTTACAAATGGTTTGCTACAAAGTTTCTAGAGACTGATGTCATGATTTGATTTGTCCTAGAGAAAAGGACTGTAGAATGTAGAAGGACTCTTCTACGGAGAGTTAGCAATTTCAGCCCAAGACTATCAGTGAAGCCAGTAGAGTATTCTGATTTTATAATAATGTTGGTAATAACAGCTGAAACTTTGATTTCTGTGTGAAGCAGCTTTACAGGCAGAGAAACAAATTCAGCCTCATTGTAAATTGTAAATTGACAGCACGATAGAAGCAAAGTGTCAATTGAGAGGTGTGGGCTACCTTTGGGCAAGCAAATCTGCTCCCATATCAGAAATCAAAGAAACCTGTAATTAAGTGTAGTCGTCTGGGTGGTCCTGTTGGGCATGGACTTCACTTATTTTAGGGTATTTCAGCTGGGCTTTTCATTGATCAGTTCCATTATTTGTGTGTTTCAGTTCCATCATCTCAGAAACAGGGAGAAGGGAATCCACAAAACAGTGGAAGTGCTGACAGCATAAATTCAATGAAATGTAGAGATCTAAATTGCAGTTCTGCAAAGGGCCAGACTCTTAAGATCACTAAAATTATTGTGTCTTAATTGTTTATGTTTTATTTATTTCCATTAACAAGAGTGGGGAAAAAAGTCTTGGTGGCCAGATGAATTGTTCTTGCATGAAGGGACAAAGGATGGGATGTGGAAATTCTTGACTCTTGGCACCTGTGGCTGGAAACCTCAGCAGGATCTTGCCTTCAGTGGCAGAGAAACTCTCATGTTATAAATAAGGAAAAAGGAGGTGCTTAGCTTTTTGTGTGTCCTTTTTCTAAGAGACTGAGCCAATTTTTTAACCTAGCTGTTCCATTATGTGATTATTTTAACCAGTTTGAGTTTTGGTCTGTGGTCATTTCTCATTGGGGAAGTAAAATTTGATTCCTTTTATGATCTGTTAGCTATGCCCATTTGTTTTCAGTTCTTCTCTCAACATCTCTTTTGAACTAGCAGAGGCTTAAAAAGCCTTTATTTATAAAGCAGTTCCCCCAAGAAGTTTATTAAGGCTTTGCCATTTCCTTCCCTAACAATCTGGCAGTATTTTTCAACATAGACTTTGAATTAGGAATGCTCTTTTTACTATGTATAGCACTCAGCAATATAAACCACCAAGTCCTGTTAAAAGTTTAGCTACATATAGTCCTTTCTTCCTTGACCATCTTTTAACTTGTGTTAAACAATCACTGGATTTATCAGAGAAAAGTCTGGCCTGCAGCTCATGGAGCAGAGTTTGGTCGTGTTCCTCCTTCCCACTTTGTACCTGTGACTACCAAGTTTTCTGTACAGTTGCAGCTCCAACAGGAAAGGTGGAAGTATCTTAAAGCATAAAGACAATTTTTTAGTGAGAAAAAAGTGAATCTTGATGAATTCCTGAAACAAAAGGGCTGTCCCATTTCAGGACAAAAGAGAGTGCAAAGCTGCAGTCCCAAGGCAGGTAGAGATGCCTCCCAGCAGACTCACCTTGAGCTTCCAGGAGTGGTACATCCCTCTCAGTTGGTGTTTCGGTGTTTTATGAACTCTGTTTTTTCATTTTTAATTTTTTTTTGGTCTTTTTTACACCTTGGCTTGCTAATTCCTTGCTTCAGAGGCCAGAGGTGTTTCCAGACCCTGCAGTAAGACTCCAAGTGCTGAAAGCAAGCTTTTGTGGTACAAAGTTTCAAGGGGTTTGATATTTTTATCAAGAGTGGGCACAATCCCTTTGCAGGAATGTTGGCTTTGCTTTTGCCAGCACAGTCACTGGGGTACATTTTTTGTTCCCTGTGTGTGTGGGGCTGTAGCTCAGCACTGGGGAACCCTCAGCAAATTTCAGAAGCTGGTGAGCAGGCTTCTGCCTCTGCTCATCAGTGTGTGAATGACTTCTCACCTGAGTTTGTGACCTGTGTGCTATAGCTGAGGTTTTAATCCACTTGAAGTGTTAAAACTTGGTTACGCCAGTGTGACATGGAAGGTGTTGGAGCTGCAAAGCTGCATGAGGGGAAGCAGATAACAGCTGGAGGAGGAAACTTGCAATTACTCTTCCTCGGGAGGACAGCAGGGAGGTCTACGGTAGAGTAGGAGAGATAAACTTGATTTTTAGAGTTCAGGATATTGGTCCCACTTTACATGAGATAGCGAAATGAGAGTTATTGCTTTCTGTGTGATCTCTCCTGCTGTGTTTAGAGCAAATATTAAGTATCAGCAGTTTAATTTCTACACAGCGGAAATCGTGGAGGAGCAGAAAAAACCAGGGAGGCACAAGATGGGTGGCTCGAGCTTTGGGCTGCTTTCAGCTCTTGTAAAAGAGCAGCTCTACTGCCTTCTCCATGCCTGGTAGTATCTGAGCACCCATCTTGCTGCTTTGGGGTGAAATTGTGCTGCAGCCTGCCTCTTCTCTGGGTGCTTGGGTGTTTTTGGCAGAGCAGACAACGCACTCTTGGAGGGAAACATTTTTATTTTATTTTACCAGTTATTTCCCACTTCCTACCTGGGCATCCCTCCATCCAGATTATTTTTATTTTTTCCCCTTTTTGAACTAATCTTTCCCTGAGGTGACGCCACTTACGACGAGGGGCTGGGCCGTGCCTCAGGTGGGGCGGCCAGAACCAGTTGGAACCGGTTGAGTCCGGCGGGAGGCAGCTCCCGCGTCCCCTCACAGAGCTGCCCCGCGCCTCACACCTGGCACAGGTATATCTTCATATCCACTTCTTGAACTTCTGAAATTATCTTTTTTTTTTTTCTTTTTTCTTTTAAAAAAGGTATAAGTGAGATTCCCCCTGCCCTGCTGTGTGCCCTGTCATGCAGGGCTGTGCTGGTTTCCCACAGGATCAGGGTCAATGTGGGGTTTTGCTCCATGGGGCACTGGGTTTCCTCATGAGGGACGGGCAGCTGTTGTCAGAGAAAAAAAAGCCTCTTAGCAAAAATAATATCTACATCTAAGGTCTGGGTTGACCTCTTGCCCTGATCCTGTGGTGTAATGATTTTGGCAATTCTGCTAAGTTTTGACCGTTTCCCTTGGGTTTTTTTTTTGGTGTTGAGTTCTCCGAGGTTCTCCTCTGGTCAGGGACAGCAGCGTTGGTGGTTCCCTCAAAGCTCAGCCATTTTCAGGGCTTTCTGGCTCTGAGGGCAGCAACAGGAGCCTCTGCTTGGCCTCGATGGTGGCTTGGGGCTGCATGGAGATAGTGGAGACCATGCCAGTGGAGGTTTGTGGGGTGATGTGAATAAGGCCCCCACAGCCCATCCTTCAGCAGAGAGGGATCCTTACCCACCCTTCACACTGGTCTCTCAGGGTGTTTGTCTGCTTCTATGAGCTCTAGGATGGCTTTTAGGAGCTGTGGCGACTACCTGATGTCCTAAGAGTGTTGTTGGGGAGTTCCCTCCAGCCATTTGTCAAAGCTGCTTTTTAAAGCACTGTTAATGTAAGAGTTAAGAGGAGCAGCTGGGCTAGCTGACCCCAGGAAGATGGAGGAAAGTGGGACTTATCTGGTGAGAATGGTTCTGCTCATCAGCAGAACCGAGAGCAAGGTCTGTACCTCTTTTTGGGTTCTTAAATGCTTCTCCTGCTTTCTCCCCAGATCTCTCTGGAAGCTGGAGAGGGAAATAAAGCTGGAAATGTAGGGGCAAGGACTGTGTATGTGGAGTGAAATTAATAAAGTTGGGGTGAATGGGCTTCTCTGGGAGCCAGGCTGGTGCTGATGGTGAGAAGCAGTCAGATGAGATTAACTCTGACAGGCAGGGTGAGGAAATGGCCTCGGACCAGAAGGTGGAGAAGAGAGAAGAGAAACAGCTGTGGTGAGGAGCTGGAGGCCAAGGAGGGAGCTGGTGGCCAGGCAGAGAAGCTGTGACAAGGGCGATGCAAGGACACTGACTTGAGGGAAAGGGAGTGAGGTGCAGGGATGAGGAGCAGGTAAAGGACAGCAGTAAGGAGAAGCATCCTGGAGAGAGAGGCAAGGGGCTGGGGTGAGGTCTGCAGCGTTAAACTGTGTGGGTAGGGCAGGGTAAAGGTTTGCTTACAGCAGAGGCATCATAATAGGGAAAAGCACTGAAAGTTTGGTCTGTGTGTCTGTGATGTGTGTGAATGTTTAGCAAACATTTTTGACAGATGCAGCTTGGAGAATGTGGTTGTTTTGTTAGCAATTCAGAACCTTAATTTTGCTGTGCTTTGGTGGCTCACCTGTAAAGTTGAGGTACTAATGCTTTTTTCTTTAACAGCAGTGGTGTGAAAAGAATTAATTAGTATTTGTAGGGGTCTCAAGCACTGTGCTGGCATAAATAACTTGGTCATGGTCTGTTCTGTCATCAGAGAAGGATTTGAATACAGTAGATTCACTGCTCAAGGTGAGCCGTGAATAATAAGAATAAAGTAAAACTTCAGATCCTTGTTTGGTAAATTACTGTTTTTTCTCTTTGTTCTTTACTTTGTGCTCTAACTGAGGCACATTAACCTCTGGAAAGTGTAGTGTGATCCTGTAATTAAGAATTGTCTAGGAATGCACATCCTTGGAAGGCTGAGCAAGGTTTGCCTCTGAGACATTAACCCTAACATCTGTCTAATTCATAACTTATATTTCAGGTTTTTTTCTTAATAGCTAATGTTTTTAAAGTATTTACTCAGTGTAGAGGCTTTTTTTTTTCTTTTTTTTTTTTTTTTTGTGGTGGTGGCAATGAAATAATTGGGCTAACTATTTTTTTTACCTTTGCAAAACTGACTATTTTCGGAACAGAGAAATGATCTGGATTTGGAATACAATGAACTAGGAGGGGATGAGTGAGACAAATCATCTTCAATGGAGGAAATTAAAGATCACTTGAGATATAATTACTGAACAATGCTTTGAAGCTTTGAAGATACAAAACATAGATACATAGAAACAAAGATACAAAAAGATAATGTCAATTTCTAGAAATATTTTTAAAAACACTTGTAAACATCCATCTTGGGTTGGCTGTTTCCATTTCTGTTTTATGTTTAAATTACATTAGAGACCTGTCTGGTCTCTAACATAAGTTGTGCAGCATATTGATATGAAGGTGTACATTGTAAATCCTTTCAGAGTTTTTTGTTCCATATCCTCTTGTTTTAAGCATTGCTAAGCCCCCCCAAGTAAGTGTAGACTAAAATAGAAACCTAGTCACATTAAACAACAGTGACCAATTTCTACTTTTTTTTTTTTTTCATCCTGAATGTTGTCATGCTGCCTCCTGTTGCTTGACATTTTTTGGGTTTCCCATCATGTCTGTAATGATTAGGAAAGAACTCTGAGCACGCATTGCCTCCATCCTTGGCAGCTATTTTTGCCTTCCTGGGAGACAATAATTGCTCTACTTGTCTATCTTCATTGCTGTGGTGGTAACTACAGAGGAGAAGTATTTCTGTAGTATGCTAAAAGCCTTGAATGCTTCTGGAAACCTGTTGACAGAGTCTTGTGATGAAGATGAGCAGAAAGAAAAGAAATGGTCCCTGCTCTTCAGTGGGAAGAGAAGGGGATGCAGAAATTGGCTTCTGCTACAAGTAGTAAGTGTTGCATGCTTCCATGCCTTGTGAGCATCTAGGTCCTTGCAATGAAATTAAAACAATTTAGATAGAAATAGGAATAACAGTTTGATTTTCTTATATTTCAGTCAGAACAGAAACACAATGAAAACTGCCTTTTTTTCCCTGCAAGGGGTTTTGGCAAACACATACTCTTAACTCACATCATACTACACGTAGTTAGGTTTTATTAACTACTCATTTAGTAGATGACTACTAACCTGGAATAAGAATATCATTCTGTAACATCATACAGGCCTGTGTACTGCCCTGAATTTGAGGTGAAAAGAAGTCAGGTGTGCTGCCTTGAGGCCATCCCCAGCACACCCAGTATCCCTGGGTGGAGAAGCCTGCCCAGTTCAGGGCAAATCCCTGCACCTGGTACTGCACTTCTGAGTCATTGGACAGATGCTGGGGTAAAAAAGGGCAGAATCAGAGCATTACTTGGCCCTGCTGAGTTGAAATGTAGAGGGAGGGAAAAGCAATGCTGAAGGATTGGGTTTTCACTGTAGGTAATTAAATAGGAGTGGCTCATTATGTTTGATTTTGACCCCAAGAAGCAATCCTCTTAATTTTTAGAACAATTTTAGTAGAAATGGGTTCATATCCATCTGGTAAGAATATTTGCACTCATCCTATTAAATTACTTCTAAACAGAGCTACATTTTTGTGTAAAAGGAAGTGGTGGTATTTGAAATAACCGTCATGAATTATGCATACAATGATTTTTTTTTCCTAACATTTTGTACCTTTAAAAAGTACAGAAAGGCAGATATAATCAGACTTAATGCAAGAGCCAGGGCTGGACCATTTCCTGTGGTGAAAAACCCTGCTGTCTTGACCTACCTATCAAGGATTGAAATTAGATGCTACTTGAGGCCTCAACCTACCACTTCAATGCCAAATTCTAGATTAATCTTGCCACTTGCTGTGTGGGTGTATAAATGACAGGAGAGGGATATTTTTTCTCTTATTTTTCATTATTACCACGTAAATGGTGTGAAGTAATCATGTCATACTGTGCTCTTTTATGGCATTGTATCATGTGACTGCCTTGCCTTTTGTGGCAATGATACCAACTGCAGATCATTAGATTTTTTTTTTTAAATGATTGGATGAAAAAATTGTGTTTGGCACCTGATGTCCACTAAAACATTCATATAAAACCTTAGCTGTGTAGGTTGCATACCACTAAAAGAACAGATTTGATTATGTAGTTTTTAGACCACAGGGACCTATGAATCACTATTTTGGAGCAATAAATACTGTAGATGAGCACTGTTTTGGCTTCCTAAAAATATCTCATTATAGTCTTTCTAACCCCCCTGCTTCCTCCTTGCATGATAACATTTCTTACGTAGTTACAACTGAGTTTGCCATAAAGTCTGTGCTATAAATAGGAAAAATAGTATAGGATCACTGCAGCTGCCTGGGTATTTTACTGAGTCTGTCCTCCCCTTACAGTGACTCCTCCCTCTGAAGCTGGGAGTTTCCCATTTGGCATCAGTGTGAACAGACACCTTCCACAGTGGACAAGTTTGTATTGTAAAACTCAGCTCTGTCTGATGCCCTCCTTTTTTTATTTTTTTTTTTTTTTTTCCTTTTAGTTTTTTTAAATTGTGAAGTGGAAGGGATCAAAGATGCTCTGAGGGCTCAGTTCACAGAAAACTGGATCTGAGAGGTTAAGTACTCATTGCTTCCCTGATGACAGGCTGTCTGCAGATGGCATTCAGACCTGCCTCTGCTCTTCTCTCTCCACTTTGGCTCATTGTGCATAACAACATTGAAATTTTAAAGCCTGTTCTTGGGGACTGGGGAAAATGACAAAGCCAAGATGTGTGGGAGGAGACTGGGGCTTGTGTGTGTGTGTCATGATTTTTCTTGGTCTGTGGAGGTCTCTATGGATGTTCATCACACTGCTTGGAAAATGAAGCAGCACAGCCTCAAAATGTGTTATTTGTAGAGTAATGAGGTAAATGCTGATTATTTGGAAACCTCATGTACTGCACTAGAACCCAAGCCTGCCTTCTAAGGGGATCTACTTACAGGTTGTGGTAGGAGGACTCTGGACAGTGTCTGTTAGAGTAATCTTGTTAGTGAAATTGTAGAAGTTGTTTAGGTTTACTCCATTGTAATTAATTATGTAGCCAGAATAAAATGAAGTTTCTTTTTCATAACAGTGTTGCCCACACATTGAAATGTCATGGCCCCCTGTGTTAGCCTTTTTTTCCCTAATGCTGGCAGTGCTTTTCATGTTTTTTTGACATCCTGTGAGTAGCAGCTTTCTGATGGGATACTCTGCCTTTTGAGCTTTATGCCATCCTAATTGTTTCAAAATGTAGTCATTAAAAAAAAAAAAAAAAAAAAAAAAGAAGTAAACATTATTGCTGGTGTTATTGCTAAAGGCAAGAAATACAAAAAAAGGGGACACATGTGGCAGTTCTATTTAAATAAAAGCTTATTTTCAGAAACAAAGGCTTATGGAGCAAAAGGGAGCTCTTAGTACCCCAAGCACGTTTGCTGTTATGGATGAACCCACAGCAATGGATGCTATCAAAGTTGTCATATTTTATTCATGAGTTGTGGTATGCTTGGGTGAAATAAGAAAAGCAATGCTCCAAATCATAATTATGGTGTAAAAAGATAAAATAGTTATTATTGTGACATTTTTTGAAAATTCTGAAATCTCTCAAATAATTAATATAAAAACTTGTGGAGAGTGACTAAATATGTAAGCTGTATTTATGATTCTTTGTTGGAGAGGTGTGGAATAGTTCACAAAAGGAATTTATACACATTTTGGGAGAATATATAAATGTGTGCTTATGTGTGTTTCAAGAAAGAAAGACTACTAGAATATTGAATATAAACGTAAACAGGCTGACAGCAGAAATTATACTTCAGTAGAGAAGGGCTTTGACAAATGTATTATGCCTTGTGCTATTATCATGCAGTTAATAAATAAAACAGACACCCAGGATTTAATTTGCTTTAGCAATAACATGGAAGTGATTTTTCTGAGGGAGAGAAAACAGAAGGGAGAATTAGTTCATGAAACACATTTGTTTAATGCTTGTACAAATTGTATACAGAGAATAAATAAAACCCATAAGATTTTAGTAATAAAAGAGCTAAATGCTTTAAAAGTAATTAAAAACCTATTTAGAGTGTCAAGTCATTGGGAGTTTTTGAACCAAGAGAGCACTTGGGCATATGCTTACTTTGAACTCTATGGATAATTTCATTGCCTTTAGGTGGATTATTCATGTGATAAAAGGCTTTACTGGACTGGAAATTAAAACCTTTGTGTAGGTGTAGCCACGTCTGTGAGCTGCCAGAAGTAGCATTAGGCACTGAAACCTCTCTCTGCAAGTGAAGAAACTGAGTCAGAGGTTTCTGTTTTGCTGGAACTTCCCTGTTAAGGAGCTATTTAAAAACTGGTGTTTTGATTTCCATGTTTAAGATTCAGGCTTTCCAAAGGAAGGCAAATTCTGGTTTCCGTGTGGCCTCGTTCAAGCTGAGTTATCAACACAGCCAAAATAATCCAGGCATTCAGCTTCTCTTTTTCTTTTTGGTGGCTCATTATTTTGAGTGACGTTGGTATTTAACGTTCACTAAAACAGATCCCTGAAGTGGACACTACTCCTGCAAAACAGACAATGTATTGGTAATGATTTTTTAAGCAATTACTGCTTTTTCCCCAAGTTGTATACCCTGCCACTAGCTCTGCTCATCCATGGCTGGGTTGCTATTGCAGCCCATGGTTTTGCTCTTAAAATGCTGCTACCATTGTCCTGATTTGAAAATAGCAATCTTTATATTCACAGTGATGAGGAGATACCTTATCTAATACAGATAAACAGTGGAAAGGGTGTTGTAATCAGTGACTCCTGAACTAATTAACTAACAACACAAGTAATTTGATTAACTCACATGATTTAAGAGCAGATTATGTGCTTTTAATGGTAGTACAGCTTCTGGAGCATTTCAACTGAGCTTTTAATTTACAGGATCATCCATTTGTAAACAGTCAAATTCAGCACAAATCCCTTGAGGAAACAACAGAGATTAATCGAGAAGAGGAGCCTGAGTTTGGTAGCCACTTAAAATATTTTAAAGAAGGAAAAGTGGCTGCCTGACTAGTAACAGGTGATGTGTAGCACTCAGCAAGGCCAGCAGCAGCATTTTTCTTGGCAGGAAATTGTTTGCAAAGTTGTTTGTCTTACTCCAGTTTTCTTATTTTGCTCCATAACAGCCATGTGGTTTGAGGATGGGGTCAGTGGCTGCACTAAATGTGCACCCACACCTGCAACTTATCCTCCAGCTCTTGGAGAGATGACTCCAGAGCTTTTCTTGGTCATTCTGTAGGTTTGGGTGGAAAAAAAGAAAGGCCCTGGAGATGTGAAACTTGTATGCAGCAAAAAAAGAGCAGTCTCTCAATGTAGGCTTTGCTACTGCTTTCTGCAGGTGGCTACTGTTGCTCTTGTCACTTATTAATTTCCAGATCTTGGGCAATATCTGCTGCTCTGTTAGTTCCAGAGTACTCAATTTAAATGCTTCAGGATGAAATGCTGATAAAGCAAATAAAGGTTCACTGACAATGACTTAATTAACATGAGTGTGGTCAATCTAGCTGGTGCTCAAGTTGGGCTGGTTTTCAAGAAATGAAGAGTCTTGATATTAAGCCATTAAGTCATCTCAATTATTGGTTGGGGAGAAACTGATTTGATAAGTAGTCCTTGATTTCTTTGAGGACTCAAAACTCTGCTCTCCCTGGCAACTGAAATCTTAGGACTGGGTCTGCAGTAGTTTCCTGAGAGGAATGAAATATACACATATTTAAATGCTAGATTAATTTTGTTAGGAGTGACCTAGTCATAAGCTGCTTTACAAACATTAACATCAAAATGACAGCAATATAGGAACATTTATTTGTCAGGTTGGTTTTGCACCATGCAAAAGGAGAGTTTATTTTGAATTATACTATTTTTCTACCTTCTCTGAGCAGAACTGCTTTTGCTGTATAGTCATGGGAACTTACCTTTGTAACATTAGCTATTCACCCTGGTAATTGCTCCATCCTCTAATTTAATGAAAACCCATTAAACCGAAACAATAATTAAAATGAGACATCATCTCTGTAGGAGGTTTGCATATTAAAATCACCAAGCATTTCACTGCAGACAGATCTTATTCTTGAAAAACAGTGTTTGAAGCAACATATAAAAAGTGATTTGTAATGAATAATCGTAATTTAGAAAGCTGTGCTGTTGAACATGATTTCCTACTGTTTGTTACTGGCTGCAAGTGGAGCTAGCAAGGCGAAAGCATTTATGTCTTTATGTCTTTTCCTACTGGTGAGAGGACCTAGAACCAGAAATGTGCTCATGAGAAAACATCATTTCTCCCTGGTAGCATAATTTTCAATACAAGGGCAAGATGTTTGCATCCTTCCCTCTGGGCTGCGGGCAGATAGGGCAAGGCAGAGTTGGTCCTGTGCAGGGGCCTCAGAGGGCAGCATGGTACCTGCTCAACATCTTAATTTGCAGTTATTTTCCCCTGGTGGGACCCCACAGCTTGCTAAACCCTGTGCTTTATCCTGCAAAAAAATCTGGGCCACAGAGGCACATTTCTGTCTCACTGAAACTGTCTTTATTGAGCTGTGCTAATCTGGAATCTTCTACTCTTGGTTTGATTTTTGGAAACCTGAGGACTTAAAATGGGGCACTATGTGTGGGTTTTTGGTTTGTGTGTTTGTTTTTAATAGAAATTTCAGTTTTATTGGGTTTTGCCCATAGCAAGGTAAAAGCCAATATGCTACAATATTTGATTCTTTAATTGCTGTAGCTGCAATCCCAATTCTGTGTTGCAGGGTTAAGTTCTACTTGAGAGTTCAAAATGACTGGGCAAAGGTTTTTCTCAAGGTATGTTGAAATAAATAGCTTTAAAATGATTGAAAGTACCAATAAAGGAAAGTGTTTTGCAGTATGTTCCCAACCAAAGTAAGGAAGTAAAAAGAAGTCATTCATTCAAGCAGACTAAGAACTGATGGAATACAGTTGTTACCTCAGAAAACATGAGTTGATTTAGAGCTGAATTTGAGTATTTTTCTCTAATGGAAGCATCTGTTAAAGAAAAATGTTTTTCTGGATGGATTTGGATTCAGCTTGCAAGAACTGCTGTGCACTTTTCATTGCTTAAAATTCCAGCCCAAATCACATACTTTGTACCATGGGCTTTTGAAGCTGTCATCAAAATAAGTTTCACAAGGACTTCGCTTGCTTTCCTATTCTTTTCTTTCTCTAACTCATTTTGTGTTCTTCTGTGTGGTGATCATTTTCTTACACTGTTTCTACTGGAACTGAAGCCAACTTCTCTTATTTGGAGCCTCTAATATGATCTGGGCTATAAGTGGCAGAATTTTTTTTAATTTTTTGTTGCCAAAGAAGGTGATGATAGGTATTAAAATAAAACAATAAATCCCCTCTCTCTTTGATGTAAATGTGTCTTCTGCTCCTCTGTTTCGCTGAAGGTAAAAAGTTGCCTTTACTTTATCCTCTGAGATAATTTGTATCTGTTGTACTTCCAAATAACACTGTTTGCTTCTTTTGATTGTTTTATTTTAGAAACACTGTTATAATTAAAAAAACCCCTCCAGACAGTCAGTATTTCAAATTAGGGAAATATAATCACATGGAAGGGCATATGAAAGTCGTTTCTGTATTTGTTTATTTATTTAATTTGCTGAGATTGCATTATCATTCAAGCATGAAGTGATGTTTCACTGCAGATTACTGTATAAACCTATATTGTTCTCTATAATGTAGGAAATACAACATTTCATTACAAGCAGACAGTTATTTTTATAGGAAACATAAAAAGTATTTCCTCTTTCAGGCACCTGTGGCGAGGGGGTGTATGTGTTTTCAATTTCTTTCTTTTTTTTTTTTTTTTTTTTTTTGAATTGTGAAAATCAACCTGAAAATAGAAAGCTCTTGCTCTAAATGGATCGTACTCCCAGTGCATTTGTATGGTGCTGTCTGCAGAAATTGAGCAAAATGTTGAAGTCTGCTGAAGTTTTAGCAGAAGTGTTTCACTGACAGCACTGCCTGCGTGTTCACTATTTTATTTCTGGCTCTTGTGTCACCTTTAAGAAAAAGAAATAAAATTTTTAAGATAGTAATGTTCTTAACCTTCAAACCATAGATAATTATCTTCAACTGTCAGCCCTTGGATATTTTATCTCTGAGTCTTACTTGTGCCTTGGAGCTTAGTACCAGTGGTTTGTCTGTGTAGATAGAAAACTGGGTATTGGAGAACTTACTGGTTTATGGGACACAGAGTTTTGTGTCTCCTGCATCAGCTTTTTTTTTAAAGCAACTGGATAGTACTTGTGACCAGTGACAGCACCTGCTAGGTGATGATAAAGATACAGATAATGAAATCTTATAGATAAAACCTGGACAACTGTGCTGAGTTCTTTATTCCTCCATTCCCTTTTCTGATGGCAGTGGAAAAGATTTCTGTATTTTGAAGCTTTATCCTCTGCTATGATAAAAGTGACATTGGACAGACAACTTTATGCTTTAAAATGGGCGTTATATTTATTTATCAGGTGAATCTGAGCCTCTGGCAAAGATTTTTTTTAAAATGATGGCTAGTGATTTTTGATGTTTAATTTGCAGGACTTTTCAGAGTGAGCTTTTTCAAGTGCAAGTGTGTTAGGCATTCTGTGTGTAGGCTTATTTGAAGGGCTTTAAGCTGCACAGGAAAAAAAATGAGATGCTCAATTACAAAACATGCTTCAACACTTCTTGCCTTGGAGTTTAGTTTCAGTCCATGGCATTCCCTCAGTAGCTGCATTTCTGAGTTTCAGGTTGTTTTTCAACCCAGTCTCTCCTCTTTCTGTCTGCAAAGCCTCATTTAATGACACAATGTTATTCTTTTCCTGCAGTGAAATTCTGAATTGTAAATCTCATCACTCCTTTGTTACAGCATTCGTGCTGGGCTGGATTCTCAGGATTCAGTAGAGTTATGTGGTTTTCTGCCAGCTGAGATTTTATGCCAGAATTTCTGGTGTCAGAGTAAACCTCTCGAAAGGAAGCACACCAGGATTCTAATTAGTTGTGACATCCAGGATCCACAAGTGGTACAGGTCTTGCAAACGTGTGACAAAGGCCCAGTGTGAGAGACATGGCAAGGGGTGAGAAGGTGAAATGCCACAGTTTCTCCCTTTTGTCCATCATCTTTCAGAGTGTTCTGTGAATAAAAGGATTGGATAAAAGCAAGTGTGGTGGGAGATGGCACGTTTGACTCTTAGAACATCAAATGTGAGGAGGCATGCTGCTGCTTGGACATCAGTGGGATTAGTGAGACTGAAATATTTCTGGATATGCCTGGTCAGGTTGTAATTTAATAAATATTGTATGAGCTGTCACGCTTTGCTTGTTCAAACTGAGAAATCCCTGAAATGATAGCACATTGCAAGCGTGTCTTGTATTTATTTCTTGGACAGAAGCACAGCTGTATAGCATTATTAGCAATGCTACATCTCTGCCTTGCACAGTGCAAGGACACGTTGCCCCTGATGTATGATGGGGGAGGTGGTAATGGAATCAGTGGTAAAAACTGAAATTGGAACTTGGTGAATTCTGTTGAGAAAGGCAGTGCCTGAGATTTCTCAGAATTTAGGAGCCTATTTATCTGACTGCAGCACACCTTATTTACAGCAACTTAATCTGCTCACAGCAGACACAAATGGCTCAGCATCCTGTTAAAAATTCTGTCAGAAAATCAGTAGCCTGACCAGTTGTGAACTTGTCAAAGTGACAAGTGGGCATGCTGGCAGAGATGGCATTTGGTTTTTTTCATTGAACAAGTGTAGTGGTTTGGAGCATGGTAGATGACTCTAAGAAATGAAAAATATTGATGGGAAAATGAAAAATGTAATCTGAATCTTTCTGACTTAGCATTTTTACTGGACTGTTATTTCCAATTTGTTTGGTTTTTTTTTTTTTTCTTAGATATAGAAAGAGAAATCCACGCAGCACCTCATGTGAGTGAGAAGTTAATTCAGCTCTTCCGGAATAAAAGTGAGTTCACATTTCTGGCCACACTGCAACAGAAGGCATCAACTTCTGGAGTTATACTGTCCATCCGAGACTTAGAGCACAGGTAAGAGGAAATTGTTTGTTTCTCTCCTCTAACAGTAGCAACATGAAAGATACTGAGTGCTCAGTGGTCCATTTTGACAATGTGTTGGAATGGTAGATGTAAAATCTGACATGTAAGGTGAAGCCTTTCTTCGTAGTTTGCCATTTGCTACTTTTTGCTTGTTGTTTTTTGTTATAGGAGGAATGCATTATTTATGTTTCTTGGTGTGTGAAATAGATGAACTTGAATGGAAGGACCAAATCCAGTGTTGTATAGACATAATCACATCAGAAGTTATTATACAAGGATGATAAATACGTCTTTGTTAATATTTTATCTTGTTGAATCAGCTTCTTAATGATGATAAAGACTTTGTTTTCATGATCCAAATGTATTAAAATACAGCTTGGAAAATGGGAAGCTTAATTAACACAAATTGAGTCTAGTTGAACAGTCTGATAGTATGTGCAGACTGTGTACATAGTTATCTGGAATACAATGGTAAATCTGGAGATCATGACTTTTTCCTAAATTCTAGATAACAATGTAATATGGGATGGACACACGTGTTACTTGGGAATGCAGAAACTGCTTTCTTTCCTGGAGAATGATGTTTGCCACTTCTTATTAGAGGATCTTTGTGAGCTATTTTGCTCACAGCCTTTGACTCTTCAGGCCACCACAACTGGAAAAGGCCATCAAGATATTTCAAATCCCACTCACAATTAATCCTCATTTCAGCAGTGATTTAATACAGCTTCATCCAGATTTGTCTGCCTGCAGTCACCATTGCCTCTGTGCAGTTCACTCTTGCTGAGCTGGAGTTATACTGATGGTTTCTTCCCACTGCTGGCCAAGAGCAGTGTCTGGACAAATGTGTCAGGGGTGTTCAGGTACCCAGGCATTCTTAGAAATACTGCTTTCACCAAAGGAACTGACTGTGGTTTCCTTGCTATTTTGGGGCACAAGATAAAAGCAACAAAGTGCTGTAACATACTTTTTGTACTGTGAAAATTTTGCCCCCTCCCCAGACCCATAATCTCATCCTTTGCCTATAAAAATAATGAATTACAGTGCATGGGAAAGGAAAGCATTTGTGTCCTTCAAATGCATGCTCAGGGTTTTGCAAACTATGATAAAGCACCTGGAAAAGAGTGGCAAACATTCTTTTGGTGGGTGGTCACCCCACTAACTAGCTATAATTATAACAATTTTAAATAATTTTTCACCTAAACTTTTAATAACGACCTTTTAATTGCTAGGGATTTTCTGGGAAATAGCCACCCCTGAACCATTACTCATGTGTAAGCTTTGCAGGACTATGCTACCAGGAAATATTGAGTCCAGAATGACTTTTCTGCTCATGTACAACTCTGAACCTCCTCAAGTCAGATGAGCAGCACAACTACAAATCACCTGGGATTCTGGTACTGATCTGAAAGGAAATAGTCTTTACAGTATGTTAGACATAAAACGACAGCTGTCCACCAAGCTGCCATCTGGTATGGGAGGTAATAACTCTGGGTCAGGTTTTCAAATGTTTCATCAGCCAAATTCTCTTTGATTTTTGGAAAGTAACCTGTTGGGTATTCAATTGCCCTGTAACAATCTGCCTCCTAAGAAACATTTTCTTCTTAGCCACTGGTTTATTTTTGTGGAAAACAAAGAAATTAGGCATTGTAATGCAAAATATGCAAAAGCAAACTAGTAAAAACAGGAGTCATTATCTATGAATCATCCATAAGAAATAGGGCAATACCCTTATTGACCTTCTCTTCAAGGCCTCATTTTATGAATTTTTCAAGGTCCTTGAGTCTTGTGTGTTGTTCTTTCCTTCCCCCTACACCTTCCTTAAAGAATTCATTTTTGCTTTCATCAATCTTCCCAGTTAGTGAAGAGGCAGGATGAAAAACCAACTGTTCTGTAAAACGCTGAGTTCCCTCTTCCTCCCTAGTGTTTTGTGTGTCCCCCCAGTCTGTCTTCTCTGCTTGCTGTTTAGTAGTATTTTTTATCCATGTGTTATATTTCTTTCTGAAGAGTGTTTCAAAATAGGAAACCCCACCGTGATAGAAATAGGCCAAACACAAGGTTAAAGTTTCTAAGATTTTCTTACAGGGAGCACAAAAACCTTATTTGTTCCTAAATTTTATAATTTTTTTCCTTTTTTCCTTTGTTTTTATGCTAAGACCCGAACTTCTGAAAATTTCTGCCCCACTGTATATTGGGAAATTAACAAGGGAATCAAAATGCTATAGTGAAATGGCTTTATTGAATGAACAACTTGACCCTGAAGTATGTAAAAGCAAGCCACACTGATATAAATATTCAGGGGAATTCTGATAAATATGTTAGTCTCATGGTGAGAGATTTCCATTCCTAGCAAGTCAGTTTTGGAGTTGGGAGGGAAAACAGGAATGGAACTTTCAAGTATGTTGTTGTTTATTTCCCCTCAGTTACATTATGAAGAATTTCTGAGACTGAGGGGTTACAGAAACCTGGATGCTCAGAGGCTACCAGGCCAAAATACATTTAATTAAAACCACAAAAGAGTACCATGCTAATTAAATTAAACACTGCAACCTAATTAATGAAAAGAAACTTATGCATGTGACTTCTGACCCTAATTGTAAACCTGAAAGATTGCATTTACTTCATGCTACATCTTAGATTATTCTCTACAAGATGTTTATGTGTATAGTGGATTCTGAGATGCCTGGTGTTCAAAAAGGGGAACAAAACCTCTGCAAATGTATCTATTAACCTTTTGCTTTTAGGGTAAAGCTTACAACTTTATAGCATTTATATGTAGAATTGCTAAACTGGAAAGCTGTACAGAATACAAAGATCCAGCCCTAATTCCACCTATCTGAATGAGGTGATTTGAAATAGTGAGGCATCTACACACCTTTTTTTGGTTTTTTTTTTTTTTTTTCTTCAGTAGTGCAACAGGCAGATGAGCTGTCAGAGTTTTTTTTTCTTCCCAAAAGGTCTTCAGAGATGCAAACAGAATTGGGCCCACCTACTTCTGTGCTGGGGTTGAAGCATTCAAAAGAGAAAAGTAGAGAATATAACAGTTCTTCACATCTTCCACTGATTTAAGTGTTGAGAGAGAAGAGTTACTGCCTGAGTAGCTATCCTGCATCTTGCAGCTCCCTGCTGAAAGCAGGTGTTTTATGTACACCAGGCTGACAATTGTCTCTCTGAAGCATTAGCATGCTGCTGATAACCAGCTGCTGAAACACACTGATTGGGCCTTGCTGGCAATAGGAGCAGGATGGCTGACAGTTTGAAACTCTTTAAAGCTGAATTTGGACAGTGCAGAAATGTTGTGGTCAGCCAGGAGCAGGATGTGTGAGTCCCCCAGGAGTCTTCTCCAATGTGCCGAGTTATTCTGTGTGCTTGTTTTATGACTCTCTGGCATAGACAAAATACAAAAAGGTCTCAAACTTAGGCTGAAGGCAACTTCCTGAAAACTCTGTCCACTGGATTTTGGCTGCTCATGAAGAGCAGCCTCCTAGTTAATAAGAGGATTAGATGTCGACAACATGTCACTCATAGATGGTCATTTGCTTCACTGAACATTAGGCTGGGTGATGTCTGGTTTTTATTTTTTGTTTGGATTTTAGTAATGATTCCTGATGTACTTTTCTTCCACTAGTGCTGCCTTCTGGAAGGCAGGAGGGTCACAGTGTCTGCCCTGATGATTGCTGCCTGTGGAAAGCTGCCAGCACTCAAGTGGCTGGGGAGAGGGGAGGAGACCTGCAGAGCCAGCAGACAGAGAGCAGCAGGGAGCAGACATGTGGCTGGGTCTTGAGTGTGGAAAGCAGCTTTCTTTTTTCTTTTTTAAATATTTTTTCCCTGGGAATCTACCAGAAGTATGTGGAATTTCTCATAAGAAATCATTGAAAAGTTGCTGAATTTGAGAACAATAGAGAAGAACCTTCCTTGTTAGGACACAGCCATTAGGGTAATTTGTTTTCAAATATTGTAGTTTGACTCAGGTGGTTAGTTTAAAAGGCTATGTTGTCCTCTTTTGTTTTGCTAAAATCTGATATTTAGGGACTGTGGATCTGGGGATTCTCTGAGCTGAGTTCTTATTGAAGAAATGAGCATGAGGAAGGGGGGGGAGGAACCAGGGCTATGCTTTGCTTTGGTTACAGTTCTGCTGGGTGCTCTCTTGTCACACTGGCAGCTCCAGACTTCTGTATCCTCACAATAATCCCTGGGCTAGTGCCAGCTCAAAGTCCTGGGTTAGCCTTAAAAAATCAAGAGCTCCCATTCAGAAACTCCTCTATGTGCACTGCAGATTCCCCACTGGTGCACTGAGGAAGGTAAGAGTAGATCAAATTTCTGGCTGGTGAGCCCTTCAAGGACTTCTTCAGAGTGTAAATATGAATTGTGTTCCTTGCTAGAGTTACAGAGATGGTGAGAGTAAAAGGTCAGTTGTTTTTTTGGAGTGGAGATATGTAAAGAAATTATTCTTTTCTTTTGTCATGTCATTTTTCTGTCAGAGCAGTTCAGTGGGTTGATGTGCCTTATTGCAACCAAATAAAATCTGTTGCAAAAAATGAAGTAGGACTAAAGGCAGGACAGCAAGGCTGTCTCTGTTAGAAGTGGTTACACTAGACTGCATACCTTATTTTGAGATCAGCCACTGCTTTTTATGAAGGAATAAAATTAAGCCTACTATTTGGCCACTTCTTATGGATACGTACCTGTAGTCCTGTAGTAGACACGTCTGTTTTCAAAGATTTTTATTACTATATGTGTATGAAGACAGGTTTTTTTGTGTGTGATTTTATTTTTTTTAAGATGTATCAGCTATGGATTTGTGATCTTGCCTTACTTCAAATAATGGAACCTCTTCTGTCCTGCTGCCTGTGCTAGCTCTGAAGCCTGCTGAGGTGCTATACTATTTTTTTGGTGCAATGTGGTACTACCTACTTGGTTTCCTATGAGTAGAGGAGAAACCATCTCTTTCAAACAGGCAGGTAGCAGACACAGTCAAGATAGATTTTTTTAGATATAAAATGGAAGCAAAAATGCTTAAGGTCAACCCTTAACAGCACATGCCGAGAAAATGAATGGCTGCTTTGTACCAGCTCTGACTCCAGCTGTCTTTTAGCTGACAGGCAGATGTTGGGGTTACCTTTTTTCTTTATCTGATCAAAGAAGAAAGTGAATTTGTATTGAGATGACCCTTGCCCAGTTGCAGCTGCACAAATGCATATATTGAGCATCATAAATGCTTAATGCCTTGCAGCTTGCCTGCCCAGCTGCTATGTAGATGGTCTCTAGAACAAGAAACAAAATGTTTATTACACAAATGTCAGTGTGGGGGATTTTGTTGCTAAAAGTTGGAGTCTAGGCTGACAGAGCATGATTCCTGCTGCCCTCAGAGTGGTCTGAATGGAAAAACGAAGTTGTAGAATTGATTGGATTCAGTCCCTTTTGTTTTAAATAAAAGCATACAAATATATGAAGGAATCCTGTTTAAGTAGCCAACAGTAGCCTGTTTAAGTACACCGAACATTAAGGCTTTTACTTTAGAGGTTTGAAATAATTTAGTAATATGTTTTGATTCATTTTATCCTTGTATAGAAGAAATACTTTTGGAATACCGTAGGTGATGATAGAGGCTTTGTCATACAACATGTGGGATTCAGGTTTTGCATTTTCTCTTGCAGAAAGTTAATCTGACTTTTCAACAAGGTATCTTCATTATCACAGATGCCTTTCTATTCACAACACATTTTGTGCTACCTGATGTCAGTCTGATTTTGCTCATAAGCTTTAATGGTGTCAGTGTGTAATCTCTGCCCCAGTGCCAAGTCTTTATTGCCACATAAGTGAAGATTTGCCATGTATGTTTTGCCTCCCAGTCTCTCCATATTTAACTTAGCTGTAAAAAGTATCTTTGTGTGGTTTGGAAGAGGACTGGATCAACTAGATCAGTACACTTGAGCATGTAAGAGCATTTCTTCAAAATGCAGTGTTTGACATTGTGTAATGCTTCAGAGCTTGGGATCTTCCCCTGCTGCTTTATAGTAACCAGAATACAAGAGCAGTGCCTGTGGAAGTGACTGAAATATTTACCTTGACAGCTGTAACTTGTTCCAGCTTTGCAGCCATAGAGAGCCCTGGTGACAACTGGAAGTTGAGTTTTTACTTCTGCTTGAAGTCAGCTGCCTCCCTCATTTCAGAGGCACTGCTCTACTCTCTCTGTCTTGCTTAACAGTGATGATGGTCATGGGCTTGTGTCTGCCACCTTCTCTGCAGCCTGGTGCACCCAGTGCCCTGATGTGCTTTTCACTGGGAAGTGCTGGAACAAGATCTCAGTTTCTTGCATGTTGCTGTCCAGGCTGAGCCACTTGGCAGCACAATGAAAATAACAACGTGCTGGGCATCACACTGTGCACACAGATCCAGTCAGTGGTGAGGAAGAGTGAAGGGCCAAAAGTGCAGTGATCTGTCATTTGTCATGGAATCTCTGTAGATCAAAAATATTGAAACCTGTGTGGTGGTGGATGCAGATTTCATAGAATCATTGAATGGTTTGGGTTGGAAGGGACCTTAGACATCATCTAGCTCCAAACCCCCTGCCAAGGAAAGACATTTCCCACTTCCCACTAGACCAGGTTGCTCCAAGATCCGTCCAACCTGGCCTTGAACACTTCCAGGGAGAGGGATCTACAGCTTCCCTGCTGTTCTAGTGTTTTGCCACCCTCTTCATGAAGAATTACTTCCAAATGTCTAACCTAAATATCCCCTCCTCCAGTTTAAATCCATTATTCCTCTTCCTGTCACTACGTGCCCTTGCAAAAAGTTGGCTGTATTTCTCTGAATACATCCATTAATGTTTCTGCAAAGATGCTAAAGCACAGTCTTGCCTGAAGCCATTTTTATCCCTAAACATCATTAAATGTTCTGATAGTCTACTTCACACGATGCTATTGTAAAATGAAAAAGCTATATGAACAAGCAATCCCAAATAGGCAAATTTGTGCAGAAGTTTTCCAACCTTCTAGCTGATGACTACAAATGGGCTGGTTTCTGAACTTTCCATGAATTTGCTTAGCTATAAGAAACATATAATAAATTGTTCCTTTACCAGACTGTCAGAACTTTCCAGAAACTTCTTTTCAATCACAGCATTATTCTTACCATGGCAGGGAATTTTTTTCCAGCAGTTGAGAGGTCTGACATTGAAGTATTGTTGCAGCCTGGGGAAGGTGAACAGTGTTTCCATCCTTGAACTCCCATGGTTTTATGACCTTCTCCCACACGAGGTTAAGCAGATGCACGAGTGTTTTGACTAGATGGCAACCCCAAGTTTGTACATATTCCCAGGGACACCATCTGTGCCTCCTGCCTTGCCCTGGGACATCTGTTCAGTAGCACTAAGAGCATCTGCCATAAGTGATGGTGCTGCTCCTTGAAAGAGGCTGTGGGGCTTTGTTTGGCATTTGACCAAGGATGATGGAAATTGTAAAGCCAGAAGGATAACTCTGCTTTATTTATGTTTGAATATGATAAAGGGGAAGATTTCCAGAATTGAATGCAGCAAGTAATGAATAGATTAATGTGTTTCTTTAATGCAGATGGTGGATTAAGCCAACTCACCTTATAGAAATACTTTGCTTTTTCTTCTTCAGGCATCTTACATGTTCTTATTTCATTTTATTGGCCATTAAATTCACCACAGCTGTTTCCAACTTACAGTATACTTTTAATAACCTTCCTTCTGATATGGAAATGAAATGATCTGTCAGATGCACAGTTAAGTAATCATTATGGTTGTGACTAAAAGAAGTAAAAAAAAAATAAATTATCATTAAGCATCACTGAGTCAGGTTTTATCCTCTCATAACAATATTTGTGTGTGAAGTACATAGGAATTGCAAAAGTTGCCAGTATTGTAAAGCATTTTGAGTTGACCGTGGAATAATATTGTCCTGTAACCCCATTGCATGATCTTAAAATATCTTTTCTGATGTGCATAAAATGAATCTGGATTTAGCAACATTTTTGTCCTCTTCCACATTAAAATTTGAATGAGAGGCTGTGTACAGACCTATAAAAAGCATTTGAATTCTATAATTGTATAAAAAGTCAGCAGTAGTTTACACATTTAACAGATATGGGAATTCTAGTAGTGGGAAAATTTCAGCCAAGGTCACATTGTATTGCTGTTCCATAAGCAGAGAGCTTTCTAAATACACGTTCTGAGAATTTATTCTGTGAAAATGCATGTTACTTTTGATCACACTAGTCTGAAAAAGTAAAAAAAAAAAATAGATAATCCTCTTGGAGGAATAACAAATAAAACAATCTGTCAGTTGGAGCTCCCAAGTTGACAAGTACATTACTGTCTCTCACCTCTCAGTTTGAAAAGGTCTTGAGGAGGGTAGCAGGGGGGTAACTACAGCAGCAAGTTGACAACACTGGCTTTGTGCAGAAGGGATGCAGAAGCAGAACTAATTGTAATACTTGGTGATCTTCCCTGGGTTTTTGATATGAATCTCATGGTCACACTGAAACTTCACACATGCCTGCTGATGATACAACCACTCAGGTGGTCTCTTAGGCTGCAATCCTTTGAGGAACCTGGACTTGTTCTGTTTTTTTCTGACTTTATTCTTCTTGCAAAATACTGGGAAGCAGCTATAAAAAGACCCAACTGTCGGAAATGAGTTCATTTTCTTGCCTCTTGGATGGTAGTTTCTGTTAATTTCTCACTGTTGTTTACTGGCTGGATTTTAGCATATAAAACTTGTGCAATGGCATTTCAAGTTGAAGATGAGATAGATTATAAAATCCCCCAATATATTTTCTCTAGGTTTACTAATTATTTTCTCACAGGTTGATGATTTCTTGCCTAAGCTTATGTTTTTCCACTCATTTGTCTTCCATTTCACAATGTACACATTGGAACTTGAGCACAGGGCAGGTGTATTCATTTCCAGGAGTGAATGGCCTTTATGGCATTGATTTTGAAGAGGCTTTCCTTTAGAGTCTGGTAGGAGGTTGAAAGAAAAGTTGATGTTTGCTATTAAGAAAGCTACTTGCATGTGAATTGTGTTCTGGTAAAGACAAGTACAAACTCTGAACTGTGAACGTGGTGTAGAGTCTGTGTAGTCAAGATCTCAGTGTGAATTTTTTACATCATCTATAAAAAAAAAAATCAATGCAAGAATGTTGATTTACATTGCCTTGTGTTTTTTAAATACTTGAGATATATGTTGGGCTAATCCAGTCCATTTCTGCTTTTGGGATTTTGTTGCCTATTGGTTACTGATGTTTGTAACTGCTTTTGATTTGCACTGGGTGCTGAGAAATGGGCAGAATTTTGCTGCTGTCATTCTCCTTTCTTGTCACTGACAAGGTAAAAGGTGATGCTTTATACAATTCCGTGGCACTTAGTGGATTAGGTGTACATAAATAAAAACATTAGCACAGGCTTATACAGTAGATTTTAATTAGTCACTCTGTATTATTCTCATTAGTCTGGAGATTGACAACAAACTCAGTGTGTAAGCAACAAGCTGGTTTTAGCCCTGACACTAAGGTTTGTCAGATGAGAAACTGCATTGCTTTGCAATTCCCCATGCTGCTCAAATAATAGAGCAGAGAGGTGATTAAGTACAGTATCTCACTTACCTTTCCAATGCTGGATTGTTGCCTTTTTATTAAAAAACCAAAATGTGTAGGAAGTGATTAGATCTGTGGGCATCTGAGATGATGAAGAATGAGTGCAGGACATGATGTTTTTTCTGTGACAGGATTTTGTCCTGCTCTCAGGCTCTTCAGCTTCTGTGATCAGGCATGTAAATATATATATTTTTATACAAATAGAGATACTAGAATGTGATGTACATCTCCCTCATTTCTTTGAAGTTTTCTGCCTCGTTGCTGTTTATCTGAATGAGAGGGAAATAAAGTCTCTAATGACTTCCTTTTGAGCTTTGACAGCAGATGGCAATTATGAAACATTTAACTTTTTTTAAAGTATGATTTCACTGACAGTACTTGGCCTAGTGCTTTCCTGGCTTGAAAATTCCAGCAGCAGTAGGGTCTCTATATTGACAGTTCTCTTACTGAGCATCAAAATAAAATAAAAAAAATCTTCTCAAAATTTCTTAGGACTGTACTCTAGGTATTTTAATGGGTGGCAGTGGTGGTCAGTAATCAACATTCTGCTCTCTTGCTTAGAAAACTCCTGTTTCCCTGCCCTCCTTGAGCCTCTATCTGCATAAAGTACTCAGTTCCTTTGCAACACCAGCCTTTTTTTTTTTTTTTTTTTTTCACTCTGTACTCCATGTAATTGTATGGATAACTGCTACGTTTGCATTCTGCTTTGGTATTACCTTTGTCTGTGGCTGTTTTTACTTTTCCACCTGACTCTTGGATTTGGGTGACCTGATAATTCTCCTTTGTGGAAAAAAAAAACAACCTAATGGCAAAGCATGGGCAGGATGGATAAAGGTTTGAGTTTCTCTTTTGGTCAAGATTCATCGATTTAGTGTTTGCCTTCTTGGTCTGTGATGATCTTTTGCACAGATCTCCAGATAGTGTTTTCTCCAAGTAATTTCCTCTCAAAGAACTCCATTTTTCAGTTTTTATGTTCTAAAAAGTCTCCCCTTGACTGGTAAAAGATATTCTTGATGAAGTGCCCACACCTCATGCAACACTTGTGCACGTTGGCTGTTGGGGTCTGAGTAAAGCTGAGAAGTGTAAAAGGCTTCTGAAGTGAAAATTGGCACCTGGGTATTTGTTTTCTGTATGTTGTATTTTTTTTTTTTTTTGGAAATGGATTTCATTACCTGAAATTAGCATCTTCTAGCTGCCAGGTTCAATTGACTTTGTCTAGTAGGGAAAAAGATGACACTGGAAGTAGATAAGAGTAGGGACTAGGTAGGAAACCTAACATCTGCACTGAGTTGTTAGAGGTATTTCTACCACAAAAAGTGGTTTGCATCTCCTCTTTTCTATATTCAGGGCTTCATTTTAACAGGAAAAAGAGAGCCCTGATTGGATACACTGTCCTACTACCTATACAGACAATATTCACCCTAAAAAATGATTGGCTCCCCCCATCATGAAGCCATTTCATAGCCATACTTTGTTTTCCTGTGGTTGTCCTCTGGTGACAGCTGGCTTAGGGATTTGATTGTTTGTGCCAGGTGTTGAGACACCTAATCTAGCCAGGAGGTTTTGTTCCCTTGTAAAGCTGAGCAATTACAGCTGTAACAATAAAAGTCAGAAAATGAGTTAAGTACTTTTGCATGCAGGGGAAGCTTAAAAATAAACAGTTTTTTAAAAAGTGGATTTGCAAACAGTAGATACAGATTTAATGCTTACTTGGGGCTTTAATAGCTTTTTGTTTCTTCATTGGTAATGCTGTGTACGGTTCTTTATTTCTTCCTTTTTTACAAGTCCAGCATTCATACAAAACATTTTGTGGAAAGGAACAAGGATCATTTTCTTGTAGTTTAACCTGTTCTGTGGGCACAAAGAGGACTTTCCAAGACTATCAAATGGTGTTTTTCCATAACTGGTGTTACTATTTCTGTAACACACTGAACGTGTAACCTTGTGTCTCTCTCAAAGAGTAACCAGTAACTAATCCATGCTGAGTAACCTCTTTAGTTTGTGACCTTGTCTATGAATTAAGAAGAAAGCTACAAAAGCAACAAGTATACAAAAAATTGGAACTGATTTTTCTCTGTTTTAAATACAGCTATTTTGAGCTGGAGAGCAGTGGCCTACGGGATGAGATCAGGTACCACTACAGGTTCAATGGGAAGTCAAGAACAGAGGTGTTCCCGTACCGTCTGGCAGATGGACAGTGGCATAAGATTGCTGTGTCACTTAGTGCATCCCACCTTCTGCTCCATGTGGACTGCAACAGGTAAGAAAATATGTTCAGTAATCCATATTTCTTGAAAAATGTTGTCTACTTACACACAGGAATAAAATTGGAGAAGGAGAATTAAAAAAGCATATAAAAAAATCTCGTTTGAAAAGCATGGTAAACTGCCATGGGATAGAAAAGGAAAACAAAGCATTAGAATGAGACAATTCGTTGTGATTATGAACAAATGTGGAAAAGGTTGATTGCTGACTGGGGAGTATTAAGTGTATCTCTGTAGTTCAGGCACTACCTGATGTTATGTTTGACTGTGATTGCACTTAAGTGTGATAGATTGCAGCACAGTCTGAACTGCTTCACTCAGCATACCTGAAAACTTGTAGACAGATTTGTCAGAGGCATTTTAATTTTATTTTACATAATCAAGCAATGCACTTTTTACTGATTTGCCACCCACTGCCCTACTTTGAAACTTCTGAGAAACCTGGAATCTTGTTTTTGCATGTCTGGAACTGATGCTTTTTATTTTCTGAAGGGCATTCTGTCTGTCATTGCACTTTTTTTCCCTTTAAAAGTTGTGAAGACTGCAAGATGGCAGATTGTCAGGATTTCAAGGAATAAAAAGCACCAAACCTAGGATCTCTCTTCCCTTGGGACTTAATCTCACAGTGTATTGAAGACTTCAGCTTTTGCTAACTTAGTGGTTGATGAGGAAACTCAGACAACTTGAAACTGGGACCTTCAGAAAAGTCTTTAGGAGTGAGGAAAATGAACCACTGCTTCAGTGTTCCCTTGCACTGAAATGAATATAAAATCTCCTTTGACTTCAGTGAGAGGACCAGCATATGCATTTTGGAACTGTGGCACTTAAATGCATACAGTGATGGTTGCAGATTTTTTATTTTTTTTTCTGAAGTCCTCATTTTGTTCAGGTGTGTTCCTATTGGAACATTTGAAGTAGTTTAAATTTTGACCAAAGTAATCATGAGATCCAGTTCTGAGAAGAATGTTACAACTATTTTCTGCAACTGCATTTTATTGCATGCTGGCAATACTGGAAGAAGCTTGCTTATTGAATCCTTTTATTTGGACCCTACAAGCAATTAAATGCTTAGAGGCATGCAGGCACGAAATGTACAGTTTGTAAAGATAGTTTTCATTTCAGTAATCTGATTTATTTATCCTACCATTATTTGTTACTGGTTTGTTTTTTTTTTTACTTACAACAGTATACTGTTTTGTTTCCTTATTGCTGTACTGCCTTTTGGGGCATGTTCATCATTATCTTCTATGTTGTGTGTGTGTGGTTTTGGTAATTTGGTTTTGTTTGTTTGGTTGGTTTGGGGTTTTTTTGTTAGGAACAGCAATTGTATTTTAGGATGAGCCTAAAGAAGAGATTGTTTTGCTAGCTGCTTCCTTGCACACAATATGAAAGGAAGACAACACAAAAAGCCTGCCTGGTGCAGAATTTTGTCCAGAGACAAGAAAGCTTCACAGAGTCAGGTTGTGACCTGGTTTTCTTCACAGCAACAGGCAGACATAGAGAAAATACAATTACAGAAAGTGCTTTTCTATGAGGTGATAAAGGTGTGCAGCCACCTCTGTCAGGTAGTCCTAAGCAGGGCTGATCCATCTAAGAATGTCTTTTAAGGTGATACATCTCAGTGCTGCTTCCAGAATAAATCCCTACCAAAATACCTCTTGTTTGGCTGTGAATCTGTAGTACTTTATGACAACTCCTGTGGAAAACCTAATGGAAATAGTTTTGAAACCATGACTTAGGGGCACATCATAGTAGAAGTCTAAATTAAAAAAGAAAGACTCAGTTGTAGCATCTCTGTTCAGTTAGAGAATTTTTTTGATTGTTTGTGCAATAGTTTCTTTAACATATCTTAACCTGCTACATCTTGTTCATCTTTGCACTGGCATTTACTGATGATGTTAGAATAAATGTCAAAAAATGTGAAAATGAAGAGCAAGCCAATGAGGGGAGTTTCTGAGCACTTCAGCCTAATTTTGCTATAGGATTTGTATTGATACCCGCAGCTACTCTAAGGCCTCCAGAAACTTCAGTGGATGAGAAAGCATTGGAGATGGAACTTTAAATTTGTAAACAGATAGTTGAATTTACTTTTATCCTTCCCAGCCTTATCACCCACATTACTCTGATTTGTAAAATTGCTTTGACATTTGGTGCTTGATTGTCTTTTGGATTCAGTTCAAAGTTGACTTTGTTTTTCAGACCCGGATAGGTTAGGGAAAAGTACTTGAGATCTGGTAAAAGCCTTTAGTGCTTTTAAGAGTCATCTGTAAAACAGTGTAATTGCCTCTGTTCTGATGAGATGTAATATGGTGGGGAAGGCAGATGTATCAAAGGAGGAATATTTGCCCAAGTACATGTCCTTTTGAAATCAGCTTCTACTGCATCTTGCTTTCTCCTTTTGATGCTCCTTCAAGAACAGGGAGTAAGAACTGGAGTAGCTGAGTTAGATGCTAGAGCTTGGAGCTGCTGACACAGGAAGAGACATGAGAGTTGAGACTAAAAAAACCCCTTGAATGCCACAGGACTCTTGTCAGGGACTTGGAGAGCCTTTGTGCTCCAAGCCAGAGATACATCCCAGGCAGCTGGCAGACTAAGCAGTGGGGGTACTTGCTGGCATGCTTTTAATATTCTGTTAAGGTTCTGAAGGCTTAGAAAAATGAAATGACTGTATTAATTATGAATGAACAACTGATTCACAAGTAAAACCTGTGCTGGAAGTAACATGGAAATTAGAGACCAGCTGTTAACCCAGCACTGCCAAGTCTAAACCATGTCCCTAAGAACCACATCCACATGTCTTTTAAATTCCTCTGGGGATGGGGACTCCACCACTTCCCTGGGCAGCCTGTTCCAATGCTTGGGAAACCTTTCAGTGAAGAAATTTTTCCTAATATCTCATGTAAACCTTCCCACTATTTCTGATGAAGACCACGATGCTCATATTCAGCCAGCTGTCAACCAACACCCCCAGGTCCTTTTCCTCTGGGCAGCTTTCCAGCCACTCTTCCCCAAGTCTGTAGCTTTGCCTGGGGTTGTTGTGACCCAAGTGCAAGACCTGGCACTTGGCCTTGTTGAACCTCATACAGTTGGCCTTGGCCCATCAATCCAGACTGTCAAGATCCCTCTGCTGAGCTTTTCTGCCCTCGGGCAGATGAATTCTCCCTCTCAGCTTGGTGTCAGCTGCACACTTACTGTCACTCAATCCCATCATCTAGATTCTTGATGAAGATACTAAAGAGAACTGGCCCCTGGATCATCTTGTGATCATCTGCCACCTGGATTTAACTCCATTCACCACAAGTATGCTGCTGGTGATTTCCTCACACCTCCAGTACTGATCCCATTAATGGTGAATGAATCTTCTTTGAAAATATTGGTTATGTGCAGCATCTGTGTAACCCCCTACAAGAGCAACACCCCAGAAAAAAAGTTACATTTAATAATGCTAAGAGAAGAGTGAAGGAATAGCATGGAGTCTACAACTTGAGATGGTAGAAATTGTATCAAGTAGTATTTATTGACAGTTTATTTAATAAATAGGAATTCCAGATTGTTCTTAGTATTCCTGCTTAAAATGGAAAAGTAAACTTGAAGGCTACATGCTTAATTTTTCTGGTTTATTTCCCATTATTATATTCTCATATTGCTACAAAGGTACTCATCTGTTCAGACAGCATCACTATTCCTTTACTTGAACTCTGTCTGCAGGTGCCAAAGAGAGAAAGGCTCTTTGCTGCAAAATTTAATGCTTTCCAGTTAAAACATGTGTTGGAGTGCCTTTTACTATGAATACAGCTTGTGGTTTTGATGGATACTCTGAGCTTTTTGATGGAGGGGGTTGGTAAGAGCATAAGAGAATAGATGATAAAACTGGAGCAGGCTAGGAAGTAGTCTCCCACTGAAAAAACATGTTGTCTGCTTCTTTTATGTTTCTCCTGATAGAACAGAGCATTAGGGAATAAAAAATGCATGAGCAGTGAGAACTTTTTAATTGGAAAAATAAATAAATTAAAGCAACATAATCCAAATAAGGGGATCCAAGACCCCTGAGTTCTTATAAATATATTCTGGCTGCCAACCTGAGGTTTTCAGCTAATCTAAACAAAGTCCTGTGACTTTAATTAAAATGTAATAAACTTACATCCCTTAACCTTCTTTATCTGAAGAGGGATTTACTGCTTTACTTACTGTAAAACACTTTCTCTTGAGAGAGAAGATAGAGTGGTGGCAGTGTTTTGCAGTTAGAGAATTTACTCTCAACATATGATTTTGTGACCCAGATAGCTCCTCTGCTCTGCAAGCTGTAGCAGAAGCTATCAGAGAAATGGTTCCTTGGGTAGAGTGCCATAATTGTGCATTAGAGGGGCACCAAACTTCAGATCTCTGTGGCATGGTGGACTGGAAGTTAATTTTCACCTACCTATTGTCCCTTTTTGTTTGACAGGAAGGCTATACACTTTTTAGCATAAAAGAGATTTCCAGCTGGCATACCACATCAGCTGCTGTCAAGCCTGTAGCATTGCAGTTATTTAGTTGAGGTGCCAGGAAATGTTTAGGATGCATTCAGCATTATTTGAGGAAAAAAAGTTGCTTTTGAAGAAGACTTTTTAATAGCCAGGGTTCTTCATTGAATGGCTATTGCATCAGCAGAATGGTAACACGACCAAAAAAAAAAGCTGAATGATGGTGAGTCTTAGCCCAGTGAAAATTTATTTTTTATATTGTAGATGAATCTGTTGGACTTTTTTTGTATATTGCATTATTAGAATCGAGAAAAGGCCACGAGTATTTATGAAGGTGCTGAAAAAGTTCAATAGAAATCAAATTACCACAATCCATACTCATGTCTGGCTGTCTTAGATCCTACAACCACCCCTAGAAGGCAGCAGCCACTTACAGTCAGTCCAGGTACCTGGGACACTGCTGCAGCAGAGGGGTCTCGTGTGGCTCCTGCTGAGAGTGGAGCTGACGTTTGCTTTGGTTTATTTTGGAGCTGATCCAGGTCTGGCTGTCAGCAACTGAAGAGGAGAAGTCATCCTCCTCTGGGGGTTCAGCTCAGGGTCTGCAATAGGAGGTTGTGGCAGTCACTTGATTTATAGGGTTGTGTGGAGACAGTCTGGGAACTGCAGAACCCACCTACTGCTGAATATAGAATTAAGTGGTCATTATTTTTTTTGAATTTGGGACTTGAAGTGCTTTCTGGTGATGTTGACAGAGAGACAACTGCACCAGAGCAGGAATGGTGTGTTAGGTTTAACCATTGGCATCTTGCATTCCTTGTATTTGTATGCTATGGGTGTGGCAGAGCAAGAATGGATGATGCTAGAGGAAATAAAATTAAATCAAGGCTGGCAAACGACTTCATTATTTCCTAAGGTGGGTGAATAAGTTCATTATCCTATTCTCAAATATTTTTGCGTTGGTCCAATATTCACAGTTTTTTTGGTTGTTTGATTTTTCTAAATGTCAAAGCAATAAACCCTTAAATTGGGGTGATTTACTTACGAGAGCATTCTCTGAAAATTTAGCCTGCATAGTTTGAAATATGTCTGGATATTTGTTTCCATGGAATTTTTTTCAGCAGAAATCTCCTGTTACTTGGTTCTATTTTCTTTTCATTTGTTGGAGTGCTGATGGAGCTCATAGGACAAAGAGGTGATCATGGTAATTTGAGAATCAACCAGATAGAGCAAGAATTTTTTTTTCCATTTAGATTATAGAAACAATTACCTTGCTCTAGCCAGGCAGATTAACCAAAATCCAACCCACAGATGAAGTGTTCCATTTGAAGTGGTTAGCTAAACGATGGAGTTTAGAACTGGAAATCACATAGGCTAATACAGGAGCTGAATTGAAAAATGTATAATTTTATAACCAGTATAATTTTAGTTAAATACTTCTTATAAAGGCACTGGGCCTTTGCCAAAGAGCAGATGAGAACCACTCTGAACTACTCAGAAGCTGACTTGAAATCTGAGTACAGCAAATAGTAGAGAGTCTTTCCAAATGATCTGAAGCCTCATGAGTGCCATGAAGCATGAGAGGATAACTGAGCAAACAGTTGAGACCAGCCCAGTTTTTGAAGTGAATTACTACTTGGGGAATCTTTCTCTGGAACAGCAATAGCTCCCAAAAGGTAATTACATTTGGAAATCCCATCTTGACAATCCTCAAGTTGACTGTAGGGAGGTGGAGACTGATGGCATTTGTCACTGCCCAAAACCTGACAGTCTCCATCATTGCACTGCTTGGTGACAGAGCAAATTGGCAACACTGGAATTGCAGACAGTGGTGCAGGAACCTTCACTTTGATCCTTGGGTGTGGGGAGCTAGGAACATGTGATGTGCTCAGAAGTTGAAGGTCTCAAGGCTTTGGAAACCATGTGAGTGTGGCTCTGGGGTGTTAGAAGTGGCAGCAGCAGCAGTGCAGTGTCCTCTTACTTTGTGTCGTGCAGTGCCATGTGGTGTATTTGGAGCCTGAGCTGTGTGTGGGAAAGCTCTGTCCAAGCCTTTATGATGTTTGGATGGTCCTGCAGTGCTGTATGGGGATCAAGTGGGCTCAGGACTTGCAACTCACAACTGAGTTTCTGGTTCTGTGCTGTGGGGTGAGGGCTGCTCTGCAAATGTGCTAATAGAGAGAATGGTGAAAGCACTCCAGACAGGTAATTTTGAGAGGTGAGGAGGTATGTCATTGCTACACAGATAAGTGTTTAGTAAGCTGGTTTCTGTTTTTGGATAATCCCTATTTCTTCTGGTTTAAGTATTTCAGTGGTAGTAAGAACCATTTTTGTGATCTGAATTACCAGTGTTAACACATTGAAGGAGCAGTAAGGTGATGATAGTTTGATCCTCAACATAGGAATGAAGGTATTATGCAACTACCAGTCCTAATAAATATTTTAATATCTCTGACCAGTCAGTAATGAAAGAACTGGCAGAAACTGTGTTACTTAACTGAGCTGCAGTTTTAGTGGATTTCCCTTCAGCATGCCAAAAGTGAAAGCAAATGACTAGCACACTGCCAAGGTGTGCAACTTGGGAAGACTTCTTCAGCCTTAGGTGAGTCTTTGTCACACCAGCCACTTACCTTAAACTCAACTAAAAGATGTTCTGAGCATTCTCCCAGGGGTGAAATCCTGGCCTCAGTGAAGGTTGCAGTGAAACTCTCATTGACTTCAGCTGAGTCACACCTTCACCTCCTGAGCATGTCAGATGTTGTGAGAAAGGAGCTCCAAACCTGAGTGCTGTCCCTGGAGAGTGCTTTTCTGTCTGCTTGCCTGGCAGTTTCCATCAAAACTTAATTTAAAAACCAATATAATGGCTTGCTCTACATTTACTGTATGTTTCATACATCTCAGTCATGGCCAGTTAGTTATTACAGAAAGAGTGCAATGTTGTCTTGCAAAGCACCGAGGCTCAAATGGGCATTTGAAAACTACCCTGGGAAAATGGAGATGTGGATTATCCAATGAACTTGTGGGACTGAGGAACAAGGAATGAATCTGCCCTCTGTGGTCCTATAGAGACAGCTGCTAATGGTGTGGAGTGGCAGCTCTGGGAGAGCCCAGCACCATCTCACAGTACTTAAGAAAGCATTAATAGGAGGGCTTTGGATGGAAGGTGGTAGCTAAGGCAGGGTGTTAACAAGCAAAGCCTGTGGTCCTCAGCCTGCAGTTGCCTTCAGTCACAAAAGGTAATTGGCTTCTGGAATATGGATGAGATTATTCTATGATTATACACAAATCATTTAGTGATGACATGTGCCCCTTAATGAGACAGTCCTGTGACAAGTTACACTGGGAGGCAATTAACTTCTCAGCAGATGATTCTTTGGAGGGGGGGAAAGAAGCTGTTTCATACAAAGGTTGCTAGTGGCTGGCTTCCTTTTAAATTAATTTCTTGTGGCAGTGTAGAAAGGAGTTGAAATCAAAAGCTTGATTCCTCTTACTGTCACAGCAGTATTGTTGTGCTAGGTAAAGTGGCTTCTGGGGCTGGGAGTAGCATGAGACAGAAAAGAGGAAGGCTGCATATATTTTGTGAAGAAGGGCAGGTTCTAAGCTGTGAGTTGACTGTACTGTAAGTTTTGCTGTAAATGTCAGGTGCAAAGATGTGTGAGCTGCAGATCTTGGGGCAGGGACATTCATGTCCCTGTGTAATGCAGGCAGAGGTAATAGAAGCAAAGATTCAGCATTGCCAGATTGAATTCAACAAATGTCTTGTGGCAAACACCAACAGTAATCCTAGTGGGTTTTTTTGTTCTTGCTTTTTTGTTTTTTTCCCCCATGAGAAAATGGAGATTTTCCATGTAACCATGGTTTTGTAACCATGGTTTTACCTCTTTACCAAAATTTTCTTTAGTTTATAAGAATTGTTGATTTTTATAAGGCAAGTCAGTGTATGTAGACTCCTCCCTCAGCACTTAGGGTGCTTTGGACCCTGACACCACCTGTCAGGAGCACCAAGGCTGCTGTTGTGATTTTTGTGCTTCCTCACAGTGGGGTGAGGAAGAGAATCAGAAAGTTGAAAGTGAGGAGAGGGGAAAAGTGACCTGAGGTAAAGACAGTTTAAGAGGTAAAGCAAAAAGCTGTGTACACAAGCAAAGCAAAATTGGGAATTAATTTATTTCCCATCAGCCCACAGGTGTTTAGCTATTTCCAAGCAAACAGAGCTTTATCTCACGTAACAGAAACTTGGGAAGACAAATGCCTTATCTCTAAATGTCTCCCCCTTTTTCCTTCCCCCAACATGCATTGCTGAGCACCAGGCATGGGGTAGCTCTTAGGTCAGTTGGAATCAGCTGTCCTGGCTGTACCCCCCCCCAGCTTCTTGTGTACCCCCAGACCACTTGCTGGGGGGACAACTGAAACCCAGAAACAGTTGGACACTGTGAGCACTGCTCAGCATTAGCTGAAACACAGGTGTGTGTAAGCAACAGTGTTTTGGTCACAAATCCAGAACACAGCCCCAGATGAGCTCCTTTGATGAAAATTAACTCACAGTTAAAAGCAGAGCAGTTGCCGAAGGTGAAATGTGCAATAACCATCTGGGTATCACACTAGCTGGCTTGTTACTGAAAATCCTGTATTTCTGTTGGAAAAACATATGGATAGTGTGTGTGCAGTAAAGTGCAAAGTGCTCTGGGTACATTTACATGTAAGATAAAATTGCCCTCGTTCTTGTCATGATTTTTTTCCCCACAACTCTTGAAAATCTGAACCAAATGGCCAAGTTTCTCTTTCTGCCTTGAGTTTGACTCATCCTATTTTCTGTGTTACTTGTGCTTTCAGGAGTGCTGTGTTTGTTACATGGAGATAGTTAAACACTGCAGCCTTGTAGATAGGCTGTTAGCCTAGGGCTCAGCCACTCTTAAGACTGTTATCATCAGGAACCAATTATATCTCTCTTGTCATTTGCAAGGTAAAGTTAATAATACTGACCTTGGCTGTAAAGGGGTTTGGATTCACCTCCAGATTACCAGGTGAAAGACCATGCATGTGTAGTACTCTGAGAAAGGCAGATTTCTGCCCCTCACGTGGCTGATGTCATTTATGAGTTCAGTCCTCTACTTTGAATCAGTAACAATGGTTGGTTTTAGTTTAATGTCAAAATATTTTGTCAATAAGTCTGCAGAAAACTGAAAAGCCTAATGTGTAAAGATAACCCCACATGGGCAGGTAGTATCTCTGAATTTACCTCTATGCAGTTGATGTGTGAAGAACAACCCCTCAAACCTGACAAGCAAAATGTACTTTCTAATAATCTCTGTTTGCATCTGCTTGATTTTCTCCTCTTAGAGTGCCTTGAAAGTTTGTATTTCTCTTAAATGAAAAAAAAAAAAAAAGATTTATCGCATTTTATTTAGATATATTTTTATTTTAAAATTTATTTTCGTAGTTGAGATATTAAACTGAGAAGTAGATCACATTCATTTTATCTCTCTGATGAGGACAATAATTGAAATTGTCTGGGTGTCAGTTTGAAGTGAACTTCAAAACTGAGCATGTGATCTTGAGTCTTTTACCTAATATATATTATTACTGGGCAGCTCCTATTTTTTCTCCCAGAGCTTAACAGTAACTTTTGATTAAATAGTTGCAGTTACTATTGTATATTCAAAATTTAATAACAAAAGGCTTCCCTCAAAACCTGAGATTTTAATCTAAATTGCTTTCCTCTCTTAAGAGATTGTGAACTCCTATGCTAGAGCAGAGGGAGATAGCACAAAAAAAAAAAAATAAAAAAAAAATCAGAATTTCCCTTGGGAAGATTATTTTTCTGAAACAGAACACTGGAAACTGAATGAATAATTCAGCTCAAGTTGCTTCAGAACTGAATGCATGTCAAATAATGCATCCGATCTGTAAACACTATCAAGAAAATCCAATCATGTTGGCATTGACACATTTTCATTGGGAAGCATATAGAAAACAGGTTGAAAGAGAAAACTGTAATGATATCCTTGTATTCCTTTTCAAAATCAGTTCTTAATCCCTTCAGAAGAATAGATAAAATGCCAATATTGTATCTTAAAGCCAAGGACTGATTTAATCATCAGTTTCTTTACATAGTTGGGGTTCAGAAAACATGAAATTTTTGAAGCATGTGATTATTTTTTTTACAATGTGCTGTGTGATGAAGCCTGACTTTGTCTTTATCAGATGTACAGAGGTTTTGCAGCCTCAGCTGGAGGTGGTAACAATGATCAAGGCAGTCAGTACCTCTGTGTGTTAGATTAGGAGAGACTGGTGCAAAACATGGGGAGGAACCATCCTCTGACTTTGTAGTGCAGAAGTTGTGAGTGCCATGAACAGGATGATATTTTGTGTGTCTTTTCCACTCCCTTCTGGTGACTGAAAGGACCTGAGGATCCAGATGGAAGTATAGAGGGTAGTGAATGGGTGCAAGAGAAGGTCAGTCTTGAGGATCAGGCTTGCAAAAATCTGGTTTGATAATCCACCCTGATGCCAGCAGGGGCTTCTGTGTAGCCATTGGAGGGGACTTCAGAGAGGGATTAATTTACTCCAAGATGAATCTCACCCTAGAAACACTTCTCTATTCATTAAATAAGCATGTCTGGAGGACTAGCTCCACTCTAGGTCTAAACTTCTAAGACCATCTAAACTTGGGTGCAATGAATTCAACATCTGATCATTAAATGAACATTTATAGCTTCATGAGAGTGTGGTAGCCATATCAGGAACAAAAAAACCTTGGATTAATAGGGATGAAGAGATGAGGATCGTAACATGCCTCAGCCACAGAAATATTTAGATGGCAGCTATCTGTTTCTTAATTGAATTGCTAATAAAAGAAGTATTTCTAGTTCATATCTAGCCCACAGATTTGAGAAAGAGTGGGCCCATTTTTAAAAGCCTATTCATGTTTTAGACCTGAAAGGATTTGGAGCTGTCATGATTTGGTGTTCTGCTTTGTAGTAACTGTTGAAGTTGTAGCTTGTTTTATTGCTCAAAATTTTAGGAAGCTGCATCTTCTGAACACTCCATGTTGGCTGATGTATTCTAATGCAAACAGACACAAATTTTATTTCTATGTACTGATAAATATTTCAGCTATTTCTAAAATGCTTCTGGCATGGCAAATGTTGTATGGATGAAGTCGAGCTGCATCTCCACAGAAGTTGAATTACTCTTCAAGTATTAACTTATGTTTTTTTTAAAGTTGCATGTAAGAAATATTTTTTCCCTGCAAGAGACATTCCACGTCATTTTTTTCCAGATGGAAAAAACCCAAACTTCAGTCATGCCCAGTGTAGGGGCTTAAATCAGAGGCAGTGTCCCTCCCTGGCTCAGTCTTTGTCATCCTGGCTGATCAGTGTCTCTGAATTTCAGTTTATTTTGCCAGAACATTGTGAAGGTGATAAAATAATTTTAGTTTGCATGCATGGAAGGGGCCTGTCTCCTTGCTCAACAGAGCTTGATTTCTAGAGAGGTTCTTTCTCTATGCAGAGAAAGCTCTGTGTGTGTGTATTTGCATGCAAATATTTTAGATACCCTTCCTTTCAGGAATCCACTGATTATCTTATAGATTTTCTGTTTTCTGTATTTTGTATTCATTTTCTCACAGACACCTGCTTGGAATGTGCCCTTGACAAAGGTGTTCCTGAGGATTGCATAAGAATACTTAATAAAACAAAAGTGTGCAGCTAGGGTAGAGGTATAAGTACAAAACACAAGGCTATCATGAGTCTCTGTCAATTAACAGGTGTTTTTCTTACTGCATTTAGTTAAATGGATCCGTGGCTGCTGAATGTATTCTGAGCATGAACGTTCCAAGAAAGAGGAATTAGTTCACAGTTTTACTACTAAGTTGATAGCTTAGCTCCTTTGAAATACATGAGCATAAAGTAGGGAAAAATCAAGCTATCTCCTGGACAGTGAATGCAGTAATTATAAATCTGAAAGTCTGAAGCATGGAGTAGAGCTTCCATTAACCCAGAGACCTGGGTCTCCTCATGTTGGAGGGGCTGTAGAGCCTGCAGTAATTTTAGATACCACAGTTCCCTGGAGTCCTCTTTCTAAGCATTCCTCTTGTCAAGTGTGTTGAGCATTTTCTGTGTGGGTGCCAAAGCCAAATGTTTTGGCAACTGATCTCCAAGGAGCTCTAGACCAGCACTTCACAAACTGGAAATGTAGTGGATGTAATTTAGCTATTCATGTGCCAAATACAGAGTATTTGTCAAGTGTGGAGAAAGCCACAGAAGGTGACACACCTCAGCCCAGAAAATCAAGCAAGAAATGAGAATGATGTCTTAATGGGGTTTTAAAAAAGAAGGATCCTTCTGTGTCTATTCAGCAACTGTAGTTTTTCTGCTTGAAATTCACCTCTTCAAAAAGAAAACCAATCCAGGAAAAGGAGCAGAACAAGGGCTTTTCCCACTTCACAAGCAAGAGTTATAACAGAATTTCACCTTTAAGCAGTAACTTTTGTCATTATGCATTAAAATGTTTGTGCTTTATGGGTTTGTTTCAGGGTAGAAAAGCACTGAAAAATCACCTGAACCATCAGGAACATCTGAGAGATTTATAAGTGGGTAATCCTAATGTGTAGGTGAATATCTGTGCCCAACTACTTAGCCAAGTGCTTTTTATGAACAGGGAGTCTTTGACACTCATTGAAGTCTCTTCCAGTCCAGAAAATCTGCTTAGGTACTGTAAGCTGCAGTGCTTACAATGTCCTTTTGACTTACAACATGAAGTGGCAGGCAGGAGATGTGCCCAGTTCCTGGCTTTACTGCAGCTGCACATCAGTCAGCTCTGCTGGCTTTCACCTGCCCATGCCTGTGCCTGGTGGTGCTCTGTTCACTGAGATCTGAAAACTTGTGTTTTCATCTTTATTAAATGCACTGAGTGGGAATTAGGAATGATGTTGTGTTTCTTGGCTTATATTGGTTCAGTGTAGTTTGTGTTTATGTAGTTGTTCTGCCTTTGTGTAACCACTTCCAGTCTTGCTGGAGAAGTCTCTTGGATTTTATTTGCATCACTCTCCCTTTTCTTCAGGAGTTGCAGAGCTCTTGTTTGGGTTTTTGTTTGAAATTTAATTCTTTTTCATTGGATAAATACTATATGGTGAACCATATTCCTTGTGATTCCTTTATCTTTTTTTCCCTGACTATTAGGAATTCACATGTGCTTTTTGACACTGTCATTTTCTAAGAGTGTAAGAGAGGATTAAAGGAGTAGTGAGAAACTATGTGGATGCTTGCTGGGGCTTTTTTTGCTGATGGGTTACAAGGTGCAGAATAAAGTAAGGTCACCTTGTTTGCAAAGCAGTGTCAAACAAAACATTTCCATGGACATGGGAAGGTAAGCAAGGGCTGAGCCTTCTCTTGATTCAAGTGGCTGCTACTCAGGGGGCAGATCCACAGAGAAGAAAACCAACCAATTTCGTAAAGATATATAGAATATGGCACAAATGAACCCTTAATTAATCCCTTAATTTAAGGTAAATGCCTGCCTCATGATTGGAATTAGAGTAGAACAGTAATGGAATATGAGGAATCGTGAGCCATGTGTCTTCTGGAGTGTTCTGAAGAGTCTCTGGAAGGAAGGTCACTACAGCCTTTTCCACACAGGTTGAAAATCTTTATTAAATTGTCAGGAAAGACAGGAGAAACCATTTTAGCCTGTCTGATGAACTCTCATAGAATAATCTCAGTTTGTATGCTATATGCTAAGAAGTTAGGTTTTAAAATATGTAATAGTAGACAGACACTGAAGAGTTCCTTTACAAACTTTTACTAGACCAGGTGAGTAAAAATAAAATATTTAAGAACTACTGCTGTTGAACTGTTGCTTTATTTTAAACACAGGATTTTATCTCCTAGCAGAAATGAAGTTCTTTATGGAATATTGACTAATCTTTTTAGGAGATGAATTTTTTTTCCAGTGAGAACATTATTAACCCAGTTTAGGAATAAAGATGTGTTATATGTCCAAAGAGAAACTGCTAATGTCAGAGTGTAATTCAGTGATTTGTTTTCTCAAGGAGTGTGCCAGTTCCTTGTTCTTCATTCACCCTTTTGCAGCAGTTTTGTATTTGAGTAGATTTTTTATTTTGCATGAATAATAGTTTTCAAATTCTGATAGAGAATAGTGCATGTGAAACTCCTGTAATTCTCAAAACATGGCTTAAAAGAATGTAATTTTCTTTTATTGTTTGAACAGGTAAAACAGGTCAGCATTGTAATTATATAGATAGTAAGAAGTGATTGAGTAAAAGAGGCAGAAATTTTCTGTAGTTTTGAATGTATCTTGTTGATGCAATGTGATGAATTAGGGCCTATAATTATAATAAGCTTGAGCAATAAAATCATGAGTATTAAAAGAAGTCTTCTATGTAGGTTTGAGATTGCTGTTGTGCCTTTTTTAAGGAAACAATGTTTGCCTCTACTTTTTTAGATTGCTTCCATTTTGTTTCAACAAATGGTTTCCTTCTTTCCTGAGTCAGCAAAAGTGGGTGAAATATGACTCTTAACACTTTGACATAAGAAACTTCAGAGAGTTTCCCTGAAGTTCTTTAATAATGTGAGATTATTCTAGGTGTCTGCAAATATATGAATTTTTCAACAATGTGGCAACTTACAACACGAAAATCAATTATTACACTTGATCATCTGTGCTAGAAACAGTTGCAGTGTAAATGAGAAGACAACTGAGCAATGAGTTGTGTGCACTGGCTTGTGGTTTTTTTTGGTGCCCATTTTTCATATTAATTTTAAAGAAATTGCTTTAAAGTTGCAACACACATGAGCAGACAGGTCCAGTGAATTCAGTAGCAGAAGTAAACAGGGGAGAAGTGGATAAAATGAAAGGTCTGGGTGCCAGGGATAAATAACAGAAATGCAGAGACAAAAAGTCTGTGGGAGTAGAGGTAGAATAAAGTTTCCTTGTGAAGTCTGTTAAAAATTGCCCAGTCTGTAAAACCCCCAAGGGTTGTTTCTCTGGTTGAATCTTGTTTGTAATCGCACTTTCTCTTCTGAACTGGTAGTTCTGTTAGAAGCTCCCCTAGGCAAGGATGGTCCCATTTTATTGGTTTCCATGGTGTGTTCTGGCATTGTGTTCCTTCAGCACAGTGCTGTGCAGTTGCACAAGGGGAGTTTCAGTTTATACATCCTCATATATTGGTGATTTGGATGCTTCTTTTTCTTGTTTGTTTTTCTATTTGCTTTTAAAGTTGTAATATACCTTCAAAACTGTAAGTGATATTGTGTTTAGTGAATTTTATTTATTTATTTTGTTCTGCTTTCCATCTTTTATGGTTAACGGGTTTTCAGTAGGAACTTTTCAGAGGAAAAAGAGAATTCAAGTAATGACAATGTATTCCCTCTACAGGATTTATGAACGCATCATTGATCCCCCAGAAACTAATTTGACACCTGAAAGCAATTTGTGGCTTGGCCAGAGAAACAGGAAACATGGTTTCTTTAAGGTAAGCAGATATGAAATGGCTCATGAAGGAGGAAATTAATAACCAGTTAACAAGGTACTTCTGATTGGTTGTCTTACACTGAAATCTGATTTGTATGAATTTTAGTAGAAACTGTTCTCTTGGGAATCTGAGGCAGGTCCAGCACTTAAAAAGGATCTCTCCCTGCAAGGCAGAGTATTGCAGTCACTGTGGCACCCAGTATTTGGGGTTCCATTTCCTTTCCTTACTGTAGGTTTCACCTGCACACTGTGCTCTGCCTTAACACTCCTGGGGAAAGAAAGAGACTGTGCAGACAGCATCAGAGTCAAGAATAGACTTTAATCTTTCCAAAACAGCTTTGCTGTGGTCTCCTTGCCAGACAGTGGTGGTCTTAATAACTCTTGGAGGTCATTTGCTCTTTGAGTTTGTCTGCAGAATATCCTGACCCTGCTGCTGTTTGCCTTAGGTGACTCTTTTGCCTCTTTCAGCACTGACTTTTGGAGCAGAGCAATCTTCTGGCCTGAGATCCTTCCTGCTTTGGCAGATACAAGTTATATGCTGTGTGTTTGCCTTGCTGCTAAACTGTAGATTTTTCTCTTCCTGGAGTACCTTCACTTCTATTTATCTCAACTAAGTGTGTGGCTGTGTTTCTTGGCAGAGGGTGAGAAGGGGGTCAGTGTTTTTTAGTTTTTTTGTTTTTTAATTAGCTTCTTTGTCCTTCAGAGCTTCCAAACAGCCCCAGCTGAAAGGCTGGCTAGCTGGCAGGACTTGGGCTGCTCCTACCTTCTAGCTGGGCAGCCTGGCTTTTTCCTTTTGTAAAGTTTCCCCATGGTGTCATCATTGAGTAGATGACCACAGGCATGAGGGGCTTTGCAGAGGAAAAAATGGACTCAAGTAATGGTTATATATTCCAGGTTTGATTAATGGCAATATATTTCCAAAACTGCAAAGGACAGAAAAACAACCTAGAACTTAAAAAGCCCTCTCTTGCATGTCTTCTTTTGGCCTCTGATGAGGCTGTATAATTTTCTGGTTGAGGATGAATATTTTTACCAAGCAACAAAATACCCCAACAAACGAAAACTTCACTCTCCCTCTGGAAATTAATTCTTTTGCTTTATAAGCAAACTACAGAGAAGTTTCTGATACTGTTTTCCAGTTTTGGATAATAAAGCATGGTGCAAGTGTTTATCAGTGATAGAGCCACTGGTGCAGTGATAGGCCAGCTTCCCTATCCTTGATATTGGCATGGATTTGTTGCCAAGGTGATTTACCACCCACTCGCTTTCTCTTTGAAGCTGTCAGTTCTTAAGACAATTTTACAAGTTGCTGTTTTCCTGAGGACCTCTCCTCAAAGCCCCCGGATTTCAACAAGCTAGGACAATTATTTTATGCTAAAATTATTTAAGGATACCAACCAAGAATTCTAATTGTGAAAGACTTAAAACTGAAGTGACGGTCCCACAGTTTCTCTGAACCTAGAGTACATTTCATCCTCCAGCAGCTGAGCTGTCACTGTGAAGTGAAATTGATAGTATTATTTTATTCTACAGCTGTTGTTTTTTTTACCTCAGCTGCTTCCCATAATTCCACAGATGGTAAGCATATGTTTATAGCTACATAGGAAAAAAAAGGAGTTATACTGGATTTGCCCATTTTAAATTCTTATTTTATGCAGACAGTCAGAGCCTGAGAACTCTGGGATATTAGATGTTTGCAAATTAATATTTCTATGCATTAACACTTTGGAAACAGCAGGGTAGCTAATGATATGCTAATGAGCTGACAGTTTTTATTGATCATAATGAAAGCTGACAAGTGCCTTACTTTGCTTTATGCGTGCTTGAATATTTTACTAACTTTCTCCAGGGCAGATATATAATTGGTTGTATTTTTTTAATCCTGCTTGAGAGTTTTAGAAATCTGGTTTTTTTTTTTTTTTATGTTACTCATTGCAAAAACTTGGGATTTTGCCAGTTCATAAAGAGTGCACATCTCTTTCCATATATTTACATGCTCAGCAGGGCTTCCCTTTCTTTTTCAAAGAATTTGTTTCACTGTTTTAGCATATAAAAAAATAGATCTATTTTCCTTAATGTAAACAGAGATCTGGAGGGAAATAAGAGCGTTAAAAAAGAATTAGCATTTTTGTATGTGTGTTGGAGCCATGATAATGTATGTAACAAAAAGCACTGGATGATGTTCTATCATCTTTTACTGTTCCAAAAATTCTCTTTTTTTTTTTTCCGCGAGAGTTAATTATTTGTTGCATCTCTCCATGGGCCATATTCTCTTGCCTATTTTATATTACAATTCTTTAGTATATTAGCATAGTGAGGGGAGGATATGATAACCATAAGTCACTGTGGTCAGTTGTTGATGTTTTTCTTAATTATTCTTTTGTTCTGCAGCCTTACAGTGATTATTCCACAAGTAGCCCTGTTACATCTGTGGTCTTGCTGGGGAGTGAAGTGCTCCATGGCACAGCCAAGAGAGCTGAAGTCTTGCCTCTTACCATTAATATCTCTTACTTGTAACTTACCTGCTGTGATGAAGCATTTAGAGTTCAGACAAGACAGAATGGTTTTAGCACATCAGTGGCACGAGCAAATGTGGAGCTGGCTGTGTTTGCTTTGAAGAGAAACTCATGAGCTCCTTGGAAAAATACATGCTGCCCCTTCAGATTTCTTTGTGTGTCCCAAAAGCAAGATGGGGGTAGTCTTTAGGGTTAAAGACTAGTATTGTATTCAAGTTAGGAAACAAAAGTGCAACTGAAAGGAGGAAGAGGTGGATACCAGATATCCAGGGAGCCCTGAGTCTAGTGTGAATCTGATGCTGTCAGGATCAGAATTATCTGCAAAACTCATTTTACCTCTGGGGAGAATCCTTCTCCCTAAGGCTCCCTCCAAAGACCTGCTCCAGAAATGAGCTTATTAATGCATTGCTGACTAGGTGATTCCTGTCAAAAGACAGTAATTTTCTATCTGCTATGGGCTCTATTGATCCTGGGGCTTGTATAGACCTCGTTGGCATTTTTACTGCACAGCAAAATAAGTTTATTTGGCACTGGAGTCATTTTGATCTGAGCTGTACAAACTAAGGTGTGGTGAAGAGTGGCATGGTCCAGTGGTGCCCTGGCCAATGCAAGCTCTGTGGCCTTATTATCTGTCTTTGGGAGAAGAAAGTTTAAAGAGCATGAGAGGCAATGAAGGAAATGAAAACACAGAAGTGGAGAGCACATGGGTTACATGTGAGCCTTTTCACCCAGTGTAGGAGTCCTCTGTTTAATAGAGATGTGAAAAGTACAAGAAACAGGGCTTTTGTATTGCATACTCATGGGATGGGCTTAATATTTAGGGCTGCAGGTCTGAAATTCATCTTGTAGCTGGTAATCTCTTCACAGATGAAGGTTTTTCAAGCTAATGAGTCTTGCTACTGATCTGCAGTTCTGGTTGTAAGCAGCTGAATGGTTTAGTGATAACATGAAGGTGATATCTGCTTGAGAAAGGCAAAACCAGGAGGATTGACCACTGACATCTCCTTGTCAAAACCAAATCCTGCTGTTCTTTCACAAATTATGTGTTGAGGAGCTCCACCCTGTTCTTTAGTGAACCAGAGCCCTTGGCTTTCCCTGGGAAGCTGTGCATGCCTAATTCTTCTGCCTGTGGCTGCAGAAAGCAACCTAATGCTGAAGGATAAATAGTCCAGGCTCATATGTGTTACAGTAATTATGGCTATAATAAGTGTTTGCCTATAATGAAGTCTATTAAAATAATACATCAGCAGAATTTTCTGCACTTTGAAGGTTCAGTTATATATTTGGTCATATTCCTTCTGTTTCAGAGAGTTTCTAGACTTAGAAGGCATCTATGTTGGTGAATTTAAGTTGGTACATTTTTCCATGGTAACATCCCTGCATGTAGCCAGAAATTAAGAAACAAAAAATAATTGCATTGGCTCTTCAGGTTAGATTTAAATGCCAGTCTTTCCAAAAGACAATTAAGTGATGTGGCTCTGATGTAACAGACATTCCTGACATTTAAGATGCACTTTTAATAAAAAGGCTGAGGAAACCCCCTTCCCTTTGGATGATGCCTTGTTAGCTGTGCAATATGGTCTGGTGAAACTTTGTAATCTCATTTACTCCTGGTTAAGCTTTTCACTGAGGAGGCTTAGGCACTGAAATATATTTTATGCCTTGTCTTCTAATTTCTCACTGATGCCTGCTAGCTGAAAGTATATAAAATGGCTTTCAGGTGTTCCTTTTCTAGTGACAGTATTACTTGTCATTATTGTGATGGTTTCATTATTCTCACAGATGAAAAGGTTAATAAATGTATATACCTTTACAAGAAAGACAGTGTGATCTGATTATGTCTATTAGTGTTTTCAGCTAATACTTGATGAGGAGACAGTAAGCAGGAAATGGTGCTTGCTGATTACCCTCTGCTTCATCTCTCCTGTCCTGTTCAGTTCAGTTTCTGGGCCCCATACAACCTGTACCAGCTGGCTCTGATTTTTGGAGTCCTGATTTCTGCCAGTCTTGTGTAGGGACTATTTTTCCATCTGTCTGTGTTAGAGGACTTAATTCTAAGTCATGGCATGAGTACATGAATTGCCTGTTGAGATGCAAAGGTAGTGGCTAAGCTAACCACATAGCTGAACCTCTTGCATTATATTTCTCTTTTCATAATGCTTGGTTTCACAGTCTTATTTGGCTAAATCACTGAAGAATGTTGCTGTGTTTTATTTTTGTCTTTTGGCAAAGTGTGTCATAGCCTTGAATAATGGATAATATTTCACTGTTTTTTTCACTAGTCTCATCCCATTTTAATACATTTAAGCAGCTTATATCTGGTGATTGCAAAAGACAAAGTAGTCTTATTTCTGTGTTTTATGAAAATTAATATCCAAACACACAGAAAGAGAAGAGGAGTTATATTTTCTCCATCTTCAGTTATTGTCCTCACAAGAAGAGTGAGCTGGTCAATATTTTGTACCCACTTAAGAAATGACTTTTGAATCAGCTTGTATAGTTCTAAGTGAATGCTTGTAATCTGTATTACCAATTTTCTCTTCTTTTACAAAGGGTGTTATTCAAGATGTGAAAGTCATCTTTATACCTAATGGATATATAACCCAGTGTCCTAATCTGAATCGCAGTAAGTAGACATTTCTTTATTCTATTTCATGTTTTCCATAGAAATTATTTCTTTGTTTTAAAAATAATAATCTCAGCTTTGTAATTTTTTCACATGCTGACTTTCAGAAAGCAAAATTTCTCTGTAAACAAATTGCATTTTTTGTTCAGATAACCAGTAATATATCAGAACCATTTATTTATGGGTTTTTTTGTCTTTCTTTCTCTTCCTTTCCTTTTATTTCTACTCTTCCTCTATTGAGCATGCCCAACCTGCAGTGATTTTTTAAGTCTGGTGCAAGGAATCATGGATTTGCAAGAACTCCTGGCAAAAATGACTGCAAAAGTAGGTACCTAAGCTTTGCTAATTGTCCATTCACTTCTGTGTTAAGACTAATGTCAGTGTTTATTCCTTTTGTGTTTTCTCTTGATATTCATGGTAGACCCATTTCTTTTTTTTCTCCTTCTGCCAGTAGCCCTATCTGCAGTGGACTTATGGATGTAGCTTCATGGATATCACTTAAGCCTTGTTAAGCTTCTCTTGCCTGCCTTATTATTTGTAAGGTGGTTACAAAATGCCCAGGGTCTTATTTTTGTGAGGAGCCTTGGCATGGTTTCCCTTTTCATGCTGATGGATAAATGCAAGGATAAAGGAGTGAAATCCCTCAACAATTTCCTCACTGTGTGGTGCTGTCAGAGGGTGCATGTTTCCCTGTGGGAAGTCCTGTGAAGTCCTCAGGACTGCTGTAGTGTCCTTCCTGGGAACTGAAATGAGGCCCCAAAATGGTAATGCCTGGGAAGCTGCTGGCTGTGCTGATCTTGATATGTTTTTTACAGTGTAAAAGTGCAGTTCCAGGTGGGGTGTTTTTTTTTGATCGTTTGTTTTTCTTTTTCTGTTTGACTGTGAGTAGGATGATGGGAAGCTACAGTGGTTTCTTTGTTTGGGGTTTTTCTTTATGCTCTTCTCTCACAATACACAGTCAAATTCTGTGTTAGCCAAGGCCTTTCAGCTAAGGCTGTGGTGAAGTTTTGGGGCAGGAAGCTGTGTTCTGGTGGTGACTGAAGCCCTGGTTGCAGGGCAGTCTGTGAACATATTTTGAGGTTAATGCTGGTGAACAATTTGGTCTGTGGTGAAAGGCAATTAATTGTCTCATCTGAAAAAGCCCTGACATGCTAATTACTTAGAGATTTAAGTGCAACTACAACCAAAGCGTAGATGTCTTTAATTTCAGTTACTGGACACGAATATTGAAAAAAGGATTTGCTTACTAGTGCTAGAAAAGCATTATCATTTTTACTTTGCTGCCTTTGAGTGTTCTTTTTCTTCCTAATAGGAAAGGGGGAATTTTATTTTTTAGAAAGTGTGCACGTAATAGTGACAATCCCATTACTCAGCTGACGTGCTTTGGACAGGCTGAGTCTGAATGCAAAATGTGAAGCTTTTAGTTCAGTTTGCTGCTTGTACTGTGAAAGGGAGGCAATTATTCTGAGCCCTGCTGGTGGTATGAGCAAGTTCCAATTATGTGCTGCACTGAGTAACTTGCTCTCTCTTCTGTTTATTATATTTTTGCTTGCTTAGTGCTTTATAAGGGGGAGCAAATAACACAGTATTCATACTGCAAAGACTGTGTGCTTCCATAAAGTGGTGCTGGGATAATCTTTCATGGAGAGTTCCTTTTCTGTTATAGCAATGCACAGACTCATTCATTGCAGTTGTTACTGAAGTATCTTTGTCCAGCAAAATCCTGGGCTTTTTTTGGACTCTGCTTAATTAAAATGTTTTCTTTCCCCTCCAAATCTCACTTGCTATTGTAAGGTCAAAACCTTTCTAAAAGTTGTAAAGTGTTAGTCTGGGTATTGCTTAATAATGATGAGATGGGGATGATTAGGAAAAGTCAGTCTGCAAGTCTTCATGCTTTTTGATTTCTGATCAGGTTGATGAGCAATTAAAAGCTAAAAAAACTCCAACATCAAACTAAAACCAAAAAATTAAAAACGAAAATAAAATAATGGTAGTTTGTGTACTTTTGGTAGCACCTGGGAATTTATGAGGCAATTTTAGTGGGGTTTGTTACAATACAAGACAGTTGCATGAGTCAAGCTGTTAGCATGGATAGTTCCATCAAAATCCAAGGAACAGTGTTAATTTATACCTGCAGACATCTTGGTCAGTGTTTCAAAAGTTTTAGTCAACCTTGGTTTGGCTAAAAATAAGATTACGGCTTCTCATATTTGCTTTTTTAAAATAATGTGTTTGAATTGCAGAAATCTCATCAAGTTGCTTTCATTTATAGTTAAATTATGCAGAAACAAGACTGAGTCAATTGGAAGACTGTCATTGTGAGAAGACTTGTCAAGTAAATGGATTGATCTATAGAGACAAAGACTCATGGGTTGAAGATGATCACTGCAGGAATTGCACATGCAAAGTAAGAATTTCTAAAGAGTTTGAGGAGTAGGATTTAATTAAAATGTGGAAGTGGTCCTTGAATACATAATGTTAACTCTGAGAACTGTGTTTTTAGTATGCATCTAGTGGCTGTATGAACAATAGGGAGGGAAAGGGTAAAATAAACAAAAATTTTACATTGCTTTTGTGCAAACTTTGTAAATAAAACCTGCTTTCCCTTCACAACACTTTCTTATTTGTTCTAATGTCTGTGAGGACTCTACAGTCTTGGGGTGAAAACGTGGCATTGTCTGTGTTTGGAATTGTTTTCACTGCAGTAGTTTTTTTAGAAAAGAAAGCATTATCTTAATAATATTCATAGATGCTTAGTTGCATCTTGCATGGTAACAACATGCAGATTCTGTTTTGTGTGTTCAGTGCTCTAAAAAACTGAGGGACTGAAGAGAATTAGTATGTAAATCTTGTCTTGTTGAAATTATTTGATAAATATCTGAAAAGAATCTTTACTCAAGAAAATAGAAAACTGATTGTTAAAAACCTCCAAGAGGGTTGGCACAACCTCCAGGAAGTGGTACTTATGTTCTTATAAAGATGAGCTTATGTTTCCCACTTAAAGATCTTTGCTCAGGGAAAGTGGAGGAAAACCAGCAATATCTATCAAAATGGGATGGTTCACCTTTAGATCCCTTTTTGATTCAAGTTTATAGTTGGATAGGATTAAGCTTGTGTATTACAGACCCATCCTTCAGCAACAATGCTGTTTTCCTTATATTTTCTGTCTCTTGTGTTTTTATAAAATACTCACTAATTACAACAGTGTAGCTGAATTTTGTCTTAAAAACCTTTCCTCAGAGTGGGGCTGTGGAATGCCGACGGATGTCCTGTCCCCCTCTTGAATGTCCTCCTGATGCTCTTCCAGTGCATGTGGAAAACCAGTGTTGCAAAGTATGCAAGGGTAAGTACATCACATGGACCTTGCAGGTTCACCCTCTATTTCAGCAGAATAAACTTGTCCTGAATGCAGGTGCATTTCATAAAGACTTCCATAGGTCCTGGTAATTCAGGTAACACGAGCCACAGAGGGGAAACTTGGTTTAGGAAGAACATAAGTAACTACTGAGAAGTGAATAAGCATTACAAATCCCTAAGATTTTCTTTTTTTACCTACTACCAGTGTACAATTATTCATCTACTTGTTTGGATTGGGGAAGCTTTAATTTCTTTCAGTTTGTGTCTCCTGTTGATGCTGAGAAACATCAAGCCTATGGACTGAACTGGCTGCAGTGATTAGGAATAAACTGAGCTGTTCTCTTTTTGCCTGTCTTTTATTTTGGGCTTGAAAGCTGTTCAAAACAAACATGACAGAATTTCAGACTTTGGGTTAGTGTCAATGTATGGAGTAACAGTTTGTTGTAATTAATTTCGAAATAAATTAGTAAGAAGAAATAAAACCTAATTTTGTCACCACTACAATTGTGAGCTTTCATTGGTTCCTCTTGAAATGAAAGCTCAAAGTAACATTCCTGGAAGGAATATTCAATATTTGTTTCCTTAATGTTAGTACAAGGAAAAAAGACAATTTATATGCAGAAATTTTATGTGAATACTGATGCCAGTCTTCCCTTAAGAAGCACAAATTATCTCTTTTCCCCCTTCCCTCTAGTCTTGGAGACTAGTAAATTTCACACATGAGTTTTTCAGTAATTCTTAAAGACAGAGATGTTGAATTATTTTCAGATTTATTAGAAAAATAACACTGTTTACAACATTGTATCACCTTTCTTCATTAGTCCCATGCACAAATGTCCTTTAGCTGTGATCTTGTTCTTGTTTCCTTCTGTAATCTCCTTTGAGCTCTGTGTAGTCATGAGTATTCTGCTGTTTATGATTAGAGTACTTTGGTGGTAAAGTGGCCAATATTTTTGTCTCAAAATATTTTTATCTGTCAAATTGGGAATCTAGAAAGCTGTTTTATGAAACTGGAGGCTTCTCTTGAGATGTCTTTGCTGACACGAGTGTGCGGGCAGTGGTCAAAATCTGACACAAAGGAACTGCAGGGCACAAAATTGTAGATTCAATGTATATCCCCACGAGTCAACTGTGTTCCTGTTATTTGTAATGGAAGATGAAGAATCAAACTTGTCTTTTGTCAGTGATTGGCACAAACTTGACTCGTTATTCTGACAAGAACTCAGCATGTCAGTCAATGGGAAGAGATGTATGGAAGTTGATTGAAATTGATTGGAAATGCCAGCTCCTTGACAAGAATGATGTGCTAGGGCCACAGTCAGTCACTTTTGGGTAGATAGTAGTAATTGCTGAAGCTTTCTGAAGAGCTTCACCACAGGTGCTAATTTCTCTGTGCTTTTCCTATTTAGCTCTGATAGAATCATCAGTTGTAATTTGCTGTCTCTAGGAATTATTGAATTGCTGGATTATTGAACAGTTTCCTGTCTTAGCTGAGTGTTAAGAACAAAGTAGCTCTAGTGTCTGATATGTTAAGGGTTTTAAAAATGAGGTGGTTCTGTTTTGATCCCTGCCATCTTGTGTTAGCCTTCCAACTAATCTTTGACAAAAGGCTGTAATTTTGTTTAAAATCACATCATTTATCTGAACTGTACATTAACTTGCTTTCTGGTGTGTCCATTCCTTCATTAAAAGCAGCCATGTCAAGAGACTAGACAGAAAGAAAAAGGAAATTTCTCTAATTATTTTTCTCCCACAAAATAGCTCCTTTGATTCCTAATTTACTTCAATTCCTAATTTAGACAAAGCTTCCTGATCTGAAGTTTTCTTCATAAGTGAGATCACAAGTCAGGCAGATTTTTTTTCTGAGTGTATGTTTAAACAAAGAGCCCTTAGAAATAAATTTTTTCTGAAAGTTTATGGAAATTGATCTAGCAATCTTTTCTGATGAGAATTTGGAAATCAAAATATGACAGTTGCTGCTGTGAAACAATGCTACTGCTATAATCTCTAAGGGATACACACAGGTGCCTTTAAGGACTGGGTCCTCTTATCTTGGTATTCAGAAGAGAAACTGAAGTAGAACAGTTACTACACAGTCTGTGAATTCTTTTTCTTGAGAACCAAGTACTCTGAAAGCTTCAGCTTTCTGTGTGTATGTGCCTTGACTTGGGACACTTTTAAGGCTTTGATCAATGGCAACATAGGATTCAAACCTTTTATCTGTCCTTTCAGTGTCACAGGTGAGGCTGCCACTGGTCAAGTGCAGAGGGAACTGTAACATCACAATAAAAAGTTATTTTATCAATGTTTACCATTGATCTTTTTAGTAAGGTAGAGTGCCTGTGTGATAGATCCTTGATTTGTGTAAAATCTTCACAGTGAAAGTGTTTTGTTTAATTGATAGATTTATTGTCCTCCTATGGAACTGAAATTTAGACACCTAGTTCCTAGAGGACTGGGGTGGTTAAGGTAGTAGCTGGGTGAGCTGTACAGTACTGGGAGCTTGCTGGAGGCTGCCTTCCTCATGCTGGCAATAGTACCAAGCCAAGAAAATTGGCTTGGCCTTGAAATGAAGGAGGAGAGCTCACATGTTTAAGTTTGGTTCAGTTGTGGAGCTGGTTGTCTTCAGCAGAGGGGTCAAAATTCAGACAGTAATTTTTTAGTAGGAGCTTTTGGTTTCCTTGGAAATCTGCTTATTTCATATGTGCTTTAAGAATATTCTTCTGAAATAGAATTTGACAATTTGTTGATTGAGTAGAGTAATTTGCTGCATCTAATCCATTTCTGCAGTGCTTCAGTGGGTTGAAGAGTTCAACTTTGTGCCCACAAAAAATTTGAAGGTTTAATTGAAATCCATGCTTATATTGTTCTCTTGATGTGCAGTACACTAATAAGTGTCTCCAGTTCTTGAAGTGAGTTATTAAGACCTCTAGTAACACCAATGCTGTAACTAATCTGCAGAATGTGTGTAATGAATATATTTTCTATGGAATACTAATTAATTTGGTCCAGGACATACTGACATATGCTCTTATTCCTTCTCTCTAGTTTGAGTAAAGGTGTTACTTGGTCTTAAAGTGAATTTATTGTTAACTATGTTTGCAGTTGTGACTTCTCAAGAATTTTTTTCAGTATATGTGAATACTGGTTTTACTTTGGTATTTTTCATTTGTTTACCATTTAAATGATGTGTTTATTTATTCTAATCTTCCTCCTTCTTTCAAATTACAGCCAAGTGTATCTATGGTGGCAAAATGCTAGCAGAAGGTCAACGAGTATTAACCAAGAGCTGCAGGGAATGTCGAGTAAGTTTCAGTTTATAAACTTCTGCTGATTTTAAATGTGTGTCTAGTGTTCAAAAGTGACAATGATAAGTTACTGCATTTCTTTTAGCTTCCTGAATGCAAATGTGACATCTGTTGCCTCCAAAAGGTGACCACGAAGTCACTGAAAGCCACAAATAATGAAAACAAGGCAGGAATCTGACTCTTGGAAGATAATAAAAACAGGGGCAAAGATATTTAGAGGGGTTGTTTTCTGTTTTATCTCCTGCTTTCAGAAGCTTTAGGAGGAAAAGGCAGCAGCATCTTGAGCCAATTACTAAGTTCACCCAGACTACTAAAGTTTGAAGCCACCTGATTGATATTGTTTGAGTTACTCTAGGTGTGGTCCTGCTAATAGTTGAGGTAAATACTAGTATTAGGCTCAACTTGGGTCTTTCTTGGCAAGTTCATAACATTCAACTTAGAGGCAGTATTACAGAACACAGGTAAATGGATGCTGAGTTAGAGAGGAACATTCAGGGAGTGTTGGTGAAATAGGAGCACTGTGTGTTGTGTAAATGTGACAGAAAGTTGCTGTCAAGACTAGCTTTAGAAGAAGGGTAATAATAGTGGTAGATGATTATAAAAAGCCTATTGTTCTGCTGAAACATGTATTATTTGTATGGGTGTGTTTTAAATATGATATCTTACTTGAGCTGGGCACAACTATTTTAAACACATTTGCTCTCACGTAATATTCAAGTTTTTTGTTTTTGTTTTTTTTTTACATCTTTTTGAATTTCTGGAGGGGGAAGAGTGATAAAGAGGAGGCTTACAAATGTTACTGACAGCATGCTCAAACAATTATGAAAAACATTTGGAAAAGATTACAGTGATCTGGTTATTGTTGTGCTTGTAGCTGAGTGTCCAGAGTAGCAATTTTATGTTCACTAATGGAAATGGACAATAACAGGTTGCAGATGTTGTGAAAGCAGCTTGTTATAGTGATTTACTCTGCTGCTCTTAGCATTTAGCTGTATAGGGGTGCAAAACATTTTATATACAAATAGGTGAGCAAGGCTTTTGCCTTAAAGACAGACCAAGGTGCCTGTTACTTATAATATGACATAGAATTTGGATTTGAAACAAGAAGACATTAAACCTCATTGGCAGTCCTTGCAGCTTTGACTTGGGAGGGTTTTTAAGTGGGTGCTTATCTCTGTTTCTCTGAGAGATGTCCCCAGACAGGGAGTGTATTAAGTATGTCTTCACCATAAGCTCTTAAAAGCTGTAAGCAAAACACCTATTTATTTAGTGCCTCAATTAGGAGTGCTTACAAATGAAGGATGAATTGCAATGAGTCAGACTCTAGCTTTATTCATCATTTTCTAGCCCATGTGGGCCTACTGCTGGACAAGATGCTGTATGAATATAGGAAGGGCTTTGTGCTAGGGGAACAGCTATAAAACATTTAATCTGGTTTAATTTCCCTGGCTTGAAAAAAGATGATGTTAGGTTTGAAAAGCTGTTGATCCACGGAGGAATACAATAGAGGGTACACATTAACTGTGATTTTATTAGTGTTGATAAAGATGACTTAAAAATCTAGGGTAGTAGCTCTTGTGTCTGTAAAGGAGGATGTAATTGTAGATAGGGTAATATTGAAAAATGGAGTTAAAACATTACATTTCAATTTTTATTTGAAGGCAGTAATTTTATTCTTTGCATGGCTAGGGATCCAAATATAAGAGGCTTTTAGCTTTTATATTTTTTCCACCTAAAAATAATAATAATCCCGATGCAACCAGGTAGATGGTAGATTTTTCATTATCAGCCTGTGAGTAGAGGGGTTTGTTTTTATATTTCTGAAAACTAATCCAGACTAAAAGTTTATTTATGATGCACATCGTCTTAACTATAAGCACAGATGTTACTGATGGACATGATTTCCCAGCTGGAATCCTGCCCACAAACACTCTCTAGATTAATTTACAATGACAAAATGACAGAATTAGTGCAGAAGTGTTGCTAAGAATCACAGAATGCTTGAGGTTGGAAGGGACTTGATTTTGTCAAACCCCACTGGCCAGCAAGACCACCTCAAGCCAGTTGCCCAGGACTGTGCCCAGATGGCTTTTGAATAACTTCAAGGATGGAGCCTCCACAGCCTCCCTGGGCAACCTTTTGGGAGTGCTCACTCACCCCCACAGTGAAGAAGTGTTTCTTGATGTTCAGAGAAGTTTCTGTGTTTTAATCTGTTCCCATTGCCATTCTTGACCTCCTGGCAATATTTTTGCCTAATGCAGCCCAGGTTACCATTAGTTTTTCTTGTTGTGGATTTCACCAAGCTGGTGACATGGCTTGTCTGAAGCCAGTGGAAAGAACTCTAATTTTTGCTGGGTTGGGGTTTTACTGCTGATCAGTTGAGTTCTGGGTTAATGCCTGTGAGTGACAAGATGCCTGTTCATAACAGGGTGACGTGCTTGACAGCAAAGGGTACAAGAATAAATTCCTGTTCATTACTGCTGGGAATGGGCAGTCAGAGAGTGCCATACAAATGTTAGAAAGATGGACAGGACTTAGTGACTTTCAAGAAGCTTGAGTGAAAAGGTTTTCATAAAGATAAGGAACAATGTGACTTGCAGAGTGACAGCTAAGGACCCTATTTAGGACTTTCTCTTGAAAGGCTGATCAATACCTAGAACAAGAGGGGAAAAAAAAAAGAAACCCAAGCAACAGAACAAAACCCCAAAGTAACCATATCTGAAATCTAGCTCTTATTTTCTGAAGCTCATCATCTGACATGAGCTTTTTGTGGTTCAGATTTTCACTGCATGTCACTGATTAGGTTTATAGCCAATTGTTTTTTATGTACTTACTTTTGTAATGACAGAAAAAAATTTAATTATCTTGTTGTAAATATTTGGCTCCAGATCTTGTTCTTTGTGCTTTGTATGTCACAGTTGGAGCTTGACCTATTTTTACAGAATGTTTTTTCAACATCTATTTCTGTCCAGATTCTATGACTACATATGTGAATATATTACTATGTATATTGAATATAAAAAGTTATTAATTTTTTAATGGTGCCTGAAACAATAATTCTGAAGAATGAACTATTCTTATTTATCTTAGTAGATAAAATCTGAAATCTAATAATGTAATTGTTATAATTGGGTCTACATTAGTTAATAGCAAGTTGCTTTTAATAAAAAAATACTAAACACAGAAACATTTAATAGTTTTAAAACTTAATTACAAATATGTTTGATTTGTTTTCCCTGCAGAAAATGGGAAAATTCAGGGATATAAAATCCTACTGTTATTAAATTAATGGAATTGTCTATTCTTGTTTTTTCTCCTGATTCACTATCAAAGGTGTGAGCTTGGACTGAATTTGTCTTGAGCTTTGTGACTCATCCTTATCACTGATTTGACTTCCCTACTATTTTTTGATTTCTTGCCATCTTTTTTGATCAGTCACTGCTTTTTGTCTCTGTGTTGCCACACTGTACCCTTTTTGCTGCAATTGTCTTGTCTGAGCTTCAATAGGCAAGGAGTTATAGCCAGAGTTTTTCCAGCTGGTAGTTTGATAACGTGATAGTAAATGATGTCTCACTGTAGCTGCTTCTTTTATCACCTTTTCTGCTGCAGTTGCACAGGAAACCATAGGGGATTCCTCCCTTTCACTTAGGAAGTGAGATCAGGAGGAGACCTAATACCTCCATTAACTTCACTGTTCTGGTGTGGGCACTTGCTTCATTGGTGCATGCTGTATGTGATGCTATAGGGAGCTGCCTTTTTAAAAGGAAAAAAAAACCCACCAAAACTGATGCCAGTGGTTTTGGTTTTTTTTGTTTTTTTTAATATTATTTTTCATGACAGCAACTTGCCAGTAGAGAGTCAGGAAAGGAGAACAACTTGGTCTTGCCTAGCCTTAAGATTCCAGTCTCAAGGGCAGTAACTAGCAGTGATAGCAGAAGGGTCCCAGGGATTCCATTCCCCAGGTCTGCTGCACTTCTCCACTGTCAGTCCTGCTGAGCTGCCAGGTGCATCCCTTGCAGCTTGTAGACACAGCAGGAATTTCTCTGTTCATACCTGTGTAGAGCAGCTGATGCTGTGAGAGCTCATTCTGGAGCTCAGCTGAAGTGAGGCATGGATGGAGAGGCTAAATACCAGCAAAGACCATCTTGGTCTTGATTTACATTTTGTACAACTATTTCAATATGTATATCTCAAGATGGGATTTCTGCTTTGCCATATCTTTGAAGGACCTGATTTGTTGAAATTTGGTGATCAGTAATTTTGGAGAACAGACACATTTGAATAACTGCAACAGAGCAACACATGACACTCAGAAGTGCTGGTTTTCTATTTGCTGTGTTTGTTTGAATTAAAAAACATCAGGGAGTTGTGTAGAATATGAAATAAAATGAGTACAGTTCAGATTTGCATCAAGCAGGAAGATGGTCTTTCCCAAAAGCCTGGAGTGAAATTCTTTAGTTCCTTCAAATATTTGGAAGAAAACCAACTATTCTAGGAGACAACATATTGGGAAATAATACTGTAGAAGTCCAAGCATAGAGCTATTCAAGTGGATTATTTTAGATTTGATATCTTGATGTAATTTAACTTGCAGCCTGCTATTTTACCAGTGTTCTTACTAGATCTTTCCATTTTGAATTTATAAATTGAAAATTAATTATCCTTGTCATTGCACATGTTTTCATCAATGTTATTTTTTAAAATGTTGTTTATTTTCAGAATGGAGTTCTGGTAAAAGTAACAGAGACTTGTCCACCATTGAACTGCTCAGAAAAAGATCAGGTTCTTCCAGAGAATCAATGCTGCAGTGTTTGCAGAGGTAAGCCAGAGCCTCTGCATGCTTGGAAGGAATGTAAGTTGCTGATTCAATGAGTGGATGCACTGGAAGAGGCAATTCCTTTTTAATGAGAAGTGAGACACCTTTATAAACCTGAAACTCTAAAATTAGCTTTCAAGTAAACCCAGTCTGTCATATTCCTTTGGGTAGGAGATTTACCAGAGACAAAGCTGTAATTGCTCTGAATTAGAGAATGGGAGGGAGAAAAGAAAGAGTCTGGGGGAGAAAGAGCCCAGTATCTCTTAAGGGTTTCTATTAGGAAGAAGTTGCATTTGAAAAAGGGATATTTATATTGCTAAAATTTGCAGCTGCACTGAGCATACAAGGTTTTGGAAATGGTTTTAAAAACTATTTAAAAATCACAATAATGTTTAGATTCTGCTCTTTGGAGGCTGATTGAGATCTGAGCTCTGTCTCAGGACTCATTTAATTATTAAGCTGGAGAATTACAGAAAACAAGCCAGATGAACAAAATAGCTGAAATGTTAGTTGAGAAAATCCCCTTAAGTGAGGAAAAAGCAGGTATCAAAAAGCACCTCAGAAATTTCAAGCAGGAGATGTACCACATGAGCATCAGACATTTCCAGGCTTAGATGGTTACTGGGGGCTGCTCGGCTGTTTTTTCTTGCCTGGAGGTGTATTCCTCCAGTGTCATTGTAGAGGTCAATGAAGGGACTCTGAATCTCTCCTTTAACCAGTAAATATTAATAAATAAGTATGCACAGTTCAATATTTACTAAGGCCTTGAACTTGTGAGCATATGCACATGGTTGCAGGGGCTGGAATGTTTGAGTCTGCTTGCTGGCTCATGTTCTAAGAATATACACATTAATTTTTTAAGCAGTTTCCAGAAACATCTGTAACTATTTAAGCAAGCAGTAAATGTTGCTGCTTTGTCCCTCAGAGAGCTGGATGTCTTAATGATACTTCTTAACAGATGGCTCAGTTTGATGTAGTGCAGTGCTGAAAAAATTGTCTTCATTACTTAAAAGCATCAGAAATCTGAAAGCTTCAAAGTTGTTGAAAGACAAGTTCTGTAATTAGTCAGTTCTATATTATTGTTAATGATAGGTACTCCTTTTAGATATTAATCCCCAAACTGGTTTTATTATTTATAAAATAACTTGAATATTTATAATTGTGTGATGGTCTCAGGAAGCTAAGGAAGGAATTGTGCTTTCAGTTCTCATGAATTCTGATCTGTGGTGCTTTCAAATTCATATATGCAACTTCCACTTCAGTTCTGCTTCAGCTGACTGCTAAAGCAGTCCCACCCACTTTTCTATTTCATCTTTGCTTTTTGAAATTCTTTTGAAAATTATGCTTCAAGATGTGATTAATTTTGTCAACTTTACAAAGGCATAAGTTGATGCTGGCACTCCTAAACTGCTTTTTATATCTTAAAGGAGAATATATCCTGCTTGAAGCTTTTGTTTCAGTTTCATGCACCTCAAAGTGGCAGTATGTAATTTTATCACTTGTAGAGTGATGGTGTTAAAAATGGATATTTATTTAGAATTCTATATCTGGTATCAGTTGTATAATGCAAACAGGTGCCCTGTGACATGACAAGGAGCCCATAGCTTCTGTCCTGTTCCATGCCAACAGGTCCTCTACTGGGAAAGGACAGAGTGCTTCTCTGGTTTGGAATAATGATCTCTTTTGGAGACTGTGTTCAACTTTTATTGTACAAGCAAAAGTAGTGAGGAAGAAATACTTTAGTATTGTTCTGAGTCATCAGAGTGCTTATTGGAAGCCTACATGGATCACTTGCCCACCATGTGCAAGTTTCCCATTATTAGTATTGATGATACAAATCAATCTTTGCATTAGCCCTTAGCTAGGCCTTTAGTTAATCAACATTTTCTAATAATCTTAAATGAGAACAGTAATTTGATATAAACTTTTCTCAGGACATACTAGTGACTGGTAGGTTCTGGTTTTGTATCAGCCTGTGCTTCCTTTAGTATCTAGTTGTGGAAACAGAAAACTTAATCAGAATTTCATATTCTGCAGAATTACAGGATACCTTTGCTGAACTGTGTGAGGGTAGGAGGTTTGCAGCTTGCATTTTTTTTTAGCTGGAGCAAAGGAATTCTGATTTAATGAAAGGATAAATGTAGGGGATCAAGAGAAGGAAAAAAACCAAAGAGCAATATGGAAACTTTATGATGGTGTGGTATGAGACTGTATCCTCTTCAGGGATCACTGCAATCTCTAACACAATAATAGATAAGTGCCTAAAATAAAATAGGGTATGCAAGGAAAAAAAAACCCATATATCTGTGATGTTTATGTTGATGGAAATTGTGAGTCAGCAAAGGACCAAATTGAATACTGAAATGTACACAGCTGGTGGGCTTCCTAGATATTTATTACTCTGTGTAAATGATTAGAATAGAAAAGACAGCAAGGAAATCTGTATTTCTTCAGGCTTGCTTCATGGGTTTATAGTATAGCAAAAGCTAATATGTTGCCAAAATCCACTTTCTAGGTTTCTGTAAAATGATTGTATAAGGAATACAACAAGGCAGATGAAGTATGGAGGAACTCTTCTGTACAATGACAACTTATTTTTTTGATTTGTTGTACCTGCATACAAAAATTTGCCTCATCAGATCTTTGTGTAGGATCTATCCTCGAATGATATGTAGGTTATACCTGTTTTTTCCCTTCATCTGTGCACTTTAATATAAATGTCTGCTTCAGCTCTGTGGCTACTTTATACTTTTCAGCAGGATAGGGTGGTATTATTAAGCTCTCTTTTAGGCTTACAGAATTTTAGTTAATTTTGAAATTTAACAAAGAATCACTGTGTAATAAAATACATGATACTGCTTTTTTGAGGATCACCTTTTTTTTTTACAGCATGCTTGGTACATTTTTTACAGGCCAGGGACAAATGAAATACAAAAAATTGTGGCATAAAAGTGTTTTATTGTTCCCCTTAGCTGTTTTTCTCCTTGCCAAAGACTCTGTATAATTTTGAAAGAGTGGGTTTTTTCCCTTTTGAATGAGTAATCCAAATAAAGTTTCATGAGAGAATTTTTATGTTGTTATGCTCACAATTGCAGGATGTAAGTATAGTCTTAACAGCCCTAGCAGTTTCAGTCATGAAACTCTACAAAAAGAGTAGTCTGAGGAAATAATGAAGTAGTGAGAGCTGTTTGAGTTCTGGAGAAAGCAATTTTTATTTGCTCTTGTGTAATATGGTTTGGCTGATGGATTTAGATTGACTTTTGGGGCTGGTTACCAGGGGTGGAGAGTCCTAGTGATGACCTGAAGTGTGTCATTTACAGCATTTAAATGTGAAAATGGGGCTTGTGTTACCCTTCCTTTTAATGCTTGTTTTTTTTTTTTTTTTAAGGAGGCTTTGATTCCTTCAGTTAGAGGGTGAGAAGGCTCTTCAGTTAGAATATTTCTTCTCTCTCCCTGCCTAGCTATGAAACTGAGTTTGTTTTTTCAGAAATGGAATGTTTCTCATGCATTGCTGTGAGTTATTTCAAGGTTTTAGTTGTATTAAGATTTAATGGACATTGATAGACATGAATTCCTTTATTTCTTAACCTAGTCATAACATTACTTAGGATTTAAAAGAGCTTCAGATCTGAAAAATATTACAAGCTTGTTAAGCTGTGCATTCTAATGCACACACACAATATGTAACGAGCTCTGCATTCATTGAAAGAATTTATGAAGTTTCTCTTTTATATAAAACAACTGAGTTCTGGGACCATGATCTCAGAAGGTGTAAAAACTGCAATTCCAAGTGCTTCATTACTCATGACTCATTAAAAACTGATTCAGATCATGAAAGGGTATAATTGCTAGCACAAATTTCCTGACTCTTCCTATGAGTTGTCCCCTAGATTTGCTTCACACATTTAAGTAGTAACAGTGGGGTTAAATCAGAATAATACAGATTCTTAGTTTGAAATTACCTTTGACCTTTTGAAAAGTGCTGATGCTATTAATAGAAGCATTGTCAGTGTTCAATTTAGAAGCCTCTGAAATGTGAAACAGTAAAATGTGCATTACTAAAAGGGAGCTTCTTGAACAGCAAGAGAACAGGAGTTTTATAGTTTTAGAAGTGAACAGCTAGGGGTATTGTAAGAAGTATAGAAAGCATTACAGATGTTATAAAGAAACCCTCAGAAAATTGGAGGCACATTAGTGATGGCCATAAAAAAGCAGGAAGAGGTGTGGGTAAGATATATTGATTCCAGCTGTAGTCTTGAATGAGTTCTTGCATTCTTCAATCAATAATTAAACCAAATTACCAAACATGTTTGGTATTTAAAAAGCTGGATGGTAGCATAAAACAGCCTGGAGTGCTGTTCTGGAACAACAGATCCTGGGAACTGGAGACTGAAGATGTTGAGAAGCTTGGAAAAATAAGAGCAATATTCAAGTGTTCCAAAAATACAATTTTGGGAATTAACTTTGGAATTAATTTTAGATAATATGCCTTGTTACCTCTAGGCCCTATCCAGTTGTGGAGTTCCTGATGCTGCAGAATTGATAGTTTTATCTCAGTTAGCATGAAATTTATTGTTTTTCATAACTGTTTTTATATATTCATTAATGGCTGCTCTTTAGTCAGAAGAAAGAAGCAGAAAGATAAAAATATTTTCTTAAGAAAAAACAGAGCAAACACTTCAGCACCCTTGATAAGAAGGAGGGTAATGTTATCAGCTATGTTGAAGGAAGGAACAGAGGTCATCAGACCCATCAAAAATCTAAACATACTCTTCAATATTTAATTCCCCTGCTGGTAGTATCTAATTGTATCTTGAATGTCTTGAATGACTTTGAAGGGCTGTTGTGCACATTTATGGCTGTATTTGTATGTGAGGGGAAAATGGTTTCTGACATCTGTTCTGAATGTGTTTATCTGTAATTTTAATTCATGCTCACTTGCCTTGTCATCTGTGTTGTCCTGAAATTAGTTTAGATTATCAGAACTTTTTAAGATTTTGCGTGCTTCTGTCAAATTCTCTCCAATTGCCTCTGTGTTTGGATGTTATGATTCTATTTTAAGCAATTTTTCATATTTAGAGAGGAGCTGGCTGTCTCAGATAAGCCATTGCTGAATGTTTTCAAGTCTCAATTATTCAGTTATTTTCACCTGGGCAGTGGGAATGCATCCCCTCTGCCAGCTGCCAGCCAGGGCTGAGATTCAGAGACCCCACTGCAGAATCCATCTTTGTAGCCATCTGAAAGTTCTATAGACAATTTTACACCAAAGAATTAATAAAAATCAGAAATTTGTATTATTTGTCATTCTGCTTGCTTCAGGGTAAGTAATTGCTCCCATGAATAGATGGATAATGAACAGATTTATGTTTAAATCAATGCTTAGGTCTCCCCATGTTTAGTCAGGAATATGAGTTTGATCCTCAGAGTCAGTTGCCCTGTTTGTATTCCTGTCTTGCAGAATAAGAAACAATTTAGCTAAATAACAATTAACAATTTAGCTAAAAATAACAAATTAAAAAAAAATAACAATTTAGCTAAATAAATAGTAATTTATTTAGCTAAATTAGACATTGACTCGGGATTGTTAAAGTTAAGAAGAACACAGATTATTTTTTCACATTACAATCCAAATGTGAGGTGGCTTTTATTTGCTGGAAAGGAAAAGCACTCAGGCACAATATGAACTAAAATGAAGTAGATTGCACTTCAGTCCTTCCTTTCCTCCAAAAGCTCAGTGTCTAAGAAATGCAAGAACTGCACCTCTTTGCTCTGAGTCTCTTGGATCCTTTGAAGCACTTAATGTGCATTTTTACTGCAGAAGAAAAGTCTGGAAAAGCTTCTAATGAAATTATGTGAGCTTAGTCTGAGAGGGGCACGGGGAACCCTTACTCTTTTGTACCATCAAGTACATTTTTTTTTTTCCTTCTGGTTAGTCTTAAATTACATTTGTTTTGTAAAAGCTTGGTAACATCCAGTGTTGGAGCACCAGGCATGCTCTTAGGAATAGCTTCCACTTTCCTCTCATGGAGATACTGAACAAATTTTCTGAAATGCTTTTGGGAACTGAAGTTGAGTCACTTTTAGTCAGCGTTTTCAAAGGTAGGAAGCAGTGTTTCACATCTTGTATAGTAATAAATGCCAAATCTAGAGTTGTAGTAGGTGTTCTATCTGTGTGTTCCTAATTAGAAGAGAACAATGTGAAATTCCTTAGAGCCTCTGATTACAGAACTGGAGTGTTATTTTTTTTTTTCTTTCTTTTATGCTCTTTTAACAGCTTTCAAGCTTGAAAACATAAAGGGTCTGCTTATAAGTGGAGAGAGACAGTTCACATTTGAATTGATAAGGGAACAAAAGCAATACAGGTTTTTCCAGAGAATTTTTAGCCAAAAGTGACAGCTGTAGGGGCACAAAATAAGTAGTTTGAGTAGTCATTGGATCTACTGATGAATTTCAAAGGTGAGAAGTAAACAGTGAAGAATTCTTTGGGTTCTGATGTGATGTTGAAAACTAATCAGTGGCTCGTGCTTGGGAGAAATTCCTCTGCTAGAGAAGAGGAACTGAGCTGGGGCTTGGGATTTGTCATGGAAGTCAACCCTGGAAAGGCTGAAACTCCTTTGTCTAATTGTAAGTGTTAAACATGCTGTGAACTGATCACAAGGTGAAATGTTGAAAGGATCGAAGGTTTTGCTTTGGTGCCTCAAGTTATGTGAGTTGTGACTGAAACAGCTGAGAAAGGTAAAACAATGGTAATGGGTTTGAATGAGAGGCAAATATAAATAAATAAATGTAAAACACCCTAAGACAGTAGTAACAATCCACACTAATTGAAAATGTGGGGGTTTTATGTAGCTTAACACACTTGGTATATTCCATTGGTTCTGAGTAGTAGTATCTACCAATAATAGTGAATATAAAACTAGTATTGTAGATGAATTCAAAGGAGAATTATTATTCTAAAGGAGGAGATAGGCCAGGATATTATAGTCTTAGGGCACACAGTGATAAAGAAAATATGAAACTTGTTGTCTCTTGGATATTATCTAGAACACCAACAGAAGAGTAATCCCACTTGGGGGAGTATAAATGAGATACTGAATGAATAACTCTGGGGAGATGGGTTCCAGGGTTTAGTTTCCATTATAATTACAAAGACAAAAAAAAAAATAAAATCAAATATGGTGATTGCACAAATGGCTAAAGGCACTGTAACTGCACCCTTTTTTTGCCAGTATAAAATGTACCCAGGCTTGACAAGGCTGGATCTGGAATACTTGAGTGTTTTTTATCAGACTGTGAAATGCATGAAGACTAGAAAGGGGTTGTGTACTTTTCATTAGTGGAGTTGATTCTTTTTTGCAGACTGGGTGACAATGAAGGATTGAGCCACCTGAACACAAGCAGTATGCTCTGGTTGTTAATTTGAAGTTTAACATGGAGTTGGACATTAACAGTGAGGAAGTGTTGTCCTTGATAGCAAGTGTTGCATTTTTTAAAAAATGACCTCACAACCCAATGTCAGAGGATCAGAGTCATAAGTTGAAGTGCACTAAAATGAAGAAATCTGAGATTTAAGTTAGTAGAGGACTGAAGTGTGTTTAGAAAACCCCCCAGTGAACAAAAGCATCAGGATAACCCTTTATTTTTCTTACTGTAAAGGAAAACTATAAGTAGTATTAACCAAAGGTTTTCAAAGGTCCTTAAAGAATGTCGAGGCAAGAAATATGAATCTGAATCTGGTGTTTAGATATTCTCTCCTGACTGAAGCTAGTCATACAAATAAGTTTTTGAACAAAATGGCTTTACTGAGAATGAGATGATGAAGGAATCAAAAACCCCTGAGTGCAGCAGATACAATTATAGAGGCAATTTCTGGAATGCAGTATGCTGAAGTATTTCAGCATAATACAGTCAGTACAAATATTAAACTTCAATATCTGAAATAAACGTTTGTTTTTAATCCGAGGTCACGTGTTCCTTGTATTTCAGGTCATAACTTCTGTGCAGAGGGACACAAATGTGGTGAAAATTCAGAGTGCAAAAACTGGAACACAAAAGCTACCTGTGAATGCAAGAGTGGCTACCTTTCTGTCCAAGGGGACTCTACTTATTGTGAAGGTAAAATATTCAAAGGGCCTTAAATCCCTATGCAAAAAGAGTATTAAATCAATGGCTGATGAATGAATTTCATTGCTAAGTTCAGTTTCATGTTGGTGGATATCACATGGGCCCTTTTTACATTCATAAACATGGATTGAAGGGTACAAGTGTCCCTGAACCATTCAGATTCTATCTGTGGGCCTCCTTCATTGCTGCAGTTGTGCCTTGGCACAGCATGGTCATGCTGGCATTACAATTTTCCAAATGACATTTTCAGACATAAACACCTGGCTTTTAAAATGTTTTTTTAAAGAACAATATCTTTACAAGATGCATTAATTTAGGAAGTGGGAATTCTGCTGACATCTGTGAGAAAGGTAGGTGTGAAGGTGTACTGAGGCTTCAGCATAGAAGTTATGATCTGTAGTCCATCTAAAGTGCTTCTGTGGGCCAGGTACTTTGCTGAAATGATTTTCTTATGATACAGAGGAAACTTATTTCTCAGAAGAGTGGAGCTGAGGTACTTCTGTTGATGTATTATGAGGAAAAAATACAATGGGGCATTATCCTTTTTGTTTCTCAGTTATTCATGATTATGTTGTATTGATGAATCAGCATCTACCACATTCCTTCCTGACTTTGAATTGTCAGTGGAGTGGTTTTTTGGTTTGGTTTTTCTTTTTTTTAATGCCCTTGCATGTCAGTCTGCAATATCTAATCTTTTGGCCATCGTAGGAAGTTTTTGAACTACTTTGTGAAAAATATTTCCCCAGATTCTGGTGATGGAAGGGAGCTGGCATTTTTGACAAGCTGTTAAAATATACTTCAAGGACTGGAAGATGGGATGAAAGGAAAAAAAAAAGAATTGCATGGACTGGGCTTAAATGATCCTGCTTTCATAAAAAGACTTTTTAATGTATAAAAATGAACAGGGCTGCTTTAAATAGCAGTTTATAAAACTGTTCAGTAAATTGCAACTACAAATCTTATAATATTTAGTCAGCTCTATGCAAAACCAAACTTCTGAAGGGTTCTATATGCTTACTTTCAGTGACTGGGAAACCAGTTTACACATTTCTATTTCAAGATGAGCAGCAGATAGATGTATTTAGAGAAACCTTTTTTCCAAATTAACTGAGAGAAGAGATGCTTTATAGGTAATGCAAGGACTACTCAGAAATCAGAAGGCAATAACAAGGCTCTTTAATGGATACGATACAAAATCCAGTAAATGTTCTTTTTTTCCATTTTAAATGAAATCAGTGTTTAGTGTTTTTACCTGGTATTTACCTAAAGACCTAATATTTATCCTACAGGACCAGACTCTCCTGTTTTTTCCTCTATGGAAAAAATATAAACATTTTTTATGAAATAATTTTGGAGATGTTAGCAGTGCAATAGTGCTAGAGGCAGGAAAATGAAGAGCTTCTTGAATAAATCATAGGGAATTGCAGCATGTCTGGTCTATGTGTTAAATTTCAGAAAAGCAAGTGAAATCCCTGACTTCTGTGCATGTGGGGAAACATGAGGCAACAGAGCAAACACAGCTGCTTTTGCTGCCTGAGACCATGGGATAGATGAGAGAGAGGTTTTCTGAATGCTATGAAATTATAAATTTGCTGGAAGGAGAGGAGCTCTTAGGAAGCAACACAGAGAAGAGAAAGCTTTTTAGCAGGGGGAAGCACAGACTGACAAATCGATTAGCCAAGAGGAGGCTCCTTTCAGCCCTGTGAAGAGCTTCCTTTCATTCCTCAGAACAGCCCCTTTCTGAACAAGTTCTTTATATGCCTCACCCTATTTCTCTCCTCTGTGTTTGATCTGCTGAATAGAATCATTTAATAGCTGGCTGTATAATGTTCTTAAATGCAGGGTGAAGTGATTTAAGTACATGAAGTCAAAGGCAAGTATCTGAAGGTACAATTTATCAGGATGCTGCTGTAGTATAGGGGTAGATATTGGATTTTTAATTTTTTTTTTTTCAAAATTTTGAATTTCTGTGTGTACTGTGAGAGAACTGAATACACAAGACAGGTGAACAATACATAAGCATACAAAATGCCTGTGGAAACAAGGAGGATCTGTAAGATCACTGTTTCCTTTGAAGTAGTCAGGTTAAACTATTTCATACTCGTGATGCTACTGGTAAGAAGCACCTTAGTTCAGAGTGCACCATGAGATCATTCACCTGGAGCTTTCCAGATTTCTCATCTCTTCCAAAGTACTTGAAGTAATCGTGCATGTGAATTCTGATGGAGGGTATTTTACCTTACCTGTGTTTTTACTGTTATTTCTGCTTGCTCTTATCCACACAGTTCTACTCTGTTGGGCCTTGTGGCATAATTTTGATCTTTTAAGGTCTCTGAAGAACTGTGTTTGAGTCTGCTTTGATTTTCACATGTGGAATAAATGAAAAAAATTCTAACTTTTGTCAGAGAATCGGCATGAGCAGATTTGTAAAATAAATAGCAAAAACCAGAGAGGCTTTAGCTGTTCATTCTCAGTAACTGCTTTTCAAGTAGCTAGCAACTCCTTATGTCAAAATATGCATGGAGGGTACCCACTGCTGTATGTATTCCATTTTAAAGTAACACAGATGTGTTTAGGAAAGTCAGTTTTTCAAAACAAACAAGTAAATGAAGCTTGTAATAAATAAAGAAGATAAGCTGAGATTTTCTGTGTTGTGTAAAAGCAATGTATTTCACTTAAAAACAGAAAAGTTGAGGGTTTTTTCAGGCATAAGTAGAGCATTCATCATTTGCAGAGCTATGTGTAGAGCTGTTCCAATGAATCAAGTTGACTGAGATTTAACTGCTGATGTGCAAGTGTTGAACCAGCATCTGTTTCTCTATCACATGTGGATGGGGAAGTTCTGGGAATCACACAAGTAACTGGAGAGTCCCAGGTGTGCTGGGGACAAGCATTAAACTTGGAGCAGCACGTGTATGCTTGGAGCTAGGGATTTTTTTTGCACAGGATGTGAGACCACCTGTGCTGAGGGCTGGAAGTATCATACATGGGGTTAGTTGCAGATGGCAGAGTAGTTGAGTGGCAAAAGCAGGAGTGAATTTGAGTCTGTCTCCTGCTGATCTTTCCAGACACATTATTTGATGTGTACAGCAGACCTGCAAATACCTGGAAGGCTGCTTCAAAGCAAGAAAACTCTGTAGCCTGTGGCTACTTCCCAAGTACTAATAGGACAATCTGCATGATGCAGAGTAAGAGACAGGAAAGTGTCAGCACATAGAGAGTCTGAAGCTCAGAAATGGAATGAGAAAAATCAAACCAGATCAGCTGAAAGTTAGGCTTGTAGTTGCTAGTGTGATTATTCTCACTTTCTAGATGCCAACAGGCAAACAGCCATCTCTTCTGAAAAGGATTTGGTGATTTTTCTGCTTTGTACTCCAGGGTGAAGAGCAAAAGCAGAGTAATTGTTTCCTACCTATTTCTGTGGGGATATATTCAAGTAGTATAATCAGTGTCACCTTTGTGTTGTTAAAAGAATCAAATGCTTTTATATTAAAAAAAAAACTTCCAGTTTTTGTCCTGACAGAATGCTCTAGAACCACTGGTGACTTCCATTCAGGAGGACCTTGACAACATTGCTATTTCCCTTCTGTGCTCTTGAAACATTATTTTAATTTGCTGAGAAGAACTTGGGTGACATTTTTGACACGAGCAACAAGCTCTGAAATACCAGGCAGCTTCAGAAAACCTGATAATCTTGTAGCATAAGGAAGAGTTAGGGTGATTTGATGGGACTGGCATACAATGTGGCTTCTGTAATGGTTCTGGAGATGAGAGGGGTTCATCAAGTTTATATCTAATGACTCATCACTTGGACTCATCACTTCATGTATGTAAAAAGCTGTTTACTGTGCAGAACTTTTCATGAGCAGTTTAAACTGAAGAAGAATAAACTTCAGAGCAAAAGTCAAGCCACTGAATTCCCACAGCTGATCTTTTTCTTGCTGTATAAAATCAGATGAATTTTGTTGGATTTTCGACTCCTCCTCAGTAGTGATTTTGTTGCAGCTGTTCTAATTTCTCTGTATTGTGGTTTGGCAGATGACATTAACATTATGTGGTACCATATAAACCTTCTGTGTAGCACTGATGTATGACTGTGGTTTTGGCTGGTGTCCATAGACTTGACTTCTGGGTCAGCTTTTAATGATAATCCTTCTGTCTGCTGCCCTCCCAGAAATCCTGCTTCACAAAGGTCTGTTTTCTACAATTGCTCTGCTCTGGATACTGTATTAACCTTATGTTCTGTGCTGCATAGGTGTACATATATATATACATAACTTCACATCAAATATTTCCTAAAATTACCTCAAGTTAACAAAATGACACAAATGCTGATTTGGATGTTCATTGTAAATACAACATTTTATTCTCTATGCTTATAAACTGCAGCAAAGAGGAGGGCAGGGAAAGAATCTCAAAATATTTCAGTATGTAAAGAATACTTTGCTCTGTGGCAAAGGCTACCTCAACAGGAGCAGTTCAGTTGGAAACAAGTCCTCACATGGAGACTTAGAAGAAAACAACCCAAAACTGAACAAAACCCAAACCAAACACCTTTGTGGATGTAGAATCTTGTCTATTTCCCAGTCTCTGTGTTTCTCTGTTTTGGTTTGAATTTTACTGAATAAAGGTAATTGATAAGGGACAGCAAAATAATATGACAAAAATCTGCAAAGTAGAAAAGTAAGCAGACTTCTTATATAGTATGAAATGTTTTATTTCCCCCCATTTTTATTTATTGAATGTTATTGAAAGCTGAAGAAGGGTGTTGTATAAAATATTCACCTGCATATTTAAGTTTTAGAAAGATAATTCCTCCCAGTCTGTAAGATTTGTGGGAGAAAAATCAATTTCATGTAGATTAGTTGTCTCTGAAAAAAATATCTTACAAGTACATTTTTCTACCTCTACTTAAGGAATTTCTTCTTTGTACCTGACATTTTGGTGGCTAGGGAAAAGAGAAAAAGTTAGAATGGGATTTGATTCAACTAAATGAAATCAGTACAAAAATATGTATGGTGTTTATAAAGAGAACTCTTTTATTGATGTTAGTCGATTTGCTGACTCTTGCAATATTTTTAGTACATAAGTTTTTTTCAAAAGAAATATCTTGCCATTTTTCCATTTAGTCTGAAAATAGCCTGTTCTCCATAACTAGAGGGTAAATATCAGAATACCCTTCAGGTATACTTGAAGTTTTTTCGCTGTCTGTTGTTCTTAGCACTTTCTTTTAATTTCCTCCTTTAATTTCTAGATTAGAAACCTCAGTTTTCGTTTTCACTATTGATTAATTACATTTTATTCACCTAATTTTTTATCGATTCTGTTGAAGTTGTTTCTGTGTTTATATCTTTCCCTTAACTCCCTCCCTGAAGCTGTGTATTCCTCACACCAGCTGTCCCTGGAGCCATCCCTGTGTTTCAACAGTAAGAAAAGATTTTCTCTCTAATCACAAGCTTAAGAAAATGTTTGAAAACCACTAGGATGAAATTTGCAACGTAAACTGCTTTTTGTCTCTCATCTTCCTTAGGATTGTTTACTTCTCATCTTCATTTTCATTATTTTGTTCCTTAATTCATGTGACTCATATTTTCCCTTCAAGCTTTCACCAGAGAATGCATCTGTCCATATTGGTAGCTATTAGTGCTGAGATAATGATATGAATACACAGCAGCAGCTCCAGACATGACTGTGAGTTAGTGGTAGCTCAGAGACATGCTGTGTTGTGCAGAAAGAGAGATGGATCTAATTTGCAAAGAGTTTGCACTGAAAAATTACTGGTTGCCTGAGGGCTGGCTCTAGGTCTAGGCAAAGCAGGCAGATTCCTGGAGCAGCACAAACTTCCATCCTGGCAGGCTGCCCAGGTGCTCTCTCTGCTTTCCACCTTCAGGGCCCAAGATGAAAGGCTTGGTGGTGCTCCTGCTCAAGGGAGAGATTGTAAAGTAGGACATCACTAGAACATCACGGTGGATGTTCAAGAAGTTGCTGTTGCCATTTCCACGTTTTCTCTTTCCTCAGGTCTTTGTTTCCTTGCTTTCCAGTCCCTCATCCCTAAGGCAATAAAAGTAAGTTTTGTGAGGATTTGATTCAGTGCTTGGTGAATGTGCTCTCAGTTGGCTTGTGTGGGATGTTGTGGCAGCCTGAAATTTTTGCTGATGCATTCCTGTTTCCAGGAGAAGGAACAATCCTGATTATTTTCTCTCTGTGAAGGTCTTCCTGACCTCTAGAATATGGGCATTGTTTTCCGTTGTTTGCTTCCTAGTCAAAAAGGGAAGAATTTTGCAGTGCTTGTATCAACTTGTAACTTAACTGACAAAAAGGAAAATCAGGCAAGTATGTGGGAAGATCAAGATTATTTTGAGATACAAGTGGAACCAACTATTAGGGTGATTCAGACTTTTAAGACACCAGTCTTAGAGGTCTCAGTTTCATGCACAAGAATTACTTTTCAGTTAAGCACTCTGCTCCACTGGAATTATAAGGGCTATTTAAAACCCCCCATGTTTGTGTTTGTAATGAAAAGTTTCCTCCATTTACTTGGATACAAGTGACATTGATGCTAACCTTTGAAGGTCAGGCCTTATACTCTCTTCTGAAGCTTGCTTGAACCTGTAACCCCTTAGGTGACTTTATTTACTTCTTGCCTTTCAGTCCAGCTACCTGAATCAGTGCTATTGTGAAAAGGTCAGCAGCAATCTGAAGTGCATTCAGTTTGTGAAAGAATGTAAGGCCCAATTTCCAGAGTTGCTTTTCTGTGTGAATCAATTCAGAGCCTGGCACTGCCACTGTGTGCTTTTCATCTCAAGATTTTTCTGTACAAACAGTAATAGCAAATTTGGCTAAAACATGACACAACTTTGTGGCTGGTAGGGCAGCTGATGCTTGACAACACAGGAGTTGCAGTGCACTAACATAGCTTTTAGTAATTATCACCTTGCTGTTTATACTGTCCGTTCTATCCTACATAAAAGACCACGGAACACTGGATGTTGTCAAGACATTCAGCTTTTGCCACGCACTGGTTTGGGTTGCCAGGAGTACTTGGGTTTCTGTTGTGGTTACATGGGGAAAGTGGCACTGTGAGTGCTAAGAGATTGTGTCAGCTCTTCCTTGGTTAGTATTGGCATTATTGGGGATTCATTAATGTGTAAGAGATGATTAATGTGGAGGAGAACTGAACCATCCTCTCTCATTAAACATTTGGAAACAAATGCATTTCTGTTCCAGGTGAGTAAAGTTATTTTTCTCTTAGTTAATGCAATATAAATAACTGAAGTGCAGTTCTATCTATTTTGCACGTTGCATAGATCTTAAACTAATAGGGAACAATGGTAAGAAAATTGTGTCTTGGGCTGCACAGGAATGCAATCAGTATAAATTCCTGAGTTATATCAATTGTGGGTTGTTTTTTTTTTTTTTTCTTCCAATTGTAACATGTAAAACATGTAAGTTTTAGCCATAATCTCCTTTGTATATAAATAATTCCCTGGAAGGTTCTCCTTTATTTTAATTGATTCTAAAGTGACCAACTCGAGACCTGTTCCTTTAATGTTATTACAAAAACAAGGAAATTCTATTTCATTTTCTTCACAGGCTTAATCTGACCCCTGTGAAACCAGTGGGCATATTGAATTCTCAAGAATTTGTGATGCTGAGAAAATCTGAGCCAGCCACAAAGTGTCAGGGCTAGAAACTGCAAGAAAATTAGAAGTCTTGAGGGAGAAGCAACCCAAGTATTTTCTTGGATGAGTTCCTGTTACAGATGATAACTCTCTATCCTTCAAAAGAAATACTTAAAGGAGACTGAGGATGACCCTTCTGGGACCAGAGAATTGAGATGCAGTCATCATACCCTCGTTCTGATCTCAGGATACAGGGAGCATGAGCTGTCTATTCCCTTTCAAATTGAAATAGTTGAAAAAATCTTTTTGAATCTCTAACCTAGTTGATTGGTGCACTTTCTTTGACTTAGGTCTTGGAGAAGAATATTACTTGAGTTAGAGAGATAGTGAAATTTTTTTGTTCTGACATAAAAATAAGCATCCAACAACCAGCATAAAAGCTGGCACTGTCATTCCTTGAAATAGAAATAAAGCTGCAGGGAGGTATTTTGGTTCATAGATACAAAGACTGTATAATCTATTAAACTGTTTGGAGCTACAGGGGATAAACTGAGTTAGGGCTGTCTGAACTACAGCCTCATCAGATGCTCTTCTTTGATATTCCTGATCAGGGCTATGTTTAAGCCCAAGGGGAATTTTGATAGAACATATGTCAGTTGTATGTCTTATCACAGGCTGGCTTTCTGGAGTGGGGAATATTAGATTGTTGCTTGACTATATCAAGAAAAAAGTTTTGCTGCTTGAAAAAGCAGAGAATGATTTTGTTGAAGTTGTTTAACCAACAGCAGAACTGAACTGCCCTGAAATGCTTAGCTGAATTGCAAGAATCATGTGATATATTAGGCAGGCAGACAGGATAACAGCCTATATATATATATATATATATATATATATATATATATATAAAATTTACTTAACCTGATTCAATGTGCTTGTAGTCATTCACGAAGTACTTTTGGTTTGTTTTTTGCTAATTTTATACTTAGCCTTCCTTAAGAGATTCCACTGGAGTTTTAGGGTAGCTATACTATTTCCTTGAAGTCTCTGGAGTTTTTTTCTCAGTCATGATTAGATCTGTCAGGAAGTGTGTGTATATATCACACAGCATGGGAATAGAGGAGTTGTATATACTTATAGAGGCATTTATATATTTCTACAGTGCTTGAGACTTGTGTTTTCAGACACAGGCTATCACTGTGATAGGTGTTATTCAGCTGTATAATAAAAATAGGGTTTGTTTTCAGGGTGGCTTTATAACCTACATGTAAGACAAAAGACTGTATTTTAGGTGGGAGGAAAAAAAATGGCAATGTGGTTTGAAGCTGAAATCTGAGAACAGCTTCCTTTTTGCTTAAGTAAAATCCTGCTTTAGGTGAAGAGTTTTGATTTCCCTCCCCTCCCAGACTTCAGTGATGTGAGAAGTTGCACTGGTTGGGTTTGGGAGGACTTGCCTGCAGCACCCACCTCCTTGATCTCTCCAGCATTTTTGGGCTCTGCTCTTCTGCTCAGTACACCAGTTAGCTTTGTTGCTCATGAGATGGCCTGAGATAATTATGTGCTGCCCAGATACTATATACTATTTTATATAGTAAAACTATATGTTTTACTATATAAAACTTAATAAAAGTTTTAAGAGCTTTTTCCTGGGAGTATCTATCACTGTAGTGCAAGAGACCCTCAGAATGCAATCCTCAAAAAACAGTGAGGCAGGGATTGTTCTTAGGTTGTAGCTGTGAAGTATTGAACTGAACAACATTCAGCTAATGCAGAGTTTAGCTGAATTTTGTCTAAAATGCAGTGTTCTGTTTTCATGTTTCTCTGCTATGCCAACTCTTTTAGTATTTAACCATCAAGGTTGGCTTGAATGTGACTAATGAGATGTAAGCCTGAGGATAAGTGTTAGTGTGTGGTCAAACCATTGTTCTTCACAGTGGTTGTGTTTTCATTCAATGACTGCACCTCTCTCACACTTTTTCCCTCCATTACCCTTTCACTTTTCCCTCCATTACCCCTTTACCGTAGTAAAAGAATTAGTGATGCTTCTTCATTAACCCCAAGTCACTTTGTATTGAGGAGTGACTTCAAAGGATGTTCATAAACTGAGTGTAAAGTTCCCAAAAAGTGTTGTAAGTTTTGAGTTATTTGTTTATGAAAAGAAGCATTGTCCATAGCTGCATGCATACTCACATTTATTTATACACTGGTATGTTTTAGACTTCAGCTACATCTCTACCTTTAGGCTGTTGTTCATCAGCTGTAATCTTGATGCAATAATTAAACCACCAGAGAAACAAACAAACAAAACCTCATTTTAATGTAAGAGAGCTTATAATGCCCGACAGATAGAAGTAATTAATTTTTGCATGAAAAGCATACAGGGGGAATGCTATAAAAGCTGTGCACTAACCACACTGTGTTGAGGAGGCACTAAGAACACTTGAACTGTATGGAGCTTGCTGATACAGGACACATTTCAGTTTTCTTTTTTGTCCCATTCTAGTTTTTTGTTGCATTAAGAGGCTTCATTTATCACATTTGAGCAAAGCCAGGTTCCTCACCACCTGCTTTCATTGCACTGTTTACTAAAATTTCATTTGCTGCAAATGGTATCTTTCCTTTCCAAAGGTGCCAGTCATGATTTTTCTAAATGTCTCATTAAATTTGATTCAAACGTCAGGTTCTGACTGTGTTGGGCTTTTTTTATTTGTCTGAACAGCTGAGATGTGTGGACTCTTCATAATTTTTCATCCTGTTTTATTGGCTTCTGATTTCAGCTGAGATTTCTGAGAACTTTGCTGATTCCTGTGATCAGCAGATATTTTCTCTGAAGCTTAGGCAAGCAGTTTTAGTCACCAGCTCTACAACTAGAAGTGAATAGTTAAATATTCTGCTTTTAATTGTGCTTGCCTTGCCTCCTCTAGGCAGGCATGTTGGGAGAGTTGAACAGCTATTTACGAGTGGTTTCAGCAGAATACAAACACTTTCCCAAGCCTTTTATCACGATTTTTTGGGCGTTGAAGTTATTTTTTTTTGTGTCTTATTTTTTCAACTGAATGAAAAGCCTTCCTAGTCTTTCCATGGGGTCCTTAAATTCCTCATCCAGTGGAACCGGAGCTCAGTGTGGTCCCACAAAAGCACCAGCTGGTTGCTGGGGCCCAGCATTGATGTGTTGCCACAGTTCCCTACATGCTGGATCCCAAGAATGCATCTCCCAGGGTACCTGGAGTCTGCTCCACAAAGCAATAATGATCCAGTGACTTGCTGATTGCCACAGGGACAGGAGCAGTGCTTGCAGCCAACAGATAAAAAAAAAAAAAATCCCATCTCTGCTGTTTGCAAAGCAGATTAAAAAGTGCAGTTCTCGCAGAATAAATGATACCCTCTTACAAAAGAATATTCCTCTTATAATTGGCCACTGCAGACTTTTTTTTTCCTGACAAAAAAATTAGGCAGAGATTCTATGTGCTAAAAAAACCCAAACCCACGTGGCTCTTTTGAGTCAGTAAGGCAAACTTGAATCAAGTTATCTAAGATTCATTATGACACTTCAATTGCACATCTCAGGTGACAGCCTGGGTCACTGAATGTTAGTTTGATTGAACTTAAAAGTCACATGAAATACTGCTTTGAAGGTCAGCAAATAAGGTTTTTGAGGGAATGCAATATATAGTAAGAAGCTAGTGTTAAAATAATAACTTCCCTGCTGACTGTTTCCTGATGTGGCAGTTGGACTGTAGACATTCTTTGGTTTTTTGATGTATTTCTTCTATTATCAGTGCATTATTTCAGTATTTTAAAACATGAGGGTCTGGAGTTTAGGATCCTTAGCTGGGCAATCTCTGCTTTTGTTCCATCAGAGGACCAAAGGCCTCACAGGTCTTCTAGAAACAAAATTTTTGTATCTAGTAACTGCTGCATTTAAATAAGTTAACTAAGAATATAGTTGTTAAGTCAGTTATGCTGTGTGTTAAATAGTTAAATAAGGACATGCTATATGAGGAGGAGAAAATAGTGGAGTTTTTCTTGCACTGGTTACAGCATGTGATGAAAGCAATTGCAGAGACAATGTCCAATTCTCATGTTAGGCACCAGCTGTCAGTCCTTTCCCCTTGGTGAGGGCCTTGACCATTGGCCTTTTGAGGGAAATTTCACTCTCTCCTGCTGAATCTTTTTATGAGCAAACATTAACCTGTCCAAATTTCAGCTGTAGACAAGTTTGCTCTGATTGTGGGGATGGTGGCCAGGGAAATGACAGTGTGAATCTACTGAAGTGGAGTGACCTAGGCACTCAATGTGTCTGAATGTATTTAGGGAAGGAAGAAGCTGCTTCTTTCTCCTCTACTGAAAAAAAAAAAGAATAAAAGCTGTTGCCTTTTGAGAGAAAGAGGGAGTCAATCCCTAAAGATTATTCAGCTCTTAATCTTCAATTTAAATCCTTAAATTCTCATGACTTCAATGGGTGTTTTAAGTGCTTAAGTAGGAATTATGAGCCTACACACTTTGGCCCAGTGTTCCTATGTGAGGTGGAGGTGTCTCCCTGTCAAGTGGAGTGAGGCTGCTAAGCCTGGGGAAGTGATGGGATTTGAGCTTAACCCTTGCCAATTCATTTTTTGTCAAATAACACAGGCAGTTTCCTGCTCATCAGGCTCACTGATGGGAATCAGTGAACTGTCTTATGTGTCTTATGACATATGAGACCTTGGATATCTAGATTATATTTGAGTGATGAAAGATTTATATGAATGAGTGGTGACCAAGTGAAAGTTTATTCACGTGCTTCTCAGCATTTTGATAGCTGTAGTAACATCCTTGGAAACCTTGTGACCCATCACTATTGATACCAGTGAAAGAAAAGGTAATAGGAAATCCCCTAAATTATAGGGGATTTCTGTGTGCAAAAAAAATTTCTGGTGCAATACTTGACTACTGGCTTTTGGACATAATTGTTCACCCAGGAAAAAAAAATAAAATCCAGTGACAGAGACATAGAAATTCATATCTGTGGGTGTCCTGGCATTTCTTGTCTGAGAAGGTGATGCTTTAATTACCTGCACTGATAGTATAATTGGGGTAGATGAGTATTCTGGTTGGTTATGTTAGAACCAGCAAATAACAAAAATAGCAACTTCATGTTGAAATAGAAGGCACTGGAATGTAGTGTTATGTGAGAAAGAAGGAATTTTAATTTCATCAGACTTTATACTACTTAGCTGCTTTATGGCTCATGCTTCATTTAATGTCTTCATCAAAGGCTGAATAACTTTATATCCTAACTTGAAACAAATTCCAAAAGTAAAATTGAAAACTGTTTGGCTTTCAGTGTTTATAAACTTTGTCATTTGAGTTCTTTTATTCCCTTTGAGAGCAGAGTATCCTTTTCTTAATGCCAAGTTTCAAGAGCTGGATTTAAAAGTGCTATTTTTTACCACCTGCAGAGACTCAAGGTCTTTTAGAAGTTCTCCATTTTTTGTGGATCAAATAAAATGGAATATCAGGGACAATTTCACAGCATGGAGTTCTTGTCTGTGTCATGTTTTACCCATTGCAACAGTGTCTAAGCAGAATCCACATCACTACCTAAGATTTTATGTCTGTCATCACAAATTATCAGCTACACCACTACCTGGGTGGCCTTTCCTCCATAATCAGATCTGAGATTTGTGCCTATGCCAGGATATGTTCTGCCTGCACATCAAAGATCTCTTAGTGTTGAAGTCAGGTCTTGAGGAACTGAATACATTTCCTCATAATTGTTTGCAGCTACTACCTCAAAAGTGTATAGTCTTGCCTTTTTTGAATTGCATTTTATTTTCAAGAATTATCACTCTGATTTGTCAAGACAGCTTTGAATTCTTATGCCCACCAATGTCCTTGTAGTATGTTTGCATTGTTGGCAAATTTTCCCTGTATACTCTGTTTCATCATCTGGGTGCAAACACTGAATATCAGGAGAAACCCTGTAAAATGGTGCTTCATAATATTGAGTTTGATCAGTAAAACCAATACAAGCTTCACACATAATTCAGAAATTCTTTTAGAACACAATATATGCCACCAGGACTCCTTAATTTTTGGTGTCTTGGGATAACTGTGAGGTCCCCAGTGACAAATGAAAGAGGAAGAAGTCTGCCACATCCCACATCACATCATCAATAAAGTCACATCTATGCCAGGGCTTCCAGACACTGTTCATTCTCACCCCAGATTACATTGTATTGACTGTGGTGGTTGCTGTGGAAATCTCCAGGTGATCACTTTATCCTTTGGGAGTTAGAAAGGTGGATGCTCAGCTAATGTAACTCAATCATTGCCTCAGCATCTGCCTCCTGTGCCCCAGTTCAGTCACCTGAGGCAGCCCCTGTGGAGCTTTCAGTGCTGTGATCAGTCCCATTGGGTTACCTGGAGTCACTCAGGTGCTTACAGCTGAAACCAGGGTGAAGCTTTTCACCAGACTTTACCTTTGCACTTTATGACTGTTAAACACTCTGAAGATATTTCTGCTGAATGAAGATATTGCCTTCAAAATTTTCAGCATTGTGGGATCATGGCTTTCTGAACTTCCAGCATTAGGAAAAGCTTTTGTACATGAAACACTAACTAGCTTGTGACTCCTACTACCTGCTGTAGCTCTGACTATAAAAACTCCTTTTGTAAAGGTGCTGAGAAAGCTGGAGCCACCTTTACACTATGAAGAAGCTGTATCTTAATGTGCTTTGTGCCCTTTCAGTTGTTTTGGCACAATGCTGTACATTTCACCAGCACTGCCACTTTCTAGCTTAACCAAGTGCATACCTGAGCAGTTTGGAATGTCAAGCATTGTGTCTCAGAGTAGTTAAAAGTAGAGCAATTACTCAGGATTGGTGGAGATGCTTCAAGCTCTTTCTGCATTCTGAAGCCTGACTGGACTCAGTCATGGCTGTCGGTCATGTCAGCAAGTGCTCTGTATTTTAGATTCCCTTGCACTTCTAATAATGTGTGAGGCAAATAGCACAGCTGCAAATTAAACAGAAGCTGGGCCACATGTGAGAAAAATAGTCTGTTTTTCAGAATGTCTAAAAAGCAGTCGATAGAATTTTTTATACCAGTTCAGTGTTTGCCATCTTGTGTGGCTTATGCTTTTTCATTTATAGATTAAACAAAAAAATCAAAGCATTAATGAATTCTTGTTTCAAGAATTGCATATTACCCGTGAAAATATTGAAATAAAGCTTTCTATTTAATTTTTGGGTTTTATTTTTCATGTATGGTACCTGTTAATAGCAAATGTCCAATAGTATGTGAAATTGGTGTTTTAAAGTAAGATGAAGAAAGAAGACCAGTAAATATTTTACCCACTATAAGTCAATGTTATTCCTGAATGCATGGTTAGAACAATTACTGTTTCACCTTTCCAAAACAAACATACAAAAAAACTTCATTGAAAATAAAGTGGAAGGTGGGGATCTCTAATCAAGTTTAATCTCTTTGCTTCCAGTTTGTTACTTAACAGCATCGGTGTGCACAGTGTTTCCAAATAAGGTTTTAAAGTTAAGGTAAAAGGTGGGGAAAAAGAAAGAAAGAAAGAGCTTAATAAAATGTTAACGTGACAGTGAGTCTGCTAGGAACACAAAAGTTGAATGTCAGTCAGTGACATTCATAAATTGTGAGTTAAAAGCACTGGAAGATTCTGTGGTATCAGAAAAAGAAAGTAATTGGTGTCTGCCATTGTCAGCAGTATTATTTATCTTCAGTATTTTCCCTTTTGTTGCTTGAAATGATCTGTGTAATTTCTTTCTCCCTTAGCCTTGAGAATGCAGAGTAGAAGGAAAGCCAGAAAAGCAAGGGCAGAGAAGCTTTCTTAGAGTGATGTTTCAACCCTCCCTCCTCTTCCCCTGCTGCTGGTTATATATAATAATATAATAATATAAGCCTTCTAAAAATGAGAGTTGAGATAGACTGCACTCAAAGATAATGCTTTATATAAAATTAGTTTTCAGAATAACATGAGTTTTGAATTGCTTTTTCTCAAAAGTTGACTTAATCACTATGTGCAGTCTGCTGGAGAAAAGAGCTGATCTAGGGCCTGTGCACCATTGGTCAATTTGGCATAAAACCCTCTATTTTCAGTATTCTTCTTTTTTTCTGTTGTGTAAAAAATATTCTTACAGGCACAGAGATCTATAGCTGATATTTTCCTTTTTCTTTTCCTCCCTCTGTCCCTTGATAATTAGGTTGGGTTAGGCTTTTTCTGGGTACATTATTTGTAAACTGCAGAAAGTCATCTTGGTACCAGCTTCCATTTTTCATCTGAAGCTACATTTGCAGCTAGGAAGTGAGGCACATACCCCCTCCTGGCTGGTTTTTTTAAGGAGGTTTGGCCTCTGCCTTAGCTAGGAACTGTCTCTGACCACTGTGGTCCCTCTTGGCTTTTGAAACTGAAATAGCATCTCACCTTGCTGATTTAATTGCAGAAATGAGAATGCTTGGTGTATGTCTAAAGCAGGTTTTATAACCATAGCTGAGCATAACATGGATGTTGTGGGGTAAAGAAATAGAGTTGATTGGTGCCTGATTCTGGAGTTTCAGTGACTAAAGTCACTGAAGTTAATTGCCATGTTTAAAAATCACTTTTCTGCTGCACCTTTGCAAATTTAGTTGATTTCTCACGGGGAGGTGCTTTGTTTCTCAGCAGTGCACTGTACCCCTGGTGCTATTGTGGTTGCCATGGCAGTTTGCTAGCAAGCAACCTCTTAAATACATTATTACTGGCAAAGAAACTGTGTCTTTTTGATCACTTTGAGAGATGCTTGTTTTCTAGAATATTCTACACCTCATAGTTTAATTTTTTTTTTTAATAAAATGTCCCTTTTTTTTCCTTGTCCTGGTTTGGGCCAGGATAAAGGCGATTTTCTGTCTTGTACTTTTGCTTTTAGCTAAGTCTCTTGTAAGTAGTTGCACTTGCTGAAATTAACAGCAAGTTTCTCAGACAGTGTGTGCTTCCAGGACTGATAACACTTGATGTTTATAGTTACTGCTAGAGACTGGTGTGCAGAGCCAAGGCCACTGCTCAGCTCTGAGGAAAACATTTTACCCTCCAGAAGGAATAAAGAGGTCCCACCTGCATCCCTCCTTTGGGGAGGAACGGACAAGAGAGGTGCCAGAATTGACCAGACAGAGTATTCCATCCCATATACATCATCCTCAGTATAAATCTGAAGGGTCACGAGGGCCAAGCCAGATTCCTGCTTCCAGCTTCCATCTGCCTGCCCTTCCTGCCTTCCCTGCTTCCCTTCCTTCACTCGGCATCCTGGAAGGATTCTGTCCATTCCTCTGCCTGTGCTCCTGATCCGTGCCAGCCCATATCTGTGTGTTCCTGCCTCCAGTTCCCAACTGCTGCCAACTCCAGGAGTCCAGCCTGGACTTTCCCAGGGCTGCCCTGCAGCCTCGGCGGTGACGTGAGAGCTATTGGGGGAAAGGGGGTAGGAATGTGGTATCCATTTTCTTGTATATTTGTATATATTTAGTAATTTTTCCTATTTATCATTACTGTTTCATTAAAGTTCTTTAGTTTAGTTTCCAACCCATAAGTCTCTCTCCCTTATTCTCTCTCCTTTCTTTATCAGGGAGGAGAGAGAGATTAACAGAGAGCATCTATCACTTGGTTTAATTGCTGGGCCAGTGTTAAACCCTGACATTCCTGAAACATCACTACTTTTGGATGGATTTTCTGTTAGCTTCACTTTATTTTTTTTATTCAAGAATTCAAAATACCTTTCATCCCTTCTCCCCTGGTCTTCCTCCTTTTAAGAGGTTGTTTTGGTAACTGGTTTGCAAGTATGATTAAGCCAAGCTTACATAATCTAATTTTTGTAAATTTCAGGCATATGATTCTCCTGTTAAGAACACCTGCTGCAATCTGTCCCATACCCCTTGATAAGTTCTGAGATGTAGCACAGAAGAAAAGCCTGTGCACACGTGCCCTTGTGTGTCTGCAGGTTTTTGATTCCTTTTGTAAATTTTCTGAGCTTTCTGAAAAGTTGGAGATGTCTTTTTTTTTTTTTTTCTTTTTTTTTTTAATTTAAAAAGTGTTTTCTTCAGACTGGAGTTGGTTACAAGCTACTTAAAGAGAAAGATGCAGGGGTTTTATCTGAAAGGGAGGATGTGGTTATTCTTCACACCTAGACACCCAAGGTAATGGAATTAAGGCTAAACTGTAGGTTTTGGCACTTGTCTGAGCAACAAGTGCTGCCTCAACTGAACAGCTAAGGATCATCACAGAAGGTGCTGTGGCCCAGAACCTCTCTCTTCCTGAGACCTTGTTCCTGTTTGCAGGGTTTTGCAGGCAGTGACAAACCTGCAGCAAATTGTGTGGGTTGTGCTGGCTCATGTGTGGAAAGGTAGGGAAGTGGGATGTTGTGTCTGTGTATTTTCTATGTTTTTAGTCCACCTGCTCTGGTTAGAAATGTGTTGGCACCTCCTGCAAGATTAGATTTACTAAGATATACAGCATAAGCTGAAGTCACAGTCAAACCCTTAAGCAAGGTTTGATTTAGCTGCTTACAATTTTTATGAAAGCTCTAGTGAAACTTATTCAGAAGGTTATTCTAATCCTGTTCCAAAATATGAAAATAAAAATGTAATTTAAAACAAATGACTTGCCAGACATTGAATACCCAGTGAGCTTGTGCTAGTCGCTAGTGCAGAGAGAGTCATCAAATCAAATACTGTGGCTGAATTTTTGAAGTGCTCAGATAATTTTATGACCAATAGTAACATTTGTAGTTATGAAAGGTAAGATAAAGATCATCAGCTCTCATGCTTCAAGGCATAAGATAATCACTGCAGTGGCACAGGAGGGATATTTCCCCGCTGAGCAGCATTACACAGTTGGTTATGTTCATTATGAGGTGTGTTCTTTCCTTCGATTTAAACCATTAGCCAAAGAGGTGACACTTGATGGGTGAACTGGTTACTTAGACAAGTCTCATATTAGCCATAGAGAGGATAAATATTTCTATATGAAAGGGTTTTGTTGCATCACATATTCCAAGCTGTTGCTTAGAGGAATGTTGATTCACTAAAAATCAAATGAAAATTGAGGAGTTCCCATTTTGGGCTCAGCAGCTCTTCAGCTTCTGTGACATGCTTATTGTTTATATAGGTATATATATATAGGTGTGTGTTGTTTGCTTAGTTGCTGCTCTCCCCTGCCTTGCTCCTCCTTGGAGCCAGCTTCAGAGCACAGTCTGAGGGTTTGCATGTTTTAATTTCACAGCAGTTGGCAGAAAGACCCTTGGGCTGATGAGTGAAAGGTGGGTCCTGGCTCTGCATGGAGTCAGTGACAGGGTAGCCAGGCACTGCTGGGCCCTGTCCAAGATCTCTGCCTGATGGATTAGACCCAGCTTCCACATGGCTGTGTGATATTTTTGTGTTCTCTATGTATTTGGAGCTAGCCATGAGAAAGTTAAGCATAGTACAAATATATATAATAATTAGAAGAAATATATATTCACAGTCTTTGTTTATCTAGGCTGAAAGCACCAAGGTTTCCTCATTTCTTTTCATGGCTATTTACCCATTCTTGTAATCAGCTTAGAAGCTCTGCTCTAGACATATTTACAGGTTTTGTTTTGAAAACAGGCAACAAGGAACCTCCATGGCATTTTGTATGAGATCTGTCTGGTCCTTCTCAGAGTCAACTTGAAATTGTCTTGGACATCCCAGAAGTTCATTAGACCTTTTAGCAGCTGCAACACATTTGTACTTCATAAGCATTTTATTGAACAGCTTTCTTCTCCTCCACTTCTTAGAACAGATGAACCTCCAGTTTAAAGCAGAAATCCCTGTCATTAGTTTGTCTTGTCATGATGTTACACTGTTTGCTTTTAAATTTCATCCCATGCAGTTTTCTGGTTCACAAGGTCATCTCATTCTCCCTGTGTGACCATCTTGTCCTCTTCTATGCTGATAACTGTGCTATCTTTGCATTTCATAATTTAGTCCTTGAAATAAGGTTGCTAATGAATATATTAAGTAAGATCAATTCCAGGAGTGGCTCTTGAGAAGTACTATTAGTAACATTTCTCCATTTTGAGCAAGTATTTTTTTTCAACTTAGACTCTTGTACTGCCTCCATAGACAGTTTTCTATCCATATTTGTGGGTTTTGGTTTTTTTTTGTTCCTTATTGTTTGACATTTAAATAATAATTGCTTTTAGGATGCTATCAGATGCTCAACTTAAATCTAGATACATTAGTTGTACTGTATTGCTCTTATCTAAGTAGCCAGCTATTTTACTAAGAGCAGACACTTTTCTCAGCTGATCTATTACTATTGAGAATATATTTTTTCTTGTCTCACTTCAATTCTACATCCATGCCCTCAATTACTGCCTCTTCCAAAGTCTGCAGTATTCATTGTCAAAATCATAGGAATGTGTTTTTATCCCTTCTCCTTTCTTGGAATGCAGTCCCATGTTTTGCACTTCCTGATGGTATTTTTGCTTTAGTAATGAGGATCTGGGATACACAAAGAACAAAGTTTTCAAGTAAAAGTTTGTGAAACCAGCTGCTACAATGGGAAAATTTTAGTGCCCAGTTGTATATAGGTTTCAGTAAAAAAGTTGCCACTGAATTTATACATATCTTTTTTTTTTTACTATGCTCAGAAAGCTTCTGTCTGTTTGTCATTATTCTGATAATTTCTTATCAGAATACATTTGCCCACATTTAGGGATACACTGAGTTAGCTTTCACTGAATCTTAATGAGAATAAGAGAATCTATAAAGAGTTGTTCTCTTTATTTTCCTCATTCTCTTCTGCTTAGGTGAACAAGAGCCTTTCACTCTTCATTCTGTTTTTCTTTGAAAGATTGAGCTCAGTTACTGTTTTTACTGTGTGCCTAACTTAGGAGATGAGCTTCATCATCTTTTCCTTTTAAGTCTTTTGCTTACTACTGAAATCTTCTTTGAAGTGTTTTTCATCCTTGTGTTTGTCTCTATTTAATTCCAAATGGTTGCAACCTTTTATTAAAGTTATTTCTCTATATTTTTGAGCTCATTGAAGTCCAATCAGATGTTATAACTTTCTTAAGCACTTCAAGTTGGCACTGTTAAAGCCCAAACCCTTTTTTGTAGACTCATTTTAATATCCTGATATATACATATATATATAAATTAACTTATCATGTGACTCAGCACACAGCCATTTGATCCATTTCTTTCTTAGCTAGCTTTTCCATAGGGTTACTGGTGCTTTTAAATCCTTTACCTCTGATGCTGTCCCAGGGAGGCTCAGCTGTGATTATAGGTAAAGAACAAACCTGAAAAAAATCCAACTAATTTCACATTATGTTCAAACTGCCACCAAAAAAAAATACAAAAAACCAGCCAACCAGCCAACCAAATCACAATATAACTCTACCATTTGTGGCAGTTGTTCCCTTGTGAGACTGAAAACTCCTATTTCAGAAATGTCACACTCTCCAAAAAGTAGTTTATTTGTATCACTGATCTCTGCTCTTAAGTTGTTCTGAATTCATGTATGATTTCTGGAAAGCTTCAACTGTATTTTTGACATGTGACCCATTTACTAAAAGTAAAAATAAGTCATCCAGCTCAGCTAAGTACCTCCCAAACCCACAGTAAATAATTTCTTGTACTGGACATTTTTGCTCTTTTCAATTTCTAAGACATGAAATCAGGTTCTCTGAACTCTTTCTGAAAAGCTGCCTTTTCTGCATTCCCTATACAGACAGTCCATATTTATCCTCTGCTTGTTCTTGTACCAAATTTGTCTGCTTCCATTCCTCAGGGAAAACTCCTGGTTGTTTCTCTGGTCTTTGGAAAGCTCTCTAAAATATTTAGGAGTCTGGAAATGACTGACAATCTCTCTGTTCTTAGCAATAAAAACTTGGGATATCAGGTTTGTAGGGAATAAATTTTATATTTTTTTCAATGTATTTAGTTTATATATATATATATATATATATATGTAGGTTATAATGGCATAACTAGCTGGTAAGGAGGAACAGGTCTAGTATAATAATTTCACACTTGCTTGCCACAGCTATAAGGCAAGTTACAATATACTGTGAACCTTGCAGCCCCTAAAAAAAGCTATGGAAATAGTTGGAGAAAGATATTGCTACTGCCTTGCAAAAAGTATGACTGTAATGTGAGAAATGGCATTTTTTAAAAGAAGTTGCAGCTTTGATTAACATCCAAGAGTAAATCTGCTTTTTAAACACAAGTGTCTCATCTCAAAAATCTGAGAACTTGCAAACTGTGAAGAGAAAACTTCCCCCCTGTCTGCTTCAGCCCCTTGAGAAAAAGCAATAGTGGCAGTGAGCAAGTGTGAAGAACAGGACAATGTTGAACCTTCTGGTCTTGACCTCCCTCTTTTTCTGTAAAATGAAGTGGTTTTTTTTTTTCAGAGCCTTAAGGGGAAAATGACATCTGAGCACTGAGGCAGATACACCTTACCAAAGGACTCTTCATGGCATGTGAAGTAGTTTCACAGTGTAAAAATACCCAAATGTTTGCTGTGCTTTCAGAAGTTGTCACTTTCTCTGAGAGATCACAGGTAGTGTTATCTCTTTGATCTCCATATCTGAGACACAGGGATGATGACAAACTGATTTTACAAGCCAGGATGGAAGGCCAGGGCTACTGTGAGAAATCAAGGACACTTTCAAGCTGATTTCTGAAGTGACTGTATGATCATGTGCAAGTTGCCTGTTCTTTGTCTCAAATTTGGAAGTAGCTACCCTGACTTTCTCCTGAATTGTGTAAGGCACCACGTGGAACTGGGCTATTCCTGGTGGTTTGTTTTCAAAGGAAGCTAATGGAAGGGGAAAATAAGGATGTGACTGATGAGGGGAGGACTTAGAAAGGGCAGACATGGCCTTGTTTCTCATTCCAGGCTGAAAACAATGTCAGAGCCAACTTCTGCTGGTGAAACCCACTGAGTTCTGGCTCAGCCTGTCACAACATCCCTACTAGTCTAGGCACCTAATCAAATCTGTATCTTGGAGCTCCTTTCCTGTGTCAGGTACAGATGTTTTCTGCAGAAAAACCTTTTGTTAAAATTTGCAGGGCTGAGCTGTAGTGAAGTGGCATATGATCCATATGTGGCATATGATCCTGTGGCATATGATCCATATGTGGCATATGATCCTGTGGCATATGATCCATATGTGGCATATGATCCTGTGGCATATGATCCATATATGGCATATGATCCTGTGGCATATGATCCATATGTGGCATATGATCCATATGTGGCATATGATCCATATGTGGCATATGATCCTGTGGCATATGATCCACATGTGGCATATGGTCCATATATGGCATATGATCCTGTGTCTCTGCACTGCCATGACCAGCCCTGGAAGCCCTGACACTGACATTGGCAGCTCATTTATTGTGAGAACCTGGCTGTTGGTTGCTGTGGGATTGTTATCATTGCTGTCTTATGTTCCCTTGTTTTTTGCTGTTTGGGTCAAACAGTGGACTTGTAGCAACCAACCAGATAATCTTTGAATTGTTTTATTTATCTAACAGTGCAATGAGATGATTTTATGTTTAATAGTATAACTAAGACTTCAAAATCAAGACTGTGGACACCAGGACTTCTCTTTTTCTCTTATAATGTATACTGAAGAGAATAGTTGTCCAGGTACAAAGCCATCTGCAGTTGGATGGATAGCCTGGTCCAGTTGGATGGAAAGTTCTAGACAGGAGAGCTTCTCTGGTTCTGAAAGAGCTCTGAGCTGGTCTATAGCCATCTGTGTAGCTTTGCCATTGCTCCCTGCTGTTCTTTTTACCTGCACAGACAAAACTGCTTACAATCATCTCTGCTGAAATAGAATTATATGTCCAAAAGTGCTTTTGAGTTCAGAAATGTCTTCTGTAGCTTATGACTAATTCAGAAATTTAGGAGTCAGAGATCCTATTGTTTAAAGCCATAATACATGTTTCTTTATATTGTAGATCAGCTTGCAGCAATAGCTAATGTCAAATCAATTCCTTTATGCCTTCAAGATGTTTGGGCCTTTTGGGTTGATTATAAGATGTGAGCTACTGGTTTTTATTTATAAGGACACTAGATAAAATGACATGTTGAAGTAAGATTGATAAATTGCAACACTGCACAAACGTAATCCAAAGAGATTTGTGCTCAAATATAGGAACAGTTTTCCTATCAGAGAAAAGAGGAAAAAAAACCCCTCAAAACAAAACCAAACCAAGGTTCTCTTTTGTCACCTCAGAAACTGGCTTTTTACCTGTCAGTAGATATTAGAATTATGATTAAAATATTTTACTGTTATTATTTTACTGTTGTTACATGAACAAAGTGGCTGATCAGATGTTTTAATATCTGATCCCACAATAAATAATTTTACTGACATAGACCCAAATATGTATTTTAGCTTGTGTGTAATAATACCCTGGATGTGCTCTTAGTATTTAATCTCCAAGTCCTAAAACCTTCCTGTGACTGAATGAAGATGAATGCTTTTGAATTTTTATCTACTTTGTGTTAGCACTTATCTTTTGTTACTGATTCCTGAACAAATTGCTGTATGTGATGTCCCTTTAATTATGTGCTTTGGATGCCCAAATAGAGACTTCAGAGTTTTAAAGTGTGAAAAGATGCCTTTCCTTAAGATAAATACAGCATGCAGAGGGAACATAGCACCTCCTGCATGTATCTGTGTCTGAGGAAACTCAGGATTTTTGTGGTTCACACATATATGAATTTTTTAATAGTATGGATGTCAATCCTCTGTTTTTTTGTTTTTTTTTAAAATCAGCTGAAGGTTTGGCATGCAGATATTGTAGTGCACCTCATGAGCTGAGTCTTGTCCTTGAGGCAAAGTGCATCCTCTGCCCATCATCTGGAGATGAGGTGTCTTCCTTGTATTTTAAGTAATGGCACATTTAGGAGGGATTAAGAGAGTACAAGAATCCAGTACCTAGTTGGAAAACAGCAAGCAGATTTGTAGAGCCCAGAATCAGTGCAAACTGTGCATGGTGTAACCCTGTTTATAAGAATTTCTTATCAGTTTTTCTTTGGTTAGCAAGTCTTTATGCCACCAAGTAAACATCAAAGTAGTTTAACCACAGTGATTACACTATTCCTGTATATTTTTTTTTTCACTTCATGTTTTCTCTAAAACTGTTTTAACAGAATCTGGTTCTGAGATAATTTTCCAAGGTCGAAGCAGCAAGTGATTTTACCCTTCCAAAATCTTTCTAAAGAGTTCCAGAGCATGTGACAAGTTGAGGCAAATGGCATGTGCAGTCAGATAATTTAAAATTAAAAACTAGAAAGCTATTCAGAAATGACTGTAAAAATGATGAAGGAGTTGCAGGAACTGATTTATGAGGCAAGCCCAGAAGTTGGATATGTATAGCTTGGTTGAAGGGATAGAATGAACATGACTGTCTTAAAATATGTGCATGAACATAGAACTGCTTATTGTGAATTCAGGACTGTGGACTAGACAAAAGAAGAGCTTTATGGCTGCCAAGGTAATGACAAAGTAGAACTAAGGAACAAATTTGTTAAGATTTCTGACAACCTTGAAGGTAAATAGAAACTGATTGCTCAGAAGAAATTTCCATATATATTCAACTGTTCTTTATTGGAAGAAGGTGGATGACTTTATCAAAAACAAAGTATTTTTTAATCTTGAATATCAATATTTTGTGAGAAAGCTGCATGTGCTCTGTGTACAAATCTTTTTATTGTGCATTACTAATTTTTCCTTGACATTTTTTATACTCAGAAATATGGATGCAGCCTAGATACAGTAGTCACTCCTTTCTTTTGATTTAATAGAATGTCAAGTGAACTGCTTCAAAAAGGCTGGCAGTTGTTTTAAATGATGGTTTTATTACTCAAAAGGGGTTCAGTACATCACTCACCTTAATGAAAAACAATGCCTAACAAATTAAAATTGCATCTGTCAGCTGCTAAAATAACAAGTATTAGCATCATTCTTCCAGGACTTAAGTAGAATGGAAAGTTGAAAAGAAAAATCTTGATTTTTGCCTTTCCGTCTTAAATGGGTTTCTGATTCTCTGTTCTTTAGTGCTCCTCAGATAGCAAACTTGGGGATGTGGTTGCTTAGTTCTTCACAGGCTAAAGGAAATAAAATTCTTAGTTTAAAATAAGTAAATTAAGTAGGTTGACCTTGGCCAGCTGCTAGGTGCTCCCCAAGCTGCTCTATCACCCCTTCTTCAACAGGACAAGTGGGAGAGAAAATTCAATTGTAAGTTTGTGAGTAGAGATAAGGGCAGGGAGATCACTGACCAGTGACCATGGTGGGCAAACCAGAGTCAACTTGAGTCAACCCTTTCCATGGGGTGCAGTCCTTCAGGAATAGACTTTTCCAGCATGGATCCCTCATGGGCCACAGGTCCTGCCAGTGTGGGCTCTTTTCTATGGATCTGTAAGTTCCTACTAGGAGCCTCCTCCAGTGCAGGTTCTCCAAGGGGTCACAGCTTGGGCTGCAGGTCCCAGCCCCTCCTTTATTTGTTTTCTGAGCACTGTTCTTGATAGAACTTGAGTGAATCTGTGGGAATGTAAATAAATATTGGAAATGTGAATAAAGATGTCATTGACTCACTAATCAATAGTGGGGATGTGAGTGTTATCCAGATGATAGTGGATGTATAGTAATTCAAATGCAGTGATTAGAAATGAAAAGCTAAGGCCTTGAGTTGTCCCAATTTATTTTTTTTAACTGCAGATAAACTTTGACTATGTTATCAAAGGGGAAAGCATTGAATCACCAGTTCAGCTTCATAGCCAAAAGCAAAGCAATTAAAGTTTCATACTAAGTGTTGAGGCTGGAATTAAGGTTGCAGGTAAAATATATATATATATATTTTATAATTTCTTGGAATCTCCAGTCCTTGCCTCTTTTTACTGTTCTTGTTTTGGTCACCTCAGGTTATGCCCAAGGAATGCAGTGGTGCTGCAATCTCCAGACCAGAAATGCCTCTCAGTAACTACTGCTATAAATCAGACCTGATAACCCTGTTTGCTCAGCTGAGAAACACATCTTGCACTCTTCAGTTATGTCAATTAAGGTTATGTTTTAGGGAAAAATATTTATAATAGCTAAAATTAAGGGCTTTTCTTCTGCTGAAGCTGGCTTATTTATTTGTTTTTACACTTATAGATTAAATTTGAAAAGGCAAAACCATTAAAGCTTTATTATTCTGTAGCAAGAATGCAGAAAAAAGAAAGGTGTTTAGTATGGCTTAGAGGGATACTAGGAAAGGAACTGTTGTGCAATGATCTATTATTTTCTTATCTGAATAAGATATATGGCTCTACCATCCTGTGGAACCTGATTAACTGGGAATAGTCTGGACCCCAGGAAAATAAAATCAGTGAATCTTGTACCGTGTGAAACTGCCTGATTTGGTTGGTGTGGCATTGGAGAGGCAGAGTTCCCAACTTAGTGGTGGTGATGAGTCTGCCACTTCCAGTTCAACGCTTCCACGTGGATTTTTCTTCAGAGTGGGAGAAGGGAACAAGATGTGAATGAAACATGAATAATGAATGGTGGAAAAGATGTTAAGGAGAGAACATTTAGGCAAATGCAAATAGTGCTGTGAAGGCTTTTCATAGATAATATATGTTTATCAACATGGGACAATATTTTTCCATTACTTGTGTGCCTCTTTGCACTGCAGAGTGAACAAATTAGTTCAGTGTGAAAATAATGGTGTGTTAGTTTTGAATGATTTTCTGTTGCTCTCAGATTTCTCATTTATTATAACAGCATATATTGAAAGTCATTACAAAATTCAAGACCAGCAGTTCCAGTAGTTTTCCAGAGGTTATATCTTGTTTTAAGACATGGTAAAGATAGCAACCCTCCTTCCAAAGAAAAAAACCTATTCAGTTTTCATCAGCATTTAATTTTTCAGAGAGATACAGTGTCCTTCAAAATGCCACAGTAAAAGGTTGTTGTGGGCAGAAGGATTCTAGATCAATTATAGGGGTAGCCTTCTACAATTTATCATTTGAAGATAGCATCTTTGTGGATTTGAAAGAGTAAATGGGTCAATATCACAGAACATAGATAGGGGACAAATGGGGTAAGAGTATTAGGGACAAAAATAGAACACTGAAGCAAAAATTGTGGATGACACTAAGACAAGTGCTGATGGAACCAGGTATTTAATGTAATTGCTCTTGGTATAGAGGCATGAAAAAAATTTTTTGTTTTGATACAGCAATCCATTGTTCATCCTTAGCCATTAGTAAAATAAGATTTGAGAGACTGAAAAGGTAAGGTATCTGTTGAATAAAAGTGGATATTGTTATTTTAATGTGTCATATTGCTTGTCTGGTGAAGGTGAAAAGATTAGAGGAAAACAATGCTCCCCCTACCTTTCCCTTTCCCTTCTTCTCCCCTGTATAGACATTCACTGCTATCTCTAAGAATGTTTGGATAAAAAAAGGAGGTGAATCTCTTACAGAAATCTGACATTGCTTTTCCACCAGCAGTATTTATCTCATTAGTGCCTCCCAAGATTCAAAAGGAATTTCTTTCGTAGGTGAAATCAAAGCCAAAGCAAACAGAGGTTTGGGAGTTTATTTATGAAATCAGTAAACTAGCAGCACTCTTTCTAGGGAAAAGAGTGATTTTTTCTTTTTCTTTTTTTGTAAGAATGAGGTGACTATGTTGCTTTATTTTCTAATGGGCTGTAGTATATTTGGGAACAGTGGTAGCATAACCTTTTATTTGATGTAGACTTATGTAATGGTAACTCTTACAGCAAAGCATGAGGTAGTTAGATTTAGAGGGAAAACTTGTGCATTAGGAGCCTTTGAAGAAGAAAAATGGGTGACAGTGTGTTACTAAATATGAAGGGAGAAAAGTCCAGTTAGATCTATTATAAAAAACTTTTCCTTTTCCCATCCCTGTAGGAAATTTGTTGGGGTTTCTGTCATGGGTCCCAGCCAGGGGATGCAGTTAAATCCCTCTGTGTCCCAGATAAACAAATGGATTTGCACTGAAGAGCAATGGTTGTGTAGGGGAAGAGATTCCACAGACATTCACATTCTGGTGATCTGTGTGGACTCACAGGAGGAGCCTGGTGCAGATCAGACCTTGTCATCATCCTCTGTTTTACCAAAGGAGGATGCAGAGCAGTGGCAAATTGCCAGTTCAAGCTTCAAACCCCCAGATGCCCAGAGGTGAACTTTTCCAACAGACTGTGGCAATAGAGCTCACAGTTTAGGATTTGGGTTAGCAAAGAGTCTTTGGTGGCAAGAATTTCTCCCATGTACGCCTTGTGAAAAGACTTTTTTCACCATTTTCTCAAAAGCCAGGAGATTCCCCAAAAGCCTCCTGCTTCAGGGGAAGATATAGAGGATACCTAGGGAGAAATCTCATAATTTTTTTCATAGTCTGTTGCCTGCTGCAGGATAGAAGGAGCCAGTGGCTTTTCATATTTTGTGTATTTTTTGATTGGTAATGGGATTATCACCAAAATGAGATTACTGTGGTGAAATTAATTTTATTTATTGGCATAAATCTTGCTATACCTGTGCAGGCATTTATTACGTTTAAAGGAATCAAGCTTGGCTTACCTCAATGTCTTATTTGTCACATCTGTAGGATTTTTTATTTATTCCAGAATTAGCATTTGGAGTGAAGCTTTAAGAACACCTCTGTTCTGAGAAAGGTAGAATATACAAATGTGATCACTTCCTAACTTGGAATAAATATGGATGAGGGATGAAAGAATTCATAATGTGAGCTAGTGAACACACCACCTCTAAAAATAATAAAAAAGAACAGCAAAGAGATTTTGAGCTGTTTTTAAGACAAAACTCATGTAGAAGAACAAGCTAATGAAATAATGGGATTTACAGCCACACGGGTTTGTTTTCAAATTCCACACTTTGATTGAAAAAGTTTTCAAAATACATATTTGAATTGCCTTCTTCTTCTGAGTTTACCCTGGGAAATTGTTTTTGAGGGTTTAGGGAGCCCCTGAGTGCTGGTCAGTCTTTAAGAACCACCTTTTGGAAGCACAAGAGCAGGTAATTAATGTGTTTTAAGTCCAGCAAAAGGGGCAGAACTTGGCTCAACAGTGAACTTCTCATGGACTCAGAATCTTTACACAATTCAGGCACATGGTTTAGTAGTCTGTTCTGCTGCTAAATGCAAATATCAGTCTATTTTCAAAGAGGAACTAGAAAAAAAACCATTAAAAGGCTTGAATAATCCCGGATAAAGAAATCTTTCTTAACTTCAGTTAAGTTCCAAACATAATAGCAGCTGCTATTATACAGAAAGAATCTTAACTTGTTTTTGCTACTTGCTTTTGCATGTTTGAGCAAATGACTGAGCTGCTGCCTTTAGCTAAAACCTGTTCCCCCAAATGTTTCATTCTGCTTTTTGTGATTATTTTTAATCTGTGTTCTCTAAGCTGCATTATCATATGTGAATTCTGGCTGCATAGTTTTTAAAAGAATATATTTGCAACTGTCAGAAATACCTTATGAATAAGTTATCAACTATCCCTAAGAGCTATAGCTGCAAACATTTTAAAAAAAGTAATATTTAGAAGTCTGTGAACATTTTCTATTAATGTATTTATCAAATGAATACACTCATTCACTCAGGATTAAGAAAATAACACCACATTACTCGTATTTTCTTTAATGCTAACATGTCAGTGGAAGCTTTCTAACTGGTTTAAATGATTCCTTAAGAAAAGTTCAATTTAAATAAACTGCTTTTTTCCTAAGAGATCTCAAGCCTCTTGAGGACTCTGCATCCCCTGTGCCAACGATGCAAACATAAATTCCAGTCTAATGATGGAAAGCACAAGGGAGAGTGGAACTGCAAATTTTGTTTTCCTTGGAGAGGAGCAGGATTTAGTACAATAATAAAAGGAACTTGTTTTTAAATTTTCTTTTTAAGGCAAGTAATCATAATATTAAGAGTCTAATAATTTGTGTACTGTTGTAAGCCTTAAGAAAGTTGCAGAAGAGAAGCTTATCATGTGCCTTTGCAATATTTGGATGTCTAAGGCTGAATTTCATCAATCCCTTTGCTGTGTGATTGCTGGGTGGACTGTTTACTAACTTAGCTGAGAAACAGGTAGCAAGGGAATGTTGATGTGGTTATCTCCATTTGAGAACCACAAGGTGCTTTGTGGAGTGGGATCAGGAAAAGAATTCAACCCTAAAACTACTTAGGTGAAGAGGAGGAAAGCAACTTCACTTGAATTTTCTTTTGTCCTTCTCAGGAATGCTCTGTTAGTTCAGTGCTGGAAAGTATGACTGTTCAAGTGTGATTTGCATGTGAGTGTGTGTTTGTATTTATTTGTTTGTTTGTTTAATCTAATAGTTATACAGCTGTCATCCCTAGAGGGGCAGTTAAATTGATAGAAAGTAGATTTAGAGTATTGGTAGTCTTGTGCTGATCATAAAGTAGGTATTATCAATGCAAAGCACTTTTATGGTGTGCCCAGAGGAAGAGGCTGCACCAATTTAATGATGCTCTAAAAGTCAAAGTGATGGTACTTCCTGATGTTATTATATTGATAGCTATTTTATTGCTTATGGGTTCCTAGGTCCTGCTACACCATCCCTAATTTATGAAGCCATTTTAGTTCGTTAGTTACTTAATGACATTAGGGGTAACACTTCTCAGCCTCATGGAAAGGAAATTTTACATTGACTATTTTTTTTTTTTTTTTTTGGGTTGTTTCTCTGCCTCTGACTGGGCACCAGCTCTGTCCCTCCAAGTCAGAGGGATGGCAAGGGTGGCCTCTGTTTGTGCCTTGGGGCAGAGGAATTGCTTTCAAGGAGTCCAAGCTGATAAACAACTTTCAGGCTAGCAGCCAGTAATTAGTCAGTCAGGTAACTGAGGGAAGCTGATCTCACAGGGAACTGCTGAGTGCTTCTCTCTAGTACTTTCTGGCTCCCTGGGGGCTGTAGTGCACAATTTGAGAAATCAACCCTGTGCCAAAGGTGAAAAACTGGTATGGGGTATGCTGGATGTGTGCAAAAGAGAACAGACTGTTGGAGGGGGTAAAAAGAAGGTGAGCAGAGATGAAGCCAGGTGGATCTGGCAGTGGAAAGGAGATAAGAGCAGGAGAGGACAGAATTGGGTGAATTTGGAGAACAAAAAGTAAATATAATGAACTAAGGAGCTGCTAAGTCAGTGGAGTAAATATTGTGTGTGTTGGTTTTTGCATAAGCATCCTGGTTTGAGAGAACCAGGACAGAAAAAACCTGGGAGAGCAGCAGCTCTTGCCAGGCTGTTGGTGTGTGGTTGCAATCAGGAGCTGCAGAGAGGAGAAGAAGGGGCTGGTGACCCAAATGGTGCTTCCCATGGTGCTCAGTATAAAGTGGCTTCCAGGAGAGCAACGTGGGGGCTCCTCTGGCTGCTGTGTTAGCTGGGTTGGGGTCTGTTTGTTTGGTACTGCTCCTGCTGCTGGGCAGTGTCACAGGTGGGCAGACATGGAGGGACTGATGCTTTAGGACATCTCTTAAGCTCCTCTACTGTTGTGCTCCACTTGTTTGGAAATTGTTTATAGGATTCCATCTGCTTGCAAACATATTTTAAGGTTTGTCTTACTTTAATAACAACGTAAGTTGGGCTTACATTTTAAAAAATCCAGGTTATGTAGACCAGGATGCCTGTGCATGTTATTAACTTGAACGAAAAGGAAGCATTCTGAAAAGCTGTGGGTTTGTTTTGGTGTGGGTTGTTTTTTTTATTTTTTTGTTTATTTGTTTTGTTTTCCTTTTTTTTCCCCTTGTGTTTGCTTTTCTGTTATTGCTTCCTCAAAGAGTGCTTGAAAATTAGAGTTAAATTTGGGAAAGTATTCTCCCCAACCAGAATGTGAGTAATTCAGAGATAGAAGAATAGAATCCATTTGTAACTAATAGTTCTACTACGTAGTACATTTCCAAAACCATCATCTGTTGATGCTCTGAAACACTTGATTTTATTTCGTTTTGAATGTTATTGTCTTCCAATAGCTAAACCATAGCTTATGCCTGACAACAGATGATAATGCTAATTTCCAAATGGATTATTTTTAAATGCATGCAAACAGTGGTCTGTAATTCCAGAGGCAGAGTGCTTTGTTTTAAGATAGTTCACTTTTGGTTAACACAGGACTAATAGTTTAAATAAATAGTGGGTCCCTTCCACCTTTTGGTAAATGAACAAAACTTCCATTGATGTTATCAGGAACTACATCCTCTTTCCAGCAAAGATTCATTTGATTTGATGTGATATGACTTTTTTTGGAGAGGATAGTTTTCTTGTCTTTTGTCTCACTGTGCTCAAAGCACAATAATAAAAGATAAGGTGTGTATATTTTCCTGTAAGTTCACCAGCTCTCTTGAGAACTGTAAAACTTAATGGTGATAACTGATTTAGGTGGGTGGTAAAAAGAGCTCTGCTTAGGCAGTGAACCTCATTTTGCAGGCTGTTAATGAAGCACTTGAACCCAGGTGAACAGCTCTTCTTGCCAGACCAACCCACCCTGTAACATAATGGTCTTTACTGCAAAGCTGAAGCCCAAATAGCTTTGTTGTTGCAAAAAACAGCTTATGTAGATAGGAGCTGGTGAGATGTGAATGATCATTATGCTGTGTCGAGTCTCATTTTGAAGACCATAAGTATACCTTTTTAAAAGGAAAACAAACTACTTCACCAGTCCAGAAAGAAGCATAAATCATGTGTTTTTATTACCTCAAAAGACCACTAGAAGATGAGCTCTAATATTTCAAATGCGACACGCAATCTATACACATGAATCACAATTTGACTTCCATTACAACTGAGCTGATGCAAACCACTGTGTGCCTTATGGATTTTACTCTAACAATATTAAGTAAAAAACCCAAAGTTTTTTGTGATGAATACCTAACCTTTTATAAGAATTTGTAGAACTGTGGTCCATAACAATAGCTTCAGCATTGCCCTCCAGATTTTTATAAGGAAATGCCATTGCCAGTGGTGACCTCCCCGTATTATTCTCTGTAAAGCAATGTATTAGTAGAAGGCCAATACTGCAAAGGTAAATGAAAGTGTGAAATACTTAAAGGTTTAATGGAAAATGAACCAAGAAAGGTTGAGAAGAGAAATAAATGAGCAAAGTTTGAAGGCAGGTTTCTTTTGTTTTTTCAATAGCCTTTGGTAGGCAGTCCTTTTTCTTCCTGGAGTAAAAGACTTTTGCAGAAACCCAGAGTCAGTCCTTCTCAGTTATTCTTGTTATAGTCATGAGTTGAAGTCCTTACTCTCCTTATGAGAACTTCTTCCACAGCAATATTTTCATACAGGTTATGAAGTTTTTTTTCTCTCTCGGTATTCTCTTATTTTTTGTTAGTGAAATGTGGGCCTTGTTTGCAATGGTCAAAGTTCAAATTCCTTCACCTTTGAGACTTTTAATCCTTTTGCTTCCCTTTGGTGGCAAAAGGAGGTCTGTTGTCCACGGAAGTCACTGAGGAGGCTGGAGGTAGAGGGTAGTGCATAAGCTTATTTTTTGTCAAATTGGTTGCTGGTCTGACACTCTTCCTTTTTTTCAGGCATCTTTTTTGTTCCTTTCTCTTTTATGAGAAAGAAAATTATTAGATATGCAAGAATAAAACTCCTCAAAGCTATGCTCCAAAAGCCTATTAAAAAGAGCCTGCAAGGAGAACAGTGTGAACACACGTCAACACCTGAGTGGTTCCCAAGTGGCTCTAGCACTCAGTGGTGTGATAATAAGACATGTGGGAGGATTTTTGCTGGCTTTTATCTTCCACATATTGATGCTCCTGACTTTTAAAAATTCATTTCATCAAGTGGCACTGTAACAAAAACAACAGAAATGCAGAAACGAGAGAGTTCAAGGTGTTTGCAGTGCTATACAGTCTTTTGCCTCCAGGCCATCATTTCTAATTCAGCCCAACTTGGCAGCAGTCAGAAATCACTGCCATCTGACAGCTGCTTGGTGGCCAACCCAAAGTGATTTAGCGAGTTGTTCCTGCTGGACAGATGTCTGTAGTGTAGAAAGTGTGATTATAGCTGGCATGTGTTTCATTTTCATAGAGTGGAAAATGTGGGTGTATCAACTGCAGCTACTTCAGTTCAGGGACCTTAAACAGGATACCCAAATTTAGGCAAGAAAGAACTCTGTATGTGCACAATGAAGCCCTTTCACCTTCTGGGTTTAAATCCTGGTGGTCCTAAGCCCCTGTAACAATTCCATTGTGTCTCCACAAGCACCATGTGGTGAGGGAGAGGGGAGATGGTCCCTACAGGTAGCTGTGCCAGAGGGATGTGGTAGGAGCCCCCACTGGAGGGTGACCAACTCATCTTTACCCCACCTGCTGAGGAGGCTCTTCAGCTGTGTTGTCAATAATTACTTGAGCATGAGCAATCAATAAGTAGGAGAAAGTATAGGGATGGGAAGGGAATGAGTCTGATTCATCTTCCTTTGTGTGGACATATGTAACGCTAGAATTAATCTTTTGAAAACCATAAATTACTTTCTGTAAAATCTGTGCTACTAAGCAGAAAATCTATCCTGTTGAAAAAAGTAAAAAAAAAAAAAAAAAAAAAGAGAGAATTATTTGGTTTTTGAAGGGAGAAGATTTTACAGCTTACAATATCACAGAGCTTTGGCAATATAAACAGGCAAGTAAATGATAGGTTTGATTCACTATTGTGAAAACAGTTTTGAATTTTGGATTTGCCACAGCAGTAGAGATTGCTTCAGCAAACAGAGATAGGGGGTCAAGTTGCTACCATTCTTTTTTTTTTTTTTTTTTCTTTGGGATGGTGGAAAGCAGACTTAACAGGGATTTAGATTACTGGATTACTGGCTCAAACTCCTTCTTGTGAAGGATATGGAAGTGGCTCAGGATGCTGCTGTTCAGTAACTCTCAGGGCAGAAGTGTTCAGGGCCAGAGCACTGTCAGAGAACTTGAGTGAATCTGGAGGGCTGGAATACCCACTGATCAGCTCCACAGTAAAATCTGCTCTGTTGCCCTGACAAACATTGCTTTCCCATATCTGTCCAACACTGCAGCTGATCTCCTGCTGTACAGACTGACCATGCCTTCATGCTTTAGTTAGATGGATGATACACAGGATTTTCTGCTTTCTGTACTCCTGGAGCTCTTTTATGTGTTTGAAAAATCTCCATCGGTTTTTGTCTTTTAATATTGTCATGGGAAAAAACCTTAAAGTAGGTGTTACTTTTCTGGAGCAAAAATTTAGGATTTCATGAGCAACAGTGGAAGGAACCCATTACTGTGATAGAGAAGCTGTAGCTCTGTGTTATGGAACATCTTTCTACTAAAATTTCCTTGTTCTTTCATGCTAAAATTAAACCGGATTGCGTTGTAATGGAAATGATTTTTTCTTCTCCTAAGATTGTGTCACGTTACTCATTTCACTGACTGTTCCTTTCCTTGTTTCTTCCTCCCTGCAGATATTGATGAGTGTGCTGCCAAGATGCATTATTGCCATGCCAACACTGTCTGTGTTAACTTGCCCGGATCCTATCGCTGCGACTGCGTCCCCGGCTACGTCCGCGTCGATGATTTCTCCTGTACAGGTGAGCTCCTAAGGACACAGCAAGAGCAGTGTTACCCTCTGTGTTGTGGGCATGCTTAGCTTCTAATTAGAAAATTTAGCACAAGCAAGACAGGTAAATGTGGCATGAGGTCCCCTTGCCCTTTGGGATTACTTTGGAAGGTGGCTCAGGAAGCCCTGTGGTGCAGCAGTCCACACATTTTGTGCTGTTGTCAAATGGGATGTGGTCTCCTCATGTCCCACTGCTGGCTTTAACGTGAGGTGCAAAGGCTGAGATGAGATCTCACATGTAGTGAGAGGAACTAGCATTTTATTACCTGTGGTTTGAAACTGGTCAGTGGATTGAAACATGAGAAATTACCCAGGAGGGAGAAGCTTTCTGGACAGAGCTGAGTCTCTGTCTTTATATAAAAGAGCAAAACTGAAAATATATCAAGTCCTCAATAGCATTTATTGTTAGGGAGTATGGAAATTGTTATTATTAATGCTAAGAATTAGTTTCTCCAGGATTATGGTATTATTATTTAGAAAAGAGAACAGATATGATAGCATTAGAAAGTAAATCCAGTGATTCTTTTTTAACACCTGTCAGCAGAATGAGCACTAAAAATTCTTAATGAAAGGTAGGTAGGTCTCATTTCCATCTGCAAGTTTTTAAAGAACCTTCCCCTGGCAGTCTCTGGGAAATGTGAGAAGCTGCTGCTGTGCTCAGTTCAACTGTACCTAACAGTACATCTTTCAATCACAACCCTCCAGAAAGGCTCATCTTGGGATTATTTTGATGGTGCACCTGTCTGGCAAAGGAGGAAAATATCAGGCAGATTTATTGAAATGGAAATAAGTCAGTTTGACACAATACCATGTTTAGAACTGTTGGCTTGAGCTATTTTCTCAAGTGGAAGAATGGCAGAGGAGTTTCCAATATGAGAATGATTTCCAGTCTGGTATAATTACATTGTAAAGCACACCTTATCCTTAGGGAAGGTCATAGGAAATGTTGACTTTCACAATGACAACATGTCTTGTAGCTAAGATTATGAAGTGTATAAAAACTGGAAGGCAGTGCTGCACCTCTTGAGAGAACCTGATACTAAGCAGGTGTCAGGAAAATGATTTTTATTTTGGCCAGAATGTCATTTCTGTACAATCAGACCTTAAATTTCTTTCTAAATGTTTGTGCTGTGTGAGACAGTGGCCTTCAAAATGATTGGAAAAATATTTTTGGTAATCTAACTAGTTGTTGATAAACTAACTAATGTTTGTTTCTTTCTAACTAGTCACTACTGTTAGGCATACAAATGATTTAGAAAACAAGGTATTTGTGATTTACAGAAAAAGTGAGAAGCAGGGAGACAAATTTCTTGACAGTAATGGGTGAGTGTTCATTTAAACTGCATGAACACAGAATTCCAGAACAGGTATAAAAACAAAATAATAGAAAGAGTGAGATTTTCTGTTTCTTGCAGATTTATTATTTTACTGAAATTCTTTTTTTGACATCACAGTTTTAAATCACAGAAATTATGTAATGTTGTTGGGGACGAACTTTGTTTTATCTAGAAATAATTGTATGGTATAATACACAATCTATTTAAAGTAAGTGTTGTGCAGTAGAAGCCCTATCCTGTTTTTTTATCTTGCATTATGTTTATACAGGCTCTTCCTGTGGTAAATAAATTAAAAACAAAACAAACCCCCAATTAAAATAATAATTAAAAAAAAAGATTCAGGCAACAGATACTTAAGTAGTTTCCCTTCATGCTGGCGCAATCAAAATAGATTGTAACTATTCCTCAGTTTTTAAAATTAATTCCTCTTTATTCAAACAAAATAAATTAAAAATTATCTGGTTATTGAACCAGATTTGGGGACAAATCTGAAAGCTTGCACTGGGTTGGCTTTTGGATTGCAACTGAATTTTGTACATGTGGGGTCAGGCTCTGATGGGCTCAAGATTAGGGTTAACAAGTCTCAAATGTAAGTGCAGAGGTCGTGTGTGCCACATTGAATGTAATTTATACACTCCTGACCTAAAAGCAGAGTTATTCCAGAGAGCAGGAGGTATCATGTTCTGGGAAGCCTGAGTCTAATTCATTGAGGTACAAAGTCCTCATCTGCTGTGGAACATATTTTATCTATTGCTGGGCAGTGCTGTGTTTGGTGGCCTTGGTCGCTGTCCCCTGTGTCCTCTGGTGGCTTTCAAAAGGTGGAAAGCAGTGCTACTTGTCAGAACAGATTTTTGAGCTGAGTGCAATATTTCAATTTGATGTTGAAGCCTTTCTCTTTGTAAAAAGAAATCAAGTGAATATTGAGCTGCCAGGTCAAGTTTCAATTGAGCAAAATGAAATTAATTGGATATTGCTGAATTTTAAGTGTGCATCTTCCAGTGTGTGTTCTTCTGGCTCTGCATCTTTTCCAAATTAAACTACTTTGTACTGGTTTGAAGTGGATGAAACATTTTTCTTCCAAAACATTTGTTAATAATGTTTCCCATTTTTGATCATGAGAACAGTGGAGTAGAAACTTCCTGTGGTTATCAGGAAGAAGCTACTGTGTTGGAAGCTGTGCTGATTGCACAGAAAAAGCAGTGACAAAGAGACTAAAATTATATTCTGGGTGAAGACTAGAATGCTGTGAAATTTAGAACTATGATTTAAAATTAAGTAGTGTCTGTTTCAATAAATTATCAAAAGTCACTCTTAAAGCAGAAGACCTGGGATGATGAGGTTCATCCCATGGTATTTTGTGCTGCATCAGTCAGCTTAGCAATAATTTTAACCAACGTTCTCCAAGAGAAGATATATTAGTGTTTTTCCTACTCACCTGTTTCTACAGTTTTTAGAGCTCTGAATGTTAATTAAGTTGTTGAGTGAAAGACAGTTTTATTAAGAAAAGTTGCCTTTGAATAGGAAGCTTCTTCCAGTCTCCTGCTGTGACACTGACAGGTTGCTTATCTGTTGTTGGGTAAATCACTGGTTTGCCCATTCTGAAAACAGGAGCAAGATTTGCTCTTCCAGATCCTCTCATTAACTGGTATCAACTGATTTAAAGCATTTTATTGACTTCCACAGGTTTTTACCTGGCTTCTTTGTTGTAAAATGAATTCTCTTGGGTTGCTTTCTTCTAATATGCCAATTTAGGAGTTTGCTTCAAAAGTGCATTAATTAGTTTAATGCTGTTTGAAGCTTTGTAAGTTACATAATAAAGATCTCATCATTTTATTTTTGATGGGCTGCATCTATTGCTGGAGTGATTTGGAATGCCTGTGTGTGTCTGATTTTCTGTAGTGTGAAACTACAATATATAGTTTTTATGTCCCACCTCCAATCAAGTAAACAAATGCTGTTTCATCTTAATAAGCTGCAGGTGTTCTGAAATAACTAGATATATGTTGCTGATATGAAGAGGAAAATTGTAAAAATTCTTGGTCTTTAACATCAATGATAAACATTCACAAAATTTACTCTTATTTTGCAATGGATAAGTTGTTTGCCTCATTTTGTGTGGTTACTACTGGCCTTGGATACTCTGAGATTTTTTTTTTAAATTTTTTATTTTTAAATATTTTATATTATATTTTCTACAAATATTCACTAATCAGGCGCTAACACTTAAAAAAAACCCTTAAAAATGAGAGTGCCAAGAGATTTTTATTCCCCTACTTGTATTACTTGTGGTCCTTTGCAAAATAAAGAAACTTCCTTTGGGCTTGAGGACTTGTCCATTTTGCTCTGGGGGCATCTATTAAAAAATTAATATGGAAAGCTATCTGGCCACCCAACACACATCAGCAGCACCTTCTGCCAAACTGTGGTGAGACCTACGTGCAAACATCCTTCTCTTTGCACCAAGCTGTCCTGACAGGTGTTTTTCCTCTGAGAAAGGAATCCACCACCTTTTTCTGTGAAAAATTGATTTTATATAAAAACATATTGTTCAGAAGAAATCTTAGAATTAAATGTTGTGATAGTTCATACACTAATTTGAATTGCAATATGGGTAGAGGAGAGGAACTAAGAAAATATAATGATTTTGACAGGTTATCCCAGAAGCATCTTCACTTCTATCCTATGTGGTTTCTGGAGTAGCATTCAGCTTTGAATCAAATGTCCTTCTGCAGTGTGTTATTGGAAAAGCTGTGCTGTGCCTAAAGCACAGAATTCTGAGAAATCTCAATTTCAAGGGAAAAAACCATCAGCACTCATCCCTTCTTCCTGTGCCCTGTCTGCAGAAATTTCCTGCTGTGGTTAGAACAAATGTTTCAGTATTTTTTCTCTATCACTATAATTGAAGCCTTTAGATTTTTCTTCCTGGAGTTTACCTGGGAAGTTCAAGGTGGTGTACTTGACCCTATAATAATACTAATAATGCAGCAGGTTTCACAGTGATGAAGTGGCAATCTCAAAGGCTGGGTTACTGGCCTCTGATTCAGAAGCACTGTAAATGTTTGAAAAAGGCCCGAATAGAAGCTTTTAGGCAGAGAGTAGATAATACAGTCACTTCTTGAAAGACAATGCTATTTGTGCAATCTAATCTGCTGACCCTCTTCCCCCTTTTCCTTTTCAGTGAGCTAAATTAGCATTCAGGAAAGAAACTTGAGTGTTTTTGGTGTGGCACTTGAACATTTAGAGTACTGTGCAGGGTCTTGGAGGTTCACAGAGGTCAGTAAAAAAATGTTAGCACTGTTCAGATGCTGGCTCAGAGCTGGTGAATTGCTAGACATCTCTAGCTGAAAACCCAAATCCTGGTCAGTAGGCAGTGAAGGGAGGTCTCTGATAGAGGAGTTTTCAGGCATTTTTTTTAGAAAAAACCCTCTTTAGCTCTTGCTGCTCTACAGGGTATCATTAGTGAGCATTTTGCCAAGCAGCACATAACTTTTCAAGAGGCAATAGGAAAATATGAATTGGGCTGGGGTCACAGTTTTGTGCCCTATTTATTAGGCAGCAAATGTTCAGCACAGTGGGTATAACTGGTGATAAGGACCTCAAGCACATCTGGACCCTCCTGATTTTACTGGGTACAAATGTATTTATATGCACTGTTCTGAAGCATTCCCTGCTTTGGAGTCCACGCTGCCCTCCACACTCCCAGGACAGCTCATGGTCCTTGGATGAGCTGCACCTCGATTTGTGTGCTTGATTCCCTCTGCACTGTACCTTCAGGGCAAAGTTGGGCATTCACAAGTGCATTTGGAAATTGGTTTTAAGCTGAGTGGATAACTCAGCAGGCACAAAATACTCCTACGATGGTCTCTCCTTTCTTTGTCAGGTGCTAAAAGGCAGGACAGGACTTAGTTCCTGGTGTAAGTGGCACTCTTTTGGTTGAACTGCAGGCAATGTCATCTCTGTTCCCAGAATTGTGAAGGGAAATGTTGAGTTCCCCAGGCCTTGAAAAGCAGAAATATTTGTTTTAAGTCCTTCAGTGGGCTCTTGGCCAAGTTCAGCACCAGGGGGGTTTGCCTGCAGCAGGGAGCATTTCTTTGCTCTGCAGGTTGGTCAGTGGAAGACTAGAAGAGTATTGAGTCAATCCAACAGAACAAAACTGGAGTGATTCTGCATCAGGTGACTGATACTCATACAGATTTTGACAAAAACCCCATTAACTCCATAGAAAGCCCAAACTTACACTGAGACAGTGGAGAGTCTGGTAAACAAGAGTCAGAAAAATGGGAAGATGGAAAAATACCCATAAGGATTCAGTGAACAATGAGGCTTATTTTCATAGCTATTGATATTTTCACAAGAAACAATAGTAGAATTTATTGAAGCACAAGTGTGTCTGGACTCTGAGTGACCATTTGACCTTCACATTATACATTTTCACCCATCCATAAGGTTTTGTAGTATCTTTCTCTTATTTTGTAGTTATTCTTCAGTCCTCTAACTTTAAATGCCACGTTACATTCTTTTGTTCTTGACTTTACCTGCATTTAGTGGGTTTAACTGCAACACTTTTTGCACTTCTTCCTTTTAAAAAAATGCCATTGGCAAACTGCATATTATTTGCTCCCAAGTACTTTCCATCTTAGAAAAAAAATGTACTAAAAATGTAATATTTTTAATGATTTAAATTCTGCACTGGTAAATAGTTTAATTAAACATCGTTGTGCTTTCCTGTGCTCTAGGCATGGAAGTGTTGCTAATTTGTCCAGAGTAGTTGGTAATCCTTTCAAGTCCTTTCGACACATTGATTTTCTGTAACTTTATTAATACTAAAATTAATTAAAGAGCTGACCGCAAATCATGCTGATAGTTGTATTTCTTGACTCAGGCATAATTAGCAATTTTACATGATTTCTTAGCTTCAGCCTTTTGTGCTGCTGTATATGCCATGAAAAAAAGTCAGTATTTCAAATTGTTTTGCATATGTGTGCTCATGCTTTTGCATAAATGGAAACATAATATTGATTTAATACTTGTTCAAGACCCATGAGTGAAGCTGTCTCTCAAAAGACTGAGCAAGGGCAAACCTTTCCATGTCACCTGCTCAGCATTTGTCCTGAGCTCTCTTATGCAGTATTTCTCTTTTATACAAGAGGAGTAAATCCATTTCTGTGGCCCAGAAATTCTTCATCTCTTTACTAAATCCAGCAGTAACTACAATCTGCTGGAATGAGAGCCATACACTAATTTTTTAGTGGGAACATGGTCTCTTGGAAAGGCTTCAGGATTGATGTCCGTGGCTGATAGCAAAAAGCTCTCATGTTTTAGTCAGCTGCTTCCACAGTGTTAAGGCCTTCAGGAGTGTAATTAGGCTTTGGGAAAGAGTTTATTCAACCAAATTCTGATCTTGCTGATGCTCTGACAACCAGGGTTTGTCATCTCTGTCCAAACAAACAAAAATTTTTCCCATGCTGTTTAAAAAAAAAAAAGACATTTGTAACAAACTTTTTATTCTTCAGACACAGCATTTATACTAAATCATGGAAGTAACTGAATCATGGAGAAGGGCAGCTGGCTCACCACTCCTCTTCAAGGCAGGATTCATGGGCATTGAAACATTCTTTGTCTTCACTGTTTCTAAAAAAACCCAAGCAACTTTGGTGAGGGGAATTTTTTAATCCTCTTTTTGTCCTGTACTTTCCACCTGCCTCCCCAGTCCTTCCTCTGCCATTTAGCAAGGTTTGCTTAACTTTAAGCCTCCTTTGCCACAATTTAAGTCTCTCACCTCCTGTCAGATTCCCAGTGAAGATGGAGAATGCTTTGACCTTCCTATTTGCAGTCCTTTTAAATATTTGAAGTATCTTTTCATGAATATGTTTTATCTTCTCATCTGTAATCTAAAAGCCTGGTTTTTGGTTTGGTTGAGCAGTACCAAAATTCTATAAGGAGTTTTTCCTCAACTTCATGTTTTCTCTTCAGAAAATTCTGTGCCTGTGCACCTGAAGTTTTGGTGTCTCACAGGTGGTTTTTTTATCCCAGAACTCTGAGATTGTTGTTGTGTGTCAAGGAAGGTGCTGTAAAGCCTGGTCCCAGGTAAAAGGCACAATGCATGGGCTTGGCAAGCCAGTCAGACAGAAGTGGCTTAAACCTCCCCTGCTGATCCTCAGAGTCCTGGGATGTCTCAGTGTCTGCTGCCAAAGGCTCATTAGCCAGACACAGTGCTGACCACACTGGATAGGAATTCTCCATTTTCCCTGCTATATCCACTTTTTCTGTCCAAACACATTGCTCAGCTAGACAAAGAGGAAATGTCAGCTGGATGACAAATGACCAGATACAGGCTCCTGATAGTGTTTGCTTTAGGTGCTTGGATGGCTTGCCTGACTTCAGTAATAATGAGCACATTAATGTTGGAAAAAATAGGAAAAGGCTCAAATGCTCCTCCAAAATGCATGTATCTTGCAGTGCATATTATCTGGTGTCTGCTGGGACTAAAATCTGTACAGTATCTGGCATATCCATACAATTTTCTTCCCATGAAAACCCATGCAAAGAAGAGGAACCCATTCACACTGGAACATGGGAGCCTCACATTCCTACCATTTTGTCTCAAGGAATGATAGAAGTGATCAGGGAGCTCTAGAAGGGGCAGGAAGCTGTGGTATATTGACAGGGGGCTGACAATTGTGTAACTTGGGAATTTCCTCCCGAAATCAATGTGTTGTGCTGGAGGAGGCTGTTCTGCCAAGGAACAACTGGGATATCTGTGAAAAGTGCAGCACTTTGCTGCTCTGCTGTTGTATCAGTGTATTTATTGCTTTGATTTTGGATTTCTAAACTAAAGCCTTTATTTCCAAAACAAAGGAATTCCATAGTTTGTGAAGCTCAACAGAAAATTTTCCATTAAATTCATGATGTTTATGTCTGATGGGCTTTTCTGGCAGTTAGAAACATGCACGAGAAAGGGTTTTACAGGTCTTAGTTTTTCCTTTTTTAGCTTAAGTGTGTATTTTACATACAAGAAAATACTATATAAAGATTTCTTACTTTGCTGTGATCTCATTTTTTTACCTGTGCTGAGTATTTCATAGCTGTATACTTATTGATTGGGAGAAAGCTAATATTTTATTAACACCTTTTGATTTTTGAGTATCAATTGAGGTATACAAGTGATCAAAGAATCACCTGAGCAATCTTACTTAGATACTGGAAAGAGTTTAGGACCTTGGTTCAGTGAGGGGCATGAGTAATTTTTTTGAGGTGGCTGAGGTTTTGTGGAACTCCTATTTAGACAAGAGCTGTAGATCTTTTTAGACATGAGTTGTAGATCTCTTGCTTTGCTGGTTCTGTAGCTTCCAAGATAACTTAAATGTTTTTTTTAAGAGAAAGGTGTGCACAAGGGGTCAGGGATGGGGCAGAGTTGCTGTTGCTCTGAAGGAGTGCAATGCAATTTGTCCTTTTGGGGTTTTGGAGAACATTCCTGCTCTGTCTTTGAACAAGGATACAAAGCTATATTATGGGTAATATTTGCAGGTGGGTGATTGTGTGTCTGATAATCAAACTATACTGAATTTATTTCTGGATTTGTAAACATCAATTAATAACTCTAAAACTGGTAGTTTTGCCTTTCTGAAATGTTTGTGAAATAATTTAAAAGGGTGTAGAGCAGCTGCCATTGGCATCAGCCTTGCTTGGTCCTTAAGAAATGCAGCCTTTGAGAAGAGAGGGAGGGGGAGGAAGAGAGGTGCTTTGATCTCTCACTTTGTAGTTAATATTTTCATGCTTTCTACTGTAGGCTTTTTGCCTCCTAGTATGAAACTTCCTATTTAGTTACATGACTGCATGTAATAATTGCTCAAAGTGGGGATTTTTTTTCTGACTCTTCCAGAAATAGCTCTTATTCTTCATTGTCACAGAATTGGGACACAGCTAGACAAATGAATGACCCAGTCTTGCTAAGCATGCTCCCATTGGAATAGTCTACTGCAATTTTTATGGGCTTAGATTTTTCTCTTTTCAGAGTTTACAAATAAAATTCAGTTTTAGAAAATACAGTTCATGCTGCTAGACTGAGATAATCAGGTGTTTTGGGGCAGGCTTTCCTCTTACCAGCAGATGATAGAAGAAGTGGCCAGAAAACCAGGCTGCCAAACAAAGGATAAGGATGAGCACGGAGAGACAGCTTAATGACCTGTATGGGTAAAATATTTTTTTCCTCTTTATTTGTAATGAAGAAAAGTTTCCATGCTTTTAAAATCCTAGCGATCCGGTTTAGTCTGCTTTGTGCTTCTCTTAATGAAGGGTTCTATTTCACAAAAGGTAATGTATATAAGATTTCATAGTGTTGAACAATCTATCACCATTTGTCCTTTATACTGATGTTTTTCTGGCTTGTTTGTTGTTGGTTTTCTGCTTTAAAAATAGCACGAATGCTGAAAGTGGTATTATATGGAATATTTGACATGGCAAATTATTCTTCAAACATTAAGTTAAGAATGTTTATATATAGGCTTGCATGCAGTCCACAAAGGGGCAAAGGAACCTTTGGAGACTTGCTTTCCAGTAGATTCCCTGGTAGCTATCCAATTCTGAACTGCATCCTGTATTTTAATTAGGCCATAAATGTGGCTTTGCAATAAAGCAAAGACATTCCAAATGTAATCACATTCCACCACAACATAAAATGTTACTGTCTTTTTTTGCATGTGCTGGTAGTATCTGCTGAGTACAAAGCTGGGTAAATGCTGTGTCCTTTTACTTCACTCTTTACATGTTTTTAAGAGTCCCACAAACCCTATCATGTTATGCTAAATCATAACTTATAAATGATTTATGAATAGAAAGGGTAAATGGCTGGCTCTGCAGTGTCTGAAAAAACTTTATAAAGGAATGGGGAAAAGCAAGAAGGGAGACTCCAATCTTGCTCTACTGGTAAATATCTGTCTCTTCTGTGCAGGTCCCTTCCCTCCTTGCCCTCACTGCATCATCAATACTATTTCACCTTTATAAAAAAAGAGCTTGCAGATTTAGAACACTGCATCTTGCAGGCTTTCTGTGACTTTGTGGAGCAGGTAACTGAGCTGACTGACAGCCTTGCATGAGCCCAGCTCTGGGAGCAGCTGAATGCTTTACCTGCTCCCCAGGGTGCTGGAAGTCTCCTGGAGTGTGTTAGATCTTCACCAGCTATAGATCTACACCAGAGCAGAGAATTTCATGGTTCTTGGACTGTGATGAAATCCCAGGGCTCAATGTCTTTCATCACTACCCTGTCCCCATCCAGCTTGGGGTTCAGTCTTAGGCATGGGGATCAATCCTTTCTCTCCAGCAACAAAGGCAGCTAAATGTATCAGAAGCATATTAAGTTCCCTTTCTCTGCCTGGCAGGCTAAAATCACTTATTACAGTCTTTTGATCACCCCACACTTAGCTAGAAACTAGGTTTATTTTGCTTCTCAGTGAAGATTTAAAATCCACAGTCCAAGAGGATCTTCTCTGCCCAGGTCTGCTCTTTGTCATCGTTGTGACTTTAAGTAAGATGTATATGGCATCTCAGGGTGGGAGGTTCCTTTGCCTTTTCTCTTGTTGCTGCTGTTTGATCTGTTAAATAATTAACTGGGGTTATTAAAATAAAGAATGTTGACAATAAAAAGATAGAGATGAAAATTAGGAAAAAAAAAAAGGAAAAAAAAGTTAAAATTCCTTGCTGATGTGAAATGTGTGACAGTAACAGAAATGGCAGCAGAATTGTTTGCTTAGGGCACCAGGCAGAAAGAAACATATAAACAGTCATCCTGTCTTTCATGGTTGATGCTTCCAGAAGAAACAGAGCTGCTTTGAAGGGCAACAGAGCAGCCTTGTTCCATCTGGGTTGCTCAAACTTTTGAGTGATTGTATGGCTGGAGCTGAACGTTATTGATGATATTTATAAAGACAGCAAGAGGCTTCTTTATTGCACAGAAACTGAAGAAGTTGTATAAAAAGTCATCTGGAAAGACTTAATCCAAGGCATTAATGGAATTTAAAATGACCCAACCTTTAGTACATGTTTTATCAATAAATATAAGCACTTGGAACAAGCTTAGCTATGAAAATTAGTCAGGTTAGTTTTTGATGTATTTTTTTTTTTTTTCTTATATGTGGCTTCACATAAAAATGTTGCATGATTAAATACTCAGGTAATCATCAACACTGAGGGAGCTAAAAGTGAGGTTACCTACAAATCCACAAAATCCAAAGGCTATCCTAGCTGGGAGAAATCAAACTGTATGTGCTTATTTAGGTCTGTCAGACTGGATTCTGAAGTCTGTTAAGGTGCTGCTGCTTTTGATTTGTTTCTCTGAGATTGTTGATTTATGAAAAATCATGGGTGCCATTAAACTGCCTGTCAGGATCCATAAATTGCATCAGGGACCAAAACCAGTTATTACCCTGTGTGGATTTTGTTTTTGCACTGCAGAGAAGAGGCTAATTAATTCACTGACAAAATGAATTCATTCTTCTTTTGAAATATGAAGCCCTGACCTGATATTTTTTTCTAAAGTTCCTAAAGATGATTTTCTTAGATTATTTCAAGAGGTTAACTGCCATTATAGTTCACATTTCTGTTCTAATGGAAAGTTTGGTGTTCCTAACAGTTAATTTGAGATGTTGAGTTTAAAACAGATTAGCAAACCACAAAAAAACTAAAGAAAGTGCATTAAGCTTAAGTGCTTATTTTGCTTATATAAGGACATTCAGACAGCTCTGGAAGGACATTAACAGATCAATTTTGAATCCCATGCTGGAGACTGTCCCAGTTACAGAGGTTTTCCAGCAACATATGGTTTAAGGATAAACCACTACCAAAATGAAAAACTCTTATTCCTGTTTTATTTAGTATGGTTCAGCTCTTTACAGTTCATGATGTGTATACTGAACAAGTAAGGTCAATATGTAAATATGCATTTCAAAAAGTCAGGATAAGACTTAAGAATTAATCATGTTTTTGGAAAGATTTTGCAAGGTGCTGAGCTGCTGGTTGTTACTGCAGCCACGTGTTGGCTTTCCAGTCAAAAGCAGAACTTGCCAAGCCTGCAAAGCACTTAAGTATCTGCTTAAGTTCCTTCCCATTCTGAATGTTAATACCAGTAGTGGCTTGTCAGGAAATCTCTGGAAGGAACCAGTACTATATGAGATTTGGACACTGTTTTTTAACCTTTCTGTCTCTCCTTTCTTTGTGCTACATGGGAGTAGAAATTAGGCAAGTTTAAGAAGTGATTGAGGGCATTAACTCTGTAAACAGCTGAGCCTCAGGCTGTTATTATTTTAATCTTTTAATATCTCAGACTTTATTTTTTTTTCTCAAAACAGATTTCAGAGTGCAAACTATATCTGAGCATAGGTTGCTTATAAAAAATATGTCACATCTCTTTTAAAATGTTAAAAAGCCTTTGTAAATTGCTAGCACGGAGGATTTTTTCCAATGATTTCTTTAATGAATCCTGCTTGTGCTTCTCCTTGCTGACAGCTCTATGACCACAACCATCCCATGCAGAGAAAGGTTTCTTGACCTTCTCTTTTCTTTTATATCTCCTGAAAATAGCACTTTCAGTGATTGCCTCAGAATCATCTTTTTTCTAATATTCAATTAAGTGTCTTAGGAATAGAAAGCTGGAGAGCTGGAGCCCTTGTTTTTTAAGCTCTCTTTCTTTTTGCCTCTCAAAATTCTTGTGTAAGCTCTTGGAGATCATCATTGCAGAGACTAGAACCAAGTCCTCTCCACTGTTACAAAAGATTTAATAATTTCTACCCAATTGCTTGTTTTGCCTAAAATGAGAGATTATAATTTTGGTCACTGAGTATGCTAAATCTTTATATCGTGTGGCTGAATACATTGATGTGTCTAACACACAGCAGTCAGAAAACTTTTACTCAATGCCTCCTGGTAAAGGAAAATCTAAGATGTGAAGCTTATACACTATTCTTTTGCTTTGCATGTTGTCTATGTTTCCATGATTCACAGGTAACTGCCCTTTCTATGCTAGTTAAGAACCAGCAGGAAGAATAGTGTGGAGAACGTGTTCAGTGTCCTCTCATCTAACACCTTCTTGAATGAGTTTGAGTCAAATCCATGCTTTTTCTCAGGTAAAATTCATTGCCCTGATACCAGAACCTGGGATCCTTTCTGACAATTGACCTTATATTTATTCTCTGACAGTGCAGATGGCTGCTTCAGAGAAAATGTAGGTTTGCCTGCAGCCCTAATAGAGCACAGAAGGAATCTTTTTCCTTGATTCCATCTAATGATAATTTTGTGCCTTGAACCATTACAATCAATAGATTCATAATTAAATCCTAGCTAGCAAAACTATTCGTGTACATTAAAGTGCTACTATTTTGATTCTATTGGATTTAAACTCAATACTATCTAAAATCATCTATCAATTAGACTTGTTCTTTAAAATGACTGCTTATGTCTGACCACTTTGACTTCTTTCCTCTTTAATTCCATCAAGCAAGAGAGCCTTTTTAATTAATATTGGACAAGAGAGTTTTCTACACTTTGGCACTCATTTTACATACCTCTGCTATAGCTGTTATATTTTTGTAAGTACTGAGAAATCATAATCTTTTAAAATCTTTTTATTCATTTCTTTAAAGAAAGCAAATGGGACCTTCCAAGGAAGAAAGTTAAGTAGATACATGAATTTTGTAGTTATCTTAGAAAAATAATCACTTTCACCACTTTCATGCCTCACAAAGAAGAGGATAATTGCTGCTTTCTGTTTAAATCCTTCTGATGCTATTTATTGGTGTAATTTCAGTTGGCCACAATACATTATATTCAGTGTCCTTGCATTTTAAGATCTAATATAAAAATGTGAATACTTAACAGATGATAAAAGTAAAATTGTGTCTGGAAAGGTAGTCAGGTTACTATGAAATATCTGATCTAAGTAGATTAGGTGAATTTGATGTGATTTAAGCCAATCTGTTAGAAGCAATAGTCAACCAGAGAGTATTTAAAAACAGCAGTAATAATTATAGTCCTAAGATATTTCTGTCTGAGTCCTTCAGGATCCTTTAAAACAAGACTGCATTGAGTACTTACTTTTTTTGTGAATGGGTTGGCTTAGTTTTATGAGGAAGCACATATTACACATAATATCCTATTGCAGGGCTTTATTTATTTTTTTTTCCCTGGAAAGATCTCTAAGCTTCTCTTTATTTTATGTCTATAGCAGTTCAGCTGATAACCCTTAAACTTCTTACAACTGCAGTGGGAGGACAGGAAAGTTTAACATTAGTGAAATATCAATTTCAGAAGTGTCAATTCACATTTGAGAATTGGTGCAGACAATGATGCTTCTGATTCCCCTCTGCTTTTAAAATGCTGTTTCAGCTTTCCTTGTATAACTAGTGGAAAGAATATGAGAACTATACAAACATTACAGTCATTCTTGTAGAGAGATATTTTTTCATTTTTGGGGCACTTTCAGTTAGCATATGAAGTCTACACTTTTGTTGTTCTTTACAGAAAACTCTGCTAAATACTGTCCTTTAGTTCATTGCAATTCATTTTCATTTGAGCTTATTCTTTGACCCTCAATATTACCCCTTTTTTTTAGTGTTAAGTTGCATAATCATTAGTTTTTTGGGGTTTTTTTCAGATAATTTAAAGCCTTTTGCATTCTGTTTTCTTAAGTTCCATGGCATTGTTCTCTTTTCTTACTGGAAATTGAACTGATTTGTATCTTACTCAGATGCCACCTCCTCTTTCTATGTTCAGCTGACAGAAGTCTGGGCTAAGAGTTTGTCTCTGTACATGCAGTTCTCTATTTTATTTATTTTTTTTCTTTCCTTTAGTGCTCTTTATCACCTTTTAAACCCGTTATATTTCCATGACTGCCCTAATAGTTATCATACCAGCATTGATCAGGGATGTGGTGATCCATTCCAGACTGCACAGAAAATGAGAAAAGCCTGTCCCAAGATGAGGTGGTAATCCTGCTGTAGTTAATGATCTTTTTTTGATAGCTGTTATTATTATACAACCTACATTGTGCTTTCTCAAGCAAGAAATGGCACTCAGTGAGCATCCCAGAATAATAAATGTTTCTTTTTGAAAGGATTTTTGAAAACCTTGCAACACAAAGTCACAGGCTGTAATAATGCCAAGTAAGTATTTCAAAGAGAATAAAACTGAAATATGAATCTTCCTCATGAATTGTGCAGAAAAAAAAATGGAAAATAGGAACACGAGCCAAAAAATGTCACCGTTCTTTGTGCTAGAAACAAAAGATGGAAATTATTTTGGGTCTGGAACTTACTGCTTCTTCATCCAGTCCAAATGCCAAATGTGCCACTTCCCCATGGGTGCTTGGGATAGTGAAGTTCCAGAGAAAGACTTGTTTCCCCTCTATTGTGGCACAGATATTTATTCACCTTTTTTTGAAGAAAAGCAAAGGAAGGATCTCCCAGTGCTTCTGTTCTCCTTATATCCCCTCACTGTCACTCCTCCAGCAGGGACCTGCTGAACTTTCAGACAATTTTTGAAGGCTGTTGCCTGGACACAATTCTTGTTGGAAATAAGGAGCTGGTGCTAGGCTGTCTCTCAGAGGGTTAACTCAGCTGAACTTTTCTTCCTCTTTTGCATGGCTGCTCTTTGGAAATACAACAGTTTTGCCAGGGTTGGTGTGGTCACCAGTGACAGAACTTGGTGGCATGTCATTCATCTTTCCCAGTTTGAATACTTTTTAGGATGCCAAATGTGTCATTTAGAAAAGCATTTTCTAGTTGGAAAAGATTCCTTTCCTTTCATTACAGGAGAGTTAAAAGAATCAATACTATATATGTAGGATTTTCCAGCTAAAAGATTATTTCTGATTGACCTTTCCTCTTGTTAAGTACTTGAAACCCATTTTTATTTTATTAATTTTCTAAACTGCTTATGAACCCAGTGAGCTGTGCCCCACAAGATGACTTCCTTGGGATGTAGCAGCATGAGGTATCCCATGGAAATAGTTTGTGGTTCCAGGCAATTCTTTTGTTACACTGATTTGTTTTGCCTCTCATCTTTGTCATGCTATCACCTAGGATGCAGGGTCAAATTAGTAGCAAAAAGAAATCCTTTTATCCCCTTCCAAATTGAACTATTAATATTTAACTATTGAATTTACTATTAATTTTTAACATCTCTATTCCGTGCTCTTTTCCTGTGGCATGGGGCTGCTTGTGACTGTTTTGCATAAGGATCCTGCATCTGTCACTGAAAGATGGAGATGAGATAGAGGGTTCCTGGCTGGCAGCTGATCTGTAGGTACAGGAGCTCCTGGCAGGGGATTTCCTCCAGGGAATTTATCCCTGTGATGCTGCAAGCCTTGTCTGTCTGTTCAGGTTTTCTGAGGAGTAGTTAAAATCAAAAGCTCTATAGTCTTCTGTGGGGAAAAGTGACTTAATTACTCCAATGCTAATTTAGTGCTGATTTCAGCACTTGTGCAAGATAGCTTTGGGATCCTCTGGAAAGGCAAATGCCTTTTCTTTGCAACAGTATTTTCTGTTGTTGGCAAACATTTGTCATGTGTCACCTGTGTGACATGTGAGACACTGATTATTACTGATTGTAATTGGGTTTGAGCCCCTTAGATGGAGATATAAAAAGCCTCTATCAAAACTATGTGCAGGCTGTACTTTTATAATTTCCTTTCCTTTCTCTGCCCCTAGGATGAGGGGAGGGGGGGGAGCAGGGGGAACCTGCATCATGGTTTCAAAAAAGCAGGAACTTTGTCTTTTCCTCTGCACATAGGGGTGTTCTTCTAGGAATCAGTATTTCTGTAGTGTTTTGCTGATAAAAGTACAGTTGCAGGCAAAAGAAACTCAGGTTGTGATCTTGTCAGATCTCATAAGACAGATATGGGCTCCTGCAATCACTATTCTGGTGGGATATCTCCAGGGGAAACCAGAGGTGCCTTAGGAGATAATGATGCTCTAGTTACCATTTCTGATTTCAAATACAAATTGATTGTTAGTTGAGAGTAAAATTAATACTCAAGTTGCACATATTGAGGGCTGAAATCATTCAGTTCCTTCCATGCAAAATCCCATTGTGTTATTGTGGTGCTAAAGAAGTAAACTGAAGGGTAATCCATGGGAGTGACATAAGAACTCGAATTTATTTTTTTTTTCCTTTTCTCTTTTATGTTTTTTCCTAACTGCTGACAACCTATTTGTCCAAGTTAAAACCCTGGGGAAAATTACAGAGGGAGCAAACCATGTGTAATATTGATGTTTAAATACTGTCTTGGAAACCACTTTTTTTGATATCTATTTTAACAAATCTCAGTCAGCACTCACTTGCTTTGTGGGATGAGTTGCAGCTAGGCAAATATTATCTTTCAGTAAGAAGCAACAATCCAGCTCTGTTCTGTCAAAAGTTTAAACCATATTGGAATCTATCCTTTTTTGCAGGAATTGCTTAGTTGGAAATTTGCACATAAACCATAAAGGTGAGAAGTCTGCAGGGAAACAATGGCTCAGCTCTGGATGGCTTTGTGAACAGAAAATTGGGAAAAGTAGGCTAAGTCTTTGTGACTTTTATATCACCTGTGCTACACACTCCAACACTTCAGGCCCTTTCATTGCATCTCTGATAGGGGCAAAGATAAACTGCTTGTCTTCTCCTCATTATACTTGAACTCTGCTACAGAACCCTAACAGTGATTTGATGTGGTTGTGCAGCAGCAGATTGACACATCTGTCACATGCACAGCTTCATTTAGAAACAATTCCACCTTCCTATATTGCTGTAGCACTAATAAACTTTTGTGCAAGCTTGAAATGGGGCTTGTATTGCTTTTTGTGATATTTTTTTCTTTTTAATATGTGGAAGTTAAAGCATCACGGAGTGCTGAAACCCAAAACTCTTTTGAACTTGTATCACAAATCTAATTTCATCAAGCCATGATGAAATGTTGGCTAAAAAATTACATCCAAAGGTCTATTTCAGACTTTTTTTCTATTAGTGACTTTGAGATATCTGCAAAATAAAGCTTGCAGCTATTGTTGAGCTGAAAATACCAGAAAGATGAGGTTCTGATATCAACCATAAAGTATGCAGCTCTCACAATTTTATGGATAAAAAGCAGCCTGTCCATTCAGATTAAGTTATATTGCTATATAAATAAATGGGCACCATATTGCTTCATCTTTTCTTTTCCCACACGATGCAGGCACTTGGAACATGTTCAGCTTTTAGCAACACAGAGGCAAAATAAAACTGTACCTTTAGATGTAGTGGTAAGAGGCATCTCCTGAAAACTGGAAAATAGGTAGTGGCAACTTTTAGAAAAAGTCTCAGGTTTTCATACTGTATCATTACATGTTTTCTGTTTTCCTAAGTGAATGTACTTGGATTTAGGGAGCTGAGAACTTCATAGAGCTATTGTTTTGTTTTGCTTTTGTTTTTTTTCTTTTAGTCATTCCTCTACCAATGTTAATGTCACTGCTCCAGTCTAGCTGGAATTTCTGTATATGCCAACATTGCTAACATTTCCCTGCTCTAAATGAAATGGAAATTCAATGTCAACAAACCCTTGATACTGTGACTTTTCATAGCAGTAATTTGGAGCTGTTCTTCTACAGTAATAAAATTATTTTAATGTTCTTTACTAATTGGATCTGTCTAGTCAGTTCAAACACTCTTTAAAAGATTAGGGAAATACAACTTAAATGTAAAGGGAACACTGGTGTGCAATTCCAATGATTCTTGAATTTTCAAGCTTTTGACCTTATTTGCTCAGTGCTGTTTATCTTTGGGGAGTTTCTTATCAGGACAAAGCCTCAAACAGTTTTTTCAGTGTTTCACTTTTTTAGATTTTCCCCTTGCTTTCCTGTTTTCTTTTCTAGTATTGTGCTCAGAAAACAATAAAACAACTATCTCCCAGCTTCCTAACAAATGTTATATAGACATTTAGGATGGGATTTAAGATATATGTGCAAGTATTGTGAATGGTGGCATTGAAAGATCTACTTTTTTTTCTTCCCTACATGTTGAAAACAAATGCAGCATTGCTTTCAGCAAGGCTACTTATTATTCATCTTGATAGAGCCAAAAATAAGCATTTTTATTGTAATAATCTACAATATCCTATCACTGCTTTGTGAACTCACTCATGGAAATTCAAATGGGTGGTTATTTTTAAAAGGAGTGAGGCAGAACTGAGGATCAGAGCATAAAGTACCTTGCCTTTGGGTAAAAAAAAATAATAAATTGGTGTGTATATATATATATACACACACCAATGCTCTAAATTAGCCATTACCATTTAGAGAAGAGATACTGGGCTTATTTCAGATGTTTGAAAATGTCAGCTCACTGCTCAGCTGTGGTCAAAGCCAAGCAGAATAGTGAGATCCTTTGGGAAAGGCTTTGAGATCCTTTGAGAATGAAAAGAAAAAATAGAATTATGCTACTGTATAAATCCATGATGTTCTGGTGTCTTGAATCCTGTGGGCATTTCTGCTCTGTCCATCTCAAAACTTAAGGGGTTGACCTGCAGACCTTCAATGCTGGAGGGGCCATTGCAATGAAGGGGTCAGTGCAAAGGAGCAGAACTCTCAGAACTGGATAAATCAGATGCTTGCTTGAGCACATACTCTGCAGGATGCTTATGGTGTGAATAGCTGCCAGCAAAAGGTCTTGTGTTGATACAGAAAAAAAATATTTAGGTGGTTGACATTTTATTAATTTCAAGCAGAACTTTTGCTTTTATCCGTTGGGTTTATTCACATTTTTAGGAGAATGATAGTAGGAAAAATGGAGTTAAACAGGACTGTATGAGGACAAAGACAGAAAAGGTGAAATGATTTGAATATTAAAGTGAGTTGATCATCCAAACTTAAGAGTAAATGCTTCTTGACTATTCAAAAGTAGTTTCAACTCAATACATTTCAGTTTCTGTATGTTAAATAAGAGAAGCAAAAACCAGATAAGCTCCTTCTGAAAAACATGAGTTTATGCAATGTTTTGTGTGCTACAGATGTTTCTGGAAAATGTTATGTCCTCTTATGCTATATCTGTCTATTGTCCACAGTTCTTATTTCTGTCCATATATATAACATAAGGCATGAGTTATAAAGAGTTTGCCTGCTGAATGTTGAAATCACCTCAACTGTTACCCAGGTGTCTTTACTGCTCACTTTTGCATACTGGCCTCTTTAGAATGAGATAGTAGCTTGGTCTGATTTTCCATAGATACATCACTATATCAAATTAGTTATGATACACATTAAGTGTGTGGATAAGATTACATTGCTTTTGTTTCTAACCCTCTAATATGGGGCTACAAGAAGATTTGTAGTGTGAAAATCTAAGCTAAAATAACAAATAATTAGAACTGAAATTGAATAATTGAAACAAATCTTGAGGTTTCTCTCTAAATGCAGGCTTAGGAACATGAATCTTATTTTGTTACATTGGTTTCTAGACAGTTCTAGGCAGATAAGTTTATTTGAATAAATTAGGACTAAAGAGAATATGTGTGGCTTAAAAGTTTTATAAACCTGATTGTGGACTGGTGAATGTGACCAAAATCTACCATCTACCAAAAGGCCAAAGAAAGAATTTGTTTTTATTCCAAAAAGAAAGAGTAAAGACATTTTATTCTGAGAGGCAACTTTATGCACATTCAGAATTTTATATTCAAATTAAATCCCACTATTTCTTCCTAATTACCCAAGAGTAGCATATGTCTACTCTTTTAGAATGTAGTATAAATAATTTCATGTTTAACACCAGAAGCTCTTAGCTGTGTCATAAATTACAATAGCATTTTAGTTTCTCATTGAAAGAACTGCAAACCTGATATTTCTGCCAGCATTTGTATCTTTAAATGCTCAGAAGGACAAAATTGCAGCATGGCCTTATCTCAAGCAGCAATGGGGCTTTTCTGTGCCCTGTTCCTTCTTCCTCTTCCCTTGCAGAAATGGATGGGGTGAGCCAGGATGACTGAAGTTCAGAATAAGCCTAGGGAAACTTTATTTTGTTTCTTAAATTATTGAGGTTAGTAGAAAATACAGATTTTTAACATTTTTTCAGCATTGTCTAGATTCACAGGTATTATCTTTCACCAGCTTACCAGCTGTAATGTGGTTTCTTGTCTGATGGATGTTTCTACCTGCCCTGATTTTCTGGGGGACATTCCTGAGTGTTTAGAATAATGTTTCATTTTATTCAGTCTATTTAAAAGCTACTCCTTTTGTTCCATCAGAAGTACCTATGAGCTGAGATCCTGATTCTACGAAGTCCAAAATTCTTCCTAAATTTAGTCTCTACTTTTTAAAACCTTAGCTATTACCTAAGAGATTTGAATCATAATGGCATGCAAAAAATGTTGCTTTTTTTTTAGAAGTATCTGCAGAGGTGGCTTTGTTCTCTCTGAATTTTCAAAGCCCATTGCTTACCTTGCCAGATTGCTTATTAATTTTATGTTAGGGCACGTTTTCTATATAAACAGTCTCTCTGTTAATAAACAATGGTAGCATCTGGTGACCTTGCTATTCCATAAGCTATTCTCTATTTTAAGTCTACTGGTTTATAGGGTTGTTTGTGGTTTCAGACCCCAGAAGAAAGCTGAAATGAAATTTTCTTTCAGTGTCATAAAAATAAGAATCAATAGAAATAACCAGAATCTTTGCACAGTGGCTTCCAAAGAGGAATGTTTTATTAATAAAATGTGAAAGCTTTGGGCAACTAATGCAAGAAAATCCTTATGATAAATATTTTTTCCAACTTATAAGCATGTTGAATTTGTGGGCTTTTCTTGTAATGAGAAGTGAGAGGAGCTGTGGTGAAAGCCCATTGAATGGGATATGTCTCTGGTAATTGCATTCCAGTGTCAGTCCTTTTTCAAAGAGCATCTTTATTTAACGAAAATAAAGATAAAAAGGTCTGCACTCTTGCTGAAAAATAAATTCTGTGTCAAGTGTACCTTTTAGAAATTGTAAGTTTGAAATTCATTGAGGGCTATTGAACTGTGCAAAAGAAACCTATTCTGATGTTAGTTAGTTATGACTCTTGACCAAATGTTCCTAGCTTATTATGTCCTCTTTGCTATGTACTTCCAATCTATTGTCCTTCTTTTCCATGCAATATTTTAGACAAATTGTGTAACTATAAATAATTGACTTTTTTCAGAAAAAAAAAAAAAAAAAAAAAGATAAAGCCATGTAGATCCTGTCTTTAGAGCCCACACAAATCCACTAAGCCTACTGGTGTTGTCTCCTTCAGCATGGGAAGGCAGAAATGTCCTCTAAATGCTGAAGTAGCCATGAAGAATGCATTTAAGGAAATAGAAACAAAATATAAGCAGAGACCACCTTCCTGGTGTATAACAAATAGAAAAAGGCTTTATTGAGAAGATCTCTCTAGGAAAAATGTGGATATTTGTAACTGAAACTTCCAGCATATAGAAATATGCCCTTTTTTACTGCTGACAGTTTTTCTGATGCTAATAGTCAGAGCTGCCTGGAACCTTTCAGAAATGCCATATTTCATGTTGATATGAATGGAGAAAATTTGTATTTACCTGTAATTGTTGATTTATACTATTAGGTGTTTATGCATCTGTATTTATGACAAATAAATCCTTTTTTACTTTGCATGTCTTCTAAATTAGTTTTATATGGTTGTTTTCTCTTGCAAAAATGTTTGCAATGTGGTGTGGGTGGCTTTTTGCAGAAAACATTACCTTGGGCAGCCAAAAAGCTTTGCATGGCCCCCACACCAATAACAAGGTATTTTTCAAGCATCAGGAAACCAAAATATGTGATTCCTCTGTAAGATTAAGTGAGAAAAATGGAAGATTTGACAGAAATATGGATGCCTGAAGTTTGCTGACTTTTATGTCCTTTTTTGAATCTTATTCATACCTCTGATTGCAGTGCTCAGCCATTAGCAGGGTTACAGATTAAAAGGTGGAGCAGCTGTACTGCTCCCTCATTTGAGCTGCCCAGGAGCAGCTCCAGCCTGCAGATGCTTGAACCTCATTAGCCTAAAGCAGCACCTGTGTTTTGAAGGAAGATAAAAGTCTGTTTAAAATTTAAGGAGGTGGCTTTGTAGCTGCGAATTTCATCATGATTGAGTTTTAGTCTCTTGTTGAAGGTGTAACTAATGCAGCCACTGGCAGAGACGTGGCCTTGTGTAGTGAGTGTTCTGTTAGTAGAGATGCTGTTGGGTTGTGTTCCTGGTCTCCTGCTGTCTCAGATATTATTCAACAGCTGTTTTTTACATAAGGGCACCACAGATGTTGTCTGCAGATGTTGGTGTGCTGCTCTCTTGGTTGGGTCCAGAGGGATGCAGTGTGGTCCCAGGTTTCTCCATGGCAGCCTGGGAATAGTGCTTATGTCAGGAGTTTCTTATTCATTTCGTGTTCCTCAGACTTTAACAGGAAATGGTCCATGTTTTCTCCTTGTGCTCTATTTTCTCAGAGATTTCAGAAAAAAATATTGGGTGTGCTCTGTAATCAATGTAGTTACAGACCAGGCTGTGTTTGGGTGGAGGGTGGTTTTCTGCAATTTGTAGGACGCATTGATTCTTCATATAATAGGATATGCAACTAACCATCTACTTGAAACTATTTTCTGGTGCTTTTTATGTGATTGTTATCTCTGTAGGGCCATGTACTATTGAAACAAATTCTGTTACCTTCTGAGGGTTCCAATCGTCAAGATAAACTTATTTTTATTAGGTTGCCTCTGAACAAAGCAGAGATAACTTTAATACTTATCTTCAACCACCGTGGACGTGCTGTCAGGAAACACTCCCCACATCCAAACATCAGCATCTCCAGGCCCCTGGAGCTCTCAGAGTGGACTTCTGTTCAGGCTGATGCAATTGCAGTTGCCTGAAGGAAACAGATAACCAGGGTTGACTTTATTTTTCAAATGTTTTCTGGAGCAATTTTTTCAAAGACCTTCCAAACAGAAGTGTATTTTAATGTAAGCATGGGAGACACACACAGTTGATATGTGTCTTGATTCCACAGTCATACAACACAGGCAGCAGAGATATAGTTAGTAAAAGATGATTAATTTCTTACCATTGATGCTTCAAGGGCTTTTGGAGGCAGATGGGTACCCTCAGATAAAAGCTGAGGAAAAAATTATAGTCGTTGCTTCACCAGCAATCAGGTGTACACTCAGAAATTAAGTTACTTTTGAGGATTTTGAACAGGTTTGTGAAAGTTTTTGGAAACTTAGGAAGGTTTCTATACAGAAGGAAAATATTAGGCTTTCATGTGTAGTTTGCTGGCTTTCACTGTATCCTGGTGCCTAGGGACAGGTGAGCTGAAGCTTCAGAGAATGATGGGTCTTTTCATAACTTATACCTAACTTGTGCCTTCAGAAAAAATACATTTAGAAGGTAAACCAGCAGTTAGTATTTGATTCTTCCTATTTTACAATAGAAGACTGCCCTGTAATTTTCTGAGACATTTTTACTATTTTACGATTTCAGAAGAATGGCAAATACTAAAAAAAGTAAAACAGAATGTTGTAATATTGTCATTTTATAGAGGGAAACAGTGGCACAAAAAAGTGACCAATCTCTTTGACTTTCCAAAGACAAAGCATAGAATAGAGGTGGCTATAGCCAGGATGCCTGTGTAACAGAAATGCACTGATGCTGAAGATAATTTACAGATTTCATAAATAACCCAAATTGTCTGTAAGCAAAGAATGGTCCTGTTGTTTTAACTGTTCTTCAGAAATGGTGCCTGGTTCTTGAAATGGATATTAATAATTTAGGGGAATGAGTGTTGGTTCAGAGAATTGCATCCCACAGTCCTTCTCTGTAGATGTGCCAGTTCTTTTTATCTCTGAGCATAAGTTCCTTTTCTGAATATCATACAACAAACAGAAATCACAGAGAGGTGATGGCTTCAATCAGACTTAGTGATTCCTGAGCATGGCAGCATATTTATTTGTATATACATATGGGTGTGTAAAAGAAATTAAAAATTACTTTTTGTCTTCTTGAATCCCCTGTCTTGTGCTTCTCATTTTCAGTTGAAAGGGAAATGGTCAGAGTAAGACATGACTTCAGGATTTTGTCCCAGCTCTTCCCTCTTCAGTCCTTTGGGATGATGCTGCTTGCAATTCCATTCATTCCTCAGTGTCCTTCTCTTCCAGATTGTTCCCTAGTCAGGCAGTACTTACATTTACCATGGCAGTGAAGCAAAGGCAGGTTGTCAGATCAGTGCTTGAATGGGATATTTTGGGAAATTAGTCATGGTCTCTTTTGAGTTTAAACAAAACTTGAGCCCACCTTCATGCTTACTTCCCAATGTGAACTCCAAGTGCTCTGAAGGATGATCTCCTATGAGAGAGAAGAAAACCCGAGATAACTCACTGCTGACAGAATCTTAAGGATTTTCCATCTGGAATAAAAGACTTTTGTAGCTTGACAGAAAATCAATGCTTTCTCATTCTTATTAGGCCTGTAGCAACATCATCTATAGACATCTCTGCACCAGGGAAAACTTAATTTACAGTTCCCATCATTGCAGCCATATTGCTGCTAAGAAATCTTGGAATTCTTCATGCAGATGAGGTTTGCTTAATCTTCTTTGTACTAGAAGCATCAGGATGTCTCATGGAAGACAGGTTTCCATGGCCAGCTTTGTTGCTAACTCTTCAAATTGAAAAAAAAATTAAAAACCTGACCTCTGTTCTAAGTTTGACTCCGGGAAGGGGGCTTTGTCAGTGTTAAATCGTTCAATATTGCCAGCATCTGTCTGTCTGCAGGAATGGTAAATACAATTATTTACATTGTCAAAGTCCTAGAACAACACAGCCGAGTATAAGCTCTTGTGTATTTTGGCAGAACACATATTTTTACAACTGGGAAATCCTCTGTTTATATTTGAAGTGCTGAGAAAGGTAATCAACTAATTTTGGCAATTGTGTTTGAGCAGGAGTGTTCTTGTGTGTACACCAGGGTACCACAAAGGTCTTCTCATTCTAGTTTGAATGTGAATAGAAGAAAACAAATGGCAATAACCAATAAAAGTAGGAAGAGGGAGGGAGAGATTCTGGAGAGGGGTTTTCTTTTAAAAGAAAGCATCATTCAACTTCAACTGCCTGCTAAGCACATCCTTGGGGGGTAGCTTGATACTTTTGCTGTCTGATCCAGGAGACTGGAGTGGGAAGAATACAACTGTGGTACAGTTTCTTAAAAGATGAAGTGGAAAACAGGAAGCCCTTGAAGAAGCCCAGAATTCAGAGTATCTAAGGCGTCTGAAAATTGGAAAAGAGCTGAAGTGAATTACTAAGCAGAGCATAAACTAACAAGTAGAAATGTAAGCCTGAATTTATCAGCTAAAGCCAGGCACGTTTGAGTGTTTGTGTGCAAGTGAGTTTTTTCCTAAAAGCAGAGAATTAGCAAGTGATATATTGCTTTGATGCTCTTTAAAAAAAAATGGTTGCAATCTGTATCATTTTGCTATTAAATGTATTTAAAATACTAAAAAAGATGTTGGTTACCTGTTCTACAGATATTATCAGTGGTGTTCTAGAAACGTTTGCATTCAATGGAGAGACTCTCCCAAACAGGTTAATTCAGTCTTTAAAAAATGAGTACTTTGCTCCTGTTTTAGAGGCATTGCCTCTCTCTGTGGTCTACAGAAGGCTAAATTTAGTCCTTTGAACACCCCTTTTTTCCTGGTATATTTGAGTAAATCCCTGGTTCCAGAAAGGGATATATTTTTTCTCTCTCAGTGTATGGATGGCATCCTGATGTTTGCAGTTCCATAACTGAAGACTACTGAGAAGGATTCCAGATGTTGATCTTTATGTCTCTTGTCCTTTGTATGGTTTTAAGAAATTTCATTCCATCTGCTGGATTCCACTGAACAAATCTTGAAATCCACCAATGCAGAGGTGCAAAATGTTCGTGTTTTTGCAATCCTGCTGCATGAGGGAAGCTCCTAGGATTGCAGGAAGAAACAAGAAGCTTCAGGGTCAAGTTGCTCTCCACCTCTACCAGATGCTTCACTTAAAACAAAATATAGTAGTAAAGTGGAGGAGCTGCAGCAAATTAGACTCAGTGGCAGCAATTAAGAGTTGGGAAACAAATGCAAAATGTGGCCCATTTGTCTGGAAGACTCTCTGGGGCTCAGTGGTATGAATGGTAGTCTAAAATGTAAAATGTTATTACCTGCTATTAGCACACATAAGAACAAGTGAGAGTGACAACTAAGGGCTTGCTGTTAGGGCATTCACTCTTGCATTCACTTGCCTTGTATTTATGCTTTTTACTTTTGGTGATGGACAGTGATGTACAGGTTGGTCTTTACAGCCAATCTTCTTCTTCTTAGGTGTTTGTCATATCTATGCTCTGTCTCCTCAGAGCTTTTTTTTTTTTTTAGGTTTTTGTCCTAGTTTTATACCTTAAAAATCTGCTGTCACCACACACATCTTGTTGAGTCTTAAAACTGAAGCAGCCCCCCAGCTGATTTCCACTCCAAACTCTGTGTTCAGCCATTGTAACATCCGTGTTGTTCCACTTGCTTGTCAAATGCCCCTCATCCTCACACCGAAAACCTCACTGTCTCTCTTGTCATTTTTTTTTTCTTTTTTTCTTTTTTTTTTTTTTCTTGTAGAGCATGATGAGTGTGGCAGTGAGCAGCATAACTGTGATGAGAATGCAATCTGTACTAACACTGTCAGGGGACATAGCTGCACCTGCAAACCTGGATATGTGGGGAATGGGACCATCTGCCGAGGTAAGGCTGCTCTTCTGGAAACCCCATGGAAGGGGCAGACTCTATTAATATTTTCTGACAGTCACCTGCTTTCTGGTAACTTGTGATGGCTGGGTTCTGCCAAGGATTTGCTGTGAGATTTATCATCTGGCCAATGGGGTATGCATGGAGGTGTTGGGAACTGATTTGTGCATCAGTTCTCGGCAAGAAGGAAATATTTTTGCAATGCAGGAAGAGAAGTACTTGTCATTTACTGTCACTGAACACTGTAATTTGGGCTTGTATTATTCAGCCTTTAAGTGATGTTCATTGCCTTGTAAGCTTTAGATGGTATGTGCTATCACCTTTGGCTTTTAAAATTCAGTCAGGTTCCTTTAAATTAATTATCTTTTATGCTAACATCCTACGGTCGTTCTTTGACTACTCTCATCAGAAAAGGCAGGGGGTTCTTAAATATTTACCTATAAATGAGTTTTTTTAAAATTTCTTACGTTAAGAGATACTGATATCCAGACATGTTTTCTGTGAAATGATGTCATTTTTTGAGGCTGGCTTTTTTTTTTTTTCTTTGTTCCTGTAGAGAAAGAGAAGTGAATGTGTAAAGACAGAGGAGGCAATGCATTAGATAGTTGTCTTTGTAATGAATTACTACTGAAGTACTCAAGCATTCCCAAATTGTGGTTGTCTCATAAAAAAGCTAATTTTGGCCTTGTCTGGGCCTGTAGCCTTTCTGACTTTCTAAACAGGATTGCAGTAATAGAAAATTAATTTTTAATTTTGTTTTGAAATTCCAACTATTGAAATTGAGGAATGTAGTGGGTAAAGTATTCTGTACTTAACTGGGGGGCATGAGAAGCAGGACATTAATTTTCCAGAACGATGTGAATTTGCCATAGAACATAGGTTCTGTTGAAATCTGAGTTGTGGATAATACACATTACATTTGTATTTTTAGCATGCCTTGAATTGCACATGTGAGGGTACCGATGGTTGCCTTTTTGAGATAGGTGTGTGTGGAAGTAGAGGAATTCTGATGCCTTCTGATATTCTGACAGGGAAGCATAAATTGAAAACTGGAGGTGAAAGAAAAGTGGTTTCAGTGTAATAATTAATGAAGTCACTAGGGATGATAATACATGGAATAGTTACTAATGCAAAGTAACTAAAATGAGAATTATGTGTGTTTTGGTAAATGGTAAAACACTCTATGTCAAATACTGGTCTGAGTTTCTCAGCCTGGGGTTCTGTGGTCTCTTGAGATTTTTACATTTGCATGGCTAATTTAAGAAATGTTCCCATTCTACCCACAGTAGCACCAGAAACATAACTTTTGCCCTTTTTTAATTTTTTCCCAAGTTCACTAGTGATACGTTGTGAGTGGAATCTGACTAAAAAGTTAAGAATAGCAGAAAAATTCAGTTCCCAGTCACATAGGTTTCATTGCACAAGGAAGGAGAGGTGTGAACATGTCAGGATCATTATAAACTGCTGATGATTTCAAGTAGTAATTTTGGGGTTTATCTTCAGGTAATATAAATATGAAAAAGCAAAATATAAGAAAAATTACACATAAGTATAATGTAATACTGTCTGAAGATTAATGATAAACATTTTTCCATGAATCATGTGCTTTATGAACATTTACATGTTATAGATGTGTATGTACACAAAAGTGTGCAACTACTACTCAAATACCATCTCTGTAATTCTGTAAGAAATCCTATTAATATTGTCCAGCAGAAACATAAATAGAGAAATGATGATAATTTTATGATGAGAGAAAGAACTGGCTTGGTGCCTGAGTCTAGGATCTATTATAGCTTAAAAAAAAGGGCAATAAATAGTGGTAATGTTTCTCCTTGACTTTACTGGAAAAAAACTGTGATAGCATCCTGGGATTTTTTATAAAGCCTATTATTTTTTATTTTAGAAATGAAAATGCGTGTGTAGTTAAATTGCATGGTGAACTACAGTAAATATAATGAAATTTCTCTGGCAGGAATTTCTGCTGTTTGCATTTTTTGTGACAAACGTGGAGAAATACAAAGGCCAGATATAATCTATATATGAATATTATGATTGCTGGGGATTTAGAAACAAAAACAAACATGTTGAAGAAGAAAGCAATATTTTTTATTTTTTTTTTTAATCTGTATGATCAGGCTGTCACACTTCTTGAGTGCAAAAATAAATTTCATGCTTAAAAAATTGCTTTACTGTAAAAGTGGTAGACTAGAACACTGTAATTAAGGACTGGATTGTGTCAAATAGATGTGGAAACTGTCATGAAGGAAGGTGGTGGAAAAGGGCACAGAGACCAAATGCACTTCTGCATTAAAATAGATTCTTCTATAGCTGAAGTGACATAAAAATGGAAAGAGGAGATCAACACAAGAAAATATTTATAAATACATGGTTACCAATATATAGACAGTGGGACCTTTTAATAGAGAAAAATAAGGCATGTCCTATAGCACTTCAGAGAGACAGGGAAATTTTTGGCAATAGGTTTGAGGCTGAGTTGAACTAAAATGACAAGGCAGGACAAGGCTGTGCTATCAGCATTAGTGACTTTGATTTAGTGCTGGACCTAGAATCAGATTCTATCTTAGGATTTCTTCAGAAAATAAAAGTAAAATAAGGAAATCTTTGCTGGAAGAAATGACAGCATTAAAAGCAGAGGACAGAGGTAGAACTAGTTGAATAGAGAGAGATTCTGAATCTACATGTCTGTTAAGTTGCTCTTTTATGTGCATGAAACTTTGAAAAAATTCAGAAGAAGAAAAAGTGACTCAGGAACTGGAAGTTGTAGGTGGGTAATGGGAGACTTGTGTCATGCCCATTTACTGGAATTCTATAGAGGAGTTCTAGAATTCATAGGTGAGGGTGTGAGATAAGGATAATTGTAGCAATTTCACTCAACTTCAGGACAGGATTTAGTAGCATGGCATAAGCTTAGGGCAGAAGGGAAAAGTGATAAAAATTGCTTTAGCAACTGAATGTTTGATTAAATAAAAAAGAAAAAATGTGGTGGATAAATGACAACCTGGTACAACACAGCAGTTGGCAGTCTGGCTGTCAGAGTGGACCTGGTGGGAAATCAGAGTTTAGAGGCAATGGGTAGATGAAAGAAGTCTTTGTTTCCTAGGACAACCAGGTTTATGAATAACTCATCACCTGTAGACAAGGTTGTACATGAGAGAGGAAAACTCTGTCATGGATAAAATGAGTCAAACCCATTGTCACGAGCCCGACTGGGTTGTTGAATACAGAAATAAATACCACATTTAGACATTACAGGCTGGGGAATATGTACAGGGAAAATGTCTTTCTCTTCTTGTTGTCTTCATAAGTTCTAGTCCCACTAGAACACTAAATGGACACTAAATGGCCTTGCACATCATGCCATGGAAGTGACATTTTGAAGTGGGATGGGCTCTTTGTTAGGACATAAAGGACTTTGTGCTTCACCATCTACTTTGCCTTGACAAGGTGGAAGCTAGAAAATATTTGCTATAGGATGTACAATCCTACAGTATAGCAGAAGCTGTACCTTGTACTGACTGAAGTCAAAGAAGGGAGCCAAGGTACATTGAAACATCAACAGGTTTTCTAAAATAATTGATGACATTTGGGATTAAATGCTTTAAAACAAACAAAGTCCCTACACATCAGATGCTGTAGGAGTTTAGATCTGACTTTGCAGCATGAGAAATCTGCAAGTTCCATCCAAGGGTTTGTTGCAATCATTTGTTTTCTTTTGCAAAAGGAGCCCTGGATGTATACAAGCTCTTGGTATTCTGTTTCAAATGTTTTTAAAATACAAATTCTGCCCACGAAAGTCTTAATATATTAACAGAAGAATAGAAGTGCTTTGGATGTACTCAGGTGGTGAACAGGAGCAATTCCTCTGGAGCATGGACAAGGTGTGTTTGCTAAACTTTTTTCATATATCTCTGTACTGGGGATTGAGCAGAATTCTAGCACTTAAACAACTGCAAATCTATTTTCATTGTACTTCTCTATTTTACTTGTACAGCTTCTCTAACAGGTATATTTAGTGTGCTATTACTAGCTCATTTAGTGCTTTCTACTGAGTTGCAGATTTATTAGAATGATTACATGAGGTGGATTTAGTTAGAGTCATAAGCCTTAAAGCAAATGTGTACAATATGACCAATGCCTGGAGAAAGAAACATCAGATATTGTGAAATAAAAGTCAAAACAGTGTTTATTTCAGTTAGCATTCAGGCTTTAGATTTGCTTCTTTTTGCCAGAGTATAGAATATTATTCTTGTCCCCCCATTATATTCTTCTGCAGCATTTCACAGGAGACATTTAAGGGAATACAGCTCAGTGTATGGTGGAGTCTTAAAGATGAAAGCCATTATTTTTAGTTGTTTCAGGTTTTCTGGTGTAATCTGGAAGTGCAGATTAGTTTCTTAATTGTACTGTGGTTCTTTGTATTAATTGCCTTGGAAGGTGTGTTTGGGAGTGTGGTTGTTACTGATAAACTTCCTGGTCACTTCATTAATAATTTATTGGGAAAGTGATGTGAAAAGTAACCAGACTTCAAACAGTTACCCTTATCTTTTAGAAGGTAAGAGGAATAAACATATGGAGTCTTTATTCATAACACACTCAAATTATTTACTGATGACCAGAGTATGTCACAGGCTTGAAAACTCCTTCTGCTTGATGTAAATCAGTACCTTGGCCTATTTTACACTGTTTTAGTCACTATTGTAGTTGGATGGACGTGTTTTAACAAGTGTCAGTCTGAGATCTTGCTTTCATTGGTGTTTTGTTCTTTGTTTCCACGCAGGTATTTTTAAAAAGTAAAGTAACTCTTAACCAGAAATATATTTAATCTGAAAGATGCTCCCATTACAGCAACTGTGACTATTCCAGTGTGTAGGCAGTATGGTGATAGTGTGGTAAATAGATGACTAAAGACAAAGACATTTTTACCTGTAAATAAAATTTCACCTGCTATAAAATGTACACAAGTGTTTTTAGTAAGATCTGAAGAAGAGAAGAAAAAAAAAAATCAGTCTCTTTTATACTGACATCAGCAGTGCTGAGGTAGATTAACTTTAAATGTCAGCAATGTGAGAGAGACATGCTGATACCTTGATATTAAACATATCAGATCACTGTAAGGTGACTAACTGCCAGCTAGATGAACAGGCAAAAAACATAAACCTATCTGTTGGAGGTGGAGTTGAAAGCCTTTATGGAACATTGGAGTGCTTTATGAATATTATGTAGGCCAACACTGAAGTGGAAGGAAACACATCTTTCCCTGTAGCTACACTTTTGTAGCTGTAAAGCTTTGAATGGTTGATATGCTTGATAAATGTTTGAAATTCACTCTATTCATATAAATGAGAAGTTGAAGTTTTAATTTAAAAAATTGTTGTTAATGATTATCAAGTTATCAAGTGTGGTACATTCATTAGAGTTACTGTGCTTTTGTGCTGTTGTTTGTTAGATAAACTCCCTTTGTAAATTATTTACCACATACTTTTAAAACTCTTTCAGTCCTAATATTTTTGCTTTGGTTTTGGACTGTTAGAATTTAAAATAATTTTAATGAAATTAGGATAATTTATGACAGGCTTTTTTGCCCTTAAAATGTCATTGCCTAGATTTAGTTGTGTGAGATTTTGAAATTCAGGTGTAATTATTTAAGAGCTAAGGTGTACAAATCCACCACAAATTTTACAGCTTCCCTAAGGGTATAATGACTCCTGGCTCCTGTTCTGTGTGTGAGCTTGTTCATGATTGTATAGAATGCACCTCAGTTATGAAACCAGATCATTTAAAAGCCGTGTTTCATTGTGATCTCTCTGCTGTCACAGGTTGTCTCAGTGCCTGATTTATAGCCAGGTTAAAAAGCCTGTAGCACTGCTTGATGCTTGCTGAGGAAGTGGTCTGCTCCAGAGCAACTCTTGTATGAGTATAAAAGCTGTCATTATCTGCCAGTGAAATATTTAAAGGTTGATCTGACAGATTTTTCTGCTTGTATGAGTAAGTCCAAAGGGCTCAGCAGACCTTCTCATGAATGTTTATGAGGTTCCTAGGTTTAGATTCTGAAGTGGAGCTTCTCGTGTTCATTCAGTTTCTTATTGTCTCCTGTTGTCTTTGGTTCATTTAGAATCATCAGCTCACTCTGGGATCACAGCTCTTCAAGACATAAACAAAAGAATTATAAGTGATGTTCCCCACCAGCTCCTGGGCAATAAAACCAGGCTGCATAGGAACATGAGACTATTTCAATATTCATTAGGTTATCTTTTAAGAGAACAGTGAATAAAGCAAAAATATGAAGGTTTTACTTTGTTTAATGTCTGCAGCATACATTGAAAGGGATCACTGAGATTTTCCAAGGAGGTTTGTGAGGCTGTTGTTTACCCTAGCAGTGGAGTAAACTCCAGCCAAAAAACTTCTTTCAGCCTCTCGTTCCTATGAATCTCCCATGCTACAGTAAACCAAGGTGAAAATATAAAGTATTTTGTCAAATGTGACATATGCAGTCAGCACCTGATTCAGAATTTGGGCTGACAGGTCTGTTTCTAAGCCACTGGGCTGTGATTTCTCCACAGAAACTATATACAGTACATTTAAAACACCTGAGGAATCAAACCAAAGAAACATTATGACTCCAAAAGCAAGTATTTGGGGATATATAAAATTTAGGTCACCTATCCAGTCTTAAGTCACTTGCATCCATAGATGCAAGTCCTTACAGATAAGATACAGTCACAGTCCTTACAGATAAAAATCACAGGTTGCTGGGTGTTTGATTCAGTGCAAATTAAGCACTGAATATACACAAATCACTGAAAGAGATAAAGTCTTGAAAGCAGGGATTCAGCATGTAGGATTTTTCTCATTCCTGGTGTGACACTATTATTGTTTGCTACTGTCCCAGGAGTTGTACTGAAGTTAGGGTGTTGCCAGGTCCTTCAGACACCAGACTACATCATTCTCAGCACATGTCTTAGAGTTGATTTTCCTCCCTGCAGCTCCTGAAGTCCCCATTTTCTTCCCATTCAGAGATTTTGCCCTCTCCTCCCATGGTCTCACTTTTGTACCATTGTGAAACATGAATGAATTCTGGGAGAATATTGAGAGGGTGTGATTAAATATTTACAAACTGAGATGAAAAAGGCAGATCTTTCAAATCTGTCTCAAAGTCTGGGGATAAGGGAGAATCTAAAAAAATAAAAACTTCAAAAATCTACATCTTAGATTGAGAAATAGATGGATACTTAATGATACAATGCACCTTCTGGTAGATATACAGCAGAGGAAAAACTTTTTTAGTAATTATTTGCTTGACCACAATACTGAAATTGTTATTTCATAGTATGGGAAACTGGAATTACCCCACATGTAGGCATTGCTTTTGTTTGTGTCAGTTATTTTGGTTGGCTTATTAATTTTGGAGGTTACGTTGACAAATCTAGAAGTTGTGCAGGATATTTGATTGAACAATTTGCACATTTTTATCTGGAAAGATTCCCCAGCTGAAATGTTTCACAGCAATGCTGGTATTTTAGCCTCTGCAACATGCTGAAAAGTTGAGTTGTGTGTGTAGAGTTTTTATCTAAAGTGTTTGATGATAAAAATAATAAATGTGGCTCTGCTAAGTGAGCATATGCTAAGTACAAGACTAATGGCAAGCTTAAACAGTGTAGTGCCAATGGTACCTGAAAGAAATGTTGCAGTGAAAAAGAATCTATTCCAGAAACTACTAAAAAAAAAAAATAAATGGTGCTTTGCTTTGAAAACTGTATCATCAAAATGAATTATTAGATGAATTCAGTACACGAACGACATGATGAATGGGAATTAAAATAGCTTAGAACACATTAACTGCAGAGGGAATTAGAAGTTAAAGTAAACCAAGTAGAGGTGGGAATTGAAGGGGTCTCACTTTTAAACATGATTTAAAATTCAGTCATCCAAGAGTAGAAATGAACAATTTGTATGTCATAAAAGCTAAGAGTTTTTATTTAGGTATTCCTGAAGGGCCAGAGTTGTGTGACCTATGTTGCTATTCTGCCAATAAATACTCAGGCATCTTAGTGTGTCACCTTGATGGGGCTTGCAGTTTTCTCTTTTTTCTTTTTTTTTTTTCTTTTCAGTTGTGTGCCTAAAGATGGGAATTTTCAGGCTGCATTTTTGAAGCTAAACTTCAAAACTGACTATTTATTTGAAGGTCATGTGCTACACAGGCACACCAAGCCATCAGGCAAGGCTTGAAATTTTAAAATTATGTAAAATTCAGAAATGCCCCTTTGTTGTTTAAAAAAGTAAGCAACATACATTCATATCTTTGTGCATGTCCATCTTATCCAGCTTATCTTTCTCTGTAGCCTGTTAATTATGTTGTAGCCTCAAGGGTATACATATATGCCTCCCAGAGATTATGGGATGTATTTGGTGCCACTGAAGAACAGACTGGAAAACTGTGCTCAGCTGTCAGTTGTACTATTAAAATGTATCTGCCCATTCCCTGGAGCATATGATTTCAGTATCTGATGGCTTTGTGAAGGAGCTGATGTGAGTAGAAGGCCCTGGACTGGAATAAAATGGCAGTTGGGTGTGGAGAACACTTGCAGAGTATAAGCAGGCATTATCCATCCCCTGCATTAATTATTATGGGTTACTGATGCTCATTAATATGCCACTTCTATTACTGAGACACACGGTTGTGCTGCTTTCCTGACACCTTTTATTTCCTCCCTCTGAACAGAACAAAGGAAGCAATAGCAGCCTGACATTGCCATGACATACGTTATTTCCCAGTAAAAGATTGAGGTAATCAAATCAGTCCTGCATGCACAGCACAGTATTCCCTGAGCCTTCAGAGAGAGGCAAGTGAGAAAATTCTTAATGTGGTAATTTTAGACCTGACTGAGCAAGGTATGTGTCTAACTAAAAGTAAGTGATTGACTCCAATGAGACTACTTACATAATTAGGCACTTAGGTTTTTTTTTTTTAGTTTCATGCTGAATACACTTTGCTGTCTTTGTAGCACACAGGTTAGAAAAAGCCCAGACAGCAAACATTCATCTTTTGCTGTGGGAATGGAAGGGAGGTTGAATGCATCATATCTGAAGAAAGGATAACTGAATAGCCAAATTCACCCATCACTTATCTTCCATACTCAGCGAATGGAGCAGGCTGGTATTTCTAACAGGCACTCAAGATTCATTGGAAGGAGTAGTTCTTATTATCTTAAAAAAATAATCAATATTTTTTTATAGGAAGTTTAATTCGGAGAGCAAAAGGTTATGAGCTAAGATTTAGAAACTAATTTCCAGTGACATCATAGAGAAGCAGTCAGAGCCAAAATAAAACTGAGTGGGAATCTGTAAGTGGTTGCTAATGGTTATTGAAAAGTGATTTTGAGTGCTCTATTATTTATTTATTCTCTTACTGCTGTGAAAGCACCCGAATTCAGAAATGGCTCAGGTGGAAAGGTTTGATCCACTGAGTATTGGTACCCATTGCATTAAATGTTCATCAGGTGAAAAAGGAAAAGCACCTGCACAGAGCTGGAGTAGAGGACAGGCAAAACACTCCCCCTCTTATAGCTCCTTGCTGCAGGCACTCACACAGGGAGCTGGACATCCTTGTGCTTGCTTTTCAGCTCCCAAGTTTCCCACGTGTTCAGTTATGGGATGAAATGGATAAAGACAGGAAACCTCTCTTGCTTCCCTGATCACTGTGATTTTTTGGAAAGAAATGGAGCTCTGAGTTTCGTAGAGTCAGGTGGAGTTAACTCCAGGACAAAGCAGCAATCAGGCAGGGCACAGGTGATGAAAAGTCCCCCTCACCTTGGTTCCCATAGACCTGTTTGCTTTCAGGCTTTTTGTGGGATTCATTGTTTTCTGTGGGACTCCCGGGCAGGCTCTTGGGGCACTTTGGTAGAGGGACAGTGGAGCTGGGAGTCCCACACAAACTGAGGTAGCTTGCTTTCAGCTTCTCCCAGCAAACAGCACTTCATTCTGTGCCAAAGGCTCACACAGTGCCTTGAGGCTCCTGTTAACCACAGCTGCCTGGAATCTCTGGAGGGCTCACTGGGGGGGTTGAGGAAAAGAGCTCAAGAGCAGTGCTGAAGAGCACTTTTAGATGTATCCACCTGAATTCTGTCCATGTTGCACTTCAGGTATGCAGGTGGTTTTTATCTTTCCTTATGCTTTTTCCTCTGTGTATTGCTTCTATTACTCTTCCTGTTGGTCTGGATGTCTACTGGGAGGGTGGTGATACAGTAAATTATACCCAGGGAATGAAATCAGTTGCATGAAAACAAGTGTAATTAGCTCTTGCTGATCAAGGTAGGTGTGAGAAACTTGTCAACATCGTGTACTTAAAACCCAATAAGCAGGATGTACATCTCCCAGTATAATTTCATGTACTTTTATGATGTGTTTCTAAGCTCTGAACTGTGTTTTTCATATAGGCTTCAAAATTTTTTATATTGCTATGTTCTATCAGTCAGTGAGAAATATGCTGGCCTTCAGTGCAAATAAATTGTGTTGTAGTATGTGACTGAGCTTAATGTTAGCAAACCTGGCATGGTTTATTTGCATCTGAATATAGTTATTCAATTGTTATTTAAACCTGAATACTCATTGTGACACTGTGACCCTGGTAATATAGCTGGAATCCTATCTCCTACGTAATACCAGACAGGTCCAGTCAAGTTCCCATCTGTTTTAGGTAGGCAAATGTTAGTGAGGTGATATAGAAGAGGATGGATAGTCTGTTCTTGTCTTGAAAATTACATTTGACAGATAATATTTCAAACTGCTGTAAGAACTTAAACTGTTACTTCTCATGAAATCATGCAGGTATTTTGATAAAAAGCATCTTTATTAAGAAGATGCCATTTAAAGAATGTGTGTTCTCCTGCCCCCCCTGTTTATTTGTAGCATGCTGAAATGCTCTGCAGGACTGATTGCTCTGAAGTGGCAGAGGCTGCATCCAGGTGTCTCATACTGGTGATTTCAACATTCTGCAAAAGCAATGTTTATCTCCACTTAGCTGAGGCATTTAAGCTCTCCCCTCGGTCACAGACCGACTGCTGTACAGGGATTATTTTTGAAATTAATTTAAGGGGAATTATTTTAACCCTACAGCTGGTAGCACACTAATTTATAAAATGTTCAGTAGATGAAGGATGCTGAAGGTGGTGCCTGTGCTGGTTGTTATTCACATTTATGTGGACGGTGACATTTGCTCAGGGGGACTGTTGAACACCCATTTGGAAGCTTTAACAGAGCCTTTGTAGAGTGTGCAGTGATAAATGGCTGAAATGTCAGCAAAGTGAGCCATCTTCCTAGCAAGGAGGAAAGCAGAAACTTTCATCCAATGATATGTGGATTCTGCTTGCACTCAGCAAAGGGAGAAGACTGAGAGCATCTCCTCCTGTGCAGCTTTGTCACCACCACTTTCTTCTGTTTGCTCAGTGCTGCCACAGATACCTCTGGAGCATTGTGCAAGGTCTTCCTTTTCCTTTGTACTTAGTAAACTGAGGTCAATTTAGTATCTTTCCACTATTATTTTTGTTACTAAGATGCTGATACAATTAGCAGAGTTATTGTTGGGCAGAGCTTACACGCCTTTTCATGAAAATCCCCATTTAAAGAATCCACCTTATTCAGTCATGTTACCTATTTCTCATTAAACTGTAATAATTTCAAGTCTTCCAGTAAGTCAGGTAAGACTTTTGCATGAACGTATGATAATTCTATTGGTGAGGGATCATATAAAAATATCTTCTGTTAGCAGGGTTATTTGCATTTCACTTGTGATTTCAACTACCTAACATGAAATCTCATTTATTGTGTTATTTCAAGGGTGGAGGGATGTGAGTGGGTAGAAAATGATCTGAAGACATGTAGATCTTGTAAGTTTGAACCAAGATAAATCGTAATTTGATTTATGTTTTCCAAGCCCAAAATCAGTGCAGACATTTGAAAGGTTCAAACCCAATCCTAGACAGCTGTAGCTGATATTTATTAATCACACTGTGTAGATGGATTTAAACAGTCCTAAAAGAAGTGCTTGTGCATCACAACTGCAATATTGTTTTTGTGTTTTTGACTGCTGTGTTGCCAAAATAAGGTTATATATTGCAAGTCTGTTTCTTCCAAGTTATGTTAGAAGCCAGAATTTGTATTGTTAAATGAAATGTAGGAAATTCAAGTACATTTCAGTGCAAAAGAGTAATAACTTGGTGAGCTGGACAAGTTGTTTACAAGAAACAAGAACTATATGACCCCCAGTTTAAAGAGAGAGTTGACTCTAGTTTTTGACATGAAGCTGTTGTCACTGTTTAGCTAAATCCATACTGTGATCAGTTCATAAAGATGTGGAGCAGCTTTTGTGCCTTGTGTCGCTTGGATAGCTTCCACTTTGTCTATGGGTATCAGAATAAATAATAAAATCACCTTTTATGAATCCTGTAAGGCCCCATACTGAAGGGTTGTTGCACCAACTTGTGTGTGATTGGGACAGCAATTGAATTTTGAGACAAGGCAAAGGTAAGATTATTAATGTGTTTTTTTGGTTTTTTTTTTTCTGATGGAGGCATTTGCTATGCTGTATAGATCTGGTATATTGATAGCAAAATATATGGAATTTCTGTGTTACAACACATTTTCTGAATCTGCCACCAGGTTTTATGGCAGTGACTGTAGCACCACAGAACCATTTAGGTTGGAAAACACACTTAATATTATTCAGTCCAACCAGAGGTGGTTGTGGTGATCAGATGGGATGCAGGCTTTGCTTTCATCAGCTGTTTTCATATGATCCCTTCTTATCCAGGTTGTGCAAGTTCTGCACTGCTACTGCTGGGCTGCTTGGTCACTAGATGCTTTTGTATAATGGGCTCAATATTGAGTTGCTAAATAGAGGGGGAGGGAGAATCGAGCAAGTTCTGAGGCAGACATGGAAACCTCAGCCATGCTCTGCTCAGTGCTCATCAAATCAATCCGAGTGGTCAGGTCAAAACTGTCTCCTCTCCCCTAAGGGAGCCCCATCTTACCCACTGGTTCAGTGCTTCTGAACACAGAACAAATGAAGCCTGTGTTCTCTCCACGTTATTGTCAGTGTCTTAGAAGATGAGTTAATAAGGGCATGGAAACAACTCTGTCACTAACGCCTGTCAGTGCCTGCAGCCAGTGCTGCAGCATGAGAACTGGGGAGAAACAGAAAATGTGGTAATCCAAGGAGGAAACATAATTCAATTGCCTATTCCTCTTCTTGTATCATCTTTTCCTTTCTGCTTTTAATGACACAGGCAGTGGACAGACTTTATCCCTTGGAGTTATTTTGGATTGTCTTTGATATTCTCTTTTTCATTTCTTTTTTTTTTTCTTTCTTTTTTTTTTCTGATTGCTGCCATCATAGTGCAGAAGCCTCTGCTGAAAGGGCAGGACCTGTGGAATGTCCTGAGGGTGTTCTTAGAACAACCAACTAACTGAGTTGCACAGCAAAGGCTTTAGATTTGCTCTTCCACAGAGTGAAGAGTATTAACTCTTTCAGTGTATTTATTTTCCTCTAGCTCTAGTTAAGGAGTATATTAAGGTCACTTTTCCTCCAGAGTCTCCCAGATGGCAACATAAAATGTTGTTTGCCTACCAGGACAGTATTTTTTTTGCTGTCCTATGATTCTGAGGGTTAGCCTTGTTTTTGCTTTTTAGCTGATTGGCTGGGAGGATACCTCTGTGTATTTGATTTATTGATTTTTGAAGAATGCATGCTGTGAAATTAAATGAATAGTTAAATACTAAACTGTTAAGAACAAATGCCCATTTAGTGTCTCTTAGTTTAGAACTTATGAAGACAAATGCCTCCAATTTTGAATTCAGTATACCACTAGAGACCATTATTTAATTTTTTTTCTCTGCTGTTTGACTTAGTGTGAATGAAATCTGGATTTGATAGTCCTAAAGACAGAGGTTCTCAACTCAGTGTATGCATAGTGTAACACTGACAGGGCAGAGAAAATCTTCCTTTCCCTTTGGCAAGGGCTGGGCTATAAAGTCCAGGAGGTGTAGCCTTTAGTGACCAGCATCAGACTTGCAAAATGCAGTCAAATATTTTTATTAGGTTTTGTAACTGGGGCATCACTAAAAGGTTTATTTTACAGTCTGTTTAGGTCCTCCTGTCTGTATGAACCTTTGTGTCCTTCTCATGAGCTTTTTTGTTCTTCACCTGCTGTTTCCTCTTTCCAACCAAAAAACTTGAGAACATTCTAGTTGGGAACCTGTATTTCAGAGTTCTTTGCCACAAAAAGTTGTTCATATAACATCAGTTTTACACATTTCAAGAAAAACATTTTCCTCTTACACTGGTTATTTCTTTTCCAACGTTAGAAGCACCTCTAATTGTGAACTTTATACAGAAGTATCAGTGTGGCCAGCTTGTACAGCAAGAAAATGTTTAATTTCCAATTAAGTATTGGGGCAGCAGTGGCTTGGGGGCAGGAAGGGGAGAGGAATTTGTCACTGATATTTGCTGAATGGGTGATTATTAGTGATAGGAGGTACTGAAACTTAATTAGAGTTTCTGATCTGGAAAAATGTATTAAGTTTTTAATTATGTCTGGAAGTCTGGTATTTTACACTTTTTCTTTTAATTAAAATATAGGAATGTAAGAAGCAAACTTTTAGATCTTACAACCTAGATAGATGAAGAGCAAGAAACTACATTGAGACATACTGAAAAATATTACAGTGTGTAAGGCTGAAAAGGTGGAAAAAGAACTGCAATATAGAAGAACTGACCTGTAAGAAATGAAATAAATTGTAACAGTGTCCAGAGCAAAGCTGCTTGACAGAATTCCAGCTGATACCTATGTGATCTGATATGTGGCAGTTTGTCCTACTCTGGGTTGTCATACTGTGTTCTTAGTCTTCTCATCTTCAATGTGACACCTATTCATTCAAGTTAAAATATGGAGACCACTTAGAATTACACAAATTCTACCAAAGTCAGGTGCAGATAAAGCAGCACCTTATCTGAAGTTGTTAATGAGTTAATTACTACAATGAACATAAGGATGTCTCAGGAATCTATTAGTTTCATAGGACTTTACTATAACTGTCCTTTATTTGATTTTTCTTTTCCTTTCCAGAAGTACTGCTCAGTTTGTTGTAACTTTTAAGTTGAACTACATTTTTTCACTTCAGTTTTTGCAGTACCTGTTTTGCTTAGTCATCCATTAGGGTGGTTTTACATGTTAGTGGCTGTGTTTATTGGAGATTATAAAACCCAAAGGATTGAATATTTATTACATTTCCCTATGAGTGAAGTTTTGCATTGAAATCAAGGTATTGGTGCATGCTGATACACATGAATGGGAAAGATTGATTTTTGAAAGACTGCAGCATTTTTTTGGTGGTGGTAAATTGTGTATGGAATTGAAAAAGAATAGTAGATTTCTGTTGTCTATCAGCAGCATGACAGTATTCTTACAAAGCAATTTCTGCCATCAAATGGTGCTGTAGAAAAAAAACCTTTGCACTCTGTAGGCTTTCTCATTACTGCAACTTCTGCATAAAATAAAAAAGTACAAAGAGCTTTGTTATGAAAGTTTGAGTGTTCCTGAACTTTGAGGCAGTGAAAAGGTGTTGCCTTTTTTCAGAGCTGTGTTGCTGGCTGCCCTGAATAAAAACTCTACATTTGGCATTGGAAAACCACATATGCTTAGTGTCTGCTGCTTATATTTTAACAACCTGCTTCCCAGAAGTTTGATTTCTGACATTTGTTGTCCTGTGAACACTTCTCTTTGGGTAAAGATCTTTTATTGTGGTTGCTGGGGTGACCACTGAGCCACATCTGTTGAGGTTTGTGAAATTATTGATCCTTGTAAGTTTAAGTGGTCTCAAAATGCAAAATATTTCCTGGGAATGTTGATATTTCTATAAAACAAAATGTAGAGTGCTTACTTTGGCAATATTAACTGTGCCACAGCTTTCATAGGTATCTTTAAAGTCTTTTAAATTCAGGAGGAGCCTTTGCACTGAATTAGTGAGGGTGCATCTTGCAGGGTGTCATTTGATTAAGGGGAAGCACTGAGAGCAGGGAGTGAAAGGCAGTAGGTAGTATGGTAAGTTGCCATTCAAAATACCAAAAATGCCTCATTAATCTTAACAATTTATATATTAATGATGCCATATGGGGTTTTGGGAAGACTTTCATCCTGAGTTCTCCTCCAGGAAGGATTATATGACCTTGTGGATTAGAGTAATCATCCACTTTACATGCTGTAACAGCCTTAGAACTCTTAAAAGCTGATAACAGGGAATTCATCTGTACAACTGGGACTTCTCATTTTGAAATAACACAGAAAGCAAGGCAGTGTTGGTCTGTTGCTTGACTGGGAGGTGAGAGTCCATTGCTGCTGTCAGGCAGCTGAGAGAAAGGTATTTTTATTAGAAGTAAAGAAGCTTTAATAGTGGACAAGAAATCATGCAAGGCCTCATTGGAAATTTTATGCATAGTTCTGTCATGTCTGTTTCAAAAAGATGGAACTTGAAACTGGGAGCATGTTCAGTGATGGCTGCAAGGGTGTGTGTAGGAATTGCAGAATCTATCTGATAGAAATGGATAAGAGAGTTGCTTTTTTTCAGCCTTGCAGAATGAAGCTTGTGAAACCAAAACGAAATAAGGAAATTCTTAGCCTATTCTTTCAGTGAAATAAAAAAGCCAACCAAACAAAACATCCCCCCTGCAACCATCCTGTCTTTACCTGAAAAAAATACTGACTGTAAAGGTTAAATTGATGCTTGTCCATAGCCACATTTATTCTGAACTACATAAAGAGAAGCTAAAGCCAGAAATAAAAGGCAGTTACCTGACCTGAATGAGGAAAAATTAAATTTATGGGATAAATGTTTCTGAAAAAAAATTCAGATCCCACCAGCACATATGCAAATGTTTAGAAATCAATAGAGCTCAAGCCAGAGCAGTAAATAAAGATGAGCACTGCAGTTAGCTCTTGTATCATTTAAGCATCTGGTCTACTACAGTTAATGCCAAATTTAGTTCATGTAAAATAGATGTAAATGAATGTCTGTTGCAAGAGAGACTAAAAAGTGAATATCTGCTAAATGGAATGTTGCTGCAGCAGAGTTACAAGGAAAGAGATTTCAGAATTATTGTGTGGAAATCCCAAAGGCCAGCAGTGTTTCTGCAGTCAGGTTAAGAAAGAGGATTCCAGCATCTTTTTGGAAGAAATGCAGTCAGCATTTCAGGAAAATTAATTCTTGTTCTTTAAGAGACTGGCTAATCCATATGTATTATATTTTGTCCAATTCCAGACAGCATTCTATCTGTTAGTATCTATCAGAGAGAAACATTTTCCTTTCTGCTTCACACAATGTCATGTCTGTTCCACCATGGGGCTGGGCAGAAGGGATACGAGTGCTTGGGTGCCTGGTGCTCTCAGACAGATGGGCAGAAAAGCAGTGGAAAAGGCAAGGCTGAACCAGGAGGCAAAAGGGAATTGGCCACAACCTGTAAAGACCTCAGAAATGCCTTTGCCTTCCGTCCTCTCCTCTCCTTCTTCCCCACTACCAACCCTGCAAAGAGGTCGCAAGCTTGGAATGGAAATGGTCCCACTCCTTCCTTGTTTCTCCTTGAACCCTGAAGAAAAGCTTAATTTAAATCTCAGATCTGGACTTCAGAAGATGACAAGCATCCCCCTCACTTCTTTTTTTCCCCCCTCACTTCTAAACATTTTTCTCTAATGGGTGGTAATTTTTTTTCAGCTCTTCTAGGAGAGAATAAGCTGCACTGTAGGTTCCTCTAGATAATTAGCTTTTCTCCATTCAACTGAAATATTTTTTATTGCTGTCTCACTTGAAACTGAATTTAGGGGTTAAATTTTGCTCACCAGTGCTATGTGTACTTATCAGAGCTGCAGTTGGCTTGGGGGAAAAGCTGTGATACATGTTAGAAATAGATGATGCCAGCTTTAGTACAGGACTGTTCCACTTAGATTGCCACCCCTTGCATCTGTGGCCATCATTAAATGTGCAAAAGGCCAAGCTTTAACTAAACAGTGCTTTGTCTGTTTTGAGGATGTGCCAGTGGCATAAATGAGGAAGACAACAGCATGGAGTAGCCTTCTGGACTCAAAAGGATTATGGCTTGGACTGCTCTGCCAACTCAGATGCTTATCTGGGAGAGCAGTCAGAGGAGTTTCTCATTGGGGCTGATATTTCTTAATCTCACCAGACCTGCAGAATGCTCTTTTTCAGTTACCTGATAGTGCACCTGTACTGGCAGTTTGAAGTTCATGAACATTTCATGTCTGTGCTACAAAATGTCTTGGAGAGGTGTAGTCACTGGAGTGAATGAGTTGTAAGTACTGGAAGTAGTGGGACAGTATCTTTACCCTTCATTTTACAGCAAAATATTACCTTTTCTAATCTGTACAGTTGAGAATTATAATTCTGAACAGAGTCAGGACCATTGTTTTTCATCTCATCACCTTTTAGTCAGAATATGGAAACAGCTATAAGGTATAATGTACAAATAAAGAAAACATATGCATAATGACATGGTGACTTTCTCTTAATGTCTTTGTAGTTTTAGCTATTGAAGGTTAGTTCTTCCCTATTTGGGACTCTTCTGCCTTTCAAAGCCATGAGGGACTTCTCTTTGATTTATAAAGTTTAAATATTAAAAGATGAGTAGCCAACAGTATTCCATTTCTCCAGTGATTGGTTTGCAATCAGAATTAAAGCATTTGGAGGTGCTGTTTTTATGTGTATTTTCAGTTTCTTACTTTCACACACTCCAATTTCATTTCATTTGCTTTCCTCTTCCCCTGTTCCTTTTTGCTTTGTATTACTTCCTGAAACTCTGGGAAAAGAGAAATGCAGGATATTTACCCCTTCTCTTCCATGGAGTTTGAGCAAAACTCCAAGTTTTCTGCTGGAGATTCTCACTCCTCTCGAAGCCCATCTGATATTCCTTCTCTTCAGAAACAGCTCATGAGATTGTAATCAAAGAACACTCAAAGAGTCCTCTTGGCCATTTCTCACTTGGGTCTGGGGTGCTTTGCCCTCTCCCATCTCATGTAGCACGTGTTCAACCCAGCTCTGTCCCTTATGACTCTTCTGATGCTCAGGCCCTCTTCAGCAACAGAGCAGAAAGATGGAATCAGTGCCTTGCTGCCAGCCAAGGATTCCACAATTCATTTAAATAAAGGAAAACCTTTCTAATGAGGATTGATTCCTTCTTGTTCCTTTAGATGTGTTCCTTTTGTGTGCAGTAACTCACAATCTGGAAAGAAGGGTCAGCAAATTTCTATTTTTGAGAGAAAGGTTAAGATTGACTTTGCAGATCAGTTATGGCTCTTACATGGACTGGCAGCAGCTTTTATAGGCAGGCTGAACTTCACAGAAACCTAACTTAAAATGCACAGGATTAGAAAAATCCCTCTCTTGTAAGGCTCCTGCTGAGCTGATAACAGTCTACAGGAAGACATCTATTTAAACAGAAATAAACATGCCTTAGGATGCTTAGATCCTATTTTCAGCTTTATTAAGCTATTTTCAGCTTTATTAAGAATGCTGTGTTTAATTTTTCCAGCATTTCCAGCCCCATTAATTTAGTTTACACTGCATTTGGATCAATTAGTGCACTTGATGATAATGCAGTATTTGCCTCTGCCTGTTTAAAACAAGAGAAACAACAGAATGGATTTTCAGTGTATTAAAGAATCTGGAGTTCCTCCAAAGATGCTGATTAGTCCAAATGGCAAACCTCAGATGCTGGCCAAGTGGAAACAAAAATTCCATGTTGAGTAACTGTCCAGTGGATCTATTTTCTCACTCCAATGACTTCTCAAACAATTCCTCTAGCAAAATCTTGGCTTCAGAATTTCCCTCCCTGGCCCACAGTAGGCACATTCTAGTCTCATGAAGACTTTACTTAAAAAGAATACATACAAGGTAGTAACAAATGAGGTAGAGCCACAGAATGTTCAGGGGGGAAAAAAAAAAAAAAAAAAGAAAGGAAAAAACTGTGAGGATTTGGAAAGACTTCTTGATGTGATTACAATTCTGTTCTAAACCAGTTGAGATCCCATTCAGCTTTCCTTTCATCAGTTTGCATCTTCACATTTCTTCCTGAGATGAGAACACCCAAGGATTAGGATAACAGAGAAGACAACCTCTGCCTCTCCAAACCTGAGCTGCATGATCTTGGTGCATAATCAGGATGCTCCTATGGTGGATTTCAGCCTTGTTGGATTTCATGAAAGGGGTGGTTGTTTAAAATTTTGAATTTAAATTTTGTTTTAGTGAGGTGCTTACTATAAGAAGCAAATGTAAGACATGAATTGTATTATAACACTTTTCAAATACAATAATGTATCTGGTATAGTTTCAGGTCCTAATATGAACTTTTCTTCTGCTCAGGAGTATTGGCAGCATCAAATTGTAGTTATTAATATGAAACTATGCTTGCTACAGCTCTACTTGGGGACACCATACCTTACCAAAGTACCAAAGTGCAGTGTGTGAGTTTTATCAATAGGATTAAGATAATTCAACTTGGAGAAACTACCCCTGTGTATCTTTGAAGCCAGACTATTGTGGAGATTGTTATATTGTATTCCTGCAGTATGATCTTTTGCTTTTTCATGAGTGAAGAATATCACATTTTGCCTGGATGTTTTGAGTGTTATTGTTCCCATGGGATACCTTGTTTATTTGTCATGCTTCTGGTCTGTCACAACACTTCTGGTTTGACACAGATTACTTACAAGTTTGCACACGGTGAGCCTTGTAATCTCATTTGCTTCACCAAACTTCATATGCAGCTCTGAGAAAAATTCCCATTTTATTGAAGTGCTTTCTTGGTGGCACAGTCCAGATAAAGGTAGACATAAGTCACTGTAAAAATTGTATTGTGAGGCTGGATTTGTTGATTTATTCAACAATAAGAAAACACAAAGCAATAGGTGGAGGACCTAGGCTGAATTCCCTTGAGTATCTAACTGATCTACAAGTATTTTATTCCTTTATGTTTCTTTTAGAAACAACAAAAATCAATTCTCCTTTAAGTATCTTTGTTCAGCTCCTTAATGTCTTTAATGTGTATTTAAATGCCCCGGTGCCAGCCAACTAAGTAAATGTGGTTTTGGATCCTGAAAAAGCAGAGCTTTTTAATGGAAATAGCAAGATCCCAGTGTTACTTGTACCTGATACTCTACCATAAAATATTCACCATCTTTATTTTGCCCTATATTTTATTATCTCCTTCCAACCCCCTAGAGCTTGCTAACGTGCCATATAGACCACAATTTAAAAGTTTGATTTTAGATAGATGTAATAATCTGTGGCAGGATGCTACAGGCATGGCTGAGGGTTCTTGTCCTATTGCTGACAGGAACTATTCTGTGGATGAACAGATGAATTCAGACTCTGGGTTGTCTTTCAGAAGAGAGAAACCACAAAGCCATCAGGCTGTGCACTCCTTGCAGTAGGTTTCTCTCTGGGAAGGTTCAGCACTGTTGTTCATCACTTCTTTAATCCCACATGGTACCTGTATGATCACCAGAATTCTGGCTTCATAATAATGTGTCAGCTCTTGAAATCCTGACATGGCAGATCTGGTGCACACAGGACTTGTAGCTACCCATTGTAACTACAAGTTTGTTTTCTGTCCAGTGTATCTTTTTATTTAAAGTTTTCTGTTTAAGTACCAACAGGACACCATTATCCATATGTTACCCCAGAGCAGTAGTATTTGTTTGCTATTAATGATGGATTATATACAATCATTTAGGTTGGAAAAGATCTTTAAGATCATTAACACTCTAAGAGGTTATTTCATTTCACTCTTCAGTATTATTCCCAGTGTAGAACAAACACACCTAATAATTTTACTGAGAGTGTTTCTGGGAAAAAAAGAAAAAAGTAAAACAGCCAACAGCATAGCAATAGAGTACATAAGGTTTTGAAAAGCTGTTCAGGGAGCATCTTTACCCCACAATTTTAGTTGCTTTTTCAGTGTATGTTAGAGATGACCTGAAGTAGTTGCCTTTCTAGTCCAGATTCTGATTGCTCACAGTGTTGAAATATTTGAATATGCCTTTGCATAAATACATAATCTAAAGTTTTCTTTTAATCTTCACGTATTACCTCTGTAGCTGCCTGTTGATGCTTGAACCTTACTATTTTAAATGAGTTAATTCTCACTGAAAACACTTCTATTATTTTTTGATGTGTTTCAGGGAACACATTCATGTTTGCAGCTTCTTTGCTTGTTCAAGGTGGCACTTGTATATCTAAGAACATTGTCTGAAATTATTTCAACAGAGATTTCAGGGAAACGTCTTGAAGCTCCATAAGCAGCATTGAATGGAATGATTGAAGGGCACTAAGAGTGTGTTTTATAAAATCAGGAGCTCATCATTTGCTAGAGCTGCTGGCACCATCCTGCACAACCCCTGGATAGGAGGGATATTGGGAACAGAAACACTTGCCTGCAGAAATTGCACCTCTTTGCCAAACTGTCTCACTTTTCTCTAAAAGAAGCCACTCACAGCAGGCAGCTGGAAAGCTAAATATTAAATGACTCTTACCTTCTTTCATGTCACAACTTATATAGGGAAGAATTTCCAAAAATCAGGTCATGTAACTGCAACATGTCTGCCAGGGACTGCACAGCAGTGGGACCATTGTGTGGCTGTGTGAGTTCATCTCAAAGAACTCTCAAACACAGGCTTGTGGTTTTCCATTAATTTACTTAGGGAATGTTGCAATTCACTCATGTTCTCTCTGCTACAACATTTTCAAGCACAGAAAAATTTTGATTATTCGTGTTTAGGGACAGGATTAAATAGGATGCTTAACCTGGATTTGGGAAGGAGGTTAACCTCTCTCAAGCCAAATACTAAGTTTTATTTTGTGGAAAACTTTTTAGTAGTATAATTTCTTTATTTGTTATTAATTTCTTATCTACAAACACACTTGTAACTTTCATGTGTTTTAGCATGCAGGGCTGGGACACTTTTTGTGTATAACCACCAAATATATATAAGAATATACATGGTATGTACACGATCAAGTTGACTAAGACCTGAGCAACCAGTTATTTGCTGTTGTTCAGAGAAGCATGATGCTATGAGCAGGTAGAAGTGTGTGCCACAACAACAGAAACAAACACCATAGTTTTGTTAGTTCCCCACACAGCATTTAATGGATAGGAAGCAATTTAGTCATGGTATCAGGGAACTGATACATCTGTTAAGAGAAATGCATTCTATGCACCATAAAATTAAATGTTGCATTGCCAAGCAATATAGCAAGTAATCCTGGAGTCATTTTTTGCAAACTAAACATTGTAAAATGATATTGTAATAAGGGAGCACTGGAAATCTGTTTTGAAAACATATTCCATTAGGAGCACACATTGTACTTGATGGAAGGATTACAGCTGCCATTTATGCTGCTTTATTTTTCTACATTAGGAATATACTGTGTACCCTGAGCAGACTGAAGCATAAGAAGGATATTTCATGTTTATGTTAAACCTTACTGTTCTAAATGAATCTAAAGTACTGAAAAAATCCACACAGCATATGCTCAGTGGTGCTGCTGAAGTGCTGTTATCAGGTTGTGAGACAAACCAGAACTATCTGGAATGGTTTGCATGCATCAGGGAAGACAATTTTGGCTTTAAGTACCCACCAAGCTTTAAGTACTGCTCTTGAAAAGTTCCACCACCTCTAAGGCACACTCAAAGCAGGCATGGATATTTTTCAGTACTTTAATTTCTTGAAGCCTGTGACACTGGGACAGGCACTGGCAAATTCAGAGCATCTGAGGCAGAATCAGTGCAGTCAGATTTTTGACCACAGTCTCACTGCTCTCTAAGAAGCAACTGAGGATCTGAGTTCATTTTCCTTTCCCTTTACCACTCCCTTACATGTTAATACCCAGTGAGCTCTTTGCAGAAAAAGAGCAGATAAAGGGAACAGAGGGCAGAAACTGAAGTCCATACTTTGTAGGTACTGGCTAAAACGTTTGCATGAGTTTGTGTATGCAAAGAGACAGAAGTCAGCAGTATGGTCTTATAAACTGTGACTGAGATGTACTCCTTAGAGTCTTGTAGCTTAAAAATATAAGGTAAATTCTTAGTCACTGGGTAAATTGATGCAGATTTACTAATTGAGTCTAGCAGAGAGTGTAGCCCCTTGGGTTTCTAAAATGCTTTTGGCTTAGCCACAGATAATACACACAAAGATTGTATTTGCTTTTCTGCACTTACTTGTTAGATGTGTACTTTATTAAATTATATTTCTGTAGTTAACTGTTGTGAAATAGTGCCTGGCAGGTTCAGGTTCTTAATGCATCTTCCTCACTGGGGGGTTGTAAGGCTTAATTGTTCATAATGTGTAAAAGCTTGAGATGAGAAGAGTTATGTAAAAGCAAAGTGTTATGATGATTATAAGGCTGATGGTGATACATATCCTACCTGCTGTCATAGCAGCTTGAGCAAAGCAATCTCTGCCTTTAGAATGAAATTTCTCTGCAATGGAGAGAGCAGTATTGTGTTTCAGTGTTTCTTTTGTTCCCTATTGAAAAATCTGGTGATTCTCTCAGAGAAGTCAAAATATTTGAGTTTATTCTCTTCTTCTGGTTGAGCCTTCACTTCAGGATAAAACTTACTCGGTGAGGTTCTTTTAGGTAAAACAAGATGTTGAGATAAACCTGGATTTTGCCACTGGGAAAATAAAAAAAAATTACTAAAAATCTACACCTTTTTTGAGAAAACTCTGCTTTTGAGGTAGTATTCCTGCTACTGAAAAACTTTCTGATTTAGAATACAGCTTAGCACTGAGGTTGTGTTTTATTAAAAGTTATTTGCATTTTCTTTTCAATCCAATTCAGAAGAATTGTAGAAGAGTGCAAAGGTTACCCAAACTTAAGGGAATCCCTTATTTAGTGTGGTTTCAGCACTGTGTTGGACTCCCTCTTTCTCCACCTCTTCAGCACCTCCCACCCTCTCTTTTTGTTGTTTTCTTTGTTATTCTTTCTTTCCCCTACATAAACTTGATTTAACTGAGCCAGAATGCCCTGGGGCATTGCTGATGGGATCCAGGGCTTTTCATCTCTTGATTGCCTTCCTGTCAGTGTCTTTAGTGAATTCAAACCTGTATCTTTTAAAGACTGCAAGGTAAGCGAAACATTGTAAATTGAAATTAACTCTAAGATCTGTTCTTTTCTGGGGAAAGGGCTGTATCTAACCTGGCATCTTTCTTGATAAGGAGCCAGAGCTGAGTGGGTGTCAGGGGTGAGCTCTGGAAGCTTCGTGTACTGAAATCCTTCTTGTTGTGTGGCCAGAGGATTCTCATCTTTGGAACTGCAGATCTCATCCCTCTGGTTCCAGTCAACAGAATGCAACTGTGCTTTGAAACGGGCATTTTATTTTGGGTGGAGTGTCTTGGCAAAATGAGGGAGATTTAAAAGAATATGCAAAAAACCCAGTAGAAAAAGCTTTCAGAGATAGCACTGCAGTTTGGTAATTGCAGCATGCCATGAATATAGTATTAAGAGAATAAGGGAAAACACCTACATTTCTTGTGTTTGTTTTAAGATGCACTGCTTAAGTTCTTGTAATGTGTTTAATTTATTTGTCTTTACATATCCTTGATCCACGCCAGAAAAACCTATTGCCATTTTCTTTTGTGTTTTGTTCTTGTCCATCCTAATAATGTCACTACTGGGCAGCTAAATGCTATCAATAATCCCTTGATTTACTTCCTGCATCTTTTATGCAGCCATCAAAACAAGTATTTGCTTTTAGTTCCATTGGTTTTGTTTGCAGTAATGTAATAGCAGCCTTCACACCAATACTGCTGAATATAACACTCAAGAGGCTGTGACTGCACCCAAGCAAGGTTCTCTCTCCCAGCCATAACTGAAAATAATGAAGTTCCTTTACAATTCCAAAAGATAGAGTTCATCATACAGAGAACTACCATAAAATGGTGTTTTATTGACATTAGACATATTATTGTTACAGGTTATTGAACATTCTGGTGTTTTTAAGACCACTCATTTGAGGATGTTGGGTAGGTTTGCATTAAGCAACACAGAGTAAGTCTTTCACACTGAGACAGAATGTTTCTTACAGGTAAATAGAGTTGTGTTTTATTGGTGAAGGTGTCCATCAGAGCTACAGGGTAAAGCAAGAAGAGTGAATTCAGAGGCTGGATGCTTGTTACATTAGGGTAGAATACAGCTAGTCCTGTGCTGAGTGTGTCTGTGGGAGTCTATTTGTAGGAACTGGAAGACTAAAAGCAGAGAACTGTAAAAAACACACTGCTAGAAAACTATTTTTGCCTTGTCTAAATATTCCATATACTGTACTAAGGTCAAAGAGAACTGAGGTTGCACCTACTGTTTATTGAATTCAAGTTTTTTTCAAGGAGTTCAATGGGATTTGAATCAAGGTCTTTCTAACATTGTGATAATAGATCAGGCAAGGGAAAATGCTTCTATTGTGCTTCTGGAACATGTTTCTGTATCCTTAAATTAAGATTGATTAAGCTTAACTGATTTCTAAAGAAACTGTGAGCCCCAGTAGCACAGCCAAAGTGGAATCAGGTCAGAAGTTTCACACCCTCTCTTGCTTGCATTGTAGTGATTGTAGTTTTTAGTAAAGTGTTCTTCTGTCTGATTTGTTTTTATAAATCCTCTGAGATTTAAATTAAAATATGTAGAACTAGTATTTGTTGGTTGCAAATACAATTTTTTATACCCATTTCTTAAAAAAAAAAAGAGTATAATAAGCACATTGATGTTATGCAGAGAAAAACTCCAATAATATCATGCCATTTTTCAAAGTAAATTTCTGATTGGTTTTACAGTTTTAGCTGTTGAATTGAATTTTGAAAGATGACATTCAGCTGGTTTGTGGAAGAAGTATCCTGCTCTCTTTTGTCATGCTTAGGATTAGATTACTGGGCAGACAGCTGCAGTTGCCTTAAAATGGTGAACCAAAAATATTCCTCGAGGAAGCAGGGCAGTGAAATGGCAATGAGTGTATTTATTTAGCACAGAATCATCTAGGGATGTGAGAGATGCTTTCCAAAGTGTAATATATCACTGGCCCAATAATTTTATGATATTAGTTTGTCTCTTTCTGCTTGTATTGATCTGTTGTGTATATGTTTTAGAAAATTGTCACATATCTGTTCTCAGAGCCATGAAATAAGCTTGACACCAATATGTGTTTCATATATGTCTTTTTACCAGTAGAATGGGTAGATTCTGTCCATTCAGTGTGCTTTCTGAATTAATTTTATAAAATATAGCTTGTTTGTTCATTAGAAAAGATTTTAGGTGGAAATGCATTAATCAAGGTGGATAACTTACACATTCAAAAGTAAATTCCATCACTGGGGTAATACAAAAGAAATTATGAGTATTTATCACCGTGATTCATTGTACTAATTTTGAGGAGCTCTTTCATTTTTCAAAAAAAATCCCTCATCTCCAGCCAAACAGCACTTCAGCTCCCCCTGAAAGCACCCAGGTGCACAGCCTGCTGCTTGAGTACAAATGGCCACCACTTGGTTGCAGATCAGTCAGGCAACACACCAAGCACCAAAAGAGTTTAAAATTGTGTAACAGCAAAGAGAAGGGGCAGTGCTAAGAGTCCAGTGCCTTCTGAGAGGGATGCTCACCCTTCTCAGTCCACTTTAATCTGAATTTTCGAAGTGCTGTATGACAGAGCAGTGAGTACATCAGTCTAGTCACAAACTCTACAGGATTAGTTCACCACTTTGATAAATACTATATAGTGTGCAAATATATGCACACACATATGAACCATGTGCCTGTATCCAATATCTTCAACATAACATCTTCCTGATATATTTATTATTTTTTATAATCCTTCCTGGTACTTTTCTGGTTTGCCCTTTTTTCTTCACCCTTACTATATGTTGACTTCCAAATGTGAAGGAATTCCTTCATGCTTTTCTGAGTGCTTTGAAAAAAACCCTCATCTCCAAAGCTTCATTCTGGGTTCACTGATCTTTCTTCAGATTTAGCTCTACTACAAGGATTTGGAATTTTGACTACACTAGGCAGTTATGCCAGTTGAGTTTGTAAAATACCTCTTATATGCCAAATCTCTAGAAATATAAATCAGGAATAACACCTTTACAATCAGCTGTTAGAACACCTGAGATTTACAGACTCTGAACTGACCACCTGGACACGTTCCTGTGTGACCTACTACAGGTGATCCTGGCCTGGCAGGGGGTTGGACCTGAGGGATTTTTTGAGGTCCCTTTTATCCCTGAACATTATGTGATTCTGGGAAATGACTCATACATAGCAGACATGAAATCTCAAGCAGGGATTAGGTTGGAAGCCACTCACAAGGGGTGATGAGCTGCCCAGCTCAGGATTTGTCTTCCAGTCTCAGCCGTGTTCTCATCCTGTTTGCCAGCCTGACCTGCACTCCTGCTCCAACAGTGGGGGATGAAATTTTTCCAGGACAGATCTTTTGCCCAAAGTTCATTCCTGCCAGATTTGTCCTTCTCTGACTCCAGCCAGCTGTAAAAGGTCTCTGGTGGCATTTGGCAGACTTTGTGTTAAATAAGTTACACCCTGTAGCCAATGGATGTAGCTCACTGAACCACAAAGAGTTTTGTACATTTATAGATGATAGTGTCACACATGAGTAGAGAGAAAAAGAACAGAACCTCTGCTTCTCCCTTATTTTCTTTGTGTGCTTTCTCCTCACCTTCTCAGCTGTCCTCCAAACCCTCCTCAGCAACTGGTATCTCATTATTCTGGCATTTGGCTTACACAGTTGGATTGTTATCAACCACGACCTTGTGTGCACTTGGCTGAGTAAATTCAATCAGCTAATGAAATTGTGGTCTTTCCATCAATTGATTATCAAATTGCTTGTATAGTTCCACTACCCCACCTCTTTTCCAAAGCTGCACATTTCTGTTTACCCAGGCAATCTGTGTCTGAACCCTTCCTTGCCTTTCCTGAATGTCTTTTTTCACTTGACACACATTTAGTCTTTGAAGTTGACCAAATAACAGTGGACTTCATCGTGGTCTTGAAAATAAAGCAGTTAAAAGCATTTCACAGCCAAAGCTGTGGGTACTTTCATGCAGCTCTTCCCAGAGCTCTGCAGTGAGACTCTCCTGTCCCTGCAATGTTACCACAAAAATGACAAATCCAGAAGACTCATCCTTTTGGCTGTTTCCATTCTCTGCAGATCTCTCATCAAGGAGGACATACATCAAAAATAAAACTTTTCCTCTGTAGAAAAATTATGTCTATTTAGGAAAGGTCTTTATACGATAAAGGCTTTTGCGTTGGAGGAAGAAATCTCTTAGCATTACAAAGGTCTGTTTGCTTTGGCAGAAGCTTGCTGAAATCAATAGATTATTTCTTATACATACAGAATACTGAATTCTTAACGATGAAGGTTTATTCTCCTAGGCTTTACCCTAATGGCATCTTCACTTAATTTTCCTGATAAAACCTTGATTGGGAATTCAGCAACCATTCTCCTTTTTAACAAGTTTGCCAGCCTGCAAATAATTTCAGAGACAGGATCTATTTATGGGAATACATTAGCAAAATACAATCCAGCCACAATTTATCTTTCCTGTGTTAACTTCCTCTGAGTAGGAGGGAGTTTGCATCAAGGTTTGTAACTGCTGGTTCTGTGGGTCCCCACTCCCATCTGCTTTCTTTCCCTTCGTACCACCCACCCCCAAATAGAGGGGTTTTTTGGAGGGTATAAACCACTATGGAAGTCCTAGATCCCACAGCCCATAAAACATCTAACAAAGCATAGCAGGAAAGCAGGTAATTTCATGAAAGCATGGGCACTCCAGTTGATTTACTGTACAGTCACTGAGCTGCTCCCTGTTGGGTCCTCTTGTTCACAAGGCATAGGTATAGAAGTGATTTAGAGATTTTCTGTAATTAATCTTTTCTGCTAAGGGTGTAAAGGAAAAATCACAGGCTGGAAATGAATGAGTTTTGATAAAATGTTCTAAAAGGCCCCAGGCAGAGGCAGAATTATTAGAGAAAATAGTTCAAGTAAGTAGAAGTTTGGTAAAATTACTAGCAATTGAAATGGAGTTCCTATTATTACAGGTATTGAGCATTCTTAAAGTTCAGAGTAGTGCTATCAGTAGTGCACGTAGTACGGAGAGCTCTTTTTCTAGCACCTAGGGAAAGGAGCCTTTAGACAAACATTTTGATTTTGCAGCTACGTTCTGAGATTCGTGGGGTTGTTGTTCACTTTTCCTGCAAGCCTACAGTGCAGGAATTATTGGAGGCTTTGTAGAAGATCCATCTGGGAAACAGCAGGCTAATTCTGGAACTCTTCCTTGGGGTTTTCTTTTCTTGCAAAAAGATACAAGAATGACCCAAACGCATCAGAGTCTGAGCAACAAAGTCAAGCACAGTTTGTACTGTAGAGGATTTTCAACTTCTACAAAAATTGAAGAGCTGAAATCTTTCCTTCTGCAGCCATTGCTCAACTTCTTCCTCATCTCCACCTTCCTCTGACATCCCTGTAACAAGCTGGTTCCTGGGCAATTCCTTCTGCACCAGGCAGTACAGGAACCTGTAGTAAAGCAATTTTCCAGGGTGTTCTTCCACAGATATTGGGGTTTTGATGTTACTAAGATATGGCACTTCAAGGATAGGGGAATTTCAAAATGCTTGACTAGTAATTACTGGCATGTTTGGATACACATCCAGGAAGCATGTTTTGATGTAGATCTATAGGAAGGAATAAAAGGATAGAGTTTGGACCCATGGCCAGCATTCCAGTCTGTATCTCCCAGACAGGAAAGTCTTACTCACATGGCAGCCTTGGCTGTGCCTGCTGCTGCACTGACAAAACACAGATTTTTCACTAATGGGAAATTTTTATACATTGCCAGCCCTGTTTCATAAGCCTTTCTCTGTTAGTAATCTTAGAAGAAAACACCCTGGTACTGTGCAGACCTAGGAATTGGATTTATTTTAAGCACATATTTCACTTTAGTAAGTTGACAGTGTTGGTTATGATGGCAAAGAATGTGTGAGAGCTCTGACTGAAAGCTTCTTACCTCCCTATCCCCATCAGCTCTGATGAATTCCAATGGACACATAGGACTGCTATAGAAAATAAGAATTTTTAGGTTTTTATGCCCCTTATGATGTTTTATAAACTCCTGTGGATATCTTTACCGCTGCAACATGGCACACATATTGTTGACTATTTTTCTATTTTGACAGTATTTTTCTTCCTTTGCCCTCATTTGCTCTGCCACAACTTCCAGTTCTTTCAGTGTGATGCAAAAATGTATCACTGTGCCTTGGAAGCCTCTGCTTTCAAAGTTGAAAAAAAATGTAGGTGGAAACTTTAACTTGCATTTTCTCTGAGGATGCTGAGACTACAAAGGAGCAAACATTTTTTTCAAGAGCTGCAGATAAAATCTGTTTAGTCTGATGATGTTTTTCATATATTTTCCAGATGTATTTTAAGCTTTCTGCACAGTTTCACTTTCATGGAAATATTCCTATGGAAAAAAGAAACACAAAATACTACGCTTAAGTCATATTTGGTTTTTCCCCATATAGTAAGAGGTTGTCTGGTTTTAAAGCTGATCTAGTTCAGAAAATTCCCTTATAGTGTGTGCACGTTGATGAGCAGCAAGTGTTACAGGAGAAGAACCAGGATGTTCTACTACCATCTTCTGTAAACCACTTTAGTTTTTGTTCTTCCCATGCAATCCTCTGTAAAACTCCTTGGCATGCTGCAAATTATGTATTTAGACTACAGCAGATCTGTCAATTGACCCAGTGAATAGGTACCACAATGTGCTTTTTTGCCTCTAAGTAGTTAAAAATTGTGAAAGATGTTTTTTTTTAATGCTTAGTACTTCATTCACTTTATTTTTCTTTTTAATGCACTGGAAAATAAATATTTCTTCCGTTACCCAGCACTTTAAGCCTTTTCATGGCATTTGTAACATCTCTCTGCCAACACTCCATCTGTGATTTTAGCTTGCAGGAAACACTTTGCAGTTCTGTTATTAGCTTAGATGCAGAGAGCTGCTGTTTAAATATTAATTGTAACTTCTCTGATAAGTGCAGTCAAACCCACTGAGAAACCTGTGATGTTCAATAAATATCCAGGAGAGGGTGGGGAGTGTGTTATGGCTCGGGCCTGCTCTTAGTCTTAGCAAAGGTCTTACTTGAGTTATTAGTGCACAACAGATCATGTCCTGATCTCTTTTTTCTTAGTATTTCATTTCCCCTCATTATTACAAGAGAAAAAGCAAGAAAAAAGTGCAGCATTAAACTGCAAGCATCCTTCTTGCAAAGTTAGTGGATGTCTTGGTGAAGCTCCTCAGAGAAGAGCACCACACAGGGCTTGCAAGAAAGTCTATGAGATCCGTGATTTGTTTCAAATTGTAATTATTTGAAAAATGCTCTTTTAAAGTACTTATGTATTGCTCTGTCAAGAACCACACCTCAGGAAAGGCTTTATCTTGTGGTTGAGCTCTTCTCTGTTTGCAGTCATGAGCCTCACCCTATTTAACATCCTGATTCCACAACCAGGATACTTTGCACTTAAAAATAACAAGGAAAATACAAGTTCACAGACATTTCAGTAAAGTGTACTTGATAGAAGAGAGAAACAAAGTAGTTAAGAGCAGCTGACCAGTTTGTTTTCTGTGCATCACCAGAGCCTTGTAATCGTAATTCATTGGCTAAAACTGAAGATCAACCCCATTAAAAACCTACATTGTATTTTTACATCTCTTCTTCCAGATGGTTATTAGTCTTTTATTGGTGATGTGGTTTGCCTATGGTGTAATCTGAGATTTTTTCCTCACATCATTTAATTCAGTTATTACTCTTTGTGTTTGCAGGTGGACTGATTTATAATATATTGAATTCTGGTAGTTGGTTAGAATGTAGATGTTTTTCTTAGCATCCTGACAATCTATTTTAAAAAAACTAGATTGTACCCACATATTTTTTTATTTATTTTTCAGCATTCTGTGAAGAGGGGTGCAGATATGGTGGAACTTGTGTAGCCCCTAACAAGTGTGTCTGCCCATCTGGATTCACAGGAAGTCATTGTGAGACAGGTAAAGCTTTGCTGAAACACACCTTATTCTTTAGCAATCAGATATATGATATGCTGAATTAAGAAAGAATTAATTTCCACTCATTTATTCTGCTTGGTATTTTCTCCTCATTGAAGAGATGACTCTTCCATAGCTGCCTTTTCCTAACTGAAACCGAGTTTTAAATTAAACAATTGAACAGTTTTAGAGACAAGGATATATCTGGTTTTGCTTCAGTGGATGCTTTTAATCAAAGTGGACAGAAGATGAAAAATATTTACCCCAGCTGTGGTTGAAGCTGAAGGTCACATTCTGCTTTTTTTGAATCTTGTGCAAATTAGACCAAAATTTGGATGTTTGCTTTTCACTTTTAGCTATTGAATTCTGAAGATTTTATTTCCTTGTAAGTCACTAAGCTAGCAGTCTTCATAGAATCACAGCTTATTAAAATGTATCTTACTGGTAATTATTTGATTGTGTCCTTTCCCAGATTTATTTCCACTCTAGGGTTTTAATCTCACAGCATCATAGGCCCAGCTTTCTGTTTGCTTCACAAAGATTTGCTGACTTGTCTACCTAAATGAGAAGGAAGGGATCTTACAGAACTTAAAGTAGGACTCTGTTTAGACAGCAGATGTGGGATTTTACTTTGTTTAATACTTATTGAGGTTATATTTCACTTAAATAATGATAGAGTTTTTTGCATTGTGAGTTTCGTAATAAACCTTTTGCACTTGCCTTTACTGGTGGAAATAAAGTGGATTGTTGCATGTGTTAGTATGGATGAGATTATAGTGGATGACATTTTTTAAGGAAGAAAAAAGAAAGGAATCTCAAGAAATAACTGTTAAAGGATAAGTAAAATCACTGGAACCACTTGTTATCCTGAGACTGTTCAGTAATTTGTGTGTTGCAATGCCTGTTTAATACATGGCTGTTCTACTACAATACAAAGTAATTTAAGCCCAGTTGTCAACAAATCTGTTTTAAGTAGCTTCTGAAAATTGCCAAAGCTTTTTATGGATGTACTCAAATCACTGCATACCAAACCACCAGAGTTTCTAGTTGTCAGCATTGTTTCTAATTATTCAGGAATGAGCTAGGATGCTAATATTTTTATATCATCATGATTAAGTTTGAGTACTGCATTTTTAATTTTTTTTTTTGCCTGTAGTCTTTGGGTTATTTGCTCTAAATAGAAATAAGCTCCCAAGCCTCCTCACATTCAGCAGTAAATGCTGGCAATACACATAGGGAAATATGACAAGAAGTACCATAGCTCCCCAGCCTCTAATTCTTGTACTCAACTCTAAGAGTTACCCTCTCTCACGTAGTTTACTCATTCCTTTCCAAAATGTCTGTTATTCAGAGGAGAAACAATATTTTTAGAGGGGTGCAGGTAACAGAGATGTGTTTTATGAATGTGAATATATGCAAAACTATTCCCTGCATTGCCCAGAGGTGCCACACCAGCCCATAGAGCCCTGGTTTTATGGCAGCCTTTGGCTTGACTGCCTGTGGTTTTTGGTACCCATGAATCTTAAAACTATCTTTTTTCTTATAGCTGTAGAGGAACTTCCATAACTAGAACAGAGTGTCTGTTGAAGTGGTGGTTTAAAATTGATAAATGGATGACATAACCATTGTTGACTTGTACATTTTTCATGTCTTATCTATTGTTTGATCCCACACATGAGTTAGCACACCAAGTAAAAGAAACATGGCAGGCATGGTACTCTCATTAGATCAAGAAATTTAGAGGTAGGTGTCTGAAGGAGATAGCTTCTGTGGATAAAATCTATATGACTTGAACCAGAAGGAAGGTTTTTTTTTTCCTTTGGGAATATATAGGATTTACCAGTGTGCTACAAGTCAAGTTAATGGTAGTAACTTTGAGAAATCTGATGTGTCAACTGAATTGAGAATAAATAGGGCTTTGCATATGAGAAGCTGTCACATTTTAATTGTGTTAGGTGGGGGCTGAAAGCTTCAGCAGATATACCTTATGTCATATGCCTATTTCAGTAGCTGAGCACATATCAGGTCTATGTGAGAGCAGCTTCAGCAGGCTGAAAGTGCATGTCCTGGAAAAATTAAATGTTTGGATCAGAAGGTGATGAACCCCCTTGTGCAGGCTTCCTCCTGTTTACCTGCTTACTCCTCAGATATGTGATGCTGTCAGGAAGACGAGGCAGTTCAGTAAAGAACTCCCTCCTGCAGTTTCCTGCAGTGTTTTCAGAGGACATCTAAAGTATTCAAAAATTATGTTGGTTTTGTGGTTTTTAATTTTTTTTCCCTTTTTTTTTTAAATTTCTTTCTCTGTTGCCTGTAATGTTAGGAATAAGCACTTATATTTAAGATAAGGTAGCATTCTCTCCATCATTGTGACATAGACCAAAGATGGCAAAACGTTGGGACATCACTTAAAATTTAAATGTTCCTGGTAAAATCTCATCTGATGGAAGCTCATGGTGAACTGATGCATATCAGAGGTAAAATAATGTGTTTTGATAATGTATTCTATTTGCCACGGTGCATTTAAAAATGTCCTTCAAACCAACAACAGAGCAATTCTTTATACATTATTTGTGAGCTGAAAGGACTTGTCACTGGCTAAAAACAGCATGACCTAAATTGGCTTTGACATCACAGAAAGGGGAAAATGAACCAGTAATTAGAAATGTTGTTGAAAGGCAGGTGCATTTACTTGTGAATATGGATCATATGTTACTCATCGTTCCTGACTGCCTAGTTGAAATGATATTAGGTTAATTAAAAATTCAGAGATATTTGAGGAGGGTAGGATTTATATGTTGGTAATTTACTCGGGTGAAATTAAAATACACATTTAAGGCTTATGTACAAATACATAATTCAACGTGCTGTTAAAAAGAACTGCTGCTTGCTTTGCCTGAAATGAGGAATCATCAGAACGCTTCTTGGGGCTGCCTTTTCTTTTTGAAGGTGAATTGCAAATTGATATCCAGGAACACTGTCAGCTAAACACTCCTTCAGCCTTTATTATGCTGTTCTTGCTGCTTCTTACAGAATTTTTGTCATTTTCTATTTAGGATCTGATTCTATTTTTTATTTGTTTTGTGTTTAGCTGGCCAGGGCTGCAATCAATGATCTCTGTGATCATTACCATTTGTGATCACACTTCACAGAGCTCCGATACCTGTTCTAGAAAGTTTTTATGATGGAATTTTTGCTGTATGGTCCCTGCATGCATATGCCTGATGGCTGTGCTGGAGGTATGAATTCTTAACCATATGTAACACTGTTGGCTGAAGCCCAGGTGCATTCTTGGCAGGGATTCCTGTTAAAGGCACCTGAGAGACCTTTTGGTGTGCAGAGGGGAATGCAAACACAGAGCTCTGGGAGTTGTTGACAGCAAGGTTTCCATCCAGTGATGTTTTTACCATCTCCTATTTTTGCAACATGAAAAACATCCCATCATACCTCGAGCTGTTCTCTCTGAATCAGCTGCAACTCAGTGGAGTTTAAATGCTGTTTTGTTTTTTCAAAGGGGGTTCAGCATTATTCTGTATTTGTCAAAGGTTGGTTGCTACTGCCAGTGACTAAGTGGTGAGGGGGAGATAGACAGGACAACCTGTGAGACCAAAGGCAGGACTGAACAGATGATTGAGGTCTTGGAATTGCAGAGATTCCTTGGAAAACCCTCCTGTGTGTGGAAATACACAACTAGGAAATACACAACTTCTGTACAGCTCTTGGATGGTCAGCAGTGGTGGCAGAAATTTCAGCTGAGTTAGTTACAGAATCTATATGTACGAGCTAAAACTTTAGCAATGAGCATGAAAGAGCAGAAGGGTTTAAAGCACTGGGTTCCCAGCTAGGAAAAAGTCAGGGAAAGTGCAATATATTTCCTAGAGCTGCAGAAAGGCTTTTGGCAGTGGTGGGGCAATAATCCCAATAGTTATATTGCAAGCGAAAAACAAATAAACAAGATTTTCAATATGGGATATGGGTTCTTTAGTGCAGCCATAGGTTTCACAGGTGAGCAATGAAACATTTCCATGCTTCTATCTGGAAACTCCATATCATGTGTAAACCAGGAAAATGTGGAGGTCTTTAGCAGGTTTGTTTCATAATAATTGGCAGTATCTGGGGCTGTTGTCTAAGAAGCTATAAAGATTTCTTTGTGTCCTCATCTCTTAAATTATTTCTGGGATATCTTGTCTTCTGTAGTCTCTTGGATGAAGCTCCCTACAGCCTGTATTTGTTTAGGCCCTGGAGATAGAAAAAAGGTGAAAATTGTATTTCTTTGATTCCTGGGCTGGATCAATCTTGAGGTGTGTAGCTATCAAAGACATTTCAGTTGAGGAACCTAGTTTAAAAAAATAAGCAAACAAAACCCAAAGCAAAACAGAGAGATTTCAGTGAGTGTGGTAAGCTAAATGTCAAAAATCCCCACCTTATCTAAGATCTTTTGTGAAATATGAAGCAAGGCTTAGCTGGGGAAGCAAGGTTTATTTGGGGATACAAACCAGCTGTGCAGCTGTGGGCACAAGGCTTTGCATGGGATTCTTTCTAAAGCCTCTCATTTCCAGGTGAGGCAGAGCCAGTAACGTGTGAGATAGGAGAGGTGAAGGGAAGGCTGCTTAGCTTTTTACAGAAACAGTGGTTGGGGTGGATAGAACACTCCTGAGGGTGCCACACATCCAGAGGAGGCAGATGCTCCAGGTGGCTGGGGTTGCCCTGCAACATTTGCTGCCAAGCTGTTTGCAGCATTTGCCCCAGTGATGCTTATCAGGAAATGGCAAGGGGTGATATCTTAATGTGACAGAAGAAACAAAGCTGTCAGTCGTGAAGATATCGAGGAATAGATCAAAGAATATCTGCTGGAAAAATCGGATTCAGAATCTGATTCAGATTCTCTGAGGATCAAGGGGACATCTGTCTGCAAATAACCAATAACTCTCAGTGGATGAAAAAAGTTGTTCTGTCTCACAGTGCCAAGCCAAAGGGAAATGAAATGTCCCAGACCAAGAAGAGTATGCAAACAGCTGACCAGTGCCTGACAGGACTGGGCTCATTTTTGAGGGCTTACACTGCCTCATATACTGCAAAAGTTTAGTTTCAAAAGCCATGAAAAACACTAAAAAGGCTCTGGCTTTGGGCTGTGGGTTTGTTGGTTTTTGTTGATACTTTTGTTCTGTTTGATACTTTTATGTTGCTAGATAGTCTATTTTTTTATGTTCAGGTGTCTGGATCTATATATTTTTGTTTGTTTGTAATGAAAGGAATATCTGCTATATTAATCTTTTATGTTAGCTGAGATGGTATCTTGGCACTCCAGGTAACAAATGGTTCTAATATTCTAATGTTTATTATTTGTATGACTTGTGATTGTAACATATTTCTTTCAAAGTTACTGGCTTGGTGAGGGACATTGTAATTTTTTTTTTTAAGTCACAGAAAATTGCATTTTATTTTCCTCCTCTTTGGTCTCCAGAGTTTACACTTAGGTAGTCTGAAATCCCTGCCTGGCATTCGAGTTGCTATTCTAGGTTTCTGCAGTTTCAATTTCTCCACTCAAACTTCAATTACCTCACCCTGACCAGTGTCCATAGGCCAACTGGACATGCCAGGTATTACTTAAGAATGCAGTTTTATTTACACAAGAAAAAGGCAAGATTTAGCTAGCTGACATCTTAGTTGCATTCATGCAAAACAATGTAACCCAGAGGTAATTTCTGTTGATCAAACTTTATAGTGCACGTAAGATCCAAACCCAGATTCTAAAAATCTTTATTCTGTTGCCTTAAACATTAAGAAAAATACTTTTGGATAGCATCTGGGCATGCTGTCTGTCTCAGTGTTCTAGTTCCTGTTCTGGATGTTCTTGGATTATTATCTTGTGAAGACCCTCTGCTGAATTTATTGTAGAGCTTACAAAAATAGCTGCTATGTTTTATTATTCTTTAGTTACTGTAGTAATGAACTGAAAATATGTTTAAAGAAATGAATGGACATGACTTCAGGAAGTCAGTTGCTTTGTGTTTTTCTTTTCTCATGAAACAATAGATTTGACTCCTTCCCTGGGTCTTTCTTATTGAAAGGCAATGAAAAATCTGAATAGAAAATGACCGTAAGGTCTTTGGAAGAAAAAGAGAGGGAAACTTAGAAGATTAATGGTTCACCTAGACCTCCAGCAATAAAGAACCAATTAACAGAAGGAGAAGCTCCAAACAAAATTTATGCTATCTCCTTTAGATTCAGGTACCCTGCCAAAGTGTTGGATAGTAACCAGTGTTCAGTCTCTTAAAAAGCTGTTCTCTAATTTCAAGGCAATTGCTATGAATGATTCTTGCAGTAGTATGGCACTGAATTTCTATTAAAAATTTACTTTTTGTTGAGGTGAGGACTAATAAACATTGAATTCACAGGCACATCTGAAAGCAAAATAACCCTTTAGTCCATCAGAATTTAGTGACTGAGTCAGTCAAGTTCTACATGAGAGATATTCAGCCACAGCTGGGTGTAACTTTCAAAAGGCCCTTCATAGAACAGAGCTGCAGAAGTTCTGTGACATGAAAGTTGTCCCAGTTGGGGTGTCCCTGCAAGACAAGTCCTTCCTTTCCATGATTTTGTTCTGTGAGCCCCCACATGTCCTTGTTTCCATGTCACTATTTGCATGTGGAGCCAGCCAGCCATTGCTTGGCTTGGAGGAACTTCAAGGTCAAGTCTTGTTCTTGTGTTTTCTGAGCTTGCTGCACACCCCGCTCCTTAGGGAGCCTCTCACCAAGACAACACTCCTGGAGCTGCACCTGATGTCCCTGGGTGCTGTCACACAGAGTCACTCATTTCTGAAGGGGAACTTCTCCCCAGAGCTGGGTGCCAAAGGATAGGCTGCATTTCAGGGGGAATATGCAACCAGAAGGATGCTCTTCTGCTTTGTTGCCATCCTGTGCCTGAAGATCAGAGCCCAGAGCAGGGGTGGGGGCATTACTGCCAGGCAAAGAGGGGGGGCTGCCTTTCCCAGGTGGGAGGGGAGCAGGCTGGGAGGGATATAGAGATGTTAAGGCTTCTCTTTGCCCTCCACTAAACACCTGGAAACGGCTGGAGGAAAGGGAGGTTTGTTTGTTCCTTTTCTCTATTCTAGCTGCTGCTAAACACAGTATGTTAGATGTTTATTCATCCATAAGTTCTAATTATGTACTACAGGAGGAACATCATGTTTTGAGAGAGACAAACTAAGCAGTAGCAAGCTCAGAAGCTCTAAATATAAAAGCCCAGTATTGCCTCTGAACTTCCTAAACCCTAGTCCTACACAGCCAGATTTTGTGCAAAAGCCTTGCTCAAGCTGAGGTCTTGGAATTCATTTCTTGCTTGGGAACATGGTGCTTTGGCCCTTTCTTGAAGTGCTCAGTCCCTGATTGAGTTCATTCAGTTTGTCCCTGGGATCATCTCCCACACAATCTGTGCACTCAGTACCTGCTCCACTTTCCTCTCAGTTTCTGAGAAGCCAAGCAATGGGATTTAAATTTGTTTCAGGTGGCAAAATCACCACTGCATATATTAAACACAGAACTAGAAAGCACTCAAAAATGTGGAAAAATAATTATATTTGAGAAAAATAGATATATTAATATGTTAAAGAAATTTCCATTTTGCAACTAACAAGTTTCTGAGCATGAAGCATTTCTTCTGATGTGAGGTGTTCAGAAAAGACCATTGCTTTAAAGTACCTACCTCATGATGAATTAACTGCAAAACATCTCATTTTACTGTGCTTAATTAAAAAAAAATATAAAAACGTCTGCTTTGAATGCAGTGCAATAATGTGAATTTTATAACCTAGTTTTCCAGGACATTCTGACCCCCTTTTTTGGTTCTCCCAAACAGATGCCTACATCAGTGAAAAACACACTAATTCTAGAGAGACATAACAGAATAGATAGTGCACTAATTAAATATTAAATAAAAACTTATCTTGGTCTGTCCAACTACAGGCAGTATTCAGGGGATATAACAGAATTTAATATGCTCTTTACCACCTTACTTTTTCTTATTAATACCCTGCTCTGGACTGAAGAATCAACCCAAATATTTAAATATATCTTGAGACATGCAGTGCAGGAGCAGAGAGGTACTGACATTTTTAAAGTCAGAAATTCTCTTAGCTTCATTAGGAATTTCACCTGAGTGGAAGCCTTAGGGTCTGGTGCAATTGGATTAGGTGGAATGATAAATAAATGGTTATAATGAAATAAAAGAGCATTTAGAGTGGGGTTTTTATGTGGAACAAGCTGTGTTAGTTACAGCTGCCAATGATGAATTTGCCATCTTTGCCTCATTGATCTGAGGTACAAATCTGCCTACCTAATGTAGGAGTAACATCCTATTCTAACTGGGGAGAGAATTCAGGCTCTTTAGAAAACTTGTGCACCTCTGAGATTTTGATTGCAGTGTCAAGTTTCTGCAGAAATTTAATACAGTGACTCATAAAATATTTGTCAGGGATCTCACTTGAGTTAATCAAGGTGCAGTGAGAGAAAAAGTGCCTTGGTCATCAGAACCAGCATCAGAAAACAATTTCCTTGGAGAAATAATGTGACAACTGAAAAGAATAGAGCAAAACATGTTAGTGTTTTAGAAGTATTTTGTATTTAATTTTGACAAAAAGTTTTCCTGAACTATTTTGTTGGGTTTTTTTTAATTTATTTTCCCCTGAAAAGTTATGGTATGAATAGAACACTTAAGGCTCATGGAAGTGATTCTACAGGAAAAAAAAAAAGGTGTGACCAGCAAGATCTCTTTGCCCATGGATAGGAATTCATCACCACAAAAGCAGTAGCCACCTCCACTTCCTTTCATTGGGCTGACACAGAGGCAGAGCTCATGTCCCCATTCATATAATCCCTGCAAGGTGGATAAAATGGCATAAATCTCTTCCTCTCTTTTGTGACTTATGCAGATTGCAGTTTATGTACAATAAGGTAACTAATGCTATTATTTTGCTTTAGGAGTCAGGGTAAAAATGGGAATTAAAGCCTTGCTGAAGGGAGTGTTCATCCTGTCCTTATGAACTGAGGCAGCTTTTGTAACATCTCTAAGTGTGTTGATGTTCAGTGGGTTTGAGTTTCTGTTTTTGTGAAAGAAACACCCGTGGTTTTCAGCAGCCTGCTCCAGGAAGATTATGGAATTGTTGTTGTACAACACTAATGTGAAGAAAAGCCTAAAAGAGCAAAATCTGATGAATTAAAATCAGTGTGGGGACTCAAAAAACAAATCTGTCTTCTTTAGGGTTTTACTCATATATACAGAGCAGAGAAGAAAGAGGAATTTTTCCTGATATAAAAAGTTAGAAACTTATTATGCCCTTCCAAGTCTTTTTCTGTATCAGGTGAAACATTTTTATTGTCTGCAGCTGTTTGATAGTGATATGTCTGTTCTGCTGCAGAAAGCACACGATGTACCCAAAGACTACTCTGCACAGTAGACTTTTTTATGGATAATCCTGCATATTGTGCCTGGTGAAATACTAAAAAATCAATAGAGTAATACCTGTTGGTGTGAAAAAGGCCTATGAATCCATCTCCTAGAAAGCATGGCATTGAAGTCTATTCCACGTTCAGAGCTCTCTAACTCACTGTGCAGATTCCTGTTGCTTTTGCTAGGCTTTTGTTCACACCTGGAGTCACAAAGAATAGGCAAGATGTTAAAATAATACTGTTGCTTATTGTACAATACACATGAAGCATAAAAGTAACTTGGATTGTTCTGGTTGAATGTTTTCTTAGCCAGTTCCCTTACGATTGAAGTAGCTGTAAAATAGCAGTCATACTCAACCTCAAGGAACTCTGTGTCAAAGTTATTTTCCAACTTTTTATAATGTTATGATAAAAACCTGTTCAGTCCTTCGCATTTGCAGAAATAGTTCTTACTAAATACATCAATCATTTTTTTCCTTTTAAAAAGAGAACCTCTGATTTAGCAACTTGAGCAGTTTAATAGCTGGAGTTTTCTACCACTTAAGCTGTGTAACATCTAAATTGCTTCTTTCAGCATGTAATATCTACTAAGTAGATCTGTCATTCCAGAGACAAACAGAAGTAGTGGAGTTTTTATGTGAAAGAGTGAAATCCCCTTTCTTATTTGATTTTTTTTATTTTTTTTTTTCTGAAGAGACATCCTCTGTATGCTGGCAATCTAATCTTTGGAATGGTACTCATTTATCTTTTGAATGAGACATGAAATGAAAGCCCTAAACACTTCTGGTCATTAAAGATCTGCTTGAACCTGTATCCTATTTCAGCTCAGGTAATTACATTCTGCCTTCTTTAGCAATGCCAGTCAGAGAAATTATTCATTTGAAATAGCTGGCTGGCTGGCAGGGAGTGGCACCTATCCTTAGCTCCACAGATTGCTACATTTCTGTGATAGGTTGCACATCCTTACAACTTTTGATGGTAATTCTGTAATTTTAAATGTGAATGACTCCTTCGTGGAGTACAAGGTGTGTGAGAGGGAGCTCAGCTCATCCCCTCTCCTCATTTCCCTGTCTTGGGAGTAGCAATATCTCTGGTCTGGACAGCAAAGTTCACCAGAGCCAGTTTCTGGTTCTGGAATTCTTACCACATTTTCTGACTGCAAGGTGTTTGACATCTGGGCTCTTTCAGCTGAGAAAAGTGGAGGGGCACCCACATGCTCAGGAGGAACCCAGACATCACCTTCTCAGGTGCTGCTGCCACCCAGCTGCTTTAGAATAACCTACTGGTTTATTGCCACTTGGGCTGTAGGCACTCCTCACTTTAAGAGGGATTAAATAGATTGTTCTCATTTTAACAAATAGCCAGGATGTCTCTGACCTTCGTTTTGCAGTGACCTTTCTTGGTGACCTGAAAAAACAATGAAAGTTTTCAGGCTCAGAGGTGAAACAGGTTTTTGCAGCCTTGAGAAGAAAGTTGATTTTTCTCTTGAGTGTTACCAAAATATTGAAACAGTTCTGCTGTTGATCTGGCCAGTACAGTTATTTTGCTCAGGTGCCCAGTTATGAAGACTTAATTCCAATATATTTGTTCAGTGACTTTCTACAACTGTCCTGTACACCTCTTGTGACAGTCCCAGCATATCAGTCTGTCCAAAATGTAGTAAAACGAGGAAAAAATCTCTGTGTGTGTTAAAAGAGATCTTTGTTGTGTGGCTGTTAGAACCCAGGCAGTTAATGGAAGCTGGGATTTGGGATGGGACCTCCATTGCCTGCCAAAGCCTTTATTTCTCTCCCCTCAAGTTTGTTTTGTTTCTCACCCTTTGAATCTCCAGCACAGAATTTTGACAACTCACTCTGTTAACTGTGTGAAGGTAGAGATTTAATTCATACTTCTGAAATATTCCATTTTCTCATCTGAAATCTTGTTTCTCCTCCAACTTGTATTCAGTTCACAGCTGATGGAGTCTGTGAGATGGATGTGCTGATAGCAGCTCCCTCAGTGATCCCATTAATCATTTATAGGCTAGGGAGTCAGATAGAGTGTGATAGTGCCTACCTGTTCCTAAGGCTTAGCTTTTGAGATGATGGAGTCATATGTTTCTTTTGGAAGAGAGCTTTGATTTTGATTTTTTTTTTCCTATCTCCCCTTTTCCCATCTTTTCTCAGTAGGCTTTATTAGGTGTATTCATTACTGAGTGAGATGAAAGGAAGCCATGTGTTTACATGGATGCTGGTAGGTCACTGAGGATGCAGAATCTGATCAATAATGAGCAGAATTTGCTGATATCTAATGTTTGTCTGACTGATTTGGCTGTAGGTTATTTTTTTTTTTTTCAGATCCCCCATGATATATAGCTTACAAAAGTAAAAAGAATTAAATACAAAATCATGTAAGAAGGAGATAGTTCTCTGATCAGCTGCTACAAAAATGCACCTCTTGGTTAAAGCTGAAAGTTGTCCTAGTACTAGTAACAGCTTCCTATACTGAGTATTAAATAAACTAACTGGTGTGTTAAATCTGTTATTATATTTTCTTCCTACAATCAGCAAAATGAAATTGGTCACTTATTAGTTCATTTGCTGAACAGTTTCAACAGTGAACTCATTCAGTGTGAAATAAATTGCAATAGGAAATTCTTCCAGGGGGAAGGAGCATCCCAAATGGGAAATGTAATACCTTTGACATTGCTACTGTGTTGAATCTGTTGGAAATCTGGAAGACACCTCACCTCATTGCACTTAATGGGATAGTTTTCATGAATGCTAATTTCAGTCTAGCTGAAAAAACTTTCTATATAGTAAATTCACATTTCTAGATTTCATGTTTCATTCTACTTTACATTGCTGTATATTAAGCACCAGACTTGAAGGACAGAGAGTTTTTCTAAGCCAAATTGAAAAATCAAATTAGGAAAGAACTAAGGGGAAAAAAAAATCCATGACAATCAAAGTTAACAATGACAAATTTGATAAACTGTCTGGAAAAGCAAAAGCAAGTTTCTGCTTTATCCAATAGGAAAGGTAGTAATTTTGAGACATGAGGAACAGGATCCAACTAAACAAGGAAATAACTTCATAACTAAGTAATTATTATTATTTTTCTGCTGTTGGAGTATATCATTTGAGTAGAAATTAAATGTGATACCTAGGATGGAGAGCTGACCATATTTGAACTCTAATGTAAAATGCAAAATACTTTGGGAAGATACAAAATCTTACAAGCTTTCTGGTTTCCATAACCTTTAGGGTTATACCACCAGTTGGATCAAAGCAGGCTGAGAATCTTGACCGATGAAATTTGATGAAAAGGGATTCTAGAAAATCTTAATTTATCTGACAGAATCATAAAAGACTTTGCCAGTCATTAACCCACTGAGTTGTCTTACACCATGAGCAGTCACATTGATTTCAATTGTCAAGGAATGTACAGCTCAGGGTAAGAGCAGGTGGCTGGAAATGCAGCCAAGGAGAAATTAAACCAAGCAGCATAACTAATAGAAGGGATATAAGGTGGTCATATGTATTCAGAACAAAAATTTTGACAGTAACATTTAAATCAGAATATCTGAGTCATTTATCATTTATGAGCCATTATAAACATTAAACTTTATAGTTATTAGGCTGCATTGTAAAGTTGTGGTTTGTCTTTTTTTAAAAAAATAACAGTTTGTGTAACAGCTAACAATTATCCTTGGATCCTTCCCAGGCCAGCAGATGATTCCAAATTTCTGGAGTCAACACGAAGCTGTTGTTTAATTCTCAAAGTGAAATTGTTCTAGGGACTGAATAGGGGGTGGATAGAGGAAGCAGGGGAAAAAAAGTCTCCTAATATTTCTGAAAGTTGGTTGAGGAGTGAGCATAGACCATACATTACAAAGTGCATTGCATAGGATATCATTATATAGTCTGTTTATAATCCTATTTAGGGACCATAAACAAGAAAAATTATATTGATAACATATATTTCAAGCAGACTTCAGCAATAGATTTCAGTTTTGAGCAGGTGAGCCATAATAATGTAACCCCATTGTCATGGTGTAAATTTAAACCTGATTCTTTTTGTTATACCATATAAAGTAGCAGCAGTATGAGGGACCACAATAATTTATGGACAAGGAGATTATTTCCTCTTCAGAAACATCTGTTAATGTCATATAAAAAGGGTGGAGATCATAATTGTTTATTGATGTGAATAATCAACTATCTTATGAAACTATATGCAGCTCTTCTCCTTAGACACCAGGCACAGACATTGCAAGGAAAGGGGTGGACAAAGACCTGACATAAAGATATAGAGATAAAGATATAAAGACTTTGGGTTCCCTTTCCTGAGGAAAAATCCTGAGAATTTGGCAAGGTCATCTTGAAGGACACAGATGTCTTGAGACATCCAGACAGAAGATTTTCTTTGGGTAAAAAAGCCAAGACAAATCCTCCTTAAAAGACAAGTCTATACTAGAAAGATAATTTTAGATTACTCTGCCACTAAGGGCTGAGTTGGCTGTTCAGGGTTCCTCCTACTTTCAGAAAGAAAATCACAAACCCCTTCAGTTGCACCTGTGTATTTTGTGGATATGTAATGTATGTATAATCCAGCTTGTATCTGACTGAAGTGAAGTATCTGACTTCAGTATCTGACTGAAGTCTTTTAAGAGCTCCTGAGAAAGGAGCGTAAAACTTGCTTGTAAATATTGGCAGATATTCACAGCACTCATGAATTCTCATTTATTTTTCTTGGACTTCCCTCTCAAGAATACCCAGTGTAGTTGTGAGCATTCTGTTGCTTCCAGAAATTAATTTAAATGTGAGATAATCTAATCTAAATTCAGTGAAAATATAAATACTGCTAAAATATGCTTTTGAGATGAAAATATGTACTGGGGGCTGTAGGTCATTGTTTAGAGAAAACAAGAATTTCTGTGTCTGAGTTGTACTTTACTGATTCTAAACCATAATTTGCAATTTTTAAAATACAAGTGCTCTGTGGAGATCATTGCAAACAAAACATTCCATATCTCTCTGCATTTTTTTTCTTATGCTTTCTAATAATGTGTACTTATGCTGAAACAACATACTTTAAGATCTGTAAAATTAGGCAGGTGAGTCTGGCTCACCTTCATAGGGAGGGATTCTCCTGTAGTAGTAAAGAAGTGGAATAAAAAGAATATTTTCACTTTTAGACTGGCTTAGAAGGGAGAGAATGACTGACAAAGGATGCAAGGACTGTACCCTCACTGAGGGGTGAAAAGAATTAAGATACTCTTTAATTGTGATTTTTAATTTTTTTTTGTTTTTAATTTTGCCTCTTTGATTAAATGGAGTTAGATGGTCATGTGGTAGGTAAATAATTATATCCTTGAGTTGCTTCATAGCTCAAGCTTTTGATTTCATTGCTTGTTTGCTCTGAGCAGTGATACTGGGAGTATTTCAGCATTTAGATGTGATGATTTGTAAAATGATGTACTACTCATTTGGCTTTGGACTGTAAAACTGTAACCATGTGGAGATTATCAAGAGAATTATGCTGTGAAAATATTTTGGATTTTAAAGCCCCCTCAGACAACTCATATTCTGGATTTCTTTCTGTAATTTAGAATTTGGTATTAACCCCAGTTATTAATATTTAAAAGGAGAGCCTTTTCTCTAAAATCAATGATTAAATGTAATTATTTGTTTTAGCAAAGAGGTTTAAAAATGAGAAATTGTCTGCTGGTGTGGATCTGTCATAATGCTGCTGGCTATGAATACATTACAGAGCTATATCTTTATAGAAAACATTTCCACCCTGTCATCTTCATTTCATACAGTCGTTTTCTGCTTTATTCATTTCACCTGGGTTAAATTTTGTTTACACTGTAATGCAATATAAGTTATTGAATATGATTCTCATAGGTCTTCCAGTCTGAGATATGGCACTGGCTGTTCCTTTCTGCTATCTTTATTCCTGAAATCTGCTTACATCAGAAGTATATAAAGAATGAAGTTGGCAAGAATTTAATAGCACTGAAAATCACCTCAGGACAGAAGCCAAATTTTGTGGGTGTATCTTTGTGTGAGTCTTTAGGCCCCTGTATTGCACTGCCCCTACCACTTGTTTGCACCAAAGCCAAGGGAGGGGCATTTTGCTGAAAACATTTCTGCAATGAGTGGTCAAGGTTTGAAACTGAAAAGGTTTCCTTTGATTAGCTTTTTCATTAACTTAAAGCTGTTTTGGCAGACATTCTTACTCAATGGATTCTGCTCTTGACATACATTAGTATTAAATCATTCTTTCAAATGGTATATTGTTTCTAATATTTAACTATAACGTGTAAATGACTTGCAAGGCTTCTGCAAAGCATACATTTTTGCATGGAAAAGAATGTAGCCTTGCCACCCAATTTTTTTCTGAGGGTAAAAGCCATTTTGTTTCACATTTCCTTTCAGAGAATGCCAGAGACTGCAGGCAGTTGCCTAGATTTTTTTTCTTTATAGTTCAGTATTCTGGAGAATTTTTTTTTTTTACCATTTCGAGTAACTCAGAAATGCTGGAGAGCAGAATACCTGTAGAAATGGTGAGGACTCAAGATGATACCTCCAAGTGTCAGGCAAACATCCTTGTTCCTTGAGCCACTGGATTTCTTTGACTTTCTTTGATGACACATTTTGTTCTGGTTGTTTTTTGTTGATTGTGGGCAAAGTCTGGCTGGGCCCCAGCCCTGGGAACATTCAAGGTCAGGTTGGATGGGGCTATGAGCAGTGAGTTCCTGCTCCCTGCAGGGGGGTTGAACTAGTAGATGACCTCTAAAGGTCCTTTCCAACCCAAACCATTCTATGACTCTATGAATACTGTGTTAAGGGCAGTAAAACTGAGACATGTTCATTGTCACCCCTTATGTTCTCTGAGACTGCTTATTACCTGCTCTGGGTTTTGTCCCTCTGAGCGAAATATAATGGAGATAAAAGCAGAAAAGCCTCCTCATCCAGAATATCAGTGAGAGTGCTAGAGTGTTTTCTTAAAAATGAAACTTCTAAGTCTTTGGGACTTATTTCTCCAACATATACTGCTTTCTAACCCTTATTTTATTGTGTGAAAGATAGATGTTAGTGTCTTTTCTCAGCTTACAATACGATGCCTTGAGGAAGGAAGTAGAGAGGATGTATCAGTGCTTTGACTGATGGAAGCTTGAGCAAGAACTGTCTGAAACTGTCCCCATGGTTTCAGTTCCTTGAAACCAGACTGCTCACTACCAAGAGTACTATGGAAGTTACTCCTCTAAAATCATCATTTGTTTGCTGCAAAAGCCTGCAAAATGCAGACCTGTTGTACCCCTTCTGGTGTTTCTGTTCCTGGCTTCCACTTAGACTCTCTCAACTTCGCACATTTAGCTGTGTTATTGATTTATTTTTTTTAATTAAAAGAAAAAGAATGCTGAAACATGGATTGTACAAAACCCTTTGATACGTGCTCTAAACTATAATTGTTCTTTCTTCTTTACCACCTCCTCCTTTTCTTTATAAGATGAAAAATGGCCCCATAATTCAAGGAGAGATTGTGCAATTTGCTTTGTCAACAAAGGTGTCTTAACTCCTATCCTTGTTTCTTTGCACTGCAAACTTGGTGTTAGATTTTGCAAGGCATATCTGGAAATAGAGCATGTCATAAATCTTATGGCAGTGAGTTTCTTTGTGAGAATGTGGTGTTTGTGCCCTTGAAAATTGTGAATTTTGCGGCTGTTGTTTGAAATTATTCTTTTTATTGGAAGGAGGTTGTTTAGTAGAGTTAGACATGGCTTTTTCCCAGGACTGACAGGAACATAATCTTTGTTGGGGCTCACTCTGCTGCAGACTGTTGTCTCAGTGTGAAAAGACTGATTTGCCCAGAGTGGAAAGAAGAGAGATGCTTTCTCCAGGTTTAGAAAAAAGGATTCAATATGTTGGTGTGTAACTGATAAAAGGAGGCAGCCTCATCAGTCTTAAGCACTCTGTGACTGACAGCTTTCATCTGTTGCTGAGCCTGCTTGGGTCTGAATTAAGAATGTTATTTAGTGGTCTTTTTTCTTATTTTATGTGTGCTTCATTCGTGGTGAGCCAGGCTGTTTGAGCTATTTTTTTAATTCTCTTACCCATCTCCTCTTCCCATGGCTGCTGTTAATCTCTGCAGCTAAACACTGAGTTTCTTTGGCATTTGTCTTATCTGACAGAATCAGCATAGGAGGGAGACCTTAACTTAAAGCTTTCTAACTTGAACAGAGAGCTGAAATAGAGGCTTAGATTGTTTCAAATCCATATAATGCTCAGGGAATGTTACACGCACTTCAAGAAATACTAATTAGGTATCAACCTCCATGCTTTTTGTGTGCCTGTCCTTAAAATGCAGCAAGTAGCCTGTCTCTGGAAGGGTGGGAAGAGGCTGCTTTGTTAAGGCAGCTTCTTGTGCTCTGTGACTAAAATAAATTACTGCTCTTCTGGGCTTGAGGTACACATTATTTTGGTCGCTCATAGATCTCCTGCTGCTCAAGCACACTGGGAAGCAAATGCATTTCTTCTATAAGAAAATAAAACCCAGAGTTAGTTTTCTCAAAGCTTGTTTTGATCCTCAGCAGAAAACAAGATTATTGTCTGTTTCCCTGGCTGCCCCAGGTTGTCTGTTGATCTTTCCTCATGTGGTCTGAGACCACATAACAGAGAAATAATGAAAAAGGATGGTCATATCAAGGAGATTTGTAGGTCTTGAGTTTCAAAAAGCACTCTCCTTGCTGGTTAACATTCCAGATGAAATCCTTTCTTCTAAAGAAAAGAAAGCTGTATTTTGCCATGACAGATTATTGTAGCATTGTCCATTATATATACATATATATAAAAATCTATAAAAAAGAGAATAATCTCTGATTTATTGAAGCCTTAAACTTGCATTTATATGTATATAAAACACCAGTTTCTGTATATTCATACAAGACTGCTTATTTGGTCTCTCTAGTCAAGATATAGAACACTACTGGCTCTGCTAATTGAGAGCCATATGTAGCCTCCTGAATATCAAATAATTTCTCCTGGTGCCTTGAATTAGAGTATTTTGGACACTGAAATGTCATTATTCAGTTATTTCTGATGCACTTGTTCAAAGGAGGTATGGATGGAGTAGTTTTTACTTACTTTTCTTACCCATAACATAGCACATCAGGTGATTTAACCTTTTCTCTGAACCACTGTATTTTTTCTATTTTGGGGTGATTTTCCAGTCTAGTGAAGTCTAAGCAAATCACTTGGGCACAAAGAGTGATAAAGAAATGGGGTAAAATGCACTGCCTTACATGAGAAATGCAGTTTTACATTCTACATCTTTCTACCAGACCCACAGATATGAGGGGTCACTTTTTGCAGAATTCACAGCCACTGACTGACCAGTTTTGTTCCCAAGCCTGTCCTGTTTCTGCTTTAAAGTGTTGTCCAGGCTGTAGGTGTGAGCAAGCAGGCAGACTTGGGCTGAGGTGGAAATCCAACCCCAGAGCAGGCAGTGGGAAAAGGCAGAGCTCCTGTCTGAACAAGTTTATGGGTTCCACAGGTCTGACCTGGCCTGAGGTTTGGAAATAGGGTGGTGTTGAACTGATAGGGTGGTGGGAACTGAATTTTTATTGCTTTAGTTGTAAGGATTTGGGTCAGTTCTGATTGTATTTCAAAAATATCTGCCTTGAACAATGTACTGATGTATTTTAGATGTCAAGGTGAGCCAGATCAGATCATGGAAACAATTAATGAAAGCTGACCTTCACAGTGCTTTGATCTTGCTAGAGCTCTGGGGGAAAACCAGAGGGTTTTTTTTTTTTTTTTTTAATCTCATTTATGGTCATATTTAGGCTGGAGAAAAATGCAGCTCCATTGACAAAATGCACATGAGGTGACATGATAGGACTCCAGCTGGTAATTCATAGGAGAGCATTGTTCTTTCACATAAAAAAGTTTCTTAGAAAATGCCTTGGAAATCAAAGTTAATTACCATCCTCATTTTCCAATTCAAAATGCCACCCCCTCCACTGTGTTTATTTTAAAAGGGTTTATGATTTGTTAATCTTAGTCTTGAAAGAAGCCAGATGATTAACCTTCCCAGGTGATTTGTCATGCCTTTCAGGAGATTAGGTAATACTGTACAAGAACAAGGTGGAGAGAACCATATCCAATTTAGAAATTATTAAAATAACCCAAATGGCAGCCTCGCCTGCAATATGTTCAGCTGACCTGATGAAGAGTAGGAGGTGTGAATGCTGGGAATATGCAAAGTTCTGAGAGAATTTTTTTGGTCCTGGTAACCTCCTGCCTGGTATTGCTGCATGTGTTGCTTTAAAAATCTCCAATGTCATAATTTTGTGTGGAAGTAGTTACAGACTGTGACTGACACTTCTATTAAAACCCTCTGTTTTTCAGGGTCTATTACATAGCCATAAAAATCACTTGACATTCAAGGTCTCTGCCTGAGAGCTCTTTCTGCTTTCCTAAATACAAAAGTTCAAAAGATATACTTCACTATTTTTTACCTGCGTAATAAAAGAAGAAAATATATCGGGTTTTGAGACACCACTTTATGTATCCCAACCAGTGCTAAGTTTAGGGATTGCACATAAGATCTCCCATAAGATTGCACAGTTGCACCTGACAGCCTCTTCACATGCTTCCCTATCTCCACTGGTATGTTCTAAATGTCTGGAGTCTATTTTGTTATAAGCATATTCCTTCAGTCCTCTTCAGAATCAAGATGTATTTTCCTATCTCAAATTTATGTTAATCCTCCTTATTTTCACCTTCCTTGCCCCTTTCCCCTGCAGTGTTCTCTTGAAGTTCTCTAAACCTCTCATTAGTCTTGTTATCCTCTCCTCTGCATCTTCAGTTGGTCCATGAAGCTTGCTGCCTGCCCTTTGCCCTTTGTGGGATTGCAGATAAGACCCTATCAGCATCACTGAGCAGAAGGGGAGGATGCACAGTACTTTTGTCTGGTCCTTCTAAGGTGGTGATGGCTTGGATCTCACTTTTGGCAACATATCTAGCTCATGATCCCCTCCAGGTCTTGCTCTGCTGCACTTCCTCTGATGAGCATGATCAGGCAAGAGGAGAGGGGCCAGCAGCAAAGTTAAAGGCTGAAGAGCCTCAGCACAGGGATTCACCTCTAGGTGATCTCTCTTTAATTTCCTGAAAATTGCCCTGCATTGTTTACCCTTTTTCTACAAAGTCAATCAGAAGATTTCTGTCTGACATAGCTGCTTAGCAGTCCAATTAATGAGCATGAGATGATAATTTATAACCCTGAGCCTTTAACTTCCAATGATTTCAGAAGTCAGAGGGACCAATGTTTGGTTAAATGAAGTGTTTAGATTTTCCAGCAGAATTCTCTCTATTGTCTCTGCACACACATAGAACTTAATTAACAACACACCAAGGTTTCATATGTGACTAGTGCAGGTGTAAAAATACAATGTGCTTTTGTTTCTCTTTGTAAGCATACGAGTAGCATTGGAGACCTCTGTGTTTCCAATTTTAAATGTGAAATGGCTTTTACTAACCTTGGAAAACATTAAAATAATGCTAAAAAATAAATGAAGCATTATTTGACCTGAAGCCTGATTGTTTCATTTTGCAGTGGTTCAAGCAAGTAAAAAGCCTTGTCATTTTGACCCACTCTATTTAAAATGTTAATTGTGTAATACAAAGTTTAGAGATCTTCTGCCATTGCTAATCTGAGTCTTCATTTCTCTTAATTGCACATTTGAACAAGAAATTGTAATGTTTTTAAATTAGCTCTTACCATCTATTGGGGTTTATATGGAGGAGAAGATAATTATTTGTAAGCTATGTGGTTTATTTATATATAAATAGACCTGGCTGATTCCCAGGAACGTTGTAGAAGAAGCTTCAAATTTAACAAACATTTTTGAAAAGCATATATTGAACCATTGACAGATTTCCTTTCCCCAGTCCCTCAGTCCTTCTTGGGTTTGTCTCTCAAACAAAAAAACCCCATGCTTTTAACTCAAAGTACTGTTCAGGCTAGTCTAGGGATAAGCCATTGTTCTTAGTTTGTTAATGCCTGGTCTGGATAGCTAACAGAACAAAATTATCCTGGAAATTGGGCAAATTTGATTTAAAGAGAGAAGGGGAAGTGATGAGAGGGTTTACCCTGTAGTCTCTGGTATTGTGAAGAACAAAGAGTCCTCTCTTTAGAATTTTACCATATATTAACAATGATTAATAATAAAACACTAAAGCCTTTAGTATTTTATACAGCACAAGAGGCTTTCAGATGATCTCATTCAGTTCCCACTTGCCATGAATGACAGTTTCACATAATCCTCTTTATGGATTTCTCAGGCCTGTCATAAAATCAGCTATTTCTTAAAAATAATGCACCAAAACCCACAACAAAAAAGTGAATACCTTACAAAATAGGCTGCAAAGATATTCCAGATGTAGCTTGTCCCACAGCTGGGAACCTTCCGCTGATCTCCAGCCTTTGCTCATCCCTGAGAGTTAATGTTCACTTGCATTGGTGTTGTGCACTCATCATTCTTTGTGTGAAATTAAAGAAATAAATTTATTAGCTGCCCCCACTGAACTTACACAAAGGAATGATATCTTTTCTTGGCTTTGAAGATGCTAGGTGAGCTGTTAGGAAGGATACATTTCCTAAAATTAATTCAAACTATATGTCCTCCTGGCTCTGTTTGATTTTTATTTATTTATTTGTTTAGCAGAATTTACAAAATTTGTATTGAAATAAGGTGCCACTATGCCTTCTTTCATGACATTAATACTTTTGTGTTTCTGCTAGAAATACTTGTGTTGATAAATTCTAAAGAGCTTTTGCTTTTTTCAACAAAGCTAATCCTTCTTATCCAGTGATCCCCTGATTGATTAATACAGTCTTTATCCTCCCCAGTCATTTTTCACTGATAATTTCCCATCTTTTAGTAGAAATGCTTAGTGCTGGGCTCTCATGCAGAATCACAAGCTGCTTTGTATCACAACTTGTCTTTCCATTTCTGTTAGGCAAGTCCTTATGAACTCTCCCTTTTCTAAGAATAAAAATTCAAATATTCCCTGGCACTTCCCAAAGCTGTACCAGTCATACTGACCAGAGCTGTGCCCCCTTTTTTGTATCTTTGAAAACATGAGTGTAAGTTTCTTGAGAAATGGCATCACCACCTCAGTTCCCTTTTCTTTTTTTTTCTTCCCCTTTTTTTTTTCTTTTTTTTCCCCCCCAGGAACCTTAAGGGTAATTTTATTCCATATTTATTGATGGGGGTACTGAGAAAGCACAGTTAGAAAAGCCCAGATCTCCAAGGCAATTCAGTCACTCATAATGGGGCTGGGACAAAGTCTGGTGTCCTACTGTGCAATCCTTCATTAAATTCTATAGTTGGGTGTCTGGGAATGCTCCTGTTTTCACAGGTGAAAATATCCTGGGGGCTGTAAGTTCTTCTGTTCAAAGCTACTCCTGTTCATCAGGGATGCCCAGCACTGCACTTTGTACCAAGGCCATCATAATTAAAACCCCAAAATCAGCTTTATTGAGAGCCAACTCACCAACCCAGAGCCCTCTAGGAACACATCCCCAGTGCTGTGTTCTTGCACCAACCTGACCCAGCGCTGGCTGCTGCTGTTGGTTTCAGACATTAGGCAGAGTATTTCTGTTTGTGGGTGTACATGGCTTGCAGGGTGGCCCAGTCATGTTTTCAACCTCAAATTTTTGATTTAGGTTCTCAATTTCTTGTTTTCCTCCCTCCCTCCCTTCCCTCCCTTCCCTTCCTTCCCTCCCTTCCCTCCCTTCCCTCCCTTCCCTCCCTTCCCTCCCTTCCCTCCCTTCCCTCCCTTCCCTCCCTTCCCTCCCTTCCCTCCCTTCCCTCCCTTCCCTCCCTTCCCTCCCTTCCCTCCCTTCCCTCCCTTTCCTCCCTTCCCTCCCTTCCCTCCCTTCCCTCCCTTCCCTCCCTTCCCTCCCTTCCCTTCCTCCCCTCCCTTCCTTCCCTTCCCTCCCTTCCCTCCCTTCCCTTCCTTCCCTTCCTTTCCTCACTGTGCTTCTCAAAAGATAAAGATTCTGCATCCCAATGGAATTTCATTATTCACAGAACGTCTCATATAGAAAGTGCCATTAATTATAATGCAAATAGGAAATTATTTATATCTAGAAAAGACATTTCATTTGTTACCAAAAAGCAGGCATGAAAGTTTCTCTATTTTCAATACATGAAGCAGTCCAGTCTTTGCTGGATTGCAAATTTTGCTCAGGCTGCTTAATACAGTTTAAAGTTCTATATTAAATATTAAGTGGGATCCAAGCTGTCACATTTATGAAGTGTTGCAGCTTGCAGGAGGGTAATTTAATGTCTCCTGTCAGGAAATAAATTCATAGACTATAGATTTGGGTCCTGACTAAGCCACTGACTTAAATGACTGGAGGTGCTTCCCTCATTTCTCCAGACCCATTTTTCTCAATCTCTGGAACATAGATCATGACAACAACCTACAACCTGTTGGGTGACTGGCTGAGCTCAAGTTGTTGATGCTGGACTTTGCTTCTGGAGAAAATGTTAATGTGCCAAAAACTAAGTTTTGATATGGTTTGAGGTATTTAGTCCTAGGAATCTAAAACCATTTTTTGAAACTCTTCAAGAGTGGGAAAACCGAAATTTAATTTTTTTTACATTTTATATCTCATTTTTTGTTGGCTTATCACGGCTTGCCAGTGATCCTAGTGCATGTATTATATGGAATAATATCCTATTAATTATAGTACAAATTGGAGAAGTGGTAACAAGTAGCAACTGCCCAATTTTTCTTAAAAAAACACAATTAATTAAAATATGTACATCAGCATTCTGTGTTATGAAGCAACAGAAAACAAGAAAAACATGGAAGTTTCAAAGTGCACATGAAAGTGCAAATGCTTTTCAAAAGACAAGGATGGAATATCCCATTTATGAACTTTTTTGATGTAAGAGAAAACAGCATTTGGCAGTCAATACTGCAGAATTTGGGTCAGGCATTTTCAGTTATATTTTCAATAAGTTTTTGAAACAGACAACTGTTTTGTTGTCCTCTTGCTAATGTGAATCAGTAAATCATTTCTAGTTATCAATACAGTAATTGATAAGCAAGTATAAATCAATGAAGACCACAAGCTTTAGAGATAAGCTATGAAGTGGTAGAGAAAAAGACAAAACAGTAGAATTATGCTGCTCAGAATTTGATGATCTATGGACATGAAGGGGACTTGTAAAATGAAACAAAAAATATGTGGTGTTTTGCTAAAAAGAGTAGCATAGGCAAATAAGAAGGTAGTGAATAAGCAGGAGAGTAGTTAATGTGAATCTGTGCAATCCAACTTGTTAATTACTCATGAAAAGCTTTTCAGTTTTCTTGGAAAGGACAAAAACTATTCCAAGCTAAAGGCAGCAACTGATGATCCCTATTTCTCAGCAGTTTCAGAGCTGAGTCCTCTGTAGATCTAAACCAATAGTGTGCTCTCCTCCCCTTTGCTTATAGCCAGTGTATGGGATCTATGATGCAGTAGTAAAAAATTAGAAGAATTGTTATAGCATTGGATTTATTTTTAATTAAATTAAATGCAGAAGAAATGAGATTGCAAAGATATTTGACTGAACATGTTTGGTGCTTGTTTTCCCCAGAGATGCAAAGGCACCTCACATTCAGTGAGTTAGCTGATGATAAGTTAGCTGCTTTCCATTTCCTTTTCTGTATCTCCACACCAAACACCCTTCCCAGAAAATGTCTCCATTTCCAAAGGTTGCTCTGATGTTCATTTCCATCTTCCTTAATAACATGTCAGTAAAAATAATGTAATGATCAGGGTTATTTCCAGTGACATATCCTAATGGAAAATTACAATTTGGGTACTTTATTTCTAAAATATTATGGATAGCTGCTAAGTAATGACTAAAGGGCTTTACACACACACCCCTTTACATCAAAGCATTTCTTATTAGTGTTCAAGTGAAACATTTTGACACTTGAGTTTCAGTACCCCATGGCCAGGAGATGATGCTTTGATCTAAGCACCAAACTTCTCCTGTGCATCAAACAGGACACACTTTGATGTAGTAAAAAGAAGTTGGAAATTTCATTGAGAATTCACTCTTTTTTTTTTTTTTTTTTTTTTTTCATCCTGGCTTTTTTTATGTATTTTATTTATTTTTTTATGATATGAAATATTTGGAAGGTAGTGCTCCATCTGTGGGATTATGTCTCCTACCTGGAAGTGCATTCCATGAGGACGTTAGGGCACACACATTAATTGCCTTTACAGTTGTAATGTTAAGGTGCAAGAACAGCAGATTTGAGTTGGAAAGCTGAACTCTTTTCACCACACCATGGACTGTGTTAGTGACACAGCCAAGCAAGGCTGAGGTCTTGCAAAATTCCTCTTTAGAAAATTACATTTCACAAAGTCTAATGTCTGTGGTCAAGGACACTTTCTCTTTGTTCTTGCCTGGGTAACTACATGCCATGAAATAGCAGCTGTAGATAGCTCCAGGGCTGGCAGTGAGTGGTAAAGGGAATTCTTTGTATGCTGACTACAATTTAAATGGCTTTTAATGGAGAAAGCATTTTTTTTTAAATGTTTTTGAGTTAAGAGCCACATTTAACCTGAAAAATAAATACACAAGTACTCAGTTCTTCCCCAGAAGCCCGAATCTTATGTCTTTGGTATAATTGTAACAGTTTTAATAGAGGCACTTTGGACTAAAAGCAATATAAATGAAGGTAAAAATTTAAACTTTGATGAGAAAGGTTATGAAATATGAAACCTATTAAAGCAGTTCAGAAGATTCTGGTCCTGCCTCAGAAACAGAGAAATGTTCTATGAGTGCTTAGGCCAAAAAACTCTCCATGGGAAGTCTAAAAAAAGATTCATAGGAGAGATGAATGATCACTGGCATGTGCAAGAAGGAGCAGAGCTTGGTCAGGCATGTACCAGCAGAGCTTGTGTGGGTTGTTTGACTTGGAAAGGATGGGAATATTTTTCTGGAACAGTCAAAGGAACGAAAAGAAAAAAACACCCAACCTAGCACAAAGCCTCAAAAGATGTCCAACAGAAAGGAAGCTGTTGTGTATTGAATCCTGCCTTGTGCTCTGATTGGCAGCATTTTAAACTTTGTACTGTCACCTAATCTTTTTATTCTGTACCAGGAAAAAAAATAAAAAACAAACAAACAAAAAAACCAACAAAAAAGCCCCCCTCCCCCAGAGAAAAAGAGAAAAGGAAAAAAAGGAAAGAAAACCAGGAAGGAAAAAAAATGGATAAAAGAACAATAAAAAGCAAGCAAGGGCTTATTGCAAAATATATTTCCCTTAAAGCTTTATTAGGAGCATTTTCATTTCTTTCTAAATGTTTTCTCCACACAGTGTTTCCCACTGGACCAGTCATTAAGGAGCTCAAAACAGCCCCAGTGGCTTTTACTTGCCCACATAGCAGCCAAACAACATTGCCCTGAAGATGATCTCTTCTAATTCATCTTCAGCTTGCTGAGCAAGTGACCTCACATCCTCCTCTGGAGCCTTTCCTCACAGCTGATGCACTTTGTTAGACTTGTTACTTGCAGAAATGCACCAGCTGAGCATGCAAGGTCTGGAGAGGGCACATCTGAGCTGTGTCCCCAGAGCAACAAGCTAAGGGAAGAGTCAAGGAAACATCAAACAGACCCTTGAGATACCTCTGGTGGCCAGGGCTGAGACAGCTGCCTTAAGCAAATCGATCCCTGGGAAACTGTAGCAGACACAAAAGGAGGAATTTCTCAGGCTGGAGCTGGATTAACAGGAGCAGAGCCGGGGGATGGAGGGCACTGATTATTTCCCTTTACTCATGAGGCCACCTCTGGGATGTTGTGTCCTGTTCTGCCCCCTCAAAACAAGGAAACCATCAATGACCAGGGTGCTTGGTGTTGGATGTGCAGGGTGCTTGATGTTGGATGTGCAGGGAGGAATGAGGAACAGGGTTTGTTCAGCCTGGAGACAGCTTCATGAGGACCCACCAGCAGCTCCCCAAAACATCCAGGGTGTTAGGAACAAGAGGGAGCTGGGCTTCTTACGGGGATACAGGAAGGGAAGACAAAAGAAAACAGGCAACTTGGAATAAAAGAGGTTCTGACTTCTGCCTCATGGGGAAAATGCCTTGGTTTTCAGGACCTCCTTGATGCAGACTGGTTTGGCCTTATATTGTGGCCTGCTGGGAACAGGCATGGACCTGAGATCTCCTTACATCCCAGGCAGCCTGAATAAGTCTGAGATCCTGGTGCATAATTTAAATTTACAACCCCCTTCGGCACAGTTGCTGATTTTTTTTTGTGTGTGTAAATGCATACATTGACAAGGGAAGTAGGATTTGTCTTGCCCTGTTTTAATGAGGGAGATTATGGCTTTCTGCCTGTGAAGCAGTCAGCTGAACTTCTTGGCATAGTCAGTGGAGACAAATGGGTATTTCTAGGCCATGATGTATCTTCTCCTAAGGAGGCATCTGAAGTGGGTCTTAGATGAATAGTAGCCTGAAAGCACCCAGCTCTCCATTGATGATAAATAGGGAGCAGATAATTGTCTGTAGTACACATCCATCTAGACATTCCAGACATCTAAAGTTAGGTGAGATGCATCTCACTCTGTAATAGTTTTGCTTGAAGGAGCTTCAGTGTCTTTTGTGAGAACCAAGATTGTTGTGCTAATTTGGGATCCAATTACTTGAATTGTACAGGGGGTGTAACAGGTGGATTGTCACATGCTGGATACTCAGACCTTTAGAAATTATTTAAAAAATCAGGAACACAGTTTCTGCTACTCTAAAGAGAGAACAGCAGGATAATGCCATTTTGCTCTTTTTTTTTCTAAAGGCAAAAAGGGCTGTGCATACCATGGGTGTCTGACTGCTAGCCAGTGGCACTTCAATAAAATAGCAAGCTCTTAGTTTTATGTTCACCTTTCCATAGGAAGGAAATGTCATTAAAAGGCAGGTAGCAGTGGACAATGTATGCAAGTGCTTCAATGTAAGGTCAAAATCAAAGTAACTGAGGAAGAGGAAAGAATTTTCAATTAATCAGGCTACTGGGTGAGAGCTCTTTCTGAAATACCTGTGAAACAGAAAGGGCAGGAGTGCCACCCAGATCCCTGTGCAATCCTGCCCTTCATGGGATATTTCCCTCACCTGGTGGTTGCTCTGCCCAACAAACATCTTAAAATTTGTCCCCAGTAATGCTGCCAGTCTTTGGGAACCAGCACATGGTAACTCAGCCCTTTTATTTGTAATTGTGCAGGATAAAAGCAAAGACACAGTAATGAAATGCACTTTTTTCTATGAAGTAAAGGATTTTCCATAAATACACTTTATTGTTATTTTCTATACAAATTTTTGCTTCGTAGAGCTTGTTCTTTCCTAGCTACACTTTTAGAGAGGCAGAGCTGGCTAAAATGGAAGATAACTGTGAATATTTTCTTATTAATCCAGTTCCTTCTTATCTGCTAGGAGCTTCCCCCTTTCACCTCTCCTGGTGCCCTGTGTTTATCAGTCCAGCTGGATGATTCTGCAGAAGCTTCTTGTTAAAATATGGGTGTATGATGCTGGTTTAAACCAAATGTAGACAACATCTTAATGGCAGTAAGTTTTTATCAGCAGTTGAAGTGACCATATTTGATTGGATTATTAGAATTTAGGTGTCCATTTGGATGCATTTCTGAAACACCTGTATGAATGCTGTGATGTGGTTTGAACTGGAATTATTTTGATGACTGGAAATCTGCAAGGCCAGAGACTGAATTTTCAGTTACTGAAAAATGAGGTAGTTTTACCAAGAAAATATCCCTAGGAGCATAATAAATGATGTCTTAAGGAAAAAAAAAATTAAAAATTGAGGCAGTACATTATGTGACTGACAGATAAGTAATTAATCTTTTTTTTCTCTGAATTTCATAAATTAAAAAATAATCTGTAGGATTCCTGAGTTGGTCCTTGTTAAAAACCAAATTGAATGCACATTTTGAAATGTTCATTTTCTCTGCTGTATTTCACAATTGCTATGTCTGTGAAAACCTTGGTTTGGACAGTCAGGTATTTGATATTCTGCTTTGATGGTCCCGAGTTCCTTGACAGTGCCATGCTGCATGCTTGGCTCATATTTAGTGTTCAGAACAACCATTGATCTCAGTCACTGTCAGACAGTAAGCATTTTTTTTTACTGTCTTTCAAGTGATTTAAATCTTACAGACTGCAATATATTAGGTGCCTTCATGGGACCCTAAGAATAATTTCCATTGCCTGTTACCATTCGTTGGTGTAGGTCATATTTCCTACTTTGGAAAATCTTCCCCTAAACACTTTCCCTGCTCATATGCTCTGGTGTTCATGGCTACATCACTACTGGTGTTGTCCTTGTTCATGATTTGAGTCTCAGTTGCTGCATTTTTGGATGAGGAGTTCACCTCTCCCAGTCTTTGGGCCAGGTCTGGTGAGCATGGTAGAGACCACAGGGTCTTTAGGAAGATTTTATGGTGCTTGTGTGAGAAGGAACATCCCCAGTACAACTGGGGAAAAAATTCTGAAGGGACAGTAAAAGTACTCTGGTTTCAGTGATTTATTTTTTTCCCTCAGAAGCAGTCTCCCTTCTAAATGCATAAATACAGGTAGGACAAGTTTAGGTTTTTTTTTTTTTTTCGGATAAGCTCACTTTTTTTGATTCTTGATGTTCTGCTATCCTGTGTGCCACAGAGCAAACCCTTTTCATTGATAATGAGGCTCTGAAACAGATTCTCCATACATGTGTATGTATATATATATATATATATATAAAAAAATATATATAACTTTGTAAAATGACAACATTCTGTACCTTCATTCATTGATCTCCATACTGTATGAAGTATACACTGAAGAGCTACTAAAAGTTTGTGCATTATCAAAATTTTTTGCTTACAAATAATCAGAAATGCTGAAACATTTTTCAAGATGGAACTCTGGGAAATTGGTAACACCAATGGTAAAAGACCAAGTAGCTGTTGCTTCTTATCCATAATTTATTAATCTCGCTAGATTCACTGAGTCTTTGGAACCCCCTAAAACACCCAGCACTGATATTTAAATCAAGAAGCCCTTTGAGATTCTACAAAGTTCAAAATAATCCTTGCAGTGCATTAAAATCTGGTTTTATATGCAAGCTTTTGCAGATGTTTTTGCAGAACATTTGCATGGGCCAGTGCATTTCAAGAGAATAGAGTGCATGGCTGTATTCAAATAATCCACTAATATGAGAAATTCCTGACTTTGGGAATGCAAATGAAATTTGCATTGAAATTATTTATAATAAAATGTAGTTAATTTAATTAAATGGGGGACACAAAACCAGTTTGGGTAAATGTGGGTTTTTTCATGAATTGGAGGTCTTGTTCAGGCAGTGGGGATTGGTGACTGTGTCTTCATCCTGAATAATGAAAGCCCTTTTAGATAATCAAATAAACCAAGTTCTTTTATATTTCTTGCATTTTAACAAAGAATTTTAAAATTACATAATACTTAGGAAATGTTTTGCAATCTCAGGATGAAAGATGGTATAGAAGTGCAATGTATTTATTAGTATTATTATTAACATTTGATGAATCCTCTGGCTTTTCTTTCAGGATTTGCTACTTATTTCAGTTGCACATTTTTAATTGCTTAGTGAAATTATGTAGTCATATCTCAAGAGTTGATTTAATTGGAATTATTGAAGTCTGAAGCAGCACCCAGGCTAGGAAAACTGGGGTCTGATCAAAGTCTGCAACTAATGGTTTAGTGAAGTTAAAAATTCAGTCTGTAATTAAAAAATAAAAGAGAGAGTGTGTTTTCAAAGTGCACATTTTATACTATGGAAACAGTAACTTCTGTCTTATTTGGAAATGTACTCACTGCAGTATTTAAAAGAAGGGTAACAGTAATGACTGAAGGTTTTAATCTTGAGTATTTGTTGACTTTCTTACCTGGAAGATTGCACTGGATGCAGCACTGCACTTTCATACCTGCTGGTGTACTTTTACTTTATTCTCTTTAATTATATTCAGAACAGCAGAGGAAGTTCAAGATGGGCTAAGTTTTGGGGGGATTTTTGGTTTAGGTTTTTTGTTGATTTTGTGTTTGTTTGTTTGTTTTCCAATGGAAACCAAGAATTGTGACTCTCCCCTAGGTTGGTTTTTTTTTTTTTTTTTTTTTTACTTTACTAGATTTCTTGTAACATTCTGATCATTTAGCATGATAAAATCCAGTGTTGTTGAAGTTAACTGGGAAAGGACACTGCAAATTGCATTTTGTGAATGTGCAGCTGGAGTGATGGAGTCTGGATCCTGGGTTAGTTTAACTGCACTGGTGGGGAAAACAGATGGAATGTGGTGGGACTGGAGAAAGGTCAAGCAGACCAAAACAGACAATGGTTTTCACTTTTCACTTGCATTATGTACAAAAGGAGAAAGGCAAAGTCTTGATTTCTCTTCTTGAACAACCCTTCCAGTCTTTTATTAGTCAATTTTATGATTTTTTTGTGTACATTTCTTATTATCATAAATATATATATTTCAGGATGGATGGGGATCCTCCATTGAATAAGAACAGTTGGAATCTAGTGGGCTGTGAGGAAGAACCACCACATATTTCTTTCTTCTTATGAAACTGTGTTAGTACATTCTCCCAAAGTATGCAGTTTTACCATTTGCACTGTATTGATCAGCACTTCCTGAACTGTTTCTTCCCTAATTGAGGATGCAGAGTGCTTCACATTATTCTGCTTACAATCTCAAGAGCTCCTTTTACACTTCTTGCTTGGGGATTTTCTTCCTTGGGAAAATTTATTACTGTATGAATGAAAATGCTTTTCCAAAGCTGTTAATCATTTCAAGATTAAAAAAAACCCTAAACTAATTGAGAATATTTTCCATTATTATTAAACTCTCAGGGGTGCTATAGGGCGTGCACACTATTATAATCTAAACCTGCAATTTGGCTTTGATTCTCATGCCCTTTAGCTCAGTGGTGTACACAGGAATTTTAAGGAGAGCAGCCAACACTCCACCACCCCTGCAAGAGTGAAGGAAATGTGCTTTTTATCATTTTCCCATCAGCTGCTGCCTCCTGTTAGCACTGAAATTGCTTTGACAAGTGTTATTTTGGCTGAACCATATTCGATTATGGAAGGGCTCAAACTAATCAAAAGAACTTCCTGACGGTGTGGACTGCTGGGTTTCAATATAATCTTCCCCATGAAGTGGAGGAGGACTCCTCATGTGAGTAATTTTAAAATTGGTTGTGGCAAATCACCCAAGAATGTTGCACAGGGAGCATTTCTACTCACGGGATGTGCTAGGTAAGATAATAGGCTTTTTGGAGGACTTTTTCATGTTGAATTTGAGAGATTCAAGTGCTAGGTAGAGTGACACATTGGTTATGCATTGTAGCTAAAGACTGTGCATGACAGTCTGCCAGCACTGGATAATAATGCTGAGGCTCATCAACAAAACTTTCATATACTGAACCAGTGTCATTTGAATTCTTCCTTCTGCACAATGCTCTGTTTTGCAGACAATTGGCAAGTTGGGTAGGGAATGGTGTTTGTCAGTGTCCTGCTTTATGAGAGGTTGCATTCATATTTCTAGCTCTGTTGAACAAATTGGCAGCCTGCATCCAGTTTACTTCAGTAGATTTCTTTGGAGAGAAGATTCCTTCTGAGAGAGAATCACAGAATGACAGAATGGCTGCAGGATGTCTGCACATCATCTTGTCCACTGCTAAGGCAAGGCCACCAAGAGCCACTTGTCCAGGACCATGTCCAGATGGCTTTGAAACATCTCTGAGGATGATGGAGGCTCTGCAACTTCTCTGGGCACCCTGTGCCAGTGGTCAGTCAGCCTCACAGCAAAGCATTTCCTTGAGGGAACCTCTTGCATTTCACTTTGTGCTCATTGCCTGTGGGCCTGGCTCTGTCCTCCCTGCACTCTCCTTGGGTGTCTGTAGGCATTGGATTTCCCCCCTGAGCCTTCTTCAGGCTAAACATTCCCAGCTCTCCCAGCTTTTCCTCACGTGATGTGCTCTAGACCCTCAATCATCCCTGCAGCTTTCCCTGAGCTCTCTTCAGCATGACCACATCTCTCTGGTGCTGGGGAATCCAGAACTGGACCCAGCTCTCCAGGGAAGGCTCCACCAGTGCTGAGTGGAGAAGGATTGCTTCCCTCCACCTATACTTGGTCTAATGGAGCAGAATATTCCATTTGCCTTCTTCACAGCAGGGGCACCTTGGTGGTTCTTGTTCACCTTTGTGTACACCAGGACTCCAGCTCCTTTTCTGCCCAGCTGCTTCCCAGGTGCTTGGCCCCCATCAACTATTTTGCTTTAGCTCCTATCCCCATTAGATAATGCTTCTTAAATTTGGGGATCTTGCCAAAGAAATGTGCAAGTCATTAATTGCAGCATGCCAAAATTAATTGTCAACAATATTTTTATTCTCACTGATATATTCATCTTTTAATCATATATTTAATGTACTTGGCCACACAGATTTTCCAAATTTTAATTATGCAATCTTTAATATGTTTTTAAAATGGTCTTACCAGTCATTGTAAATTAAATGAATTTGATTTTACAGCAGTTATGCTTTGAACTGGCTTAAAGCAGCTTTGTGCATAAAAATACTGTGCTCTTAGGGATGGATTTGAACTTTTTTTTTTTTTTTTTTTTTTTTTTAATCTACATAATCCTCACTTTGTAGAAGCATCCCTCTGTCTGCTGAGGGCTTTATTGATTGCAGTCAGTTGACACAACTGCCTCTCCTGTTGTCTTGTCCCCTCATTTATTTTAGTACTTGTATCTAATATTCTGAATAGCTCCTCATGCATAATATATGCAGATACAATTCTGGTATCACAATTTAATTGAGATAGTAATCAGAGATGAAGATACTGAACGTTCTTCAAAAATAAAACCCATGTTCATGAGTCATGAGTGGGCTGAGGGTTGGCCTTGCCTCTACCTGGTTATTTGAAAAACTCCTCAATTTAGAGAATAGAGAAATGGTGACCTAAGTGACACAACAGTGTCTGGAATTACAAAATTGAGGAGCTTTTCATGGAACAATTTTATGATTCTTGCACGGTGGCTTTGGACAACTTTGACCAATTCCCTGCATCCCTCTGCCTTACTTTTCTCACCTGTAAATTGCACATGATATCTCTCTGTTCTACAGTAGAAAATGTTACAAATAAATAAAATACCACTGTGCTGGTGGTCTGCAGCTGAGTTTCTGTACAGAAATGTTATGGGATTGAGTTACACAGCATGGAGATCACATATTATTTCCATTTAACCTATCAGAATTTCTATCTAATAGGTAGAAATAAAAAAAATTCAAGTTCCTGACAAAGTTCTCTGGTATGTTTAGGAATACTGTGATGTCATGGGAGTATGAGAGGACTATTTTTGGAGAACTGTGGGACATTGCCAGCTGGCACAAGGTGCTTGTAGGCACTGAGCTGAACTGTAGTCATGAATTTGTGAGCCATCAGTTGAGCTGTGGTTGGAGCAGGTGAACAGGCTCTTGTGAACTGCATATTCCCCACACCTCCCTCTAGTCCAGATGTATCAAGGGTGCTGGCAGGTCCTTTTCAGGATGATGATATTTGAAAGACATTATGACCACAGACCTCAAATTTGACAGAATCTCTCTGCATCTGTTTGAAACATAACCTGCTCATTGTGAAGTCAGTCTGCTTCTGTCTGGGAGAGTGATAATTAAAATCCTTTTTGCAATAGAAACTCAAATGTGATACTAAATATGAAATAGTTCTTGACCCTGCTCGTTTCCTACATCACCCACCAATTTTTGAAATGAAACTAAGAACCTTTTGTTCAGCTTCAGTCTCATGAAGTGACATTTATATGGACCATCCCAGGACCTTTGAGGTGCATGCTCCAAGTGTGCTGCATATTTAGCATAGAGATAGATGAGTATGAGGGTCTGAGAGAGACATGCACTAAACTGATGAAGACATTATCTTGGAGTGTGTATTAAAAATGAATTTCAGTAAATTAGATGCTGTATATTAAAATAATTAATCTTAGGAATTGCTGGTACCACTACTCTGTGTTATTATTCTGATACCGATTTAATTCCATTTATTATTGTTAAACTCATCATTCTAAATTTGCACATGAGTTTCAGATGATTAAAAATCTTGATAACACCAATCCAGAATTACACCATAAAGCATATTACAGCTGTTCTTTAATTATGAGTGGTGGGCACACCTCTCATCCCTGAAATCCATTTAGTACCAGAGTCCTGCTGTGTGGGTTTGATTATTGATGAATTGGCTTTGTACTCACTATCTCAACAAATTCAAGGTTTTATGGTTTATTGCTGTATGCTCAAAAATAGAAAAATGGACCAAAGCCTGTACTGTTTGTTTCTGCAAAATTACTCCTGCTCAAGAAGGAACTGCAAAGGCCAATATAAATATAATGCAATTAAAATCAGTCTGTGTAAACAGTTGGGACTGCTGAGGAGAGAGGAATATGTAATTTGGTGCTGAATGTTTCCCAGAATCTCCTAATGACTTAAAAAGTAAATGAAAGTAATTGAAAAAGATGCTTAAGTGGAAGGAAGTTCAAGGAAGAATTTCCTGAGCAACAATTCCAAAGGCACTAACTTCAATCAGGGAGAGAGAGAATCTGTATCACCCGAGACATTTAGAGCTATGAGACAAGAAGCTGGTGATTAAAAATGCCAATAGATAGGGCCCAGACATGTTTTTCTCAGATTCTAAGGGTGGCCACCAGTGGATGTATTTCAGCTTTGTTTTGCATATGGTTAAAAGTAAATTCAAGCCTTCTTGATAACTGTAGGAAGATGTCAGAGCTAGTGTGGAGATTTAGTAGTGCAGCCAATATGAGTCAATAATAAATGACAAAATTCAGCCTTCATGTAAGTTTATGTAAACCAGATGATTATTTGCTTACATCAGCTGAACCTGGCATAAAGGTAGGCAGGTGGGAGATTTTTATTTTTCAAGGTTTATTTGAAGTAGTCAAATGACTCATCTGCAGCAGGGAAGCTGTGACATCCCTTTCTTGCTCTCTCTGTTTTAAAGAAGTGAGGCTCATGTGAGAGCAGGAGATGAGAAGGGGCTGTATTTTACACAGAGCTTAGGCCTGGATTGGCTGGGTGAATATTTCTGGTGGTTTTATGTCAAAGAAAACTATTCTGAGGTGGCAAAGCAAGCTGTAATGCTCTGGAGTTAACTGTCAGGGTATGGTTTTAATTCAGGAAGCTGGAGACCTGTGTGCTCCTTTCTTGTTAGTACATGCTTTTTGGTGTCCTTATCAACTGAGAACTAAAGATAAGGATCTTATATTTTTTGCATGAAAAAGAGCACAGTAAGAGTTTGATGAACAGACACTTTTATAATATAACTCTTCTGTCTCATTGAAACTGTAGATTGCTGGCTATTAGATGACACTGAGCAGTTTTCCTTTCAGTATTATCACACACTGACTTAAATGTGATGAGGCATTAGAAAAGATTGAATTAATTTAATTTTACCTTTTCACTGGATTCTGAAGACATTGTGTTTTATTTTGAGATAAATTATCCTATTTATCTTGTCGGCATAAATACCTATATGAATAATTCAAGAAGCTGGGATGGTAAAAGTAAAAATTACAGCCCTGCCCTTAAAGGACAGGATTAACATCCTGCTAGAGCTTATTCACAACCAACTGGTGCCTTTATTGTACAGTACAAAAATGTGCCATTCTGTGGCTTCTGCAAAGCCACCACAGTGAAGCTTTGCCAGATCCATTAACAATTCTGTACTAATGATGGTTAAATATCTGAGTGGGGAAGAAGCAAGCAGTGGAGCAGTCTTTATATGGACACTGAAAGAAAGCTTGAATGGGGAAAACTGCAAAAATGGTTCCATGGGGGTAAGAGCAGTGACATTTTCTGTTGAATTACAGCTAGAAATGAAAAATATTTCACTTATTGCAAAGGTAGGGCAGCTGTTTAGCCAAAGACTACAGAAGCAAGTTAAGGTTATGGGAAATTTTCAGCTCCCAAAGAAATACTAAAACATGCTGTGTTCTCACAAGACCTCTGCTTTAGACTGTTTAGTTACTAACAGATACACAGAAAGCCCATACAGGGATGATGAGTCTCTGTGAATGTGTTTTCACTGACTTTTGTGAGCATGGCTCAGCTGTGGGCATGACAAGGTGAAGATGTGCATGGGAAGCCTTGGGCTGCTCCATCCATGGCAGGGATGCTGTGAGAAGGCAGAGCCTGGAGCCCTCTGCTCATCCTGCTGCCAGGAGTGCTGAGGACAGGCAAGACCTAACATCTGGGAACACAGCCAAAAAACATCCACCTGTTTTTTTTTTTTTCTCTGGTCTATGTCATTCCAGAATATCCACCTGTTTTTTTTTCCTCTGGTCTATGTCATTCCAGAATTTCTGAACGGGATTTTCTTTGAAGAATGGTTATGATTTTTATACTGTTTTTATTTTCAGGTCAGAAGTATAAATTTTCATTTCAGTTTAACAGAATTTTATTAAGTGTATATATATATAGTATATTGCAGTAAGCATCTGCACACACACAGCACACAGGCACAAATAGTACACATATAGCTCAAATTCTATAGTAAAACCAGACTTTGATAGAAAGATGATAATCCTGGGGCAAGTATGTAAATATAGTGCTAGAATCTAAAGATGAGAAAGCCAAAATGAAGAAAGGTCAATTGATTCTAATTCCCTGACCTGATCATGATGTGTAGCAACACCTTCCTAAGCAGAAAATGTACTCAAAAAGGTGTTTTCAAAAGCCATGGTATGTCCAGATGGAAATTATCTCTTAGGTAAACTAAGTAATGTCACAGTGTGTGAGACACTATTTTATAAAGCTGTTATTTGCAGTTCCCTCTTGGTATTACAAGCCTCTTCAATCATTTAGAATTTCTACAGGAAATCCATAAGATTTTCCTATACCTGCAGAGGTATATTTATATATCTGCTAGCAGTAATGCACAAGAACACAGGAGAAGCTCACAGACCTAATCATCATATTTTCTCCTCTTTTGCTCTTTGTGTCCATCCTTCTGAGCATGGGAATGAGAAATGGCAAAGTGTGAGATGAACTGAGAAGCCATTAATGTGGTTCTCTTGTTCATACCACTCTTGGTGTGTGTTGTATTGTGTGGTGCTCTTAATGACACCTTGCCAGAGGCACAAACACACACACAAACACACACGCACACACACACACACACCCTGTTCTGTTCTGCAACAGTGGTGTCTTTCATGGCAGATTTTCCCCAGGCAGCCTGCCCAGCACCTTCTTTTCCCTTGCCCTCTGTCCTTGCGATGGGGAGGACACTGCTGGTTTAAGCAGATCGAGGTAAAACTTGTGCAACTGAAAGTGAATCCCATTTCACCATCTCTGCTGGATTAAGAAATCAGCTTGTGAGCAAAAGCTTTAGACAGGTGTGGTACTGCTGCAATAAAGCCATCTGGTCTTGAAATAATCCTCTGTATTGTTTTACTTTTCTGACATGATCTTGAGACACTCCTACAGTGATGCTCTTCTCCTTCCATTAAATAAACTGCTGCTTAGTTTTGGCTTTCTGAAAGTAATCTGCTAAAAGCTTTAGTAGGCTTTCTGAAAGTAATCTGCCAGTCAGTTACTATCCTACAGTATGATCTTAAATAGACTTCCAAAAGGGCTCTGGTTTAGAAATGAACTTTAGGAAAACTCTATTGATTTTTTAAATTAAAAATGTAAAATTGAATGGATAGAGGTCCAGCACCAGACTGACCCCAGGAAGCAGTCTTAACACAGGAACATTCTCTCATTCGACACATAAGGAGAAGAAAGCAAGAAGGATTCATTTGCAGTTGACCTGCAGTAGCAAAGTCATTCACTTTCCAAATAGGATTAAACTTGTTCCATCAGCCATGACATGTGAAAAGATCATGGTTATAAATTCTATTTGCTGTAATGAATTAAAAGTGTCTGAGTTTGCAAGCAGCACTCATCATTGATGGACAGCTAGATTTGTGCAGTGTTTTAACACTAAGATTAGCTTCTACAAAACAAAAAGTACAGAAAAGGTAGCAGCAGTGAAAGATTTTAGAGCATAAAAAATTTGACTTTAGTGTTAGATAGAAGCTGAATAAAGCTAGAAATAAATAGTGGTTATAACCCTGTTATTGGAGGTACCTTGCTTCACTCTTGAGCGAGGATGAGCACACAACTTGGAGAAGGCATATTTTTAGGTTGATCAGACATATTTCAACAAGATCAAATATTGCTACTGAAAAGAGGAAAAATCAAACTATCCCATGGTATTGCTTGTAAGATGGAAGAAAAAGGAATTGTACTGGAGGAGACTTCATTTGAATCCATTTCAGTGTACATCAACAGGACTCACTGCAGCCCAGGAGAACCTGTTGGTGAACGCACTTTGTAAATTGAGATGAAAGCTGCACTTTGTGTTACTTAATAACCTTAACTCAGTCTTGCATGAGTATCAGGAGGCACTTGTACCTGGAAGCTTGCAGAACTAAATGCAGTTTCAGAGCCTATTTTACCCAAATTGTATGTTTGGTGTACAAGATTTGAGGCATATTTTAAATGTGCTGTTAAGCAAGGAAAAATCTCAATTGCTAATCTTTGTGATTCCTTGATAAGGTACCCATCTGAAAGCTGTCCAAGATTAAAAAAAAAAAAAAAACTAAACAACAAAACATCTTGATCTGAACAGAAGAATGAAAATATAATGGCTTTTAAATTACCACAAGGTTAACATATAATTAATTCACTAATTTTAATTATAACCCTACAAAATGTGCTGCAAAATGCTCAAAGGGGAGAAGCTGCCAGGTGCCAGACGTGATTAACCAAGGTTACGAGCAATTATGAGGTCTCTATTAACCATGTTAAAGAAATTTGAAGAACCCCTTCATATAAACAGCACCTTTATTGAAGCTCAGCAGGGAATTCTCTTGCTCTACCTTTCCATTGCTATAGACTCTCTGGCACTCATCTCACTCTTTTTCAGCTAAAGGTTTTATTGCAGCTGAAACGTGGACTGCTTTTTCTGTTAGTCACACATTGTTATGCATATAGTAGGTATTTATTTTGATCATATAAATGAAAGAGATTTAACTATTGCTTGTAAAGTGCTCTGAGCACCTTCAGTGCCAGATAGCTGCCAGTTTCACAGCTGAACACTGGAAACAAATCCTGCAGAAAATGTTTTTCTTTCCAAGGTGTCTTGGTACATGCAGTTTGGAAAGCAGGAATATTGTAGAAAGTGCCTTTTCAGTGGAGAACCTGCTGTGCAATACTTTATTGATATGCACAGACAAATTTAACTTCTGAGTTAGAGGATAAAAAAAATCTGCATGCTTGCTTTGCGTTTTAAAACAAATCCTGATGTAAATGAATGTCTTGTATGTATCAAATTCCATGATGTATTACTGTTCTTTTTTATTGTTGTTATGTGAGTCATGTTTTAAGTGTCTGTTGTTTAGAACTGTAATAAACCTTGATCCATCTATTAAAGCAAGACTTAAAAAAAAAACCAAAAAACAAGAAAAAGCCCAAGAAGCTAAAAAAAAAAAAAAAACCAAAAAACCAAACAAAACAAAAAACAAACAAAATGAACCTTAAGCATTGTGTCAAAGGAAATTAATTTCCTGGCTGGCTTGTGTTTTTCTCTGAGGCAGATATTGATGAGTGTGCAGAGGGGATCATTGAGTGTCACAACCATTCACGCTGTGTTAACCTCCCAGGGTGGTACCACTGTGAGTGCAGAAGCGGTTTCCATGACAATGGAAGCTACTCTCTTGCCGGGGAGTCCTGTGTTGGTAAGCAATGATCAGCATAGCCCTTTTTTTCCTCCTTCTGCATGGTCTTATCAAGTGATTATTGAGACACTGTCCCGAGCAGTTCCTGTGTTCACAGCTAAAATGAGAAGGCAAGGGAGCATGTCTGTGTTTGGCAGCATCCCCAGCCCCGCAGCATGGGTGCTCGCTCCAGACAAGTCACAGTTTTGAATGGTTATTACAAGAGGGAAGCAGTCAGAGATCCAAAGTGTGACTTACTGTGCTTTGCCATTTATCATCATAAGTTGCTATAAAACCTGAAGTGAAAGTAGGCTTGCTGGGGAGCCATAATGGGCCTTGAAAGGGGAAGAGCTGGTTTTCCATTTTGAAATTGCAGCAGAGCAATGTGAGAAAACATTTGGGGGATGTCCCTGGTGCTTTGATTTGTTTGCTTTGCGTTGTTTGGCATCTTCATTGTTTTATCTCTTGAATGATGCAAATGACATCAGTGGCTGTATGCACCATGTTTGCAGAATAAGGCCCTAAGAGCAGGAAGGAGAGGGATTTTTGAAGGATGCAGAGGAGTTTCTATGTTGTTTCTGTGGGAGAAGGAAGGATGAGGCTCTGTGAGGATTCAGTGCTGGTTCCTGCAGCCTGGGTGCCCTTCTCTGGCTGTAACTTTGTGTGCTACTACAGCAAGTAAGCAGCAATGAAACCATAGAGAAAATGCTACTCATGGCTTACCTCTTCCTTGCAGTTTTTCTACCTTTTAACTTGTTCTCAGAAGCTTTAGACAAAATTTAAATAAGATATTTTATCAGATGAGTTTAAAGCTATTGATTAATTATCTCATTTTAACTTTGTAGAGGTACCCATCAGATTCTCATAGTTCTATTTACTTTCTTTGGAATGTCAGTTACTTCATCTCTACTCAGTTCTATGAATTTGTCATAAAATCTTTTCTGCTTCTGTGAAAGACTTTTTTTGGTGTTTTTTTTTTTTTTTTTTTTAAACATTGCAAAGTTTTTTTATCATGTAAGTAAGTACAAAGGGCTACTTCTAATATTTAAAGTACACAATTAAAAGTTAAAATAAAAATTGTTAATAAAAATAGTAATTTACTGGTAATTGCCATCTTCTACAAATTTGGGTTATCAGAAGACCTTGGGATAAGATAGCATCACGATTTAAAAATGCAGAGGAAAAAAAAACTATTTTAAAAAGCAATATTTTGTAGATTGTCCAGCTATATTTGCTTTTTACACAGTATCCTAAGCTAATGGGGAGTTTAATACAATCACAAAGGTGAACTTCATTGGGGTGGCTGTGTGAAAAATGGCAAGTTTTACAGCATTTTGTGGCTTAAAAGATAAAACAGGGTCTTAGAAGATAAACCATGTGGTTACCTCACAGCGAACTGGAGCCCCAAATGTTTATGTATTCTGGGGAAATCAGAGGGATGAGTTTCATTAAAACAAACTGCCCTTGTTTTGAACTGTGCAGCTTGCTGGAAGTTTGTAAGGTGAGGTGCTCATCTTAACCATATGCAAGTTGTAAACAGAATGTGGAATTTGCAGGGTTATTTTAATGAAATAGCTTTTTTGGACCATCTGCTGCAGGGTGCCAATGAGGAAGAGAATAAACCAGTATAGATTATTTCATTGTATTGGTTACCCAATTAAAAATTAACTGGAAGACTCTGCTGACCCATGTTAAGAAAGAAATTTCAGACCTTGATTTTTATTCTAAAGCACAACTAAGAAAATAACAGCTAGATAAAACTACACATTCTAGATAAAACTTCAGTTTCTTGAACACTGACTTACATCACGTTACAGAGTTTGTTTGCTTGGTGGAGTATTTAGAGTCAGGGCCAGTGTCATTCACTCAGTTTCAGGGAGAAGAGGGTTCATCTGCTTAGCAACAGTGTTTTGTCCTGCTATATTTTACAGACTGAATACCAAAATCCTACTGTGCACCTGAGGGGTATTTGAGGCATTGCTGTTCCATGTTTTGAAATGTTCTTCCTTCCTGAAGGACAACGTGGAGAATAATTAAAATAGGTTGAGGACATAAGGAAAAAAAGGTTAAACCCTCCCCCACAAAAGAATGAGAAGAAGATAGAAAAATCATAAAGCAGTGGGAGGGAGAGCTCAGCTCTGACAGATTGCCCAGGCTCAGGCAGCTGGTTGCTTGTGCTGGATGCATTTGTGTATTTATTGGTTAATCCCCTTCCCCTCTCTTTATACGTAGGTGGTCTTGGAGCTGAGTCAGTGCTTGCAGTGTCTCTGCAGTGCTCACAGAGCATCCTGAAAAAATAACATGTAATTCAGAATTATTTGAGAAGTATCAGAGCTTCTAAAAGCTTTATTCTTGTTGATTAGAAGAAAACAGTGGAGTTTGTCACTTGGCAAGGGACAAATGTGTAAATCAAGGGATGAGGTGGGGAAGGTAAAGATATTGCACCAGAGCTTGGGTAATAAGAATGTAGGACTGAGCCAGGCCACTTCAGGCTTGGGAAAATGCTTTTTCTGCTCAAAATTGCAACCAAAGTCAGCTTTGAAAAAGGAATATATTTCCATGGCCATACGTTTATGAAAGATGTCATCACAAAATGATGGTGAGCAGGCTCAAAGTAAGAGAATATAATTTAAGAATTAATTTCCAGTGGTAGCATTTTATGAGGCACTGGCATTTCACAGTATTGGTATTAAGAACACTGCTTGCAGACTGAAAGACAATTGCTGTACTAAGTCACTACCAAAGTTTCCTTGGCAATTAAAGTCTGTAGCCTATAGTTGGTGTTTGTGTGGTTTGGTTTTGTTTGTTTTGTTTTCTTTAATAAGAGCATTGCTATGCTTTAAAGTAAACAAAGAAAAGCACTTCATAGAGAGCTCTGAGTTCATATGATACATATACCAATATCAACTCCTATCTACTGATACCATATTGAAGCCACTGGCATATGTTGTTTTTCTCCACTCTAAGTACCTGTTGCCAAATACTGCTACCTCCTACAGTAATCACTGAGTAAACCATCACCACTCAGTCCTTGGTGACAACTAGGAAGATTATCAGAACCAAAGGAAGGGAAAAGCTGGCAAAGAAATGCTGTATCTGGGTGGTTAATAATGTCACACAATGCTAGCTCCTATCTATGGCAGAAAAATCAAAGTGAATTAAATTATTCTTTTTAACATCCATCTCTTTTTAAGGGAGATGCTTCCAGTCTGTAGAGAGCTGTTCAGACCCTGGAGTGCAGAATTCTTGATTGTATGTTTTAAAATGATGTTTTGTGTTTTCTGACTTGGAATCACAGAAGGAAACAGAGGCAGCAGTCCCTGTCAGTTATTGTTTTGTTTTTTTTTCTTTAAGAATCAGCAAATTGTGTAGGGAAACTCAGCGCAGATCCTCCTCCCACTGAAAAACCACAGGATTCACCATGTATTTTGTCCTGAAAAGTTTTCAAGCAGGGTTAGAGTAGTTGCTGTGGGGAAATGAAAGCTGGAAAATGGTAGAACTCAGCAGCTGGTGAGAAAAAACTCCACATGTGTTGGGCTCCCACAAAAGTTGGATGCAGCAGTCTTGAGGGTCAAGTCTGAATGGGTTTATAATCAATTCCCAAAGCTTTCCTATACCCCACAGTGTGCTGCAGTGTTGTCTGTTACCCAAATTAGAAAGCAAGAGAAAAGGTTTGTTCTTTGTGTTTTTGCCCCCTTTCTCTGTCAAAAAGCTAGACTCATCCTTTGAAAATTTCCCTCTATACCTGGCAATTGCTTTTCTATCTGTCCTTAGAGAAGTGGTACATAGAGAGAAAGGATTGTGTATGGTACTGGGTGTCCAATACCAACTTTAGAACCTGCTGTTATATGACTTCTATTCTGCTCACAGACTTAAAGCTCGTAACATCAGAGTCTGTATCTCTGGATTTTATGGTGCAAAATAAAAATTCTCTTGCTTATTTTCCATTTAGTAAATTCTGACTCTTGTATTCTGAGAAAGTTGTGTTACATGTCTTCAAGGTAATCATGTTTAGTCATCTCTAGATTGCTAGAAAGCATTGGTAAACCCTATATTCAAAATCTAATCTACTGCACAGTGTTCTTTAATAGACCATTATGTCTCCATAGAACAAAAGTGCTAGCATAAAATATTTTCCAACTAAAAATGAATCTGTTTAGTGTTTTATTTATTTTTCAAAGACGAGTCCGAATCATGAAGGCAAATACATTAAATGACAAGTTGCCTGGGAAAAATGATATATCAAAATATTGTTTAGCTAACGTGTACATACATTGATTTGGGAGCCCAGCATACATTTTTCACTTTAACATTATGCTGTAATGGTGTAATGTACCATAACAGTTAAAATTAGCACATTAGTAGGATTCTTTCTTCTGCAAGAGCTTATCATGATATTACAGAACACCACACTGCATGACTTGCTTGAGCACATTTATTAAGGTGACATAGAAAAGTCATACCATTAAAATCTGAATAGCCTTGAAAACCAAGAAATGAAGTGGCTAGGGATCAGTTTAAAATTTCAGGGAAACGAAGTTAATGAATGTGTGTTGATATGTACAGTCATGCTTGTCTTCTATCCCATTCAGATAGAGTGGCCATGGGACCTCTCATAATATCTGAGGCAAATTACTTCTCGTTACAGCCAAAAAGGATGGAAAAGGAAATTGCATCTCAGGGGATTATTCTATTCCATTTTGATTCTGATTTCATGTCTTCCCACGTTACTGAGCTATCTTTATGTATTTTGAGAGCATATTGGGAAATGAGTGCATCTGAGCTGTTGGGGTTTTTTCATTCTTCTCCCAGTCACAAAATGTGACTTAGTTGCATTGCAGCTAAAATGCACACGATCAAGTACCTGTTGCCATACACTTGTTTGAAGAAGCAGAGATTAGGAGTGTTTGAAGAGTGAAGATCTTGATTAGCTTTATGATAGTCCTGTGCAGTGTTCAAGGTGACAAGTCTCAGCAATGATGATTTTGCTGTTGCCTCTATGTTATTGATAGAAAATAAGGTTAGAATTGCAAGTGAGTTTCTGATGAGGGCTATTTCTACAAGATCCTCAAGTTTCCTTGAAAAGGAACTGTGTGGAGGGGGAAAAGTAAAGCTCTGACACTTCTACTTGGGTTAATCAGTAAGTTTTGACACAGGTTATCTCCATTTAATGCATAGGCTTGTGAAATTCCACTCCAGGTGTGAAAATGAGATTGTTTTCATAGGTGGACAAGATACATGAAAGAACCAGACCTCTCAGGAGTCAAGACAGACAGGGAAAGACTGTGGAGTCTCCTTGCTATTTCTCCTTCATATTTGCCCATTGGCCTTCAAAGTCTCCTGACTTACAAGTGAATATTTCATCTTCTTGGCTACCTGGGGTTGTTACAATGGGAAATAAGACTTGTGTACAGTTTTGCCTTGCCCATCATTAAATGTTCCAGTTTTGGACCCACAGCTTCTGAGAGAAGTTGTGGAAAAACAAATGAACCCTGAGGGGAATGTGGGGAATTTGAGCTGAGTAAGGATTTGAATAAAATAAAAATAATCTATATGCCAGAGTCTTGTGATACAATTATCATATTCATTAGGAGATTGTTTCGGACATGTTAATAATTTTAAACCAGGCTAATTTTTCAAAATAGATTCCAGCTGTTAAGAAAAAATTTATGCTAAATATGAATCTTTTTTTTCTATGTTTTACATAGCCATCTACATGCTAATGTCACGTTGATAGGAACAAGTTCATTGGATCTCCATTAAACTTTCTTAAGCCAATGGGGAACTAACAAGAAGGGAGCATTTGTCTGAGGTTTTTTCCTTCCCCACCACCTCCCCTCCAGTCTGGCTGGAGGCTGAAAGAGTGAGAGGAACAAAATAATGTTACACTTATAACTTCTTTTCCTCAAGTTACTGGGAACACTGGCTGTTTGTTCTGACTTTTAGAAATGCAATAAGTGACAGAACTGCCAAAAGGATGTTCTCAGAAATTAACTCTACTAGAAGTTGAGATAGAAATGAGTGCAGTGTCCAAGCCTTTTATATTTGATTGATCGCTAAAACTTAATAAGTGCCATGAAATAATAAGAAACCCTCATTTGCATTAAGAATGAAAAAAAAACCAACAACCTGAGTAGCAACTAGAAATTTATGTTCATACTATGTTACTCAGCTTTGCATGATTGGTTTCTTTGTCAAGAAAGTTCTGTTCACCAGTTTGGGCCACTCCTAACGGGGCATCCTTTTTGTGTGTGCTAAGAGGAGAGAAGCAGCAGCAGCACATAAATAGGGTGTTCTTCCCTTTTGGATAGGTGTAACAGATGAAGTTGTGCAGTGTGAAACAGGTCTGCTCTATAGAGATTATGAATGATGTTAGTTTCTGTAATTGCTAACATCTGGCTTGCTATAAATCTGTTAAATTACATGGAAACAGAATTAGATTTCTGTGTCATAAGTAAAGCAATTACATGGAACTCTGTAGGCAATATGGCTTTATAGTCATATGTGAAACCCTTCTAGATGGGAATTGTGAAAGCTGCCCTTCTGATCTGCCCTGTGATCCTCCTACATCCTATGCAAGCAGCCCTTAGTATGGTGAGGAAGAGACTACTGGCAATGCTTGGTGGAATCACCAAAGTGAATGCTTCATTTATACCTTTGTCTTCAATATAAAATACAAATCAAAGTCTAATAGATGGTAATTGGAATATTTTAGAGTATTTTAAGTCTTATAGTAACTGGGTATAATACATTTCATAGCAGTTCATTAAGAGCTTTCTTGAAGTCCTTCTTTCTTCTTAGCTCCTGTGACACTGTGGCACTTGTTCAACAATGAATTTCCAAGTTTTAATTGCTCTTTGTGCAGTGCCTTTTGCACCACTGGTAGTGGACCTTGCCAAGTACTCAGTGCAAAGCTATGCAACGGAGCAACAATGTTAGTTTTTTGCAATTAAGACTGTCAGGGCAGCAAAATACAGCATTTTTAAGGAAGTCTGAGCAACAAGCAATGAATTGTGCTAAACATCAGGACACTGGGAGCATTCCTGACAGAGAACTGGCCCATAGGTTCCAGGAGTGAGGTCCTTCTGCAGTGTAATCACCCCCAGCTTCCCTTGGGGTCTATAAGCAGAAGGAGGACCAGCCATTTGCTGGTGGCCCAGGTCCCTGACTCTTGTGTGGTTTGATTTTCTGTTTGGCCAAATCCAAGGGCACTTCCCCATTTACACTTCTTCCTGGACTATTTATGAATTGAAATCAAGAATTTTACTAGGAGAGGGAATTTAGTGATTTGTTGTAGAAGTTTCCTTCAGTAGAGTGAGAGAATTGTTAGCATCTCTTTAAGTTCTGGCTTTCTGAGGAGATGACTGGTGAACCCATAGTACTTGTTCATCTCACCTAAATTAGCCTTTAGGTAATTTTGTTTTGCAAAATGCTACTGAATTCTAAAATTTGTTTGTTTAGAGAGGAGTAAAAAGTACTCTTGGGTAATATTGAACAGTTACACATTGCATGCTAGATATAAGATCATTTTAAATTATAAATGTCACTGTTGTACTTCTGGTTTCTGAATTCATATATTAGTATTCTGGAATTCTAGTGACAGAAGCTATCACTGGATTTTTCTTCAGCTTTCCTCCCACTGTTGCTTACAGTTTTGGTTTTTCATGTTGGAACAGAGACTCACCAGATATCTGGACAATCTGTCAATATATTGTTTAAGAACAGTCTGACGTCCTCTTCTGAAAGAAATACCTGTTTTTAATAATAACTTTAAAAATCTCATGGCTTTCACTGTGAGAAAAAGAATGCTGCATTAAGTCCCTACATAAATTCATATTGCATAATTATATTTTACCCTCCAAAAGCAATTTTAATGGGATACTGTAATTCGCTTTTCTCTAGGGTATAATAATTTTCTTTTATTATTTATTTCTTTGTTGTTGCTAAATCACAGCTTTCATTTTTTTTTTTATCCTTTTTTTCCTATTTATTTATTTATTTATGGGATGCAATTGATTGCTTTTAGCATGGGAAATGTTGGGCACGCCAGGATGCTAGAAACTTATGAAGAAGATTCCACTTTTACTTTGTTGTAAAATCCAGAACACGGGGTGGCAGAAAGTCACTCTGATTGTCTACAAGTTTCCAGTCACTGGGAAAACATTTTATACCCTTGTCTGGGTGCTCAAGTTCATCACTGATTTACAGTTCCACTAGGTATGTCAGTCTCAGCCTTTACAATTAAGTCTGCTGGAGATTGTTTCAGAATTTTTGGTGGAAGCAAACCAATAATAACTTAAAAAAAAGCCCACAGTCTTGAATGTCCAGTTGAACTACAGAAGACATCAGTAATAAGGCACCCTCTTCCAGCAGGAAAGCAGATGTGCAATAATAACTTAATACAGAAATAGAATTTTCCCATTGGAAAAAAAAAAAATATCCAAAGTGATATAAATGGTGTTTTGCAGATATTGATGAGTGTGCCTTAAAGACCCACACCTGTTGGAACGACTCAGCCTGTGTGAACCTGGCAGGAGGGTTTGATTGCCTCTGTCCCTCGGGCCCGTCTTGCAGCGGAGATTGTCCCCACGACGGCGGCTTCAAGCGGAACGGGCAGGTGTGGACCCTGAGGGAGGACAGATGCTCCGTGTGTTCCTGCAAGGTGAGATCCAGCTGGGATGGGTTTCAGGACTCCTTTTTCTCTGGGCTTGTGGCAGAAACTCAGTATTGTAATGTCACTGGTGTTGGCAAAACCACTGGGCCAAGGTGCTGAGGCAGAAGGTAAGATCTCCTACGGGCACTGAAGTTTATGGAGGGGAAATTCTTCTGGGATGTCATCTGTTTTCTTACTTTACACAGCCACTGACTTAACTGAATAACTGTTAACCCTGCTGAGGTCCTAACATGTCACCCCATGGGCCAGAGCCACTTGGGGTGTGTCTTGATGTTGGGGTCTTGAGTTAGCCTTGCATGGATTGTGTAGAAAATTAGAGTGCTTTCAGGAAATGTTGAAAACTGGTTTCAGCTTCAGTTTCACGTGGTTGTGCTTCTCCTGGGACAAGGACTGTGGGCAGCCACCTTCCTGTTGGGGGTGTTCCCCCTGGCCTTGTAAAAGATGTGAATTAACTGGGTGAGAATGAAGGCCTGAGCACGAGTCAAAGGTTGGAGGATCTAGCAGCAGGCACTTAATTTGAGGAAAGTGAAGAGAGTGAGGGCCAAGCCCTAAAGAACATTTGACTTCACTTAGTTTTCCCTTGTTAAAAGAGGAGTAATGCCATTAAAATGAGAATTTTAGAAATGCACCAATCTGAGACATGGTTGGGCTTTTATGTCCACTTTGACCTGATGCTTTCCTAGCACTGGTAGAGCTTTCCTTAGACACAGCAGAACACAGCTGGCTCTTGTGTCAGTCTAAATAGAATGAGATTTTTGGCCACTGTAAAAAGCTGGACGTTGAGCACAAGAAGTGAGCTGCCAGTCCCTATGTCTTAATGCTGATGAGCCAGAGAGGTGCTGAAGGGTTTGGGAGGGAGAAAGGGGAAGACTTTTTTGAAGTTGCAAGAAACTGAAAGCCTCATAATTTCTGTACTGCAATAATATGGCAGGAGGGAAAATCCAGACTTCAGAGTGAGTAGAACCCACAAAGCACACTGATGGTTTGGGTTCAAAAGGGAATATATTCTTGTTATATTTTTACTTCAAGTAGCTTCAAGCTTCCTAAAACTCCTCCCTTCAGAAGCTGGAGTATCTGACTCCCCTGAATATATATCAAGGTTTTATTGTAATCTTGGGGAACTGGTTGGCTTATGAAAGGATTTGCAGTCAATATGTGAAGACATCTGGTCTGCCTTTGCAGAATTATAAGTATTAGTATTACCATTTTAGATTGCTTGTAATTTGTTTTATTTGTCATTTCTCATTGGACTTCTTTCTTGTTGAATGTTCTATTAGTACATGAAAATATACAAAATGACTGTACTAGTGACTAACTAGTGCATGGATATCTTAAACTATATTTTAAGCCTGGCACTATTCATTGCTATGACTCTTCTTTATATTTTCCTCACTTGTATTTTTTTTCCTCTGTGTATTAACATTTGCATTTAATTTCACTCCAGTCACTGTCTTGTTTCAAGAGCCAAATTCCTTCCTATGGAACAGGCAAAACAGGGAGACTTCCTCCTTTCTCATATCCCAGGCAGGATGTAAAGTTTTTCCTCAGTGTTTATTGAAATATATTATTGAAACATATTTTTATAAATTGTGATAGTTTCCAGTACATCAGATTACACCTCAAACCTGCTGCAGGTCTTTCTCCTTTTTGTTTAGTTGCATGGAGAGCTGGCCCTGCTTGGCCTTTTTGCAGCCCACTCAGTTTCCAGTGAGGCAAAGGGCAGAGTGCAACTAAATCACTCCTTATTCTTCTAACTTTTAACTTTGAAACCATCCTACTCACTTGTTTTACTAAGAGACAAATCAGCATTTCAGATTAAAAGTGTTTTTTTTTTCTTTTGGCTTTTCCTTTGTTATGACTATTTTGGGAGAGATCAGCTGGATAAATGCAGTCACTGAGAAACATGAATCCCATCTTGAAAATATTTTAACTTAAATTCTTCTGGTGGGAAGGAAATAAAATACCTTGCTTAACTTTGAAATTCATTAAGGTTATTTGTGGAGTAGGATTCTTTCTCCAGAATATGAGAAATCATTATTTCAGTTGCATAATGAAGCAAAATGTCATTATTGCAGCAGAGGGGATTATTTCAGTGTTTTATCAGACTGTGTCTTTGAACCATCCTCATTTTTCTGAAGGAATACAAAGTTTACAAAAACATGAATACTTAAAGCTATAAAGTAATACAGAACCTTAAGTATATTTGATGTGTCTTCCACAGGTATCTTCCTGAACTCTTGTGGGTTTAATACACAATTAAATTTACAACTGGTGGAAATCTGAAGGGTGATGGGGAGCACTTGCTTTCTCCCACAAAAAAACTAAGCCTGGCTGTACAGTCTGTCTGTATGTGGGCTTGTGAGTCTGTCCTCAAGTAAAACAAAACCCCATTCCCTATATGAAAAAAAAAAAGCCTGGGGGATAAGCAGAGCACCAGGAACAGGGACCAGTGCCAAGGTGAAGTCTGCTGCTGAGGATGAGAACACTTTGGTGCTTGGTTTCTGCAGGGTCTGATTTCTGTCCAAATTGGCTTTGGGACTCTGGGGAAACTTGAGTCACCCTTCACAATGATTCCCTTGTGTGCCAGCTTTTCCTTTGGTAAGAATAATTTTGTGTCATTCCACTGACACTTAGGAAGCCTGGAGAAGTGATTCAGTAAGGAAAGTGGGGAGGGAAAGATATCAATAAGATGCTACATATTATCCACCAAAAGAAAATAAGATGCTTTCTATATATTTCTCAATTTTCTTTGTGTTTCTCAATGCTACTACAGAGCTGCAAAGATGCAAGTAAGATACAGCTTAAGAGGCTTTGTGTCACTGCAGTAGAGGGATAAAAATATTTTTTGAAAGGCATGGAACTAATGAGGTTGTAGATAAAACACAGATGCTTAAGGAAAAAAGAGAGCAGCAGTGTATTATGATTACCAAAAGGTCTCTGGCAAAATCATCAGGTTTTATCAGTGTTCTGAAACAGAGAGTAAAGGCAACGCAAAAGGTTAGCTGCTCCCCAGAGGTAACAACACAGGAGCTTAGAGAAGCACAGAACTACCAGCACTGTCACCAGCTGAAAGGGGAATTTGAAAACTAATCTTGAAAGCTTGGAAAGAGAATTAGACCTAAGCAGACAGGTTATTCTTAGGCATTATTAATCAGGACCTGGTTATGGAGAGAAGAGAGAGCGGACTGTTGAGGGTCTTGGGTTGTCTGGATGATGTGCTGAGCTGCTGCTTGACGTCCACCCTCAGCAAGGGGTGGAAATGGTTGTTCTTTCCCACCTTCAATAAGGGAGATTTATTAATAACTTTCTGGCAGGGAAGGCTTCAAACAGAGAACCCTTAGTTAACTTGATACAAAACTGAATAAAGACTGTAGTTTGCCCTGTGGTTGGCAAAAGCAGTTCAGATCCTCGTTAACTCAGCATGTTCTCTACATTTCCATACTCCTGTGTTCTCTTCAGCTTTCCTTGCTAGGCATAAGAAATTATTTCATAAGAAATAATTTTATTATTTTTACAAAAGAAAATTATATTCTAATAAGTTCAGAACTATGATGGAATGCATCAGTGACCCTGATGGGTATTGTGATTCTCTGACCATGATTTTGGATTCCCTGATTGTGATTTTGTAGATGTTTCCTTGTGACCTGGCTTTGCTTAAAAACAAGAGCCTAACTCAGGTTCCTGCATCCAGATAAAACCAAAATAAACTTCCATGCCATGTGCTGTGGTTATAGCTATTTCTGTCTGTGGCAAAGACATCCTGGGCTGCTTTTTAGTAATCACTTTGATAAAGGATCAAAAGGTACTGAAGTTCCTTGCTTTGTTAGGTATCCCTTTATCTGGTATTCCTTTTATTTGGAAGCAATGAAAAAAGAAAACCACTTTTCCTTCTCACATTAGACACAGGTTTATAGACTCAGAGCAAAGTTTTGATGAGGATATGAAAAAGCTGCAATGAAATGTGTGGAGTTGTGTAAGAAATTGTGCAGTTGTGATCCAAAGCAGAATACAGGTTCATTCCTCTCACAGCTCTTCCTTCAAGTTGGCTGCAGGGGATGCTTTGCTTGCATAAGGGGTAACCCAAGAACTAACACTGAATGCAAAATTATTTATTTATCACTAATCTCCTCACTGTTAAGTGTGATGTCTCTTCCCAGTCTACAAGTGGCATATCTGTATGTTGGCTCACCTACAGTAAGGGATATAATTTCAAACATAATAGTCCATCAAATTTTCATAACTAGATTTGTAATCAGTTTGGTTTGCTCTGATGCAAAGAGAGAATATCCTTTTTTCTTTACATGTGAAGCATTTTCTGTTTATCTCAAACATTTCTGTTTAGTGGTCTTTAACAAAATGGGCCATCCAATACTGTAAGCAAATATTTAGCAAATTCGTATTTTGGAGAGCCTGTGGAATAGAGGCTCTCTTTAATGCATGAACAGAATTTTAATGGATAATGATAAATCCATTAACTTTAAGATTGTGTACTCTAGGTTCAGATGTGGAACAGAACCAGTGGTAAATTCAGAATAAAGAATGATGAATGCCACCAGGGTTTTGCTGGTTTGTTCTTCTGTGAAGTTGAAAGGACCAGCTTCATAACTTCAATTTATTTATTCAAGTTATTTTCTTCACAGTGGTACAATCAGTCAAAATAGTGCTAAATAAATATTGAATGTATTAGAGTGGCAACTGCTCGAAGGGTTTGTTGATGTAACCAATGAGATATGAAATTGCTTCGCTGTATTTCTTGTAAGATGCTGATTTATTTTAAGCTCAATTAGCTGGAGACAGAAAACAGCATTCTGGGAAGCTGTGGATGCCCCCTCTCTGCAAGTGTTCAAGGAGAGGTTGGATGGGGGTTTGAGCAACCTGGTGTCCCTGCCAGGGTGTTGGGGTTGGAACTACATGATCTTTAAGCTTCATTCCAACCCAAACCATTCTACAAATTCTCAGATTCAAACAGTATCAGACCCATGAACTGGTAGAAACAGAGCCAACACTGGCAATGAGGTATTACAAGAGTCCTTGCTGACAGTAACATAGAATGCATTAAGAACTTAATATTTCCTGATATGATCAAGATGTGCCCTTTGCTATACATTCCCTGTGACCTTCTCTGGGTTGCTGCTGGGCAGTTTGTGGCTGACAGCAGGGCACTGTGTCCTGGCAGGACGGGAGGATTTTCTGCAGGAGGACAGCCTGCGACTGCGAGAACCCCAGCGCCGATCTCTTCTGCTGCCCGGAGTGTGACACCCGTGTCACCAGCCAGTGCCTCGACCAAACTGGGCACAAGCTCTACCACAGTGGGGACAACTGGACCTACAGCTGCCAGCAGTGCCGTTGTCTGGTATGGATCAAGCGTTTCGGAGGGGAGCAGGAATAATAAGGGTTGGGATTTTTAGCCAAAGGTACCTGGAAGCAGGCTCCTGGCTCTCTCTTTTCACCTGCTTGTCAGGCCAGGGGTGATGATTTGGGCACTTAAAGAGCACCCATGGACTGAAAGCTGCACCATCAGTTTTCCTCTCAGGGCTGAATAAGTAGGTGTAATGAACAAAATTAAAAGCTTGACAAAAGCTTGTAAACCTCAATACTGTATTAACTTCAGCATTAGTGTAATTTTGAGAAGTTTTATGAGGTCATCTGCTATTTAAATGACTTTTTAATTTTTGTTTTCTATCTGGTGGATTTGGTTGGAGGGGTTCCAGCTTTTAACTACATCAGCTGGTGTACCTGTCTTATCAAAATGGACAGTGCAGTTCTTTTTTTTAATTTTTTTCATGGAAAAATGGGGTGCCACTGCCACATGGTAATTCAGCAAAAATTCACTAAAAAAGGGATGAAGAAAACTGAACTTGCTAGACAAACATACAAAATAAATAACATTTCTTGTCTCATTAGGCACTGTAGATTATTTCCCTAAAGTTTAATTTTTTCAGAGATATACTAATTAGTGCAGCAACGAACTTCATTAAAATTATCAGTTTTCCATTTGTAGCTGTCTCTCTATAACATTGTCTTTATATATGATATTAATCAAGAGGTGTCTGAGCATAATGAAACAAATTACATTCAAAGCTAACTTACTGTTAAGAGATAATTATGCATAGTGTAAGTAAGTATTGGATTTTCTCTTCTCCTAAGATTTTTTTTTTTTTTTTTAATGTTTGCAAAAGAAAAGCAAGAAACATTTGCAGCCAGCAGCAGTGGCAAATATTAGACCTGACATCTTTTACAGGGGAAACTGAGTTTGTAGCTAGCAGTTCTTTGCCTAATTTTGACTGGGCTAACATGTACAGAGCTAAAGGACAGTGGTGCAGTAAATCAGTGCTACCTGTGAGGGTCTGTGCAGTGTGTGATGTTATCAAGATCTGAAATATTTCTGGAGTAGCAAACTGCAAGTTACTGGAGCCATTTGTAGGGTAAGTTTGCAGCAATCCTCTCCAGAAGTGACATGATGACTCTCTCTCTTCCATGTTTCTATCTACTGAACTCCTTTGATTTTTTTTGCAAAGCTGCAAATTCCCCAACATTCCAACCTACACCTATCTGCAGTGTTAATTTTCTATTAAACAATTGCTGTGATCCTGCAGGGATGTTTATGTGACCAGGTGCATAAAGAGGGCGTAAGTCTGCAAGGCAATCACTGCAAAAATTATAGCTTATGGAAAATATTGGAACCCAGTGTTTAATGCTGCCTTTAAAAACCTCAAATAACTCAAATTCTCCTCCTACCATGATGATAGTGTTCCTGTTTAGTTAAAAAAAAAAAACAACTAAAAGGTAGTTGGCTACATTTAGAAACTTCAGCTCAGTTTTCAAACAAGGTTTTATATGACCACCCAAACTGAGAGCTGATCCGTTAACGTTGCTTCAATTTTGGCTAAATAAAATATTCCCCCTCAGCATGATTATATACTCCTTGGTAAGGCCTCAAATTCAATGAGCTTTGCTTCAATTCCTGCAGGATGGAGAGGTGGATTGTTGGCCTCTTCTGTGCCCCAATCTCAACTGTGAGTACACGGCCATCTCAGAAGGAGAGTGCTGTCCCCACTGTGTCAGTGACCCCTGTCTGGCTGACAACATCACCTATGACATCAGGAAGACCTGTCTAGATGGTTATGGAATCACAAGACTTAGTGGTGCTGTATGGACAATGGTGGGATCTCCTTGTACAACCTGCAAATGCAAGGTACGATGGGCAAGGTCAAATGGTGATGGAAATGTGTACATTGCTGGGTGACATCAGGGGCACCTTCTGCCCCTGGAAGCTGATATTCAGATCTCAGGGAAGCAAATGAGACCTGAGAGCAGAAGCCTACAGAAAGCCCATCCCTTTTGTGCTTAAAGGCTGGAAACAAAACAATTCTGTGCTTGTTGAAAACGTTGAGTGGAGGTGTGTAATAGCCTAGTGCAACGTTCAGACGTTCTGCTGGAGAGCCCTTCAGGCACCCTCAGTATGAATCTAGGCTAACACATTAATAACTGCCTAATGGGGATGTTCATGAAAATGTTTTACAGAGCTACAAAGCAGAGGCAAAAGCATTAATAAAAGTTTCACCAGCAAGTACACAAGTAGAAACATATTAATTACAGCTCAGAGACAACAGTGCTCCTACAACAGTCATGGGAAGGGAATGTCAGTTTTTGTTCCTTAATCCCATGGAGTTGTCCTTGATCCTCTGGCTCTGATGCAGAAGTGCAGTCCCTCTCCCCTGCTCCATGCAGGGATGACCCCACTGCTCTAGTATCAGAATTATGGAAATGTTGGTTTGGGTTACATAAAATGTTCTTCTGTTCACTGTGAGAAACTAAGCTGTTGCTCTAGGGCTTTAAATAGTTGAAGGTAGCTTTTCTGCTATTCTTCAGAGTCTTTCCTATTGGTTTGTGTTGGATTATAGAACAAAAAGGAAAAAAAAATCTCATTTGGGGTTTTGGTGGTTGCTCTAGTTTTAATACATGATAGCTTTGTAAATGAATGGATGCTGTAGAAATATATTTAATGATGGATTAAACTCCAAAGCTGTCTGGGTTTTTTTCCTCCCATACATATCTGCCATGAATTAAGACTGAATTATCTGCTTACTTCAGTCAAACAGAAAGCTTCCCTGTATAGCTTGGATCAAAACTCCCTCCATTAGCTTTCTTGTATGGGAGAAAACAAATCCAACCATTCTTGTTGCCATTGCTGTGCTGTATTTTATGAGAAGAACTGCTGTCTCTCACACCCAGGTTTCTAGTCCAGGCCAGTTCAGTGCAAAGAGAGGGGGCAAAGTCAACCCCCTCAAAAAGCCACCACGTTTGGGACCGATGAGGACATCTTGGGATGATGGCTTCAGTAGATTTTTTTTTGGATGCTGTAGATGTGTCAGAGAGGGACCTATCTCTGTATGCCACCCTCCCCTTGGCTCTTTGTGGCTTATTGATTGTCACCTGCTTGTTTGTCTGTGCAGAATGGAAACGTCTGCTGCTCGGTGGAGTTAGAGTGTCTCAACAATAACTGACCTGCTCTGACTGTGCTGAGGGAGGAAAACTGAAGAAGTTAACACCTGAAATGAAGTCGTATGCATTGGTGTTTTATACAACAGACAATTACCAAAGTCTCCACATAAGGAAGATGTTTGGGAGTTGCCTTTGGGACCAATCACTATGCTCATCCTTGCTAGCAGTGTCTGGGTGACTTACAGTACAGCATAGAAGTCAATGGTTGTTAAAAGTTTTCAGTGTTGTAAATTACACACTTTTCCTGTCAAGACATTCACAAATACGTTGAAATTATTTCACGGGTAAACTAATGCTGTATTTTTGGTTTATTTTGTGTATTGGCAACATGATAGAATTCAGCTCTTCTTCCTTTGGATCTAGATTTTGCAAATAAGACAGCCTGGTGTGATTTTTGTCCCATGATGTCACATACTTAGTTCCAAGGTCCCTGTCAGATGTATTTATGAAAATATGTATGTATGTACAGTCAAATTGCATAGTACTTATATTCACAGCTGTCCAACATTTAAAAACATTAAAATGTGTATTTGATTGGACAGAATGGAAGTAATCAGAATAAGTCTGTCTTAAAAATTTATAAAATTAAATGCCACGAACTTAATGGAATGGCAAAAAACAGGCACTTTCTTCTCCAAACATGTGAAGCAGCAGCGAGACTTCTATGAGAAATGGAACTAAAAACACATTCCACCACCAATCCAACAGATATTTGGGAAGGAATCAGTCATTAGCAGTATTTGGTTTTGCAAGAGAAACAGCAAATGCTGGCAGAGGGCATAATCCTTCTGGATTGTGCAGTGATAAAGCAGTCAGAGAGCCTTAAAATAATATAATTTAAATTGACTAAGTTAGAATTTGTTTTCAGTTCTAACGTCCTTGGTGAGTTCAGATTTTTTTCTTTTTTCCTTTCACAGTAATAATGATGTCTGCCATTCTCAGTTACTGCCACCATAGTGACAGTGCAGAAACCCCTGTACCAGCGACAGGCAGGACAGGAGACCTTAACCCTTGGTAACTTTCATTACCCAATTATCAGCTCAGAAACAGATTTTCTCTTTTCATATTTTATAACATTCCAAAAGTTTAGTTTAAAATATACCATGCACACAGTGTTGCTTAGTACCTAAGTTTAGACAGAAATGCAAACTAAAACTCAACCCTACATTGTTAGGTTTTAGATTTTCATCAGCTATTTACTATTTTTTTTCACGAGACTAGAAAGTTTGTGACATTAGAACAAGAATATATTTCTACTTTCATGGCATCTGCAGATTAAATGTCACCTTTTTAATGTGCTGTTGTGTTTTGTTCTGCTCATTTGTGTAGTGTTTTTTGCTTTTTGTTTATTTAATTAAACACAGTATATGGAAAAGGAGTGCAGAAATAAGTATAGTGGCTACAGTTTGGAAAGTCTACATTTGTGAGTTTTTCATAGTCTCATGCAGAAAATGTGAACCTGATTAATAAGAATGAAGTGTGACTATACAGTGAAAAATTTAGTTGTCTTTTAAATGAAGTACTACTACGTTTCTTATAAGGGGAAAGTGGCAGAATTATATAAAAATTAATTGCAATCATTCAAATAACTTTATTCCCATTTTTTAAACAGGATTTGTTTTATCTAACAGGTATGTGTGGTAAAGTTGAATTTATTTTCTTAAAATGCCCCATCATTTTCAGCTCCTACTGTACTGACTATATTTGCATTGCCCTAATGATTGTATAATAAGGGAAACAGTTGTGTTTTATATGATACTCAAAGAATGTTTGTAAATCATAATGTCAGCTCATTTTGTATATCACATTGTAAAACCCAATGGTAATTCAGTTGGATGAGATATCCAGTGGGCTGAGATATAAAGGGGAATGATTTAAAACTTGTGGGCATCTAAATAAACTCCTATGTACAGATTGCTTTCCCTTAGTTTTATTAGCAGTTTTAAACCACTAATCACTGTTCTTTCTAGGCTTGAACTCATGGTGTTGCTAAAAGGAGAAAGAGTGTTTGCCTGGAGATATAGCATCAGAGTTGTAAGAAATTCTTTGTTTATACTTACTGGGTCAAAATGATCTATTCCAGCCTGTCACACACACCAATTTCTGAATCTCTGTGAATGGGATTAAAGACACTGCAGAGTCTGAAAATTATTCTTTTCCCATTTACCTTGGAGTAGTGCAGCCCTTTCTCAGCATGCTCTCTGGATGCTCCAGGCCTTGTTAGGATGATATTCAACCAGAGCAAAATAGTTCACATTTTTCCACTGCACAGACCAATTTTCTTCCAGCACTCAAATGCAGATTAATTCAGTAAAACCCTTTCAGAGCATTTTATACAGCATTATGTGTCATTATCTCCAGAGTGATACAGCTTGAATTGTTTACACAAAGTCAAAATATTGACACAGACCTGTTTGTTTATGTTGCATGTTAAGCAGTTATCCTGACTGTGATGAACTTCTCTTTATGAAGCAATTTGATCACTAGTCACATCACATTTACCTTCAGAATACTCAGAAGCTCAGCTCCAGCTCAAAGAACACACTGAGGAGGAAAATATTCTCTCTGTTCCTCTGTGACCAAGGTAAGAACTTTCAAACCCTTTCTTTATGAAATCCCTGCTCTCTGTAAACCTATGGGTACTATGGTGAAAATGCTGAAGGAAAAGAAAAATCAAGTTTATTTTATTAAGTTTTGCAAAAATCTCCTCTTTCTTTGGTGGATAGACCTTCTCTCTGCTTTGAAGTTAAGAATAGAAGTATTACTGTGAGGAGGACTACTAATATACCTGTGGTGAAAGGAAACTTGCTGCTAGTTAAGGGCCTTGGTTAAAACTCTCACTGTAAACAGATTTTTGTAGCTGTTTCTACTTATGTATCCTGCAAAGATTTATTTTCTCTGCATGTTACACTCCTGATGACAAAAAAATAGATGAGTGAGAAAAAGAAAATGAAAATTCCGTCACTGGTAAAATGTCTTTCCCTCCTCCTTTTGGCAAAAAAACTCAGCTTAGGGACTACACCAGAACAATTTATTGTGAGGGAAATGATTTTTCAGTTCTGCTCCCTGTGTATTTGCAAACTCACTTACTGAGATAAAGCAACTGCAAGTGTTCCTTTATAGTGGCTCCTAGAGTCGTGGACCATGCTGAGCCATCCTGGTCACTACTGGAAGCTGAAGAAAATCCATACTATTCCCCAGCAATGCTGAAGAATATCTGCCCAATTCACAGGAAGGTGTAGGGGATTTATTAGTGTCTCTAAGTTGCCACAGAGACCTAAATAACAACTGTCTTCCAGTAGTACATTTTCTCCTGAGAGCTATCAGTGAGTTTTCAGGTCTCACTGTCTACGACATTTAATTAATAACATCTCATCAATGAGATTGCAATGAAAAACAAAAATATCACCTCTTGTTTGGTTGGATTTTTTTTTCTTTTTTTTTTTCCTGTGGCAGACAAAGATGTTTTACAAAATGAAAGGTAGTGTCAGGAGTGATTACACAAATGGTGGAGTAGATTGTGATAGAACTGAATCCTAACTCTTACAAGCAGTACAGGAACGTCTCACATGGAATGGTATTTATGTAATCACTAACAAGAGGATCTTTAAAGGGCCCCATGATAAAGTTCCACAAAATTTTAGGTGACTGTTGTGATAAGACAGAATTGTTTGAGGAACATACTCTGCCAGGAGAAATATGTACCTGCCAGCAAGCTCCTGTTCCTCCAAAGGCAGATGTTTAAATTTAAAACTGGTGCAAGGAAGACCCATGGTGATACAAATTTTAAAAAAATAAAATTCTCACCTGAGGTGTCTGATTTCTTTGCAATCAGTAGTTCTCTCTTACTGGTAGACATCAGGAATAAGGCTGTTTCAGCTGACCTCAGAGCTGTTGGTGAAGTGCTGGTATTGCTGATAATCTGCAAATATTATTTGCAGGTGCTAGATTATTTCCAGCTGCCAGTGAACAGCCCCACATAAGCAGATTTAAGCATACCTGAGAAGGGCTTATATCAATAAACTGAGAGAAAGGGTAAAAACAATGTTTTTTGTTAAGAAAACCATCACCAGGAGATTCACAGCACATGGGAAAGAAAGGCCCCCAAACCTGTGCATGTGGCATTTAAATTCCTTCCTGCTACTTCAGCTGTGCAGTGTGAGGATGCACTGAGTTTGAGGGATGAACCGAATTCTGATGAGAGGATTGCTGGCTGGAAGCCAAATCTTTGCTTTGCCTCACACTTGAATTCTTCTTCTGCTTAAATTTCTAAATGCAATTGTCTGATTTAAGTGGTTTGCTTTTGAAATTGAGAGGTGTTTGGAAGAGAGCCTTACAATGTTTTCTTTGACATCTAAGTAGCTACAACAGGACCTGAAGCAATTCAGTCTTGTTTCTTGTATGTGTTACCCTGATGGGCAGAAACCACCTTGGGAAAGGCAGGGAGCAGTGACCTACCCAGCTCACTGGTGTTTGGGTGGTCCTCTGGTCACAGCCAGGGGCTTTACAGGGTTGTGAAATTATTTACCTCGGACATACAAGAGATCCACAAACCCTCTGGTAGTGGCTTTTGGTTGCCATTCTCTATTCTGCAGTTTTTTTCAAACAATCAGTCATCCACCATAATATCCTTGGCTTTCACAGTCCTCTTTATTTTGGATACCTGTGTGGTTCTATGTCTACATATGAGATCCAGCAGGCACTTCAGTGAAGAGAGACTCAGAGGTTCTGCTTCAGATCACACCATCACTCAAACCCAGAGACCAGAAATTTGTAATGACATCAAACCAGAGCTGAAAAATCCTCTTTTCTAATAATTCAGTTAACTGGTTGCTATTTGATTAGCTCTAAATCTACTTTTTCTGACACAAGAATTGCAAATCTATTAGATTTAATCCAGTGCCTCTTTATATTAGTTTTGATGGATTCTCTTTGGTATTAAATATGGAGCTTTGTTTTCCTACCTGAATATCATGCAAAATTCTCATCCAGGTGCTGGAATGTGTTGTGCCTCTAGACTCAAAGGGTCTATGAACTTCTTAGAATGAGAGAATCACCACAATATGTTCAGGCAAGCTCTTACCTGTTAAAATAAAGGTTAAGAAAATTTGAATATATATTTTAAAGTTACATTTGCAGGTTCAGAGGTGATTTTTCAGCCTGACCACAGGTTTGGCCATTCATTCACTTTTGTATTAAATCATTAGTTGATAAGTTTACTCTTAAGCACACACATTTATTTATTCTGTGACTTGTAGGGTAAAAGACAGCTCTAAGAATTAAGTAACTGCTGCATGAAGACATCCCAATGAACAGGTTTTCATGCAAAAAATGGTAGTTAGAAAATGCCACAGAAACACCACTAGCACTGTCTCAAAATCTGAAGCAATTATCCCTTTTGTGGCCCTGGGTGATGCACTTTTGCCATCTTTTTCTTTTCTTTTACTGGCACAGCATAACAAGTCTTTGGAGAGTGTTTGGGCTGCTGAGACAAGTTGCTATTTAACTGCTGCTTTTTCAGGCCTTCCCATCACTGCAGTCTTACAGCCTGAACAGTGACTGAGCAGATTTGGGAAAAATTAAGCAAAAGAAATATTTGCTTTCTTAGAACCAGAACTGATTTCTTTTTTTAATAAAAGTCATTGCTATAATTAACGTGTACTCTGGACTACAAATGCAGAAACCAGGTTATTATTAAAAGAAACCAGAGCAAACCAGTTACCTAATTTGCAGGCATAGCACCCATTTATTTATTTATTTATTTTCAGTAACCTCTCACCTAAATATTTACTCTCTTAGGGAAAAAAAGGAATTTTATCTCTGCTATTTGAAAGAATTACTCCAGACAGCCCCTGAGCATGAACACTCCAGGTTCCTTCTGTCTGGAGTTCTCAGAACTGTCTCAGCAGCCGTTTCTCTTCCTGAATTCCAGCATTATTGTAAACTCTATGGAATTATGGTGGACACATCTATAACCTCTACAATTAAGGGAAAAGAAATTATCCCTGATGACCTGTGAGTAGCCATCTTAATCTGTCCTGTATCAGTGGTTGAGATATTACTTACAGAGTAAGCTTGATTAGTGTGAGTAATGCTTATTTCAACTGAAAAACAAATGTATTCTATTTCAGGTCAGTGATCCACTACAATAGGAAATGTCAGTCAAATGTTCAAAAAAATTACACTCAACTCAGAAAATGCAGCCTAGCCCAAAAGTTTCTTTCAACAAGTGTAATCTAAGTGAAGTAAATTGATCAGCAAAACATCACAGTGAAAAGAAGACATGATGAATGATTGGCTTGTGTGATTACTGCATCTTAATTTAAAACACCTAAATTATTTGTGAGAGCCTAAAAATAAGGTAGTGGTGGGGAGCTTGAATGAAGATGGTGCAGTGGTGTGGCAGAAATTTTCTCTAAATATGGAGTGATGTTCAGAGGCAAAGGAAACCATTATATCAAACCTTGCAAATGGAAGGGAGAAAACCAAAAGGCTCATAAAGCATTATTGTCACAAGTGAGCAGTGACTCCAGAATGAGATTTCTGCATTTTTTATAACATGAGAGTACTGCCTATAGCAAAAATAACTGGTTTATTAAGCTCAGGCTACCACCAGACCCAAAGAAAAGGTAGCAGTTCACAAACTGGGAAGCCATAATCCAATATGTAATGGGACATCACTGACTGTTCTAGGTTACAGTCTTTTGGCTTTCTGCATAGACAAAAGTGGAGCTGAAATCAAGCAAATCAAACTAATATTACTTATTGTTGGACATATAGTGTCATTGGGCAGTTTGAATTACAGGAGTGTGAAAGAGACAGGCGTGGGTTGAAGGACCAAGCAATGTAAACACAGGCAATGGTGCTTTTAGCAAAGATAAATGAATTCATGAAGCTGGTGACACTAAATGTGAAAGTGATTTATAGGAAAGTTTCCTAAGCCAAGGAAACCAAAAAAGTAGTCTAAAGGACTCAATACACTGAAAATTATTAGATTTTTTATTTTTTTTTTATCATTTCTCTTTAGAATTTGAGTACTTGGGGTTTAAAACTGCTCCAGCCTTCTGTGTTGTGGTTTTATTTTTTACTTGCTGACAACGTTTGGTGGCTGGGTTGTGAAAATGACCACTGATCCTGGCCACTGGGAGAAGGCCCAAAGGCAGGAGCATGTGTCTCAGAGAAGATCATTGTGGAGAAGATGTGCTGGTTGTGAGTGAAGCCCTTGGATGCCCTCTGCTCCTCCATGGATGCAGTGAGCACAGTGGGAGCAGAAGGCTGGATCAAGGTGTTACTGTGTTTTCAATTTAGAAGTGTGGGCAGAATTATTTACAGAAGATAAGGGGAAAAAAAAAACTCTGTTGGATTTATAAGATTGCTGGAGCCTGAGGGTTGCTTGTCTGGGATGAGTGTGGTGAGAGTGGGGCTGGTGCCTGGGGCAGGGGCACAGGAAGGCAGAGCAGCAGCAAAACAGCTCCTCAGCTGCCTGGTTGGAATTGTAAAGGCAAGATTTATTGTTGAAGTAAAAGGCTGTCAGTAAAATAGAGCAGGACTGGGATCCTGAGTCTTTATATTGCTCAGTTCTTTCTAATGAGTAGTCAACTCACTGAGGCAAGTGATGACTCTATTGGCAGCTTAAAAGTGATTACTGGAGGCTTGAACCGTTGCAAACCTCCCAGTTAAATCCTGCTTGCAGTTCTGCTCTCCCATCCCACATTTCTTGAATATTCTATGGGATACCTGAGATTCTACAGTGACATTTAACAAAATGGTACCTTAAAATGAGTGCTGAGCTCCCCAGATGATTAGTGGTGAGCAGGAGATACCTCTGAGGGCCTCTGCAGGGCTCTTGGGTGTCTGACTGGTGTGACCAGGACACTGGTGAGCTGAGCAGCCACCTCTGGACAGAGATGTGCAGAAGAAACTCTTGGGAGAGAGGTTGCTGTGCAGAGCTCTGAGCTGCATTTCTTGGTCTCACTCTGACCAGATGATAAATGATAATAATAAAAATTTCATGTAGGATCTAATAACGTAATATGTCATAGAATCACAAACTCTTGAGTTTGAAAGGTAAACATAATGTTTTCTGGTGAGAGTGAACTTACACAGGGAGTTTCAATTTATCTCTTTCTGCAGAACTTCTGTACAACCAAACCATGTCACTTATTTAGATGGTAAGCTAGAAAGCTTTTGATACAACATTGTCTTAGAATTCATAAAGGAAATTGTTAGTATGGCTGTAAAGGCTTTGTTGCAGCAGAGCATGCTTTGCAGTGATAGAAGCAGATGGTTTACAAAGTTACTGAATAAGAACTGATTATTGATTTGCTATCCTCTAACAACAGTGTGGAGTGATAATGTACTGTACTGCTAGTTACAGAGCAAATAGCCATTTTTATATTGCTTGCTTTCTTGCAAATTGGCTACTAGCAGGGAAGGTAAAATACATGGCTGTCTAATATCTTGAAGCAGAAAACAAATTGCACTGGGGAACATCAGCAAAGCACTGCACAACACTTGCTGATATTTATAACTTCTGCCTCTGTCAAAAAACTGCAAATCAAAAGTTCACAGTTCTAACACCAGCCATGGTCAGAGCCCTGTTGTCTTAACATTTACTTTCAATACATACAGTTAGTTTAGCAAAGTACTGAATAAGTTCTGTTTTATAGAAACTCAGGAGGTTGCAGGATTTTTAGCAGCCACCGAGCACATGAAGTATTAGGTTCAGTTTGTTTCCATGCCTAATTTCTTTTCTTGAAGAAAAGAAGATTCTAGAAGATTAAAAATGCAGCTAGAAGCAGGGTTGATATTATAATTCAAGGTGACTTTTAGCATGTTTAAATAAACATGCAGTAAATATTTTGCCTCTTGTATTCTGGTAGCTTTTAATAGCTGCTTAGTTGAGGCTGGGGGAAGGGAAACCATGATGTCTTGACAAGGTTGTTTTCACTCAAACTGTTCTTAGAAAATAGACTTCTTGCAACCCAGCAACGTCCTCCTGCTGTGAGTTGTGCACAGACATGGGAATCTGCAGCAGACATGGGAATGCTAATAGGTTTTTCACTATCAATTTAATTCAGGTTTGATTATTGCCTCTTTTGCAGGTCAGGCTGTCAGCCTTGCTGGGTGCTGCTGCAGCCTCTGAGTTGCTGTCACCCCAACCCACGTCCCTGGGGGCTGCAGTGTGGGCTGGGGAGCAGTGGGGGTTTGGTAGCCAGAGAACTGTGGGCTCATCACTGTCTCTGCTTTCCCCTCCCACCCAGCCTGTGAAGTCCCTGCAAGACATCCCAAGGGTCTGAGAGGTAAAGAGCATCTTCTGCCTGGCACGGGCATGGAAAGGGTTAATGTGGCACTGAGTAAGTGGTAGGGAGAGAATAAAAAAAAATATTTTTTCTCAAAGAAGAAAGGCTGTCTTTTCATGATATTAATCTACAATGAGGACCTGGGTCTTTTGATCTTGCTGTGTTATTTCTTCTCTAGTTTTTAAACGTGCTGTTTTTATTTACAGCTGGCTGAGGAAGGCACAGGAACCCATCCTCTACTCACCCACCAAAGTGAACACGTACAAGTTATTAGGACATAATATACTTACTGATTAGGTAATAACATGGCAAGGCAAATAAAAGATTTAATGACAAATTTAAATAGCTGTGGATTAAAGTTCAGGAAAACTGGGGATTAACAAAAGGGACTTCAGCTGGTCAAGGTAGATAGCAGCTATTAAACCATCCTCTGGGAGATTTGCTGAGCCCTGTATAATAGGAGTGTGTTTGTGTGTGTATGAATTTCCATCCCTTGTTTTTCTTGATCAAATGCAGGCTCAAGTGATTCATAAACTGTGTCTTCCTCCTTCCCTGCCTCACTCCCCCACTGCTCCTCCTCCCTGCTACTGGCTTTCTTTATTCTTTTTATAGGCTTGTAAGTGGGAAATGGAGCTTAATTGACTGCTTATGCTATATTTAAAAAGGTGACATAACTAAATCCAAATACAAGGGGAAGATGACAAATGCCACCTCATCAGTAAGGTTCATTGCTGTGAGCAATGTCCATTCTGTTTTCCTTTATTTGCACTTCCTACAGTGACTGCATTATAGGCAGAAGAAGGGAAAATTATTCCACACTAAGTAGTGTAAAAATGTTTTTGTGCATAAACCCATCTCTCCCTATAACTTGGAGTGCTCAAGTTTATAGAAGATCTGGTTGTGCTAATTAGAATGCTGCAGTAAAGCCTTCCTTATTACTGGTACCACACTGATAAATCCCAATGAAATGTGGAAAAAAAAAAAAAGGGGGTGGGGGGAGGGAATTGATTCATTTCTTAAGTGCATCTTTTTTAAGATATGCAATTTTTTTGAAAGTGCACTGGGATTACTCTTGAAGCACATCTTGACTTTTAAGAATTATATCAAAAGTGCTTTAAACTATATCATAGCTAATTTTGCTCTCCCACAAATCCATCACTTTTTACTACCTCTTAACTAACTTACCTTTTTCCAGAATGGTGAGGAAATGGTTCGAATCTCCCAGTGATGTGTTTTGCTTCCAATTTTCCTGGCTGTCAATATTTAGGGGGAAAAAAAAATCACCTTGAAAAAAGCATCCTGATATATCAACGTCAAGAAAAGAAGGACAGAAATACATTTGCTCATGACACCTGAGCTAACTGGAGTATAATATATGTGAAGATACCAGGTAAAATAGCAATTTAGGAATGTAATTTCATATGGCTGGTGGACCTTGCCTTAGATGGAGAGGTCCAGGACTGTAAAACAGCTCTGACAAACTTTGGAAGCTAAGCTGGGCTTTGTTTGCATATCAACCTCTTGTATTTCTTGTATTTGAGCTTGTCAGTGCTGTTCATGGAAGAAGAGAAATTCCTGCAATTCCAACTCAGATGCTTGGACCTTTAGTGGCATTCAGTTAATTTTTGGCAAGTGTGATGTGAAGTGAAAATCCTCCCATCACTTAATCCTTGGCAGCCTCAAGGGTTATGAGGTAGGGACTGCAAAAAAGATGAGAAATTGGAGCATTCATATGTTATGGACTGAATGGGAGAATCTGCAAGTGGCTTAAAAATTCTGGAAGTTTTTTTTGTTGTTGTATTTTAAACTGTGTTAAATTTTGGATTATCAAAACAAGTATCATAAAAAAACTAAGGTGACCTCTAGCTGAATAATCCTGTCCCTTGCACCTTGAGACAAATCACTGGCAGCTCACAGTACAAGCTGACTACTGCCTGTTGCCACAGCACCCAGCTGGATGCACAGAAATGTGTTGGCCTTTAAGAAATAATCTGAGTCAACTTCTTACCTGTATGCACACCTAAGACCTATTTCCCATGTGAGATTTCCCATTTTTTGCCTGAAAGCTTTGTAATCTGTTACGTAGTTCAAAAGAGGAGGAGAAAGAACTTTTGTTCATGGAAAGGAAGGAGGCAGTGATTCAAGAGCTGTCATTTTGGTTTTGCCAACTACAGTCTTACCTCTCAGGCAGGTTTTCTGAGCTGTTACAAGCAGCATTTGTGGCTGGGTATGATCTGTGATAGACAACCTGTAAGTATCTCAGGAACGAGCTGCTTCTACATAGTGCTTTTCCAGATGCAATCTCTGAGAGGGAGCATGCCTGTGAGAGAGGAAAGAAAAATGTCAGCAAGATTGCTGGGAGGAAGCTGGATGCACACGTTAATTTGTGCTAACCAGTTTGGGAGGAGCTCTGCCTGCAGCTAGGAAGCTTCTGATCCATGCTGAGAAAGCTGCTTTATCAGGCACTGAGCCCCACGGTGTCTGGCAGTGTTCCAGTGTCATCTCACTGATCAGATAGTGGTTTCTGCATAAGGAGCAGACAGCAACTTTAATGGAAGCTGTTTTATGACAGGGAGCTTTAAAAGTTATTCCATTGTCCTGTAGTTATACAATTATGATGTTCTATCATATTCAGCAGGCTACATTTGTGGTGACAGTAATGCACTTTTTCTCCAATTTATAGATAAGACATGTCAGGAGCTGAGACTGCCAGGGCTCAGACGTGCTTCTCAAATACCTCTGGATTACCAAAGTTTCTTGAGAGTAAAGTGTGGGATACCTGGACTAATTACCTGGAAACAGCAGCCTGGGGCCAGTGAGAGCCGAGCTGATGAGCTCACAGTGGCAGTGCTGGCAGATGAGACAGAACAGAAACTGACAGAGCAACAGAAAAGCTGAAAGGGTTTTGCTTTCTACCCATCCTTCCAACTCTCCTCCCTAATCACCCCCTCTGCAGTGATGGCAGCCTGGGCAGGAGGTGGCTCAGTGATGGGATTGGGGGTACTGGGTGACCACTGAGTCAGAGCCACGAGTCCAGGGGTCTCCAGTGCCCAATGGGAAGGAGAGTACCTGGGATGGAGGGACATGTCCCAGGCTGCCATCAGAGCTGGGGCCCTGGGGAGCAACCAGCCAACAAATCCCAGCACACTTGGTTCAAGACAAATTTGAAGAAGCTGAGTGCTGCTTCAGCTCCAGCTCCCCCAGCAGGACTCAGGGTAGAGCTGGTGAAGCACTGGGGCTTCCCCAGTTGCTGCTGGGTCCTCTTCCCAAGGAGCACAAAATGTTTTCTGTTGTAAACATGAAGGTAAAAACTTCAGTATCTTTTTTTGAACTATGAAACAAATATTCCCCCTTAGTTTTCAAAACACTTATCTGCAGCTTTGACTTGCTGGTAGCAAAGAGAGGTCCCTGCTTTGTGGAGAATGATTATTTATTTATTTTAAAAACAAGATGAAGGCTGAAGGCTGTCTGTGATTTGGATCTAATTTCACATTTATTTTTCATAGTTTGTTTGCTTAGTAACTGCAGTAAGACAGCGATTAGTTAAATCAGTTATACATAAATTCAAAAATTCAAAGACTTGTTCTGCATTTTGTATGTTCAGACTTAATTGGATTTAAATCAGATTAAAAAGTGACTTCTGAGGGAAAAAATACCCCCAAGCATGAAGAAATGGTTACTTTTTTTAACTTACCACGCACATGGCAGTAGAGATTCCTATCTCCATAACATTTATTCCCTCTTACAGCTTACAGTTCTATTTAACTTTTAAATAAAATACTTCATATATTAAAATGTTAACAAGGCAGAGTAGGAGGGAGCCACAAACTTATCTTCCTCTGAATAACCCATTTTCTGGTCCAGTGTATTTTCTACAGATTTTAATGAAATTTTAAACATTACGAAAGGAGGCCAGTCTACAAGTTTATTAAATATATTAATTACTGTGAATATCATATAGTGCAAGCTGTATTAAAACCATAAAGAGATTCTGTTTCTCTCCCTGGAGATGCCCTGATAGATCCAGAGAGTTTCACCCTTGGGGCTTAAGGGACAACCAGAGATTTATTTACAAGCTTGGGCCACACCTGTAATGTGAATTGCTGAACAGTAAAAAGCAGGACTGGAAGAGTTTGGGTGAAGATGGAGTAGTTTTCAGTGCTAGGGTAGCACTTTGGGATCTCCAGAAACCAGGTCTGTGAACCCAGCAGAGAAAGATCCTTGTAAGGGAGCAGGGCAGGACTCAAACCTGACTGTCAGCCACAGATTTTCCTGTGGGACAATACCATTGTGCTGTCTGGCCTTGTGCATAGTTCTCCTAAATCTGAGCAGTTTTAGATAAGCATTTGGACAAACAAGCCAGCTGCAGGATCAGCTGTCTGGATCAGGCTCCACATGATGCAAAAGACTGAGGACTTTATGCAAAATCAGGTACTTAACCATAGGGGAGGCAGGATGAACGTATAGATTTTGGAGGACAGAGCTGAGATTTGTATTCTGATATTTTCCCATCTGGAAATTCAAACTATCTCCCCCCAAAAAACATCTCCCCTTTCTCTAGAGAGCTTGGTAGAGAGTATTCCTACAAAGACAAGAGCAGGCAGAAGGAGTATCAATTGCCAGCTCCAAATGCCTGTACTCATCTTTCCCATCAATTATTTAGGCAAGAAACATTTACATGAAAATTAATCATTAAATTTTGAATTGCTTCTTTACATCAATAATGGAAAAAGCTGCACTAAATACAAACAGATAAAGAGAATGGGATAAGAAATCATCCTTAATACACAAAAGGAGAAGTAATATTTTAATGAAACTATCAAGCTCATTATGACTTGATGATGGAGGGCTACTGTCAGTGACCTAGAACAGAGAGCTCTATATGCCAAACATAAACCCTCTTGTTTAATTTATCATAGTTGACATTGGTATTTTTAAAATTGTGGGCTAGATTCTGCCACATTCTATAAACCAGTAATTTTTGGTACCAAAATATTTTCAAGCAGTCAGGGGGCTGTCTTTCTGTTCATCCAGAAGTGTCATGGTAGACACTAAATTTCAATATTTTTTTTTATTATTTAAATTGATTTTGTCAAGGATATTTCCTCATAAAAGGGCTCAGTCCAAAAACAACCAAACCCAAAATCAGAAACTAAAGCCCCAACCAATTTTATTGGTAATTTTCAAATTATTGTCAATTACTGTGATTAGACCTAAAAATACTGGGAGAGTGGCAGGTAGGCTGCTTGATGACCCTGCTGAAATGCAGTAACCTAGAACTTTAGCTTCTTTCACCTCTGCCCCCTAAGATTCTAATGCTCCTGCCCAGAGAAAAAAAAAAAAAAAAAAAAAAGTGGGAAGCATGGAGAGTAAACAACCTGTATGCATAAATCTGCAAGTAAATAAAATGATTTCATTATTTATTTAAGTAACACGATGTTGGTGTTATATTTAGGATTTCTGAACACTTGATTTTGAGAAAACTGCAAACTAAGTCAGATGCAGTATTGACCTAGAAAGTGTTGAGACCCTGCAGTATATTTGGTAAGTACAAATGCTCCTCTAAATTCAATTACTTTTAACTTGCTGGTGAATCTTTTCAAAGCCTCATGTGTGATAGAATCACCTCCAAAGGCATGCTGTGTCCTACATCTGTGACTATAAAGCACTAAAGAAATGATAAGCATCACAATGACAAAATAACTTACATAATATCTGAAGTTATGCAGCACTCCCTAACCTGCTCCAGCTCCTTTATTTAATGTTGTTCTCATTTTGACACAGGTTTGCCTTGCCATTTCCCTTTTCTATTTCACCAGGCTGGTACCTGTAGTGAATTAGAGGGAAGAGGAGCATAAAGCCAATTCTGCTTGAAGTAATTCCCCAGATTTTAAAAGGGAAAGACATTTACTTAATTTGTTTTGCAGCCTATGAGCTCATGAGGTTCACTAATTTCTCGAGGAGTAAATAAGTTCTGGTGTTTTGCTCTCAAATTTATCACTTTTTGTCTCTTTCCATTGTCTATTTGGGAGTTCAACCCCTGCCTCTTGCTTGAGTGAGCTCTGAGGGAGATGTGTCTGAGCTTTTTCAGCTCAGGGCACAATTGTGCAGAAAACAGATAATTTTGTGCCTAGTTGCTCTTGCAATTGGTACCACAGGGCTCTAGGAGCACAGGTAGCAGAGAGGAGTGGGGTTTTTTTGGAGGGCACCTCACTAAGGATTGCACTGACACGGGCCAATATACAGCTTAGTGACTGATACCAAGAGCTTCTTGGGCATGGATATTACTGACCTTGCAATACTTGCACCTCCGTCCTGAATGTCATGAGGAGTCCTTGTGGACATGCCAGGCTGTAGTCATGGAGAGAAAAACTCTGTCTGCTGTCTTCTAGCAAAAGAGAAACATAATTGGGTGAAGAAATTTCATTAATGAGAACAGGAGTTCTCTTCAGACCACTTCATTAGCAGCTTTTGGTGGGATGGGGTGTGAAAATGTTAGATTGAGAAGATAATCTGCCTGCATTTTTATCTCTACTTAAAATAGTAGAATGGAAAATTATCTTATCTCTCTATAAACTATTTTTTACTCAGTAAATTATTTTACCACCCAAAGCAGATGCCACACAAAGAGTTGTTGTTGGGAGGCATGTAGTTATTTATATTGGTCAAAGTGTCTCAGATAAAAAGCTATCAGTAGGAGATAATAATAATAAATACATATGGCATTTGGCTAGATGAATGCAAGGTTATACTAAATAGAACACATTTTTTAAACAAATTATTATAACTAATTAGAAATCTCTAAGTTATGCTTAGAGTTGTAAGAAAGTGAAGTCAAATTTAATTATGCAAGGTCTCAGTTGTGCCAAGAGTGATTGATACAGAGAATATCTTTGTGGAGACAGTCAGTGTAAGAGACTGGCTGGTGCTATTATTAGCACACTCAGTTCCACATTTTGTTTATTTTAAAGTTTACTGATGGTATTTGTAGAGCTAATTACCAAGACTGCACAACAGTCACTGTGCTAGACACCCAAAAGGCACCCATTTTTTTCAACAGTAAGTTAATCAATAACTCCAAAGTAGCTTTGACTGTTGTCTTTACATTAAGTATATGAAGATTTGATAAAATAAACCACCAACCTTTTATTTTTGGAACTGTCACAGAAGTCAGCAGTGATGTCAAGGCTGTGCTGTGCTGCCCAAACCACTTTCCCACGCTTCCCTGGCAGTTCTGTTCCCTGCCACAGTCTCTCTGGAGGTGATGCTAACAACATGGATAAATGAAGCTTTCAGATACATGCAAGTTTTCACATTGATTTTTTTTTTTTCAGGCCCTGTGAGGGAAAAACCTTTTTTTCTCAGTTATATGAGGTTTTCTTTCCAAGAGCACTCTGTGATTCTCAGCCCCCAAGGTGGCCTTCCTGCCAACAACCATCCCTGCAGGCCATGGCCAGGCACTTTTTTGTTTTTAAACCCTCCTGGCCTGACTCCCCAGGACCCCCTCTCTTCTTCCCCACCTATGCTGAAGATAAACACAAGGCAACCTTTTCTCTCAGCACTGCTCCTTTCCCCTCCTTGAAAGGATCACACTAAAGCTTTAGTCCTGGGTGGGATGGCAAGGCTGAGCCTTGGTTAGCAGCAGGAAGGGGCTGGCAGGCTCAGCAGGCAGCACTGGGCTACATGACCTGGGAGGGATTTATCCCCTTCCTCTGATACGTGGCACTGAGCTCTTCTGTGCTGCTGTGAATACAGAGCCAGGGCTGCAAGCCTGGGTTTTCAGTCCCTCTGATCTCCAGGAGTGACATAAGCCCCAAACAGACCTTACAGGAAAAATGGAGCTCGCTGTGGATCTTGGACTTGACTGGCATGGTTCTGGGCTTTGTGCTCAAGTATCCCTGGGGGAGGCAGCCAGAGAAAGGCAGAAAAGCACAGCACAAGTTGTGCTCCCAGCTGAGCTGCAGGGAGTGTTGGAAAGAAAAGGGTTGTTCCTGCTACTGAGAAGGATTGACAGGAACCTGGGGAGGGATTCACTTCTCTGCCCCTTGGAAACTTGCAATGTATAGAACATCTGCAGCTGAGCTGGGCACCCTAGGCTTCCCTGATTATTTAATGGAGGGGATTAGGTATTTTTAGGGATGACTCACCTATCCCATTTTAGCTCTCTATTTTAGTGCATGATGAATTGCATGATGTCCATTAACTTTAAAGAGAGTCTAATCGAAGTAGCTCAGATGTGGACCTCTTAATTGATTTATTCAGATCAGTTCTACCCCTGGCTGCTAAGGTCTTTAAGGCACCAGGTATCTTCCAAGCCTAAAGCTGGGACAAACAGTGAGAGGCAGTGCAGGAAGATTTCTTTAGCTTTGCTTTTCCCAGGTAGCAGCATCTCATCAGCTGTGATGTTGCCAGACAAATGCTTGAGTTGCCTGTGATCATTTTGTCCTGTCAAAAGTATTGTTGGTCCTGGTCTAGAAGCAGTCTTTATCTGTACAACCTCCAGCTGGGGAAAGAGAATAATTTTTAGTTGCCTTCCTTCTCAAACATCTGCTATTCTGTTGGCAAATCCCTCCTTCTCTCTTTCCCTATCCCTGCTCTCCTTTTCCTTACGGTTCTCTGTCTTGACCCCTCCTGGTGCAGCCCTATCTGCCAGTTCTCTGTAGGATATCTGATAACATGGAGTGCTGATGTGTGTCCGTGTCTCAGGATCCTGATTCCAGTAATGTTCCTCAATGTGAGCTACTGCACATCTGGAACATGTCTAGATACTAGAAAAAATTCTGTAAGAGAGCATAAAATACATAAAATACAAGTCATTTGGCACACTTAGGGAGCTGTGTCCTACAATTCCTTCTCCTTCTGCTTCTCTTGTTGCTAATGAAACAGCTGCTCTTTGGTTTCAGGCTTTAACCTATTTTTAGATTCCTTTTATGCTTGTGGCCCTTTGAAGTGCATGAATTGCTGGGAAAAAAAGTCAGTGTCATTGCTGTGAGGCAAGAGGAAGGCCTATAGGTGAACTCATGTCTGGTAATGAGAGACTGCCTCACCTATTCATCTCCTCCCTTCCTTTCTTTCTGTTAAGCAACCCTGTTCCCTTGGGCACCTGCTTGCATACCTTTTTGGCTTTCATTTAAGCTTTACAACGATACCAACCATAGTTTTTCATTAGCACAGCCCAGCTCCCTCCTTTGGGGGAGCTCTTTTCTTCACCCCAAGGAGCCTGCAGAGCCTGTGTGCTCTGGTGCTGTCTCAGTAAATGTTCTTGTTCCCATCACAGGAACTGTGCTGGCCCAAAGTGGAAGGGGAGATGGAGGAGCTTGGATTTCAAGGAGAGAAGCTGGAGAGCAGTGCAGAAAAGAGGGAGCCTACAGGGAAGCTGGAGAAGGAACTTTTTGGCAATGTAGTGATAGGATGAGGGGAGGGGATTGTTATAAACTGAAAGAGGAAAGATTTGGATTAGACACCAGGAGGAAATTCTTTGCTGTGTTGGTGGTGAGACACTGGAGCAGGCTGTCTAGGAAAGCTGTGGCTGCCCCTTCCCTGGAATTGTTCAAGGCCAGGTTGGATGGGGCTTGGAAACAACCTGGTCTAGTGGGAGGTGTCCCTGCACATGCAAGGAGTTGGAACTGGATGGTTTTTAAGGTCTCTTCTAACCCAAACCATTCTGTGAGACTGTGAAAACAAGGGGCAAGCAGAAGTTAGGACTTATATGTAAATATAAAGACACCATTTCTGTGAGCTGCTGGGTTTTACTTGGGCTGTCAGACTCTGTGCAGTGGGGTTTCACATGCAGGGATGGGAGTGAGCAAGAAGAGCAGCATCATCTAAGTAGTCAGGTTGCCCCAGTGACTGTGGATGCCATTAGATACCAAATCCAGGATCACTCCATCAGTCTATACACTGATCTGACCCATGCAACCATAGGTCTTAGGATTGCCATGGTTTGAAATGTGATATAAAGCATTGCATTACTTCATTAGTTATTTACTGCCTGCAATTAATTAGTTCAGCACTAAACTGACTTAAGGAGCAGTTGGTTCCTCATGGGATTTCCAGTTTGCAGGCTGAAGGCCCAGCTGTGTCCCAGCTGCCACTAATGAACGTGCTATGGCTAATTGAAGTGGGAAGAACCATGCTTAGTGTCCCAGGGGCAGTACTGAGCTGGCTCAGTATTGTCAGCTTACTTGTTTCTTTAAAAACCCAAGCCAGGCTCAGAACATTTTAGTTTAGTTAAAAAAAAATAAGTATTTTTTTTCTCCATGGCTACTGAGTTTTAGGCTATGTCCTTAAATTAAATGTTCACTCCAATCAAGTAATCTCCAAAGTATCTGCTAAATCTTGGCTGGAGACAGGGAGATCTCAACACAGCAGGGTTTGGTTTTCATTCTCTGGTTGAAAAATGTGTTTTGAATTCTGTGCTACAGAGAAGATCTAGAAACAAAATTGTGTCTCTGAGCTGAAATGGCAGCTACTATTGCAGTTTCATATGAGCTTAGTTACACAAGGGGAAGTGTGTACTCAAGCAATTACCAATAGTCTAAACCACTCCTGATTTTCTGTTGCTTTTGCACAGATTCCTTCAGTGATGAAAATGCATTAAAAGTTGAATTTTTCAGGGCCTGTGTGTGCAGCATTATGTAAATTGCAAATATCTGCCAAGATTGCCCTCTGTTTAGAATAAACCACCTCTGACACCTGTATGACTGTTTGCACTCTGGATGATGAAGTCTAGGAAGCCACAGATTGTTGAACAGAGAATGGTTAAGGAGTTAGGTGATTGATTGGGAAAAATCATCCTTCCTAAGACTATTAGTACTAATTCCTATCTGCTTTTCCTGCCCTCACTCTCAACATTTTAAGAAAATTTCAGGCATTTGCTTCCACCCCACAACAGAGTTGAAAGTACACACAGAGCATGAAAATAGTGGTCAATGAATGGGATGGAAGGTCTAATAAAAGGGATTGATGGGAGCAGCTGGAGGGAGAGTGAACATGTCTGGGATTTTGGAATAAATAACAATGAAATAAAATAAATTTTGTGATTTTATAATTCTGTGTTTCACGCTGTCCCCAGCACTAGGTCTGCTTTATGTTTCTGTAACACTCAGCAGAGGCTCTTGTTTTTATAAATGAAGCTAGGGTTTAGTGCTCTGTGTTTCTAGGGAGGGTGTGGACATGTGAGGAGGAATACCAATTATGTCTTTGTATTGAGCACCATCTGAGATCACTGCAGCCACTGAGGGGTTTTCACTGGCCTATTGCCCGTGAGACCAGTTTCTTAATTTCATTAAACTTTCTGTTTCGTGTAAAGCAGTTCCTTGCAGGCTTCTCTACAGGCCACTGATTGCCAGCTTGTGTCTGAGCAGGGTTGGGTTTGTTGTTTTCCCTGGGCAGGAGGACAGTATCTGTGCATTTCAAGTAGTCAGCCAAAGAACTGATGGGATGGGAACTGAAGGCAGAAGGCAAAAGCAGGATGATAACACAAAATGGCAAAAACCAAAAATTGAATAAAAGAGCTGTCAAAATGGAAGAGAATTAGAGGGACTCACTGACAAAAGGAAGGGCCCCATGGTTGGTGGTCTCTCCAGGGAGAGCAAAAGCAGGTTGTGGGCTGATTTGGGTATGAAGATGCTACAGGGAGGAAGCAAAGCAGAGCTTTTTGGGGGCTCAGGATCCAGGCAGTATCCCCACCAGCACCACAACCAGCTGCAGCTGATGGGAAGGAGGTAGAAGGGTGAGCTGTGTGTGTATAGACAAATTTCCCCCAATGTGGAGCACACCTGAATGCCAGGGAGGCTGTTTCCTGAGTGACTTAAACCAGTGGGACCCAAGGGCAGAACTGGGGCACCACATTCCCTTAGAAAGCCTTAAGCACAGTCAAGAGTGGGTATGTGAATGGAGATGTGAGCATCAGCTCCCAGCACTCACTGACTGCTACAAGGTTGGAGGCATGGACAGAGGCAGAGTGGGAGAAAGCAGGGGGACTGGGACTGGGGACAATAATCTTCACCCCACAGGCCAGAAAAGTGGCTGACTGAACTCAGCTGTGCCCTGTGCTGCCCCAAGACTGAAGTCAAAAGTCACCCAAGCACAAAACTGGGGCTGTGCATTGCCCATGCTGAAGAAGAGAAGAAGCACAGAGGCAGAATGGTTCAGCTGAATGGGCTCTGACTGGCTTCAGCACACCCCAGGCCAGGGTCCAACAGCCTAAACACAGGGACAAAGAAAATCATGTGGAAATTGGTGACTGTAGGTGAGTTGATGTCTGGTTGACCAGAGATGAGCCACACTGATAACTGCTGGTCATGGATGAGTAGAAACTTTGGGGTAACCATGACCTCAAGTAACATTATATGCTAATTGACTCCAACCAAACCAGTGGTGAGAGCAGAGCATCAGATGTGTCCATGAGCTTTATGAGACTGCCAGAGACTTCTTCAGAATGTAATATGAGGAAAGCAAAATACCAGGTCCTCAGGTAAGCCCTGGGCTAGCTGGGTAATACCAGTGGTACTGGTTTGATTGAAAATGTTATTTGGGACTTTATTTAATATTCTAGTTACAGAATAGACTGCTTTTCATTATTTTAAATAGACATTACTACTTCAGTTAATAACTTTCATGATATTTTTACCCTCCAGCAACTTTATTATTTTTCCTTAAATTATAAATGTTCTGCTTTTCTCCACCATCTTACTCATAGGTTGTGGGTTTTTGTTTTTTTTTCTGCTAGAACTCAATAATAAAACATCCAGAACCATGTACTTGTGATAGAAATAAAAAGCAATGGAACTGAAGCTGAACACCTACCTTCTCAGCAGGAGACCAGCAGTGATGTTCATCTCCTGGCAATCCGCCTGTCAGCTGGAATGGTGCTGGAAAATCCAAACAGTTATCCTGCCTTCCCATTGGTACTTCAAGCCAGATGGAGCCTGGAATTGTCCCCTTGACTCCTGAGGACCACATGGCAAAACAGTCCCTTTGTCTTTTCCAGGTAAGTAGTGCTGCTCTGTCCATGCCTGTAGAGATGGACACCTACCCCAGCTGGAAATGAAAGAAGAGGAAAATAAATCAGCCTGAACATAATAAGTTCCCTGCTGGTTTGTGTTTGTTCAATAGATAAAGCCATATTGATGATGTGACCTATATTTTCTGGTTATAGATTTCTCATCTTATTAAAATGTAATATTTTGGTACTCCTAGCTGCTCCTCCAGGATGCTGGGCTTAGTCTGTGTAGATATTTCAGCTTAAAGGAGCTGGGCCCTAAAATTTATTCCTCAGATAAAGCCCTATGGAAGCTGCAAGGCTGAAGGAAGAAGCCTGAAGTACTCCTCTAGCAGGAGTATTTCAATATGTGGAAAATTCAGTTGCACTGTGGCATCTGCAGTTTGAAATACAGGTAGTTCTGCTCTTTCTCTGCCACTTCTGCATTGATAAAGCTACTGCCTATCCTTTGGTGCTTATTCAAAGAGCAGCAAAACTTGTTGGGAGTCAGAATAACATTTATCATGTTAATGATAAAGGGCTAAACAGAATGAATGTGACTAAGTAAGGTTCAAATGAGATAGCAGCAGCTAAAAGTACAAACATCAAAATGAGAAGATTATAAACACCTGAATGAAATAAAAAAACAGTGAAGCATCAGTTCTGGAGCAGAAAACCTTTCTGACAAAAGAATGTATAAGTGTACAGAACTAGAGGAAATGTTGGCAGCCCAGTGGTGGAACAACCAAACTTACAGAACCATTAGAAGTTTAATGCAAGACAGAAAAAATATTAAGTGAAAATCATCTAAGAAGTGTGTGCCATTTCTAACTTCTGTTAGTGCTGGGTGCCATGGGATTCTGAGTTCTGAGAAAGCTATAATTAGAAAGTAACACAGGCCTCAGAAGTTGTTCCTATTTCAGCTGTATCTAAGGGCACTTTTAATTGGCATTATTCAAACACAAACTCCCCCACATATGAGTAATGATACAGACTTCAACTCTTTCCTAAATTATTCCAAGTTTCTCAGTGAGACTATTTTAGTGTGAGCTAGTTACCTCCTATTGGCCATTTAATATAATAAGAAAGCAACTTTGGTAGAGTCTGAGCTAAACTTTCTTGAAACTTGTTTGCAGAATAAAAGAGAGGGGGGGAAGTAGCTCAGGAAGGGAATCAGCAACAGAAAGAAGGGAAAACCTCTGTGTGTTCAGAAGATTGAGAACTGGGATATGTGTGTGTATGTGTATCCATGAACACCTCAGAAGAGACTGGATAACTCTCTTCAGGACTGGGGGTTTGGCTGCAGAAGGGGGATGCAGCCATGGCCAGAGAGCTGCTCTCTGTTTCCCTCTTGCATTTGGAAAGCCAGACTCTCATGACTGGATGTAACTCATCAAGATTGTCTGACTCTGCCACCAGTTTCTGCTCTTAATCAAACTACACCATTCTTTCATTAGTCGCTCACATCAAAAGGATAATACTTCTCAAAACAAATTCCTTATTCTCCAGAGAGCTTACTACTAGACAGTTCCTTATAGGACAACTCAGAATGCAGTGACTTTGAGCAACGACTTTCTCTTATCGTATATTTGTGAAACAAAATTGTTTCCTGATGTAAATTAATAGCAGTGGCTTGTAGGAAGCAAAAATACCCATGCATGTATATTACTATGAAACATGCTAGCAAAGCATTTATTTTATTAAGCTACAAAAGACCCTGTAAGATACATTAAACGACTAACAGCAAGTAAGCAGGGGTGAAACAAGTGTCTCCTAATCAGCTCAGGACAGAAAAAAACCAACCCTGGCTCCTAATCAGCTCAGGAAGTTTAACAATACCGAAATGTTGCAGATTCCTGACATGTACCATCTCACAGAGAGCTGCTGAAGAGAAAACAACAATATGCCAGGCAGGTAAGGCTGTGTTCTGATTCATACCCCATTGGAATTTAATTAACAGATTGGCTGATGCTCTCTAATTATCAGAAAATAGACAGGTACTGGATAGCAGCAGTGTGTGTGGTACAAGCTCCAGCCAGCGTGCACCACTGAAGGACATTATGCCTGCTCATGTTTTCAGTGGGAATACAAACCTCTAACAGCTTGAAATAAAGGCCCCCTTTGTGGCTTTATCAGCAGCAGACAAAGTTCTTGCACTTTCAAAGCAGGCTATGAAATTTCTGACAGAGGAATGGGCGTTGTTAGACCTGCTGGAGCCATCAAGGCAAGCTGAAGGCCATACTTCTCCTGCTTTGGGCATTTATCAGCACAACAGGGTCACAAGGACCAAAATGCAGTTCTTTTCCCTTAATTTGTTTTTCCTTTCACTGTGGGATAAGGAGCCCTCCTGAACACCATTTATTCTAAAAAGGATCACTCAAGCAAACTGCAAACAGGCCAGTCACCTGCAGCAACTTGATGCTATCAGGATTTACAGTACAGTACCTGTAGTATAGGTGGTATATCCTTCCACAGGTTGAATAAAGCAAGTCTAATTTATATGAAAGAATGTACAGCCATCATAATAGTTTTTGGGGGCATTTCTAGCAAATCTCTGGATTTCAAAATAAATCAGTAACTAAAGTTTTAGTGTATTTAGTTCATACAGACTCCCAACTTGCTGAGCCTCCTGGTAGTTTAGGAATTGTGTCTGTGTACAGGTGGGAGGGAGCCACATCCCTCATGACTGACTTGCCTCTGCCTTCCTATTCACAGGAAATTTCAGAGCTCCAGGGAACCCGGGCTGGGTCTCCTTCCCTGAAGCTGCCCCTTTGCTCTACCTCACTGACTCCTCTTCATGGCTCCTAGAGGAAGAACTGAGTTTGATCAGGATGCATCACACAGACCAAGGACCATGAATCAGCATCCTTCATCCCACTGCAGTACAGCACCTCACCAGGAAAAACACAAAGGGAATCTGAAAAGTCAAAATTTTGGCTCCAGATGAAAACAATTCTTGAAATTTCAAGGGAATTTAAGCTTGAACTTTAGATTTAATTAATCGGTGAGGCAATTACATGCAAATATTGTCTTTAGCTCCAGAGCTATCTCCCAAATATCTGAAGCTGTTACATGGTTAAGGTATGCTTCTAATAATAACTTCTGCATTGTAAATGCAAGAGATTACAAAATAATGTGAGTAAAAAGCCCCTATAAAAACAGGTGTTTATTCTCAGTATTCTGCCCACCCTAATGAGAAAATATTCTGATGTCAAATCAGCTCTTTAGTTCACTGGTGTCAAGTGCCTTAGAAATGCTGCTAACCAGGCACATTTATCAATAAAAATCAGGCCTGTGTATTGAGCTCTTTTTGCAGGAGATAGCTCTGTCAGCATGCAAAGCGAGGTCAAAGTTTCCAGGGTGGCAATAATGCCTGTATTCATGTCCTCTGCTCAGTTAAAAGATCACTACATTTCACATTTAAAATACAAATGAATTTCACAACTTATATTGAATTCCATGAGCAATTAAAAAACCCCTATGAGTCAAACACTCTTATCACTGTATTAGAGAACAGGACCCAAGTATCATGGCTTTGGTAACATAGCAAAAAATGGTCCCATAATTGACAGAGGATAGATAGCTGGAAAGGAAAATAATGAAGTTGCCCAGGGTGAATTTGAAGCAGCAAACTCTTTTAACTAAAGACAAAATAATTGGAAAGTTTTAGCTAAGAAATAATAGGAAAATGAACAGAAGAGTATCATAGAAATAGCTTGTGTAGGCTTAGATAAAAAATAGAGCAATTGAGACTTGAAGACAGCATTGGCAGTGATTAGAAAAGTAGAGACAGAAAATTATAGAAAATGACAAAATGTTATGCATAGATGCCACCCTCTTTTAATTTATCATCTTCTAAGGATTTGTTCAGAAAGTCAGGTAGGAGTTGGGAAAGGGGGTGAAGAAATGCAACTGCACCTCTGCAGAGACATCTTCCTTTAACAAAGAGCAAACTGTCTCTGGATTCACAGTTTTCTATTTTACAGTCAAGATCTGATGGTTGTACAGGGACAGCTTGGTGGAGCAGCTGATCTGAGTACAGGCTGTGGTAGTGCCTTGCAGTGCTCAGCTGAAACTACTCTTAAGTTGCCTGACATTCAGAAGAAATGGGTACATCACTAAATTAATTAATTGGGGTTTTTTTCTAGACAAATTTCTGAAAAAGCAAGAGTACATCCCTGGGGCAAAATGTGAGGCATCTCTAAGGTTGTTACAGGGATCTGTGGGCTTCATTCACTCTGTTTCAAAGATTTAGCTGGCTGAAAGACATAAGAAGCAAAATCATGGTGAAACAAACTTGTCAACAGAAACCATGAAAGCAAAATATTGTTCTGTACTCTGCAACCATTTTGCAAACAGTTCACAGGAGTTTCAGTAGCACTGTTCATACCTGTGTGAACATCATAACCAAGGGGCTGGGCTGTAGTCCCAGGACAATAAAGCTTTGGGCACAGCCCTTGTGCCTGGCTCAGTTTCATCCAGCCTGTGATGTGAGTGGGATGCACAGGAGACTCCTTGCTCTCTAGAAGCTGTCTTTATTCAGGAGTTCATCATCAGCTGCTGGGATAGAAAACAGCCTCAGAGATTCCCAGTTCTTTGCTTCCTAAGGTGCTGTTTAGCTTGGTGGGAAGACGTCTTGGATGCTCCTCTTTCTGGGCATCCTTCACCCGTGGGAATGAGGTGGCCTGGAGCTGTAGCTCTGTCCTGTACCTGACCCTTACACTCCCCTGGGAAAGGTGCACTGGCCCCATTTCCAGTTTTGCAGTCCTGCTAGGAGTGGTGTGTGTGTGCATGCAGGGGAAGAGATCAGAGGCTCAACTGCAGCAGAATAAAGCAGGTAAACTTCCCCAGACTGGTGTGCTGAAGTTGTTACTGGGAAAAAAATCCACCATGCTGTCACCTCCCTTGTGCCCCTTCACAAAGGCAATCTCTAAACTGGAAGAACATAAAGGCCAACACTCAAAGAATGCAGTTGTGTTGGCACATTATGGGAGATGAGAAACACCACATCAAACCTCCTCATAAGATACAGTTACAGCAATAATATCTTTTTAATCAGCTAATCCCACTGTTTCCAATTTTCTGCACATTGTGCAGTCTTTGCTTAGATTTTTCCTTTGCTTCAAACTTTATTTACTATGAATTGGTGCAGATGTGCTTGCAGAGGGATTTTTCATCAATATATACAGTTAACTCAAAACTAAAAAGTTGTCAGGAGCACTATACTCTTTTAAATAGATGATCCTTTCATAAAAGGCACGTTTAAAATCATCAGCAATACCCATGACTAAATATATATAATACACATATATAATAGAAATATCCTTTCCTGTAAAAGTTAAGGAAGATCTGAGATAAAAGATTCCAAACCTTTAGCCTGATAATATGCATATGTAACAGCATCTTACTGTATCTGCTCATTCAGTGTTAAAACTGATTGAAGATGGTTACTAATAACCACATCATTTGCTCCTCCCTGTTCTCTCCACTCTTTTAAATAACCTTTAAATTTTTAATGTCACATTTTTCCTTCACTATTTCTACCCCAAGGTTAAAGCTTTTCATTTCCACCCAGTAGCTGAAAATGGAGCTTTGAAAGAAGCACTGGTGGTTGCAAGGATTGTGGCAAGGTTGGATGAACAATTAAGATAATGGTGGGACTATCCAGCTGAATAATCATTTAGATAATGATTACTGTCTTGGAGCATTGTATGAGTTATGGAATAAAAGGAAAATCAAAAGGAATTCCCTTTGAATAGATGTTTGGCATAGCTGAGTGCTGCAGAAGCAGCATATGTGAATGATAAAGGATGTTCACTAAGACAAAAGCAGTATTCTTTGCCAGAGAAGAGGAGGATTTAATTTGCTGCACTTTTTTTTTTTTTTTCCCCTCTAGATTTATATTTCAAATGCAAAGTGTTGCTTTCTTGGATGCCCAGGTATTGTTTGAAAGAATATGCTTAAAAAGAGAAAAAGAAAAAAAAAGTGCTTTTACCTCTGTTGCACCAGTGCACAGATGCAGGAACAAACTGCAGAGAGGATGTATTTGGGAAGTTGGTACAGAAGGAATTAATCTTTGTGCTGATTTTCTCCCTGGGGTAACAAATAATGGTTTAAGGCAGAAGGAATATGGGCTATAAGTGGTGTTTGATTACTTAGCTATCTGGGCATGTAGACTTCCTGGGGCAAGGACAATATTATTGCATCCCTGATTTGAATTTTTCAGTCCAGTAGATTTACATTCTCTGAGAAGCAGGACTCCAGACACCTTAACCATGCCTTTTTCTCAGGGAGCCAGATTATAACCTTTGTATTTCACTTCTTCACAGCTGCTGAGAGTCACCAAAGTGTCACAAATGCATTTGGGTCCTTAACTGTCTGCTATTGTGGCACCAACTTTTGCGACCCAATGGTTTTCTCAATTAAAGTTATAGATTTTTATTACTCGGAATAAGTTTTGACCTGTATTGTTCATTGAACTGGTCCTAATTTCTTGTTTGGTTTGGGAATTTTTTTTTTTTTAGACTTTACTAATCAAACTCTAGGAGCATGCTTGCTAATTCAGTAGGTACAAATTTCTTATGGTTTAAAAATCTGCTATTTTGGGCTTGAGGGGAAAAAAAATGCATTGTTTTGCTTCAGTCTCCAGGAGAACCAAGCCTTCCCTTTTCACTAACCTTAATGAGGCAGGAGTCTATCCCCAAAGCCCAAATGACATTTTTCTGAAATAGTTCAGGCAGAATATATTGAACATGCATCCCTTGCAATGTAGCTGCTAACAAAAGTAAATCTTTCAAATGACCTTTGCTAGGCCCTGTGTTTACCAGGGGTATTAATTAAACTTCCATGAAAAAGTCCTCAAGGATTACATCAGAACCACGAATAGCATCCCTCTGAAATATCTGGCCTATTTTGGGTGTCATTTAACTGACAGTACAAGCTATTTCTGACCTGTCACCCTTTCCATTAGTCAATCTAAAAACTCAGTATTTTTGGATCAAGGCTCTAGACAGAATTGCAGACTTCTGGTTTAGCAGTAGCAATTTTCCATTTTGCTCAGCATGACACAAGCCATCAAATGCCATCAAGGTGCTTGGATATCTGCTTTGGCTGCCTGATATTGGGTTCCTTGTGGTCCTAAGCAAGATTTAAGGAAAAATCACTTATACCAAATGATCTGCCTATCAAGCTAAGATTGATTTTTCAATAGTTTCATAAGTACAATGTTTAACACTTGTCTATAGCCTTATGATTTTGGATGAGAGAGGTAAACATGCCTGAAAATATACAATCCTTTTGTCTGAGAGAGGTGTATTCTTCTGTTCTACAAAATAATAACAACCTGTAAGATCCTCATTCCAGCTGTACTACTTCAGTAGAATTGAAGGAGGAGAAAAGAGTGGCAACTATCTTTGGGTCCTCATGCTCTGGGTTAGAATAAGTTAAAATGTATTTTTCTGTCCCCTGTGGCCTGACTTAGAGATGGCAAAGTAAAGAAAGCCAAATGGAGTGAAATTTGTCTCTAGAGGCAGCAAAACATATGCAACAATATAAGCTCCTTCATGCCTGAGGAACCTTTCTTCCATTGAGAGAGCACTGACTGTCAGTGTAGCCACAAGAGTTTGCATTAGCTGAAACTCCATCCCACAGGTCTCACAAACAAACTTGTTTTGTTATGCCACATGTGGCCCCAAGTTCCACTGCTCTAAAATATTAGCATTTGCATGTCTGTCTTCAAAATTTGGGAATCTAAAGAGCAGGGAAGTGTACATCTGTAATTGCTGCAGTCTGAAATGAGAACCCCTTGCTCCTCTCACGTGGCACTCATCCTGCTGGACTTCACAGAGGATCTTCTGGAAGAAAGAAGGATGATTCTCTACAAACTTCATTAAGACCTCTATTTAATTCTGCATTCCCAATAAAGTTCTAAATTCACAGCAGACACGAACAGATAGGAAGCTGAACATTTCATCTAATTCATTAATCCAATGCTTTACATTATTATTGAAAAGGAGTGTGGAGGCACACTAAAATTGGATATAAAGAAAACAGAGGGGGAAAACAAAAGCTTAGAGAGACAGATAAGCTACTTTGAGATAGGAAGAAATGCAAATCTCCTGCTAATACATTGGAAAGGAAAACATACTGGAGAATTTAAATGACTAACTGAACCTAATTTCTTTTGTTATCACTCTCAGTAAGCAGAGAGTTTTTTGGTTTTCTCTCCCTTCATGTATTTATGGTATACTCTCTGTAGCAATTTCAAGATCTTTATATGTTTTTCTGAGATGTTTGAATCATTGGCCTCTTTACAATTATCCAGTGTACAAGAGAGAAAAATATTGAATCAGACCTTCACAGTAGGTAGGGATAAATGAAGTTTTTCCTAAAATGAGGCCTTCTTCAATCTTATTGAAATGAAATTATGATTAATGTAGCAAAAGGAGGCATATGAGGCAGACCACTGTCACACATAAACACAACTATAATTCACTATGTTTTATTTTGATTATAACCAGAATATAAATAATTTCCTGGATGACAGCTTGGATCCAATAAGGAGATAATTTGGGATAGGTGCTAATGTCTTGTCAAAGTTATACAGGTTCTTTGTAAAAAAGACATCTGGCTAAAGTGCTCAATGGCAACTGAATCCTTATAACCAAAGGCAGTAATTGCTTGCTGCTGATGTGTACCCATGAATAACTGAAGGACTTGCCTTTCTCTCTCCTTACTTTGGCTCCCAGGATTGAAGGGACAAAGGTTTTGCATTGATTAAATATATCTAATTTATTTTTTTTTTAATTTCCATTTTTATTGCATTTCTGTTCTCTCTTCTCATTGCTGTTAACATTCTTCCCCTATGGTTACAAACAGAGCTATGGGTAACAGCACCAAACAAAAAAGGTGCCTGAAATCATGTCTTGATTCTGGTGCTTGCATTTCTTTAAGAAACACAACTTGGTGAGTGTGCAGGGGAATTTATGTCTGAAATATCTATAGAAGAGCTCTTCAAATGACAAAAAGGTATTTACAACAAATCATGCTAGTCAGGAGGGGTTCATTTCCTTCTGAAAGAAAGAAGTTCTCATAACAAGCCCTTGTGGTATTTTTTAAGTCAAGAAACTGCAATTATGATGATAAGTTAAGCTCCCTGCTCTTTATGCAGCCTCAGAATGTGCTAGGGGCTGGCAAACTGATGGTTTTGTCCCTGTGTTTATTAAATCCAATGGCCAAACAGGTATGTTTATTCTTGAGACACATCCTTATCAAAACCTCTGCATGCAAACTTGGAAAGAGCATTTTACCTTATCAGCCAAGCAACACGGTCATTTTTGTATTCAAGATAAAAGAAGAGCCTGAAGGTAACTTTATTTACACAAACAACCCCACACATAACTGTGTACATCTGTACAGACACACAACATACAGGCAGATAATCTTTAATATCTGCTCAGGCTCAGACAAGAGTTAACAGGGAGTCTTCCTGGCATGCCTGAACCAACTATAAATGCCAACAATGGAAAAAATTTCATCTTTTTCTAAGTACACAGAACTCAACAAATGGCTACTTATTTGGGGCTCCCTGCTGCTTCTACTTAAATCAGAGTCAAAAGCATGAAGAAGAATATTAGATTCATTATATTAAAAAGAAAACCAAAAAACAACCCAATGTGGAAATTGCTATGTATTTTAGCTGTCAACCTCTGCTAGATGCAATTTAATAGGCTAAATATGTGCAGCATACAAAGTTTCTGTATGTCCTTACAGTCCTTTAAGAATATGCTATACATTATTTAAAGAATAGCCATTCAGAATCAAGGACTAATTATCTAGGACTAGAAAACAGCTGACTATGCCAATACATTTATTCACTCTTTTTAAGCAGTAATTACAGAAAAGTTTTCCACTTTACTTTTGAAACCTTAGTGTATGCAGCACTTCCATAGAAATACAGGAAAAGAAAAGCTCTAAAGTATAAAATGATTGAGACTGAAAAAAGAGGTTTATATATCAAACTCATTCTTTTTTTTGCATCTTTTAAATTATCAGTGTTGCAACTTCACAGAAAGAATATCCAGAAGTCCAGTCTAGAAAGCAATCCAGTAAGGAATACAGAAAGCAATCTAGAAAGATACTGAGATAGAAATTACTTTGGAAAGTAATCCAGAAAACAATCTAGAAAGAACATTATGAAACCATCTAGAAAGTGTTCTAGAAAACACTCTAAAAAGGACTCAAGAAAGGCATCCAGAAAGTCCACTAGAAAGCCACCAAAAAGAGCTCTAGAAAACCTTCCAGAAGGGGCTCTAGAAAAATGTCCAGAAAGAACTTTAAAGACAATTTAGAAGGGGCTCTAGAAACCTAGCTAGAAAGAGAACTAGAAAGCACTCTAGAGAATAAACTAGAAAGGGCTCTGGAAAGAAATCTGGTGTGAGAGTGGGTACAGAAGTAATGCTGGCTGCTGTCTCATGTTTGAGGAGGGATGGGAGCCACTGAGACACCTGATTATGCAGGAGAGGGATCCAAGACAGTGACATGGCACTGGTTCAGGAACAGGTACTGTCAAATAACAGAAAAATTAAGTGTATCTTGTAGAGTAATAGAAGGGTTTTGGTAGGAAAATACCTTTTAGATCATCAAGTCACACTCTTAACCTAGCAATGCCAAGTCCATCACTAAGACATGTCCTTAAGCATGAGGTTTTTTTCATTTCCCCTCCAGGGATGATGCCTCCACCACTTCCCTGAGCAGCCTGTTCCAGGGCCTGACAATCCTTTCTGTGAAGAATTTTTTTCTCATCTCCTCTGGCATCTCAAAGTTCTGTTTAATTTCCTGGGTAGGATTTAAGCCACAGCCTCTCCTTAAGATCTCTAGAGGCTATCTCAGACATCTCTCTGCTCAATGCAAATGAGTTTTTAATAATGCACAATTTTCTTGCTTTCTTTAGGAGAGGCAGAACCTTCGTGAGCAGCTGGTAGTGCCTCACCTTCTGAAGGAGCTGCATGGAGAATCTAAAAGTTTAGCCTGTCACACAAAAATCAAACAGCCTATTCTCCTTCTGTACTCCATGCCAACACAAATACATCTGGCCACCTGCTTTTAAAATGCCAAGTGTAAACATTTTCTATTTACAAAAACAGAAAACAATATTTTTTTGATGGAGCTTGTTTTGATCTGGGCTACTGCCTTGCCTTGCAGATCTGGAGCCTATTGATAAGAGCAGTCTGTCCTTGGGCTTAAAACTGAAGACATGACATTTTTGTTAATGCTGTTAATCTCATTAGATATCTGCCCAGAAGTTTTTTGCTCCAGCAAAATGAGTCAGAGAGCAGAATGGTTATGGATTTTTTTGTTAACTTGTGAGACTTTTCCCCCGGCTTTGGAGCATTCACAGCTCCCAGAATGAAAGAGCTCAGACTCTGCAAAACCCTGTAAGCACAGCATAACTCATGATATGAGGTAATTCCAGCTGATTCAATAACGTGAAGGCTACTTTCAATTTGTTCAAATGGTGCATAGACTGCCTTCTATAGAAGAATAGCTTGACAATTTAGGGTATTTCAATGGACTGTTCACATTCAACTAAGTTGTCACCATCTGTTCCACCTTACAATTATAAATGCAAGCACACATTGTTCACAGTTCCAGTTGGGGTACAATCCAGCACAGTGAAAACCATACATCTGTTTTCTAGTGGGGAATGTAGACCTAAACTGGGGAAAATTTCCTCTTCTGATACTACAGATTCTTTGAGAAGATCCTAGTCATACCTCTAGATTAAAATGTGGTGTTTGTGATGAGCACCAGATAATGTACAAAGTGCAAAAATGATGTTTGAGATCATCAGTCCCCTGTTATATTCTTCTTTAAGTTCATCTTCCTAACTGTGTGCTCAATATGTAATAAAATCCACTAGTGAGGGGAAAAAATGTACTGCAGAAAACCTGAGAGCCTGTGATATATTCTCCTTCCTTTTCCTCATGTAGTAAAATTAAAAATAATAATTAAAGAAGAATAATATCTCACCACGCTGAGAATCCAAATAGTGCTCATTCCCTTTCTGGGGTTATGGTTGTTTAAAGAATTCATTTCCAAGCATCAGTCCGAGGAGATCTCACACCTTTTTTACCAAGAAAGCTGTTGTACAGCAGAATCAGCATCTGTGCAAATGACTATACTTGCTTCTCTAAAGGAGTTTCTTTTTCATACTCTTTTAAAAAGTCAAAATGAGCTGTCATAAGGAAGCTCAAGAGGATTTTTCTGTTTGTATCTTTTTTTTCTTTTCATTGCCAATGCCTAGTATTAACTTCTAGCTCACTCTACTTGCAGAAGGCAGCTGTGCACAATGATGGGCATTGGTCACACAGTAGTTACACTGACTGAGCTGTCAATATTCAACTGTTAATTACTTGCTAATGGTGCAATTTGCCCTGGCAATATTTCAGTAAAAGACACTGCTCTCTCTGCATTCTTGACAACCTTATTTTCTTGATGTATTAAGACCAGAGCAATGAAGTCAGTTATTATTTTTGTCTTTATTTCTTCACCCAAAGATTGCCTTTGAGATAGTGAGATGATGGGTAATAGAATACAAAGTCTCTCATCTGTAGGATTCTAGCTTGAATTCAGACATGAATGCTAGTAACCATAAGCCTATTAGTAACCATAAACCTATTCTTTTCCATCACTAACTTTTAGTGTCTTACAGTGTGCAGACATTTCTTGTAGAACATGTTTGTCAAATAAAACCCAACCCACTGCAATTACTGCCTATCTTAGGCAACCTAATCTATGAATTCACAGAATTGCCAGCATTATAGGTTGTGAACAAGAAAAGATCAGGAGGGTCCTTTCTCTGTTAGACTATTTCTACATTGTAATAATTATATCTGGCTAACAAATACAATAGGCATCAACAGAATAGTTTTTCCATTTGGTGATAAAAAGTAGAGTAGAATTCTTTGGCAGCAATTTTAATTTTCATGAAGCCTTTTCTATATGATGTCTTTAAAATCCTTTCTTGGGTAGTGGGGAGATGAGACCCAACATTGTTGAGACCTGTTTAAAAATCACAGGAGAGTTGTGAGTTACTCACTTGGGCTGGTAAACCAAACCATTTCACACTTCTGGTGAAATTGGAGACATCCCTGCACAGCCCTGCCAACTGGTTCCTGGAACAAAAAGTTCTGCAGAGCTCTCTGGAGTTTATCACAGAAGACAACCAAAATATATAAGGACACTTCAGTCTACTGCAGTAGGATATTAAAAACTCTTACACTAATGATGAACATTATCACAGGATCCTGAAAGAACTACAGGATGAATTAATTAATGAATTAACCATTTTGACAGTTAGGTGAAGTAGAGAAGTACTATTAATCCTAAAATTGATAGAGGTAAGTGGAAGGGCCAAATTTCCATGGCCAAGATCTTGAGAGTCTGTATTTTTCATAGCCAGCACTTGATTTGCAGAGCAAATTGTTTTATTGCATCCACTAAACAATGAGCTAATACCTTTTGCTTTATATGTATATGTATCTTACTTTTTATTACTTTTTATTATTACTTTATTACTTATTACTTTTTATTACTATCTTATGCTTAATTACAGATTTTCTTAGAAAGGAAATAAGCATGCAATCTAGATGCACCCTTATGGTCCTGATGTTCTCTGAGGATATTCCAATCCCAGAGCTAAGCAAAAGTGAGCATGAAGGAGCTGACTTCATTCTGCATCTTAAACCAAATTGAATCAGGTCTTAGGCAACCATGACAGCTCCATCATTTTAGGGATCCCATGCCATTGCCATCCCAGTACTCACAGCCACTGAGATACAAAATTTATGCACGAATAGGTGTCTTTGCCACTGTGTCCTAAGCAGTTTAGTTTTGCATTTTGTTCCCTCCTCTTCAACCTCTAATTTATATTGGAAATTATTTTCTGTATTTCCTACTACAAATTGTTGTATAAGTTAAAATCTTTCAGACACCAATTGAATTTTCCCCAGACTAATGCAATCTCAGTAACAAGACTGGCATGAGAGAGCCAGGCACAGCTTCACCACACCTAACCCTAAATGCCATCCTATTGTCCACACCATAATCTTCCTGATACAAGTGTTAAAATTGTATTAATCCAGTGAAGCTGGTACTCTCAATTATCTAAACTCTTGGCAGGGCTCTCTAAGGAGATGGGCTTAAGTTTCACCTCCTAAGAAGGAAAGGGCTTCAGGAAGGCTTCGATAACAGAAATTTTAAGAACTTTATCTCAGGCTGTGCAAGCGCATGCTCCTAGAAACAGATTCCTGCTCTAAACAAACAATAGGAGGATTTGAAGCTCAGTTTCTCATCCTCCAGGTGGAAGCTATAAATGCCAAGCTGTAAGTAAAAAAAGAAGGGAAATACACAGCACGTTTCCTCTTCCTTTCCCCTGTGTTCAGTATCAAATCTCACCTGGCTTTCTATGCTAAGAGTATTCATTTGATCAGTCTTTGCAGGTGTTGTAGGGAAAGGGAAATTTCATTTCTGAATCCTGCTGGAGATTAAGCACCATGCTGCTCACTAAAGAAAAGACTTATGTGCTGTCACAGTGGCAGAGAACTGAGGAATCCCAGTTCGTGGGCAGTAGGACTCTGCAGGCTTAACTAGTCAGGCAATGAGAAGGCTCTGGAGAATCTGTATTTTTAGATTTAGCCATTTAAAATAGCACTTAAATATTTAAAATAGCTTTGTGCATTCTGAGGCTATCAGAGCATTCACCAGCCACAATTACAGGCAGTGGTTTCTGCAGCACTACAGTTTGCTTTGCCTGTGCACATCCAAAGGAGTCAACAGGGGTTCTCTCATAATTGGGATCCGAGTGTTGCTGAATGCTGATCAGGTGTTCCCCCTGCACCACCAGAGCCTGGCTCTGGATTTCTAGACTCAGTTAAAATGAGGATGCAAAGCAATTTGGACTCCTGTCTACTCAGGTGCACTTCTGAAATTTATTTCCTATGCCATAAATACGTGTTGATAAATAGTATAACATTGGTATGGTAACTGATGCTTTAGGAAAGTGAATATAGGTGCTGTAATAGTCCAGATTGCATATATCCTGATGAAAAAGTCAAAGGGGTTACTTGCTGATGGTTTTTCAGTAATTTTATAATGTTGGCTGGTTTCACCCTAGTCCCTTGAAGAACAGCACAGAAACTCTTCCCCTAACTGGCTCTACTTTTTGACTGTTCCTTGCAAGTCTGGAAAGACATCGTGGACTTTTCACATCGTGATCCAAATAGTCCCCCTGGCACACCCATGCAGAGGAACAAGTGAAAAATTTAAATCTTTCCAGGAGCATGATATAAATGGAGATGTCCAAGCCTGAATTAGAGATTTTTAGTCACAAAAGGGAAGAAGATAACAACGAAAAATTTAATAATTTTTTTCCCCTTGAAATTTTCCTTCTCTAATCCTAAAACCAACATTAACAGAAATTCACCTTTTTGTTCACATAGATCTGTGAAGAGGACTGATAGCTTTCAAAAGAGTTCACAAACATTAGCATTCCTTGGATATTTATATATATTATTACAGCCATATGTATGTTAAGAAGAGAAAAATAGTAAAAAAGGAGGCCTGAAGATTTTTTCATCTGCCATGACTTGGCATACAGACCTTCATTTATCCTTTTGGCCTGTCCAGAGTCTGTGCTTTCCAAATTTTAATAGCTCATTTTTAGCTAAGAATTCCATGTCCTGTTCTGGTTGCTGGCAACCGTGTAGTCTTTCAGATTTGAAAACACTTCACCTTTAATTTACAGACTTGATTACTTTTTAAAGTAATTCAAGTGTATTTAAAATGGTGGTAACACTTAAAAAGAGTGTTCTGCCTTAAAATACTACCTGGCAAGAAATAGTACTTTTTATTCTATATTTTGTATTTCAAATATCATTCTGTACAGCCCCTGAACTTTAGCTCTAAAATTATCTGCATTTTAAAATCAAAATCCAACAATATTTACTTTTGGAAAAAGTAAATTTTTTCATGAAGATTAGTTATGAACTACTTAAAACTCCTTTAGGGATAATTAAAAATACTCCACCTTAAAAAAGAATTTTTTTTTTTACCCCCCACATGAGCGTATATATTTGTGTTGTGAGACTTCAGAGTCAGCTGAATTTCAGAGCTTAATAAATTGCCATGAGTCAAAGAAAAAACCCAGCTGCTATCAAAACCCAGCCCAAATTTTAAGGCTTGGTCTCTCCTTCTCATCCTTTATGTGAACCTTCTTTCTGTCACTTCCTTGAGCTGACTTTTCTCTTGGTTTATGAGTTTTCCAAACAACCCATTCTTGAAGAGAAACCAGTACAGAACTGGTAGGTCTGACCACACCACATTTAGTTTGAAGCCATTTTGTACAGATATGCAAAAGCCTCAGATACATCTGTGAGAGGCAATGACACTGGAGCTCTGAATTTATGAAGTTAGATTTAAAAAAATGTATGCATAGCATCAATGAACAGTAATTGCAATATGTAACTACACGCACAAACACAATTAGACACAGAGATCTGAATTTATAAATATTCGACTTGCTTATTCAGGAAGAGTTGCTTTAAATGAACATTTGTCAAATAATAGCACATTTGTTTGCAAGTGTAATTATGCTGTGAATTTTGCCTCTCTGACTCATGGATAACCAGGCTTTGTTCAATGTTACAACTCAAATTGCATTCATATATATATATTCTTGGTCTAACACTGAATTTAGGATTAATTGATATACTTTAAAGCACCAATTTATGAATCTGCAACCTCTGCTTTTATATTATTTTATCCCTTTCTTTGCACCAATAGTTATGGGAGAAAAATTGACATTCCATTTACTAGAGCTTTAAGCACCTTTGTCTAGATAAGAGGCATCCCTGCCCATAGCAGGGGGATTGGAGGAGATGATCTCTAAGGTCCATTCTATTAAAAAACAAACAAAAATAATAAAATAAATAAATAAATAAAAATTCCTGTTGGTTCTAATCTTTATTTTCACTGTTTTCCTGATTTTAAAGCCACTGACTGTAAAGCATTACATTAGATCCAACTGAGCTAGTGTCATAACCCTAATAGTACAGGCATATTGCCACCACATATAAAATATCAACAATTACACAGTAAATCCAGTTAATGAGAAGAAGGAAGAAAAAAAAAATCTGCTTGGTTTTACAAGGTATTTAGAAATCAAATTAGCTACATGGGTAGAACTGTAGCTTACAGGCAAAAGAAATACATTGTCCACATGTCTTATTAAATTGGATTAGGAGTAGTTTAAAAGTACATTCCCGGAAACAGTAACTTCAGCAAAGCATCCATACCTCATTCTTTTTACATGTATAATGCAATGAATTTGAGAAAACCTGTACATCCCACAGCAAGATAACCTCAAAAAGGTCAGAGTCTTATTCAGACCCAATGTAAATCCAGTTTGAGGGCGAAAGATGATTTTAAATAAAAAAGTGGCTGAACTCAGCTTTCATGTCATTGCTGTAAAACCAGCATTTTGCTGCCTGCAGTCACTGCCTTAAATTGGAAGCCTAGGAAGAATAAAGAAGTCTAAAAACGGGGCCAGATAGAGCTGCAAATCTAGTTTAACAAACTGAGAATGCCACAAAGGCAACAGCTTCCCTTTGCTCGCTCCCATCTCCCAAAATGCTTAAAAAAGACCCTGAAAAGCTGTGTCCTGGATGTTGCCTGGACAAAAAAAAACCAATTTTTGCTGAATTCAAAGGTAGCCTAGTGTGCTGGGCAAAGCTCAAGCATCCTATAGCCCTGCTGGCTTGGGTTTTCATCGTGGGCTTACATTTTTTCAATCTTTCAGTAGCGACAGCCCTAAGCTGTCAATCCAGAATTGTGAATAGGACCTGAAACCCATCTCATATTAATTTAAAATATGAGTTGTACTTCTGTCCTCAGTTAGCAAATAGATGTGAAATTACTGAAAAAACCCACATGAGAACCATGGGCTTCCTGGGCTTATTCTGATGGGTTAAACATATGCAGCCAGTAACCTTGAACATTGTGCTTCTCAGTATTTTTTTGGTCCATCCCTTTTCAAACACAAGAACTAAATCATTTTATTTCTCCTTGAAAAACACAAAGTCCACTTAAAACCACAGAGCCAAGTCAGGTCAACAGAGGCAACCTCACTGCTCTTGTGAACACCTTTTAATCTAAATTGTCACAAAACAGACAGTGGAACTTGCTTTGAAACCATATTTTCCCCTCCCTCTGCTACCACAGGAATTAATCCTAATGCCTTTTGGGGAAGCAATAATGTGACTTTTTATACTTATCACACTCAAGTGCAAAGAAAACCATTATGAAAAGATCAGGTTGTTGGCTTTACTCCTTCAAAGTGACTGGCCTGACCATTTCTTGTATACAACTTGATGGCACCCAGCTATGTGGTGAAGAAATATGTTGTGAATATTGTGAAATATATTGTGAAATGGAACCCTTCTGCATTGTTGTGTGGGGGAGAGGAGAACTTTGTGCCTTTGTCCCTACTGTGATGACAAGCACTGCAAGCACCATCACTGCAAAGAGAGCATTTTGTCAGGCTGAGCTCTGCAGGAAAACACAGAATATGTGTAAGAAACTTTGAGATATGTTTTAGAAAACCCTGGAGAATAGTCTCAGAGCTGCTGCAGTTCACAGACATGTTTTGGTTGTACGCTGCTACAATCAATTGCCATCCTCGAGTCTGCTGCACGGCTGTCAGAAAGATTTGAGTTGGAAATAGAGCCCACATGCTTGCCTTGCTTTGCCAAAGATCAGTCAGAAAAATGAGAGCAGAAAATGAAGACTCAGAACAGACCCCTTAATCTGCTGACTATACTCTTCCCAGATTGCTTTTCACTGAGCTCTTGTTCTTACTTTCTGTGAATGTTTGAAGGGGAAAGTGAAAAAAAAAAAAAAAAAAAAAAAAAAAAAGAAAAGAAAAGCACCTTTCCAAATAGATTCAAACATTTAGATTGCCCCAACACACTGCATGAGAGAAGTGATATTTTAAAAATTGATTAAGGAGATCTGAAAGGTTCAATCAAATGTGATACAGCCTGCTACAGAATAAAAACTAACTTTGAAACAGGGCAAGGTTGAGACATATCAGAAGAGCAACCAAAGGAGCAAATGATTCAGGGGAGGCTACTATGGCAACCAGCTCTCCTGGGCTTTGGAGCCCCGCAGCACTTGTGTCCCTTGGGAGCCTTTGCCACTCCAGATGCAACAATTATATCTGATCTGGAAATCAGCAGGAGCAGCACTCAGCATTTCAGCCTGCACAGAACTGAGCTGGGGTTCAGTAAAAGACTGGGAGATGGCAGCAGAGCAGAAACTCTTGAGAACCTCAAGGCTTTGTGTAAAACCTGCTGATTCTTATTGCAGCTTTTCATTGCTACTTCTTATCTTTAGAACAATCACAGCAATAGTGTTGGAGCTGGGGAGGACCCTGATAACAATATTCATATTTTATCTTAGCTGCCCCCGTTTGTAGCCATCTGCATTTTCACTTGCTCGTCAAGTAAACTCCCATGAGAGTCACCAGAGAGAAATGAGCATTTCTGGAGCACAATTTATCTGCTTGCATTTATGCATTTCCTACAAGAAGAAACCAATCCTGCTCCACAAGTAGCAACCTTTTCTTCCCTCCGACTACAAAGGACATTGGGACAATCAGTTCATATGTCCATAAAAAAAGACATTTCAGCATTATGTGACATAAAACCTAACACAAGTACTAGATTTACCCCACCTTTTTCACCTGTAACTCATGTTCCCTACCTTCCCCATATTATTCTAGGAGATTTTTTTCCCTGCTAAGCATTTCTGTACTACACAGGACTGCACTACTTGGCTCTCCCATCACAAGCAATTTCCCAGTCCTGCTGCTTCTGGCCTCTGTTTTCACATTCACTTGCACTCTCAACTTTCTCTCAGTGTTATTCTGGTTGCTCCTTTCCCTGCAACAGTTTCTTCTGAAACATTCTGATTGTGGAAAAAAAACCAGAGGGGTTATATCAAAGAGTGAGGATTTTATACCCTGTGCTCTGGTCATTGCCAAGGCTCCCTTTACATTTCATAAAACAAAACGAAGCTGTGCTGGTTGGTGTCTTTTGATTATAAATAAAGATAACAAGTGATGCATAAGATTAATGTATATTCATGAGCAGAATTATAGCTGTGCATGAAAGCACTACATTAGTGCTTGGTAATCAACATCGACTTTGCTTTTTTTTTATTTTAAAGTTAGCACAGTCACTAATCAAAGATAATTACGCCACTGCCATTTGAAATGTTTATCGGGAGTTCTGTGGGAGGAAGAACAAGAAGTGAAATTTTTTCTTTTCAGTGACATGCAGTACTAACTAAAGCTGGGCCAACAACACTGCAATTGGGCTTCTCAACGCTTAATTTGTAGAGTTTTGACATGGAAATAATTGTAGAGAAGTAATATTTTGTATCTGAATACAGCCCTCTACCCAAGAATAACAAGGTGACAGTAAATATTAATAAACTATCTGCAACACGAAGTGCAGAAGCACTTGACTCCCTTTTAATAGAGAAAATGAGCTACAGAACAGAGTAAGTTTCCAAAGAAGTACAATAAATCAGTGGCAAAGGCACAGACAACATTCAGATCCTCTTGTTCTCATGTCTCAGATTTGGGTGATCTTCTTAAAATAAGAAAGAAAAGAAAGAATAATTTCCATTCTTTCCAATCCACAGAGGAACAGGGACAGGAAGGTTTTAATTTTGGACAGCATATTTATGGTGTAGCTAAGCTCTAAAGAGGACAGCTAAACAATATTTCATTTTAAAATACAAAATACATAAATTCTATGGAGAAGATGGTGACTAAAACCGCTTTATAATTTTTGATTTATTTTAGAAGGTATTTATCTCTGCATAGATAAGGCAGGTAATTTCTTTACAAACTCGCTCTTTCTCATCTTACTTTACCTATCTCACAAACCTCACAACCCTTTGTGCAGAAGATTCCACCACTCAAAAACCTTGCAAGGTTTCACATATTATTTTTTTTATTAGTGCACCAGTCCTCCTTTCTCTTCTTCCATCCAGCATTTTGATTAACCTTTTGTACTCTCTGATTCTTTGAGAGGGAAGACAGATAGAAAGTAAGGCTCAGCCTTTTAACTCTCTCCTTTTCTCCTGGTACTGTATGATTTAAATGTAAGGAGAACATTTGTGTTGTTGCAGACCTAGGATATGAAGGCAGAACTGGGGTCATATGCTTCTTGACTGCAATAAGATATCAAACAATATTGACTTTAATAATTTAATAATATTGACTTTAGGATGATGCAAGGAATATTTACAAAGTCCCAAGCCTTCCTTTTCCTGAGCCTTGTGGCAGTGGGGTGAGGGAGGAGGTAGGGAAGTGTAGAGTCTGTTCAAGAGGAGAGGACAGAAGTCAAACATATTTGCATTCTTGGGTCCCAAAAGCTACAAACTAGCATGATTTATTCAAGCACCTCAAGACCTCATCAATAATTTTCTTGCTACTCATAAGCAAAGGTTAAAGTTTTCTGACAATTATAAAAGTATAGCAGAATAACTTAACTACTTAATCCTAGAGTCAGGTACAAAAGTTTATTGGTTTCTGGGGTCACAAGAAAGTTCTACTGACTATCTGCTGTGCCTTATTTTAAAATCACATTTTTCCAGATATCCCAGAAGTGTGTTTGTTGGAACTGGAAAAAAAATTACACTCCAAGACTGATTTTCAGACATGCTGACCACCTGACTATCATTAGCAGAGTGGGAATGACTGGTACATGACAGTAACAAAAATCAGAATTTTCCAACGCTTACCATCATCTCTCATCTTCATATCAAGAGAGTTATTGGTTGCTAAATAGTTTTATAGACTAGTGAGTCCATTTCAGAAGTCATGAGATAATTCTGGACTACAATTCTGAGTACAAAGCTGCCAGAATAGTAACAGTTACATGGCAGAGGCCAGTCACAGAATCAGAGAATGGTTTGGGTTGGAAGGGACCTTAAAGATCATCTGGTTCCACCCCTCCTGCAGGGGCAGGGACCCCTTCCACTAGACCAGGTTGCTGAAAGCCCCAGATCACAGCAGCATCATACAATTTTGCTCTTTCAAAGATTTTTATATATGGAAAAGGTGGATGCATGTTTGCTTGTGTAGGTAAATTATTTAATTTGGCTTACAAAATTATCAAAAACCTTGTTTGGCTTTTTTTGTTTGTTTACTTGTTGTTATTTTAGCCTTTTTAACAGAGAGTGCAATGATTTTCCATTTGTATGTGTTGAGAAAGCTGGAATGGGATTGTGTAAACGTAACAGGAGAAAATGGTGAACTTTTAATATTGCCAACTATACCTGGAAATCTTATATAAGCATTGAGATGGAATATATTGCTTTTAAGGAGCTCCCTCCCCATGCATGACCTCTGGTCCCCCTAAAACCATCAGACCAGTAGCAATTCACAAGCAGTATACAGTGCTGAAGAATGTCATTATGGCTTCATTGGCACAGCCCTGAGTCTGGTATCACCTGGGACCCTGCAAAATTCAGCTTTAAGTCCTGGCAGAACTCCCTCCATCCTCTGGAGCAGCAGAATAAGTACCCTGCAATTTGCTCAGGAGCGATCGTTCAGAATCAGTCTCCCAAAGCAAGATGCTATCAACAATCTGTGAACAGTAATGATCTTCTGGTATTTTCAGATCAGTCCTGTTTGAACATTAGCAATAAAATTCATTTGTGAGAACTGTGCTCCAGCTCTGGTGCCTGACTTCACTTCCCATTCTGTGATTCTTCCTGTACGAGCAATTCAAACGCCAATAAAATCCCAGTGAAAGCCACAGCATGAAGCTTCTTCTAAAACCTAATGTGCTGCTTAGGTTTCTTTTCAGATTTCTCATTTGCAGACCTGAACTCTTTTTGTTTCGATCATTAAGGAGGAAGTGCAGGGTTAATACAAGGCCTTGGAAATCAATGGCTGCATCTACTGAAAGCTCAAGGTCTGTCCACAGGCAGAAAGTTCCCCAGGATCTACCCGAGGGCCATGCAGAAGGGTGCCTGGGGAGCAGGGGGTGCTTTCTACCTGCTCTGATGGCAGAAGCAAGCAGTAGCCACAGCTGCCAGGGGGCACAAACCCCACCCCAGCACCCACAGAGGGTTTCATTAGTAGAAGGACTCTATGCCAAATGATCTCTGGCCCTCAAGACAACCGTTTGGACTTCAGAGCAGACCTTGCAAATCACAGTTAAGCATCCTCCAGAGTCGATGTTTTTAAGCAGATTTTCAATATGTGCTAAAGTGGAGGATTGACAGAGGAGTCCATCATCCTGCTGCAGCACGGACTATGAGGCATCTGTGTATCAACCAGCTGCCATATGGTAGCAATGGAGCTGGGCCAGGTTCTTCTGCCAACGCCAGCAGAGAGAGCTCCTCAACAGAAAGACTCGGGCAGAAGGCAATGGAGCATTGCAGCAATTACAAAGTCCTGCTCACCCGGGGCCTGCACAGAGCCCGTGCTGGCTCAGAAGTGGCTGCTGCTTACTGGGAAATGAACACAAATGATGTGTCAGATAGCTGGGAAACTAGTGAAGGGTTACAAGGAAGACAGCGTAATCCCTCTTCTCTGTGCCTCTCTGCACCTTTTTTTTATTATTATTATTTTTAGGATCAGTTTTCAATCACGTTTATGACAACTCTTGGAGCTCTCAGACAGCCAGAAGTACAGCTGCAGTATTTCCCAAAGAACTTGTAATTAGAACATAATCAGGAATCACTGTCTGAAACAGAATAATCCCTAAAAATGCTTACTAGGAAGCTCAAATTCCATGATGCAACCTTTGTGTTCAGGTCTGAAAAATTGTGACTGCTTGAAGAATTAGTAACAGAGAAAGTTTGTTTGAACAGCAGGTTGATATCAACAGTTCCTCAGGCATCAGTTTCTTTGGGTTTTAAGCAGGGTCACAGCTTTTTTAGTTTATCACCACTGAGGTGGTGATGAGCACTGCAAAAGAATATGAGAAACAGTCCTGAACTCGACTGCAGAGTAATAAACACATCAACATGCCACTTATAAGAAGAAATTACTGCAATCTCAGTGCTCAAAAATTAATGATGGGGGGAGGTAAAACATGCAACAGCACTCACTGAAAGCAGGGTAGGATTTTTATTGGCAGTATCCACCCACTTATGCTGGAAGTTCATATCCCTCATATGCATGATAATTAAAGTCCATTAACTGGGAGGGGGACAGAAGATGAAGAATTTTCATGAATTGTGACAGCACGCTGAAGGGGCTGAAGGGGGAGAATACACCCTTTATTTGTTTTCCAAGAACAAAACCTCCCATTTCCATTAAAATGGGTTTAATTTTTTTTTTTTTTTTTTTTTTTAAATCTGTGTATTCAGAATCTCACTATTCAGGATGTAATAGTACAGCTGCTCTGTGAATCTTCATGTCTCAAAAAAGACCAATGCAGCTGCCTGTAAAAACTGGAGTGGAGATCTGCAGATGGGAACATGCTGTTGAGAGTCTCTGAACAGGCTGAGTAACCTCATGGAGGGCCCTCAGATGGTGACAAAACACAGAGAACTGTATCCCCTGGTCCTGCTTAACCTCAGAGTAACTGGTAAAGATACAGGAGATGTTGTGTGGGGTCACTTTGGGAAAGGGAAAAAGTGGAATGCAGCATTCCAGGAATGCCAGGCTGAGAAACAGCAGGTCTTGATTTCTGGGCACACTGTAACATGATTAAGTCAATGCCCCAGCTAAGCCAATTTCATACTGGGAGTAGGAAAAATAATTACTTTAAGTGATCAATTACACATTTAATTGTGTTAATTAATGCTGCATTATACATTGAAAACATGCTCCAAAGATTGATTCGTCAAGACGACAGCCTGGCTGGCTCATGGTAAGTACACTGATAAGTTTCTGTTTGCAGACTTCTGCATAGATTCTGATTAATTTGTCACAGCAGCAAGGCTTTTGTGTCCTCTCTACCTTCCTAGCTGGGCAGGAGAGAAGTGAAATTGATTGGCTAAAAGTAGTTCTGGTCAATCAGGCAGATTTTGTCACATCCCTTGCACATCTCATCAGGCTACTACAAAAAACACAGTATCTGAGTCAAGTCACTGTTGAATTTCTTATTTTTAAAAATGGCCTGGAAGTGCAAGATCACAGGCACACAGTTGTGAGCCAGACAAGGAGAGGCAGAACTGGTTCAGTCCTTATAAACTGAAAGGTTGTTTGCCAGATCTAAATATGCCATTTATGATGATCCAATCATACAACTCTCATGTAATAATTACTGCTAATTTTATGCACCTCCTGCAGTAATTTAGGCTGCACCATCATCAAGCATTTTCCAAAGTTTCCAGTCTCACAGAAACTACACTCCCTGATAAATTTCTGGTTAGCTTAGTGTGCATTTCAAAGTGCAGTGAGCTGTTTCCATTGAGCTGTTTTCATTATGCAAGGCCATAAGCTGTTTTATGAATTACATTATAAAAAGCATTTTCATTCTTATATTGCAATAATGCAGGGAATATGAAATCCAATGAGAATGCTGGGGAGTCTGAACTCAGCTGAGTAGCAATGCAAACACCTTGAAAAGAGATATTGGCACTGGGGTCAAAAGCTGCTGGCAGGTGCCCCCTCCTTGGAGTCAATTTAATGCCAGTGTTGAATTCAGTCACTGTTTGGAAAGGTATTTACTTGCTTTATATTTGATAGACAAAAGTTTGTGGCTGCCTCTATGGCTGCTTCCTTACTCACATCACCAAGGATCCTTCATTCACCATTTCTTTCAGGCATGGACTAAACAAAATCATGTCCCAGTTCTTTCCTGAACTAAAAAGTTTGCTGCTTTGTGTGTGACCTGTTCTTCTGATGAGGAGTAGAATTACCACAGCAATGCTCTTGTCACTGAAAGGAGGGAGCTCTCATGGAAGCCATCAGAGAAGCAGTGCAGAGAGGACAAGGGTATCATTTCAAATGCAGAACAGCATTAATGACAAGATCTATTAAAGCTCCTCTTGGGACAGGAAAATCTTAGACAGAGAATCCGTAGCAGTCTCTCAGAAGTGAGGCGTGACATCTTCACTGCTCTGAATAAAATGCTTAATTTTTTTTTTATTATTATAAAAGTCTTATATTTTCTAAGGATAATTCTTCACACCTGTCATCCTCGCTTCCAGCAGCAAAGTCAAAGAATCTTAGAATAATACATCAGAACACATTAAAGGAAGGAAATAGTGTTGAGAAAATGCCCTGCAACAGGAGTGTCTGAAAACTGCAATGAAAAAGAAAATCTGTGTGAAGCAGAAATGTATAACAGCATGTTTTGATTCTCATGCCAAGTACCTGGAGTTATGCTGTACCCACCTACCAGGAAGACTGTGCCTAAAAATTCATAACTTGACAGTTATTTACAAAATTACAAAAATTCAAGGTGAGCAAAACCAGAGGATGAATTCCTGGATTTTAGTGACAAAAAGAGGCAGAAGAACTTTCCCCCTCCCCTTCATAATACCAGGAAATCCTTCAGAAGTGAGAACAATGTCAGAATAGAGGTGATAGGCCAAGAAGGAGAGATGGGAGAGGAAGAACAAATAAATCTTTTTGAGAGCCACTACTCTTCTTTTGGTAACTAAGATTCTCTCTAATCCTGCTATATGTATATTAATCTCTTAAATATATTTTAAGAAAGTAGCTTATGTGGATGTTGGAAATGAACAGGCATGTTGGCCCTACTGGGGAACAGAACTAAGACCAAGATATGTAACACAGCCCATGGTGCTGCTGGGAAATAGTAGATAGAAGGGCAGGATCAAGCCTAAGAATTTTTTTTTTCCTATTCTTTTTTCTAGTCTACTTTTTTTGAAAAAGAAAAATGAAGACAATTCTTTATTCTAACACACCAATTTTCCTCCTTAAGCAGGTGCTATGTTAATTGATTACTTGGGCTTTGACCTTTCAGGGGAAAGAGTCTTATTTTCCTGCATTTATCACCGGGCCAAAATGTCAGCACTACAGATGGTGTTTTCACAGCACTTGCTACAATAACTTCCATGTAGTTCTGGAAATGGAGTTTTTGACATGCTGCTAGATATGGTATTTCTTCTAGAAGGGGTGCAAATAAAATGGAATATCACAATCACTTTTCCCTAGCTTAAAGACACAACTTGATTAGAAAAAAGGTCAGGGAAGATTGCTATTGCTAAATATACTGTCTATGAAAGCAACAAAGGTGGCAGCAAGAAAGCCTAAATAGGTTTTCTTTACTGGTACTGTGACTCTGACAGTTTCCTGCCTTTTGTTTTTTCTTACACTTTGTACTGATTTGTTCAATAATCTGAATGGCTGCATTCATTTGAACCATGGTGCATTATTAAGATTGCCTTTTCTCTGTCCCCCTCAATAATGCTATTTTCAATCATTTGTGAAAGTCAATACCACAATGCATGAATGTACCGGGTGCTCTGACTCTAACAACATAGAGCTCATCAACCAAAAGAGGCATTTTCCCATCTTAAAAGTCATATTGCAGACAACTTCAAGAGGCAAAACACCTGTCTGTTCTAATTTAGCTGTAAAAAGACAACCCTTTCCATACATGGGGTTAGGTGTGTTTTGTGGCTCTGTCACCCTCAGCAGCCCTGCCAACACACACTGGTGTGAGGTGCTTCACTTCAAAGACAATGGCACAGAACATGAGGCAAAACCTGCTGCAAAGATTTGAAGGGAAGAGGTAGAGGTGCTGGGGACAGTGGGAGAGAGTGGTATCAACCAGACTGTTGCTTTGCCCACATCAATTCATGACAGTGGTGATGTTTATTCTTAAAAGATTTGACATGAATTTGGTGGCTTATTGTAAATTTATCCATAGAATGGATTATCTTTTATTGAAGCAAGTCCAGTGCCATGGTCCCCATCTATTAATATTGCAGTAGTTTGACTGAAGTGACTCTTGCTGAAGTCAAATATGTTTGGATTAGCAGTTTTTAGGGAGTTCCTGAGGGAAACTCCTCAGGGAGTTTGAAGTTAGACCAAGCCCAGTGGTTATAGACCCATTACTGGGCTCCATCTGCAGGCATGCATCACATTAATTGTAACAATTACTATAAACCTAAGTCCTACAAGACTAAGCCTGTTTTTAAGCCCGAATCTCACCTCTACTCTGTGTAGAGCATTCATCCTTCAGTTTATAGAATCCTCTAAAGATTAAAATCTACTTTCAGACTATCAAATGCCTGGTGACTGACAAAAGAAAAGGTGTTAAAAGAGTTAAAGTTCTTATCACAGTTTGTCACTTCCCCACTCACAGAGTATCAATACAAAAATTAGTTATTTAAACACCTTTGCCCATGCAAGGACAACCTTCATGTTGCTGTTGTCTACACTGTACTCTCAGTAGGAATGTGCTTTAATCAATAAAGTCTCAGAGTCACCAGGCAGGATGACAAGAAGATTCTGCAGCAGTTGCTTTTCTCAAGGTCCATGAGTATATTAAAGAAAACCTCTCTGTGCATCCACAGACTCCTCATTCCCACACCCTTTGAATTTATTGGGACATCAACAAAATCTTTTGGCTAGCAAGGTGTTCAAAGCAGGGCTGGAACTTCTTTGGAGAAGTTAATAGTTCAGATCACGCTCACTAATGGTTCTTAGTAAATTGATATGTTATTATTGCTTAATTTTGGTAAACATTCTTACCGGAAAGTAGTCTCTCAATTGCAGCCCATCTAAAATAAGCTCATTTATGCTAATGTCTTTCTCCTTGACACTCAGTAAATTCTTCCTAATGCATTAATTATGACTCCAGATAGACCAATGATTATTTCATATATGCTAATTAGGAATAATTTTATTCAGTCTGCCACACACATCAGTAAACAAGTGGAATGAATTCCCCACAGAGAGGATAAAAAGACAATGATTTTCCTTCCAATGCAGCTTAGAGAATTTACCCCACAATCAAGATGTAATTAGAGAAGAAATGAGGAGGTAGAAAATACACTTACAGGTGTGAGAGACAGCAAGAGCATGTTCTTTCTCAATGATAGAATAAAAGTGGTTCTTACCCAATTCATCCTTAGCTAAAATCTCATTCTTAGCTAACGAGTTTTTACTATATATTACTAAGAAGTGCAATGTCTAAAGTAAATAAAAATTACAATAAAATTAGTTCCATTTGTAGTAGAACAAACTGATACGAAGAAAAGTGTAATTTCAGCCCCAGGTCTGAAAAAGACACAAGATTGAAGAAGACTGAGACTGACCTTTCCTTCATCTCTACTCACTGAATGCCAAGGTTAAGATATAGTACAGATATTTTATTTTTTGCTCTTAATAGTTACAATCCTTAGTGCTACCAAAGCCCACAGTTGTAGAATTGGACCATTACACCTCTTGTTCATGACTTCTGCATAACTACTAAGGATATCTTTTTTCTTTTTTTCTTTTTTTTCTTTTTCTTTGTGTGTGTGTTCTGTTTGTTTTTTAATTTAACTTTGGACAATTGAGGAATACTTTAAATCAGCTGGGATGGAAAATAAAAGACTGAAGGTATGGTATTATAGAAAAAAATGAGATAGAAGTGTATAAGTGTTTAGGTTGGAGGGGACCTTACAGATCATCTCATTCCAACCTCCCTGCATGGAGGTTGGAACCTCAACACCACCTCCCACTAAACCAGGCTGCTCCAAGCCCCATCCAACCTGGCCTTGAACACTTCCACAGAGGGACAACCCACAATTTATGTGGGCAACCTCTTCCAGTGTCTCACCACTCTCACAGGAAATAATATCTAATCTATATCTAGATCTAATAATATCTAATCTAAATGTCCCCTTTTTCAGCTTAAAACCAATCCCCCTTGTTCAATCTCTACATGCCCTTGTAGAAATTCCTTCTGCAGCTTTCCTGTCAGCCCCTGTGTGAAGTCCTTGTGGGAAATCATCCCTCCACATTTACACTACCATCATCATTTTTATTTTTTTTTAAGCAAGGCAATTCCTTGCCCTTAGGGTCAGCAGGTATACAGTTATTCCTAACAGAGGAGAAAGGAGGCTGAACTCTGCTAACAACTCTCTGAAACCTGAAGGGAAAGAAGTCGAAGATTATTAAAATTAACATCAGTCATCTTGGACAGAAAATCCTTAACTGTCTACTTAGATTACTCAGCCATTCAAACTCCTTAGAGATAGGGGCTGCTTACAGGCTCTTTAACTACCCTACAGTTCTAATGAATGCAGGATAGTTTGGAAAGCAAGCACCTTGAAAAATAAATACTAGGAAATGTAAAATTTTAATTTAATTCATCTACTTTTGTGTATAGGGGCTGCTATTTGCTTGAGTGGTTGTTAGAGTTTATGAAAAAGGTAATGAAAGATCAGATGGATACTGTTCAAGAGCATTAGCCATAATGATCACATTTAAGCTATTAACAGTTTAAATATATAAATATATAGCTGCTAATGGTATGGATATGTGTTTATGGCACCATAACAAGATTATTTTGCCACTAATGATTTTTTAAAGAGGATAAACTCAAATCCCTGGTTGCCTTCATAGTGCACTACTTAAAAGGGAGGCCATTCCCTTAATGTTAATTTAAACAAAGTTATGGAGAGCCAAGTTAAACTAACTCACATACAATATACTGAAAACTTATTAAACAACAATAATGGTCCCTGTGGTGTTAGTGCAGCAGCAGCATGCTTCTCTTACCTTTCAATACAGTGTTATAATATTCAGATATATCTATCTCCAAAAATATCAAATGAAGCCATGTGGAAATCAACATTACTGCTGAGTTTTAGTATTCAAAAGTAGAGGAAATTTCAATGAACTGTGTTTTTTTTGTCCTTTTGTGGAAATCAAAAGCTACAGGAAACCTTTACATTTCTATTTATGTCTTTATAAACTATCTTCTTAATAGGAAATGGTTTCCACGGCTTTAATTTTCTAAATTTGTATTTATTTTTGAAAAAGAGAAATTAAAGCAAATAACTGAAGGAAGGTAAACAACCTGAACAATTACTCAGTGAATTCAAGGGTGGGAGGTTGTCCCATTAGGCTTCATTATAGTGTCCAGATATGAAACTTTCACTCCCCATCAGTCCAACAAGCACCAGGGCATCTGTAAGAGCACAGAAGACAGAGATACTTTGCTACTGACTGCAGAGCTTCACACCTTTGGGTGTTTTGTTACTCAGTTGAGTTTGGGTTCTGTGTTTTTAGTACACTATAATTAAATAGACCATGATTAAGCCAGCACAATACCAGGCAAGGTGGGTTGGAGAAAGGTGGGTCTCCTCACTTAGTTAAGGAATACAGAGAGAAAGTATATTAATGAACTCAATTAACAAAAGGTGTGCTAGTCCTCAGAGAAGTCCATTTAAAGCCAGTTCCAACCCCAGATGGCATTTATAAATTATTAACAGAGCAGTGTCACCTCAGTATCTCACAGCTGGGTTACACATATGACTAAATCTTCAACAAAGTTTTTCCCTTTGCAGCTGGTACTGAGCACCTTTCTACTTTTGTTATGCTTCATGTGAATACAAGCAAAGAAGAAATTGATTTCTTTGTCAAAAGTTGCATTTATATTCTGATATGCAACTACATTCTTTCATTTGTTTATGCAAATTCTTGCTCATCACCGCCAGCATTTTCAAGAAAATGGTATCATTGTGCTCTTTGTAATATTACACAGGGATAGGATCTGGGAAACATTATCTGAAAATTCTTTTCTATAATTCAAGTTACATCAGTTTAAGTAGAGAATTCATTTTCAAGCCACTTGAGATTAACATACAAGCTTGGGTGGGGGAAGGGAAGAAGAGGACACAGGGAAAGCCAGGCACTTCTTTTTCAATCCTGGAAATAATATTCTTCTCCATTGGAGACAAAACCTGGACAAGACTGATAACAATTCTGTGAGAATTTTTTTCAATGTAATAGATAATAGTCTTAATTATTTAAAACCATAATTGCTTGACAACTCATCCCAATCATGATTGTGGTTTGTGCTTTTTATTGTGGGTTGTTTTTTTTTAATCAGTACCAGCCATTTACAGAATGAACTTTCAAGTATAATTATTATAAAAAAGCAGCTAGGGTCTATTGATAATTGCATTGTATGATGTTTATTGAGAATTTTAAAATTACAAAAGAGCTTAAAAGGCATGGATTTAACAGACATTTGGCACACAGAGTGTGTCATAACTTACCAAGTTTATGGCATTAACTAAATCTGCTATTTACAGCAGTGCCCAGTTAAAAACGTTAAAAAAGTATCATAAGGATGCATGAAATTTAAACTGAAAAGAAAAGAATCTCTTTTGTTGTTGTTATTATCTGAGGATTTTAGCAGAGTGTCCTTGCTATTCTGCATCCTTTTTACCCTAAGTCAGCGTTGCCAAATGTGTTGCTTCTTCCTGGAGTTTCACATCTTATGTAAGCTCAAAAAAAAAAAAAAAAAAAAAAAAATCTCAGTTGATTCACAGAATGTCTGAAATAGCACACTGGATCAGTAAAAACTAAATATTTTTTCATAAGTTCCACATTTTAAAGACTGGATGGGTTCCTAATGACTCAGGATAAAGAGGGGGGGACAAATGTGTTAATATTTTTTAAAAAGCAAAAAGCAAGGTCTAGTGAACCACAGGCCTGTCAGACAAGGAAAGTATGAGCAAAACATTGCCCAGTTAGGACTGTGCATTATCCAATTGCTCCAACCTCCATGGGTTATAGCATAGGGCATCCAACCTGAGAGAAGGCAAAATATTTTCACAGTCAGAGTGGTGAAGAGCTGGTTGGCCACTCTGGAGATATTTAAAATCTCAGAGATGTGGCTCTGGACAACCTACTCTAATTTCAAAGTTGGTCCTTCTTAGATCCTGAGGTCCCCTCCAACCTTACCTATTTAATGATCAATAAGGATTTGAAAAATCATGAAATGTTGCTGTGAATAAATAATGCAGTATGGGTATGAATAATAGCAATAATAAAAAATAAAATTAAAGCAAGAGAATGCCTCTTGCACCTCAGCTTCACTAAATTCTGGGAGGATTACCAGGGCTGATCTTTGCACATCTGGCCATAAATTTAGACCATGGAAGAAAAGACTGTCAGGGTAGAGATGCTGCTCAGTACAGTTTAGCCAACTGACCTCCCTCCTGTACTGAGATGAGAAAAGGTCCCACACTAAAGCATCCTTCTGGCACCTTCCTCCAACAGCTCCTGGCAGAATCCAAGCCTCTCTTCAGCTATAATCTTTGGCATTGCATGAATAGCACAAACATGCTTTGATCTAAAATGAGAGCTTGGCTTGTGTAAAAATGTCAGATGATCTGCTAAGAATATTTCTTTATGCAAGGATCTTGAGAACTATCTGGAATTCAAAGTTATATATTTATATATAATTCTGTTATGCTAGGAGCTGTGCAAATGTAAAAAGATTGCTGGTATTCTAAAACTAAATTAGAAATATACACAGGTAGCACTGGATAAAATTCACTTTTTTAGACTGTTTAGTAAAATGTTTATAATGTATGGTTTTATGAGTAAAACATTTTAGTTTAAATTAAGTCAAATAGAGATATCAGGGGATAGAAAATGCAAAGAAAGACTAAGCAAAGGACTGTAGGAAGAATGAGGTCCCTACCTCCACACTTAGAGCTGACTGGTTAAGGAAACCACCCAACAGAAGGGTTAAGGTAAACTGCTTAGAAAGATCCAGGGAAAAATTAAGTTCTTGTAGTTGGAATAAAATGCCTTATAGTGGTGATCACATTATCAGAGAGAAACTGTGCCCTGGAGCAGGATTTCTGTGGCACTGAACTCCTACCCACGCTGCAGGTGCAATGAAACCCTTGTCTCCTTTCAGCTTAATCACTTGGACAGCCACGTACTAATGTGTCACCACCTCTTCCAAGATTTTCTCTTACATATTTCTTTAGCACAATATGCATTGAGATTGTTTTGCTACATTTAATGATCAGTTTAGTAAAGTAGCTTTTTAAAAATCTAATATTTTGATTTTTATTTTTCCCAAGGAAACAGTTCCCTTACTTATATTTAGATGTCAAAAAGATATCACTTGACCAGATGAAATTGCTCTCCTTGGATGAACAGACTCACAGGAAATGAAAAAGAAATCTATACAAAACTAATGTGATTATTAACCAAACTGAGCCAGAACTGAGTTCTATGATATTCATGACAGCGAGAACATTCAGCATTCATACAGAAAAAAGGAAAAAGTAAAGGAAATGTTCAGCAAAATATTATATAGCATGTAGAAGGAAATCAAAAGCACACTGATTAGAAAAGCGACTTTGAAGAAAACTACAATCAAAGTTTTGATTTGGAATTTTTGCTTCTTTGGCTGTTTCAAAGGCTTAATTCTCCAACATAATATTAGAAAATGTAACAAAAGGAAGCTGAATGGGCATGAGGAGTTTTGGAGTTGCTCTTTGCCTTCTCTATCATTACAGCTCCTCAAGTTTCAGGGAAAGGTCTCCAGCTTGAATATCTCTTCAAATTGGCTTGGCTGAAATGCTGGTGTCTACACATATCACCAAAATGTACTTCTTTGAAAAGAAAATTTTTGGAAAAAAAAGGAAAGTATAAATCCTCCTTCTTCCTTTAGACTGGAAAACTCAAAAGAAAATTAGCAGAAGTTACAAAACTAACTCCAGTCACTCAGGTCTGTCACACATGTTAGCTGAGCATTTCCATTGCTCCACACCTCCCTTTATAATCACCACAAAGTGTGATTGGAACATCAGACTGTGTTCTTCACTGACCAGAAGGTAATTAGCTTCAATTTGTTGTTAATCATAAAAGAATCAGGGCTGGGGGGTTGTTTAAAACTCCAAATTTTTTTTTTTTTTACTGTGATTTTCAGTAAGCCCCATTTCTTATGATGATATAAGACTGCTGCTCCTGATTACATTACAGCTTCTTGTTCAGATGGGCATTAATCTTCCACGCATAACATGGTCTGTTTCTAATGAAAGCCTTAAGCCTTGGACTCAAAGCACTCCATTTTGGTTCTTTGGAAATAGTTTCTCATCGAAACAGCATAGGAGGGTGGTTAAATACCTTGCTGTCCAAATGACTTATGAAAATTAATGAACCAAATGGAAGGAAAAACCTCTGTGTTCTTTTCTTGTGGCAAAATAAGGACAACCTAAATGTAAAAAATTGCCAAGTAGATTATATAAGCAATCAGCTGCTAACAATGCTTTTCTAAGTGAGCCAATATATCAACATTATTCAGAATTCAGGCTTTATTCAGGCGTCGTTGGGAAGAGCAATTAAACTAGAGAAAAATAGTAGAGTTTTCTCTCTTGTTAATTAAAGGGTAGTAGGAGATTTTTGGAGATAATTATAGGACTAGTGAGATATTAAGATTAGAACCGGAAATGAGAAACCGGGAAAATGTAGATCCATCACTTCTTCATATCTCAGGCATCTGGACATCAGTTTCCTGAGCAGTGGAGCAGTATCAGCATCACTTTCTGAACTCTGTTCCTCATGTTAAGGATGTGTCTAAATATGCCTGTAGGGAAGCTGTTTCTTTGCAATTCACATTGCTTTCCAGACAGAAAAGCAGCCATCACCTTGCTGAAAGATCCCTGGAAAAACCCATCAGAGCAGCAGTCTAGGCTTACCTGGCTGCTTTCTGTAGACTTGGTCTACACTGCGTGTTTGAGGAAGCAAAATTGTATTTATTCATCTCTGATGCAATGGAGCTCCTTCTGAGATCTATTGATGCTACTTGACTACAAATAATGACTAAAATCTTCCAACAGAACTGTCAGTGAGGTTGGCTGCTCACAGAGAAAAGGCTCAAATTAATTTGGAAGTATGTTTGTGAACATTTTGCTCTGTGCTCTTACATGCCAAAGGTCGCAAAAGAAATTGGTAGTGCTGACAGTCAAAAATGAAGCAACTAAAAGAATGGATTTTAAGCTACCACCAGTATTGCATGAAGCTCAAAACAAAACAGAGATAATTCACAGCCATGTGCTTTGAATCAGGCATTTAAATGAGTGGCCAAATAAAGGCAATGAGATCTTACAGCAAAGGACATTCTGCATGTCTCCACAAATAAATAAAGCATAGCTTTAAACTTCAAAGCCCCAGGTCCCTGGGATCAGAAAGCAATGCAAGACCAACCAGGACATGAGAAACCCCTCGACTGACTTTTGCACAAAGCATTTCTTAGGCAGAGGAAGTGCAGAAAAGAGGATGCTACTCTGGAGTCACTTTGCAAAGCAGAGCAACCTCTACAATGGCCTCCCCACTTTTTACCTCATCCATTTAGTCTCACTGCTAAAATTAAAACCCAGGCTCCCACTTCCACTGTGGAATAGGCTGCTGTGTTTAAATGACATCCATTAATTTCAGGGTTCCAGTCTGCAGAACACTCTAGAAAAAGAGTTTGTTTCATCTTTCCAAATTTTGTAAGGAAACCAAGAATTTTATTCTTAAATTTTTTTGTATTAAATATATTGGTAAAAAATGTAGCTTCTAAAGTAATCTAGCACTGTGTGGAGTGAAAATTCTGAACTTACTTTTCTTCCTTGAATGAAAGCAGTGTTACATTAAAAATGTTAAATTTTCCCCAACAGCCCATCTCTAATGTGCAAATTAATGTGCCCTGCCTGTGAACCTCTGCAAAAATACTGAATCCATTAAAAACTGCCACTTCTATTCAATAATGATTAGTTGACTTTTAAAGCTGTAAAATGGCTGCCAACTATTGCATTTTATTGATTTATATTTTAATTAGATTTTGCATAACTTAAAATTAATTTGCTATCTAGATGGCAAACATTTTAACTAATTATAACATTTGAAAAAATATTTCATATGAAAATAGGAAAAGGAAGTGAAGGAAGGACTTCAAAACTGCAATTTTGTGTTAGCTGCCAGTATTGTTTCAGTAGTGTGGCAATACTGATGACTGTCTCTAAAAGCCCCATGAAACCAGGCACATTTCACTGCACTTTGTCACCCAGCCCTTTTGTTAGATGTTGAGTTACTGTCTTAAAAACTAAGGAAAAATAAACAGTGAAAAAAAAATTTCTAGAAGAAACCTTCATGCTGGCCTGAAGATTTGGGAGAAATATCAGGGACTATTTTCCAGTTTTTAAATTACTGAACAACCAAATAGCTAAGAAGATTTTGATATGGGCCAAGTGAGCTCAGCCAGGAACCAGCAGAAGATAAATCTGTGGCAAGCTGCCTCTGAGGGGGTATCAAAGGAACACACTTTGTCTACATATGTGGGCTGCTGAGCATGCTTCTCCTGTGACCATTTTTTGTCTGGCATCCAGGGCACAGAGGTCCCTGTAACCACTGCTGCTGCTAAGCTAGGCCATGCCAGGTGCTGATGTCTGTGTGAGCACAGACTGAGGAGTTGACAGACTCCAAACAGCCTTAGTCAGGCTTTGTTTGACCACTTTGTTGGCAAAAGGACACCTCGCATTGGGCTGTTTTATCCTCTGCATAAAATGCTGATGGATGCTGAAGCCCAACTGACTGCACCAGCACTGATCATCTGATGTTGCTACCAAGCTGTAATAGACATTTGGTGGAGTAAGTGCAGCCCTTCTATGCTCTGAAGACCCTCATTTAGTGTTCTTGGGCAAATTCCTCTTCTGGAGATCTCAAGATCTGCTGCTGAGCACAGGTTGAGGTCCCAGCAGGCTGGATGGACACTGAATCTATAGAACGGCTTTGGGCTTGAACACAGGCTCAGGATGACCTCAAATATAAACCAGATCAGAGGCATAAATGAACTCTTCAACAGTATGGGGAAGAGAAGCAATCAATCTGAATGTTCAGCAGCCCATCAGAGATTCAAATATCCAGAGAGGGTTTGAAGTACCACATCTGAGAAGACAGTGTAAATGAGAACAACATCTACTTGCAAACACCAGATAATCATTCACATCCCTTTGATTACATCAGATACTCCAGGAATGTTTCAAGTCTGATGGTCACAGAAGAGGATCATCTTTTTACAAGAACAAGAGAAATAATCTCACTGTTATTTTTTTCTGTGTTGTATCAAATAATTTTAAAAAGCACAGCACCTTTTCATGCTTAATCCTATACATATTTTCTTACGCTTTGATTTATTTTAGCTAAATCAGTTCTGTGATAGTACTGTGTGTTATTTTTTCTGCTCTTATAAAACCAGTATTATTATACTCATTTACTTCAGAGCCTTGCAAATTGAATTACTAAACAAGTTATCTCTCTCTCAGTACCTGATCTGCTTTGCAGTTGTCCATGGTATGGCATTAACTGAAGTGACCTCCTTATGAGCTAACTGCTCATTAGCTGGTCATGAAGAACAGCCTCCCCACAGCATAACAACAGTGTATTTGCCTTTCTGTTTGATGGTTCAATTTGCACTATACTCATCCATAAGAAACACTGAGGTTTTAAGGGACATATTCGACTGTTCAGAGTGCCACAGGAAATTGTTCACAGGTGCAGTTTTATGTCAGTCTCAATTCTTTCTTGGGATATTCTGAAATAATAGATCTGATTTCTTCTGTCACATGGAAGGAACAGCATGTTATGTACAAAAACTATAGCTCTTTCACTGCCCAAGAATGCCCCCCAAAAGCCCAGAGAATTGTTTGATAACAATCTACATGGTGTTTTGTCTATTTTGTAGGATGGAAAAGTAGCACTTAAATTCAGATTCTACAATTTCTGTCTGATTCTACATGCTTTGAATTTGCTAGCACTGTCTCTTCAACAAACATCACCAGGCACAGGGATAAGGCCACCTGGCTTTGGATTGGACAAAAAAAATACAACAGAGAAACAATTCATCTCCTTTGCAAGGTACAGGAAATTCACTACACTGGGCTCAAGCAATGAGCTCACCTTCTAGCAGCAGAATTCAAACAGCACCCACAAATGTGAGCTGCTCTCCCAGCTGCCTTCCCTTATCCATTCACCTGCAAAGTGACAGAGAGCAGGCTTGGTACTAAGGACAACCCAGAGTGTGACAGCCAGAAGAAAATCCCACTTGGCATCACTGAGGGAGTCCAATACACTATCCCACAAATACAGGCAATGAAGGGTCATGATCCATGAACCTCAAAAAGTTCCTGCTTCCAAGGAGGAGTAAGCCTCTTGCAGCAGTGTAAGATGTTGCAAAACCAAGGTAACTTGACAGCACCCATTACAGAAGGTATCCCAGGCTACCAGACATCAAAACCCTAGGTGAACTTGCATCTAACAAATAAATTCCCAAAGAAGTCCTGAGCACAGCAGGGCACCAGATGGCCAGAGGCAGGGGTAGAGGAGAAGTTCAGAGACAAGAGCTGAGTGACCATCACACTCAGGTTGCTCCAAGTGCCAACTGGAACTGAACACTGCTGCCAAGGGGCAGACAGCAAACACATGGACAGAAACACAACAAGCAGGCTTACAAAAATCCTAGCCAGCAAGGGTCAGGAAGATAAATAAATAAAAACAACCCCCAAAGAGCAAAGCTGCTTTAAGAGGAGCTGTGGAGTTCCCTGGTTCATACTTGCACGTAAGATAAATTACAACTGTATTTCACAGCCTGGGTTTTATTACCTATTCTTTCATAAAGGACCTTGATTCAAAGATAGGATGGGTGCCAAGTCTGGATGATGAGGGGATTGGCACTGCAGGATGCATAGCATTGTAGATACAACTAGAAAGGACAAATAAGAAATCTCCCAAGGAAGAAATACAGTCATAGAGCTGAGAAAATCCTCCATCACATTTGAGAATACAGATGAGAAGCTGGCTGCTTGCTCAAAAGCCAGCATACTGGAAGGAAAATGCAGCCAGACAGGATACAGTGGTCCAGAGGCAGCCTAAGCCTTTGCAATCCCTTGCAATATTATCCTCTGGGTAAAGCAACCAAGCAAATATTCAGGAAAGGAAAGCAACTGTATTTAAAATAAAGGGGCTGCAACCAGGGTGAAATTTGTAGGGAGTAGCACAGTGGCAAAGTGTTTGGAATAAGCACCATGAAGTCCATCTGCTGTCCTTAGGTTTGACTGCTAGCTGCCATTGACTAATGTATTAAAAAAAAATAATCGTCATTAAGAAGCTAGTTTAGATACAATGAGTCCTCTCAGTTTATTATCTACCATGAAATCCACAGAGCAGCAGACACACAGAGAAACGTTATGTTCCCTACAGCTCACAAAATCAAATGCCATTCAGTTCCAGGCTTTAATCTAGTGTCTTTCTTCCAGGTGGTGGCAAGGCACAGATCCAAGGTACAGTATGGCTTGCACCAGATGTTGGCACTCATGCAAGGCTAATTTTGGCTAGCAGGGGAAGAGGCAGGGCATGAAATGCTGTGGCAGACATTCTGGTGTTGGCTGGGTGCCTTCAGAGCAGGACAGCATTTCAGGTCTGTGTTGGGCCTGGATACTTCTTCCATGTCCTTTAAAGCAAAGCAAGTCTCCAGCTCTATGGTGTGGTGAAGTAAGCTCTGAGCAGTCAGTCGTGTGTAGCTGATACAGAAACACACAGAAATGCCTGGATTTGCCACTACTTCTTTGCACACTACATCATCCACTTATTCAGACAGGCAGTGAGTTTGATGATGACGATGATGTTGCACTTACAAGTATTTCTAAGTTTGGTTTCTATTTAGAGCAGCATTGAATCAAGATACAACTTGAACATTTGTACAAAAGAATGAGTTAATTAATCCTATAAATTCCAAATAGCTGGCCTATCAAACCCACAAGAAACAAAGCTCAAGTAGTGCTGGTATTTGAATGAGCAGCATCATGCAAAAGCAGCAACAGATTACAAGCAGAACTGAGCAAATTCAATTGCTGTACATAGGCCACGTGCTGGTTTATTATTTGGCTATTCTCTCTGGAGCAGTCTGGATTGAATAGAGCAACTTCAATTCAGCAGCTACTGACACGAAGCCAAGTAGCATTCCAGTGCTTACAAAGGCATGTGAAAAAGCAAGTAAGGAATCCTAAAATGAAGACCCAAACCAATGTTACTCCAGGTCAGAGCTGAGAGTGTGGAGGGTATGAAATGAAGGGCTCCCTGTTACACCTGGAAAGAGCAGGGATATAAATAAAAGCATTTTTGTTGACATATGGCAAGGTCAGCCAACATGGCATGCCTGAAGCCCGACTAAACATCCAGGTGGTATGGTAACAAGGGAGAGAGATATAATTTATTGGTCTCTCAAATTTTTGATACTAAAATCCTCACTGAAATGGTGTTAATTCTCATTGGCAGATACACCTTATAGCTCTTATTTTAATAGGATTATGTGGAGACTGGCTTGCTGGAAAAAACGTGGGAGGGAATGAGGATACTTCTGAGATACATTCTCACCTAATGGATCCTGGTCAGAGCAGACATATACCCTATAACAGACATGATAAAAGGCATTACCCTGGGACAGATGTGGCAATGATCCAGGAACAAAGAAATTTTTTCATATTACTGAAATGCCTTGAAATGCCCAAACCAGGATACATCCTTATCTCTGGATCCAAGGGTCCAAAGACAGAAGGAGGCACAGAGCAGGTAGTGGTTTTATTTGGCTTGCTAGTCATGGATTAGCTACCTGAGGTGAAAAAAAGCTTTAAATAAGAGATCATGTAATGTTACTAACACCAATCCTATTTCCAGGTGCTTCAGAACATGGCCTCAAATTAAGCCAGCAATATGGCTCCATATTTACCCTGGCCTAATTCACAGCAAAAACTTCTATCATAAGCTTTGTTACCAGGGAAACTGACTGCCAGAAAAGCAGTGAGGTTTAGGGTAAGTATTCTCTGTTGTGGACAAGACCATAAAAATATTTAACACTGGGATAGTGTGCACCAGTTAACAGTGGCCAATACTTTTTTATTTCGGAAAAAACTAACTTATTTCAACTGCTTTTTTCTAGATTACTGAGAACTCTCTAGATAAGAGCCACCTAGAAGAGATTGTTGTACAAAGATGACCACAAAAGACCTCAAAACCCAACAGTAGTAGGAATAGCAGTGTTTTACTTGCAGCAAGCATTGCTGTTGGGTGCTTAACTCAAAGCATCTTAGCTTACAACTCTAAGAATAATGTTGAGTATTTTGTGTATTTCTATTGATTGAAAAGTATGTCAGAGTTGAATGCTTTTCCTGAAATAAACCATTGTTTATCCAGCATATTGGATATTCATTAACAGGTCTCTGCATTTAGCTGCCTCTTAGGATTTTTACGTTAGGGGACCTAAGGAATACTTTGAAGTAGTGTTTTGCCTGCAGAAACTCTGCCAATGCTGTTCCTCATGAGAACTATTTCAAATGAGATGATGGTGGCAGGTTGAGAGACGCACACATTCTTTTCATACTACTTTTGCTTTTTCACTGTTGATTTCTCCCCAAGAGACACACTATTTCCTTGTGTACACTTTTACCTTTTATACAATACACTGAACCAGATAACCCAAAGAACCTGACCTGAACTATTTCTCCTAGTGGAGCTAATGACAGCACATCTGCTGAACTGGTGAAAGAGTCAGAAAGATCAGAAGCTTAAAGACAGGGCTCTTATAACCTCAAGGTTAACAACAGAAACCTACAGTAAGTTTAAATCCTAGCTTGAAAGACCACGAAGATAAAAATTATTTCCCATTTAGGCTTATCAAGACCACCATTTCCAGGGATGCAGTCACTACTTCTGAGTAACAAGTATTATGTGAGCAAGGATTTTTGAAGGAGACTGAGGGATTCAGGAACCCTGTGTACTTGGTTATTAGGGCATCAAGAGCATTTAAACCCACTAATGTTTGTGGCTGAATTAAAGTCTTATTTGTTAAACTGTTTCTCTGTTATGCTTTCAAACTTTAGACAGAGTCAAATCAGATTTTTAGAACTCTATCATTTCAACTATCAGCACTGGGTGGTTTTTTAATTACGTATTAAAAAGGAGTCTACAAAGCACAGGTTTCCATTAAAATATTTAGTATCTCTCTAAATAGAAAACATAAAAAACTCATATAATTTCAGCCATAAAACATTTAAAGGGAAGCAACAGGAAAGAACAAAAGCCACACCTGTGTGATGGCTACAGGGTTATGTCTGTGTGTGTGTGTGCAAACACACCCTGTGAAGCACCAACTTGATTTTATTAGATGGGTCTCTGTACAAGCTAATTAATTGTACCAGTGGAAATTACAGAAGCCTTTGATCTGTGGATCCAAGCAAAGTGGAAACAAATTAATTGCCAGCCCAGACGTTTTCCACAAACTGTCTGTGCTTTCCACAAATGCCACGATGAAGGCAGCCATTTCCAAAGGGAACATTCACAGGTTGCAGGAGGGAGAACTATGAAGAGCACTCCTCAGAAGGCAGTTTTGGAACAGATGGCTGAGTGGTGCTTGCAGCCTACCCAAAAGCCACAGACACCTCCCATGTGATTTATTCTCATGTGAACCTGACAAGAACTGGCTTTGCCACATCCTCTAGAAAGTCAGTTCTCTCAGGGGAAAAATCCAGGCCTTTTCTGTATTCCCTTTACTAAACTGAAAGTCCTCTCTAGAGCTGTTAATTATGTTCCTGAGATCAAATTTCTTCAAAAAACATTACTATGGCCACATCTTCAGATCAAGAGATCATCCCCCATCAAAAGAAATGAGTGGATTTCTCTACCTTGAACTTCTGTAGCTTCCTCTTTATCCCACATGAAGTTTTGGCATCACCAAAGCAATGAGCTTGTCAGCAACTTTCCTCCCATAGCATCAGTTTAAGCTGAAAAGAATTCATACCAACAGTGCCAGTGAAAAGCACTGACACATTGCAGCTCTTCAGCTGCTGGAATAAGAATTTGAAAAGAGGTTGATTTAAATAGTTTTCTATCAAATGCAAAGCAATCAAAGGTTCTGAACAACAATTACTCTTTTAAAATATTATTAGAAGACTCAGCTTCAGCTGTCTGGAAGTTACATGTCTAATCTAAGTTATTATTTTTTATTCTGCATTATATATAGGAAGGCAACTTACTCTGGAAGACAACTCAAATACACCCTGTGCTATGTGGTTTCTGGAAATATCTAGGAAATTAACAGGTGCATATCTGGTTTTAGAGCAAATATTTTCTTATTTACTTCAATTAATTTTAAAAAATTATTCTTGATTACCAAAATTAATTCTGTTTCTAAAAAAGCATCAATATTGTTTCCTACTAAAAAAAAAAATCTTTAAATATTGCTGGAAGAATAAAAAAAAGCAATAAGCTAAACATTTCCACAGCAGAAGGGCAAAGTTCAGATAAAACCACATAATTAGGTTTTATTTTGTTGCTAAAAGAGATGTCTGACACCAGTTTTTCCTTGAAAAGAAATATTACCCTTGGTTACCAAAGGAGAGATTATATCAACAGAAGCCCACTCCTGGAGTACTGTTTATGATGGCTTCACCCCTAAATGGGTTTCCCTGAGTAATGCTTCACAGATATATATATAATCTTCTGCTATTTAATTGGTTGCCTGAACTTGGTGGCACATTCAGGAGAGAATGTTCAGGTGTATCTTATCTGGACTCTAGGACCTGCATTTTTTATGCACTAAACTGGATTTATAAACTGTACTGGATTTTCCTAAAGAGGCTTTTATTTCTTAATGCATCCCCTCTCCTTGACAAACATCTGCAACTCTCATTACATCAATTTTACAACAGTTGGATGCATATTATCACACAAAATCAGAATCCTGATTACTTCATTCTAGAAAAAATATTTAATTTTGCTCAGCAGTTAGGCTAATACATTATAATGCTCAGAAATTTGGTTGTTGGGTTTTTTTGGGTTTTTTTCACCTTTCAGAACTACAGCTACGAAAGAAAATGTCTGAAAAATAAACCTTTTACTGGATGCATAGGGTAATTTCATCAGACAGGGACAAACATGTCAAAGTGTGCAACATATGAATCACCTCAATATGCTGGAGACTCAAGGTCCTTTTGCTTCATTTTTATTCTTCCATGAAATTCACCAAAAACATTTTCATATTATCATGTACATTAAAAAAATTGGTTTATGCTTTCTATCCACTCATATTTGGAGCAGTAACTGTTTCTATCCAGATATTTGTAGCAACAGTAATTGCCATGTGCATCTTAAAAACAATTTGTTGTTTAACACTGGAAAACGCAGAAGTTGGGATGACAGTCTGTATGTATTCTTAAACATTCTGTAATTAAACAGTATTTATGTTGAAAACAAACTACCTTATCAGACACCAGAAAAGCCACCACCACTAGGTAATTAAAAAAAAAGGCTATATTGTGAGTTATATTCTATACACTTACTATAGTAAGTAAACACACACACGTTTGCATGGGAAAACTCCACCTATATTCATCCCAGCCATGCATATGATTCCATTTGCAGTTACACAATTTTAAATTAGGATTGATTTACTGAAACCAGTGTAACTCTACTATCAAACTGAGATGAGATGGGAGATCAGGTGACCCCTCAACCAGTTTTGATCCCTTTGTACTCTTGGCTTGGTTTTCCTCTTACACACTGGTCCCATGGACCAGATCTTGTGTGTGCAAATCAGTTAACTCCCTGGGGACAAGGGGAAGCAAAGAAACATTAATCTCTTGGGGACATGGCACATCCTGGGTGAGGATGGCTCCAAGCCCTCCCCTTTCTCTAGAACAGATCCTCTGCTGCCACCCCTTAGGGGCCAAGCTGGAGAGGAAAAAAATGTTTCCAATCTCTGCTTTACTGCTGGTATGAATCAGACATCACTCCCAGCCCTCATCCTCCAGGCTCTTCCATTCTGTATGGCACCAAACCCAAGATGATGACCTCAGGTCCTCACCTCTCCTTACAGACTGGGGAGGTTTGGTAACACCAAACAGCTCCTGCACCACTCCAGCTGGACCTCCTCTCCTCCCATCCAGAGAGTAACATTCAACAAGCTCTATATTAGGATCTCATGAGAGGTTCTTAGAGTACTGAATATGTTTACAGAAAGTCTATTTTTTGCAGGAATGAATTGGGAAGATATTTTTATAGCATTTACATAACCTTAGCCAACTGCTGTACTTGAACTGACAGACCGTTGGAGGCTTTTCTTGGCTCTGCTTTCAGCTCCCACACCAGCTCAGGTCCCTCTTTCTCCTTCATCTTTCTACACCTTGGATTCCTCACTTCTGTTCTGCTTCCCCAACAGACTCACTACATTTTCTTTCCTTATCTAAACAGAGCTGCAGAGAGAACAACCTACTCCATCCATCAGTTGGTTCCCTAACTCCACTCCTTTTGCTTTGTGGTGCTTTTTCTTCTGAAACTAATGAGATCATTATCTGAAGATAGATTTCCTCACCTCTTTGCCCCAGAAACTGTTCCATTTTAAAAATGAAGTCAGACACACACCTCATCATAATCCATATTTTCTGAGAAACTGAGAGATTTCAGCAAAGCCAGAAGATATTTTTAGGGAACAGGAAAAAGAAGAGACATTAAATATATTAGGATACTTTCAGATCTCAAAAGAACTGATTTGCAAAGAACTTCATAGAGCTGAGACACAAAGATACCTGCAAAAGAGTATTTTGCTTTAAGACCATGTGTTTTATTTTCACACTCCACCAAAGACCAGGCCTGAAAACATTTGTTTATACGTGTATGAGAAATACTCCCATAGATGCTCATTAGGGATATAATATTTAGTCATGCAATAACAAAAAAAAATGAATTAGGTATTATCATGATGACAATGAGAATTCACTAAGCTTTGGAAAAAGAAATATGTATCTGTAATGATCCTACTTATACATCATTTAAGATATATCACCACCTAAGCAAGTATTAAGCAAGCACAGTTGTTTTGTGATTCTGCCAAATAGATGTCAGTGTTGGGTTAATTTTTCACTTATAAGTTTAATGTTAAGTGTTTTTACAGGCTTAGAATACATTCTGCAAGCAACCCTTGTAAAAATCAAGCATATAAGCACAGGAAGCATTCAAAAGCAATGTCTGTTTATAGTGTAAAACAAATTCAATTACACCTGATTAGTTATGTGAAGTCACTAAAGAAGGATTGGTTTACCTTCTATCTTTCAGTAAGTGTTTATTTCTTTAAAAAAAAAAAAAAAAAAAAAAAAAAAAAAGAAAAGAGAGAGAGAGAAAGAGAAAAGCAAGAGTTCCATGAGGAAACTAAATTACTAAATTTGTATCTAAAAATACAGAGAAAAAACAAGCAATTAAGGTTCCATTTCCAGGCAACTGGACTCCCTACCTTTCTCTTTTGCTGAAGCATGATCCTAATCACACCATATCAAGACATGTAGTCTACATCCCAGATACAAGACAAGAAGCAATCTTATCTCTAACAACCAGTAGCACTTCTTTTAAGTGTACAAAAATCTATCTATATATAAATTATCTTATTCATTACACCCAACATTGTGAAGAACAGAGACTCATTGTATTACCCCTCTGCTTTCAGGCATTGGGAGAATCAAACCTTTGAACAATGCCTATCACAGTTGGAAGAGTGGGGCAGGAAGGATTCTTCCTTGAACTGAAAATCAGAAAGTCATCTGAAGTTTTAAAACTTAATATCATGGCTGTAAAAATGTGAAGGAAGATGCTTAGGAATTTACTACCTGGGATGTCACTAGTACCTGACTTAGAAGTCATTCACACACACCTCTGTGACAATACTAATGATCCCAGTCCTGGAAAAGCATCCACTTATACAGCTTCAGCCTCAAATTGAATAATTCTTTGAGTTAATGAGAACCCCATACTGTTACCTTGGGGAATTGTAAAAGTCAACACTAAATGATCCATTTTATCTGTAATTTTGAAAGTACCAGTCAGGATTAAACTGTAATCATGACTTGTTATTAGATCAGTGTATTTCTGACTAATGCTTGGCTGCAGGAGGATTTATCACAAGTTCAGTTACATCTAATGCCTTCCCTCCTGGATTGCTCCCTGCAGAGCTAATCGGATCTCAACGGAAGTTTATGGGAAATTCAGCTACTAAAGTGACAGATGCACAAGTCTCATCTGTCTCTTCTTTAGACCTGTATTTCCTCCATTTTTACTTTTCTGCTGTTCCTCGAAGAATTTTTTTTTTTTTCAGGTTTACTTCTGCACTGGTTTTGATTTATATTAATTTTCCTTTTCTCCTCCCCTCTATTTTTTTCCCCTCTTTTCATATTTCATTGTAGCACAAAGCTGAGGCAAATCACAATTATACCATACACCAGAAGAATATTCCTTCCTTTTTCTCAGGTGTCAACATAATTCCCTGAAGATAGTATCCTAGAATGGATACTGTGAATACACTTTCCTGGTTCCCAGCAGCACAATGAGGTTACAAGCATATCAGAATTTATCCTATTCCTAGTGAGATTAACTTGCTACTGAGGCTGTGTATGGAAATGCCCCCATCCCTCTATGAATCCTTAAATATCAGGGATTAAGTTTTATCAGGTAGGTTTAATAGATGTGATACCTCCCCACTCCAGTACTAACAGATTAAATGCATAAAAGTACACAACAGAAAAAGAGCAAACAAAAGGAGCAGGCTGCCAAAATTAAACCCCAGAGCACTATAATTTAAAGTATTATAGGAGATATGAGCCTGTTGGTTTTGCTTTTTTATAAAGAGGAAAGGCAGGAGAGACTGGAAGAGTTGATATGGGGAACATATAGGTTGAGATGAAGTATATTTCTAGTAATGAAGTGGTAAAAACCCCACTTGGGAAAAAAACACACCCTAAGTTTACTTTTAAAGGCTTAATTTGAAAAGGCAAGCTATGTAAAATGAGATAGTTACAATCAAAACAAACAGGTAAAAGCATAAAATACCTGTAAGCAGCATGGAGTCTGCTATGGGGTTTCATCATTTTGCAGTGATGTAGATCTTTCCGAAATGAGTAAAAGAAGGACAGAAATGAGCTGAAACACTTCAAATGGAGAATTAAAGATCATATCAATCATTACAAGTAAGTAATGCTAAAATATGAAAGATAGAAGAAAATATTAACCCTGATTAATTAAAAAAAGAACCAGATATGTCAGACTGAAAAAAGATGTTAAGCAGTAAAGCACAAAATGGCACAAAATACATTCAGCTGCCTGCCTTTTATTTTATAGCCACCTTCTCTCACAACACTTGAGAAAAAGGAAGTCATCCGGATACAGCTATTCAAAGCTGAATGCATAAAAAGGAGCACTCAAATATAATGTAATAGCAGAAAAGCTAAATTAATTGATTGCACTAGTCTGCACTAAAGGCATCAGGGAGATTCTTTACCACAGACTTCAAAGATACTTTAGCAAAAGAGCTGTCTTAAAGCAGGACCTACCAGTAGAAGTGGCTAAAGATCAAAACAACAAAATGAACAATAAAAAAAATGCCCAGGACGACCTCATGCTCTTCATTTAAGAAACTGAAAAGTTTCTACATGAGTAGACACAGTGTAATGGGAAGGAATTAGCACAGCTCTTATTTTCTACAAATTAATAATGGTGTGTAGATTGCAATAGGATACTGTGAATGCCAAAAGCTTTTTTGAAAAGTTTTGTTATGAAATGCTCTTTAATTGAATAATAGGTATCAGAGAAAGCTTTTCCATCCATACATACATACCAGCCACTAGAGTCAAAATTAATTGGAAAATAAAATAAATAATTAGTTTTCAAAAAACAAGGGGATCAGCAAGAAACCAAGGTTTGCAGGGGCCTCTCTGGAACAAAGTTTTGAATAGAGGGAATATTGCAGTGGTAAAGTTTACTACTGATAGAAAATTACTGCAGATAATCAAATGTAAAAGCTGAGTATGAAGAGTCACAGAAGGGTCTCATGATACTTGGATGGCTGATATTAAACCTGCAGATGAAATTGCTCATCCATAAATTTGGCTTCGTAAATATGGAAAAAAAATATCGGAGGCTAAATGCATATATGGAATAATGCTCTAAATTAATTATTTCTTATGGTAAAATTTCCTGAAGATATTTTGCATGACTCTCAAGATATGCAATCTGAGTTCTCAGAACAGTTAAAATTCCAAAGGTGTTTTGTTTTTTGGGGGGAGTTTTTTGTTTTTTTTTGTTTTTTTTTTTTTAAAGAATAGAGATCACAACAGAATATTCTGTTAACACTACCTTATAAGTAGATGCACATATTCCTTCACTTTGGCTGTAGTCTTACATTTTTCTAGAATTAATGCATTCTTTTAAACCTGTATCATAAAAGGGTCAAAGCATGGAATACCTTTTCTGAGGAACAATTGATTTTTCAGACTGCTGAGGAGATGTAAGTAATCATGACTGATTTGGAGAAGCTGATGGAGGTTTTCTTATTTGCCTTTTCTCACAGTACATAATTCTCTGGTATCTGATCATCAGGCAGCAGACTTAAAAGAAACTAATCAACATTTGCTTCCACAGAACACATAAATGAGCTGGGCACTGCTCTGAGCCATCATGAAAACCAGAAAATGTAAATGTACCCATGAAAATCAGTGAGACAAATTCTTGACCCTTAGGTCAATATAAACATCATAACCCAAGATGAAACCTGAAATTTCTTAAACTGGTTGCTGGAGGTTGAGAAGCTGTATGAAGCATGATCACTATAAATATGTTCAGCTTCTGACACACTTTTCCTAAACATCTGCTGGGGTGACCATCAGAGTCAACTGAGCTGCCCATCCTTTGCTCTGACAAAGAGCAAAGGTACTTTTCACATAGTCCAACATCCTTAGAGCAGTTTGCAGATCTGAAAAGGAGGGAGCCCCGAGGATGCTACAGAATGTGATCAGAAAGTTCTAGTGCAGGCAAGAAGGAGTACAAAAACATCCTCACAACCCAGAGCCATCAGTCAGGTTTTGCTTTCCAGCAAAATCAATAGGCACCTGTGTGCCAACTATCTACAGCTGCCTACGTGTTCCCGCCAGTCCATCTGCTGCACCAGCCATATGGCACTTGCTTTATTTAGGGCACCAGAGAGAGAGAGAGGGAGATATCCTGAAAGGCAGAACTAATTCTCTTTACTGTGAATCTTAAAAATTATTTGAGAACTAAACTTGCCAAGTAATCCGTTTCTTAAAATGAAGTCCGTACTAAGAGGCAGAAGTTTTTGCACAAGTTGTATCAATTAGGCAATGGTATGAAAAGATTGGCTGTAAAATTTCACATCAGAGAATTCACTGGAGAGTTTTTAATGGGTATTTTCACTTCCCCTCCTCCTTTTCTCTTCACAGTACCACCAGCTTCTGAACATTTATGCAATTAACAAGCAGAAGAATATCATAGCACAAATTAAGACCAAAAACTGCACAGATGCAGAAATATTAGAAAAAAGTATAGTAATTAGTAATTTAGTAATTTCACCGGTTCTATTTTAAAAGAAAATAAATGGAAAAATCCCTGCAAATAATATCTCTTTAGCATATTAGATTTCCATATGTAGTGATCCATTGCAGACTTGAACCATCAGACTCTGGGAGGCTCATTTAGCCAGTACAAAGTTATAATTGCCCATATCAAATTCTGAGATCAGAAGTTAAGAAAGAAGTATTCATACAATTTTTTCCTTCCTTACAAAGAAAAAAAAAAAAAAAGGAAAAGGATTGACTGCAATAAAAGAGAGCAAGGCATAAAATACTGATCAACACAAGTGGGATGTGTTTCTCTCCTAGTCAGATTCTTCCAGAGCAGACTCCTCTGACTCCTTAGTTTAAGCCATTATTTTTCATTAGGTGAGACACTGGTGTTATCTAAAAGTTAATAGCAGGAATGTCTGTATGACAAAACAAATACAGCTTGAATCCAATAGTGGTTAATATCACAAAGTCTGCAACAAAGTGCATGCCTGACATACAGAAATCAGTGTAGAAATGTTTCATTGTGCTCTTCTGTTAAAAGAACAAAACTTCTATTACTTGTCACAGTTGCTATACCTCCAGATTAGAGCAGTCATGCCAGAAGAGTGTCATGCTACAGCTATGGAACTTTAAAAAAAAAATAAAAGAAAGACAAGACATTACAAGAAGTTTTAAAAGGCTAAAGGAGAACAAGATGAACACAGAATACTGGAGAGAGAATATAAGTGCATTTCCATGAGCCTTGAAAAGATTTTAGCTACAACCCCCCACTAATACAAAAAAAAATTAGGGCTATTAAGCTCTTAATTTTGCATGAAGATATATCTTGCAGCCACATGAAATCTTGTTTGCCACAAAACTGACTCTGGAAAGAAGCCATTGGAATATGCTACAGTGCAAAATATAGCATCTTCAATTTGTTCCCAAGTAACATACTGTGATACAACATTAATTTTGAGCCATATGGAGTGACTAATAAGGTCATATATACTTTCTATTGTGTACTGGTGTGTGCATAGGCAGTGTATTGGGCCATTCATAGCCATCTTACAAATTAAAACTAGTTGGATTTAAAGGTCTTTTGTAGAGCTTTTATGAAAGCATCCCTTTTCTGTTGGAAAAAAAAAATCAGTTTTGGATTTTGTCATATAGTGTATCTCATTAGCTTCTGATCACGCTGTGATAGGAGTGCAAGAGTTATTAAGGAAAAGAAGAAGAAATATCCATCCTCTCACTTGTTGTGCACTATATGTGTCCTGTGGTGCCCAAAGGTGCCAGTCAAGATTGAAACCTAATTGTGCTTGGAGCTGTAAAAACACAAAATGAGACAGCATTACTGACAATAACCTCAACAGGAGATTATGCCTGGATCTGTGCTGGCAGAGCTGTATCTTGAGGAGATTAAATGAGATGAATGTCACAGACTGGTGCAATAAGACAGAAAACCACTGCTAGGTATAAGGCATACATGGCAAAGGAGGAAAGGATGAAAAAGGTTCAAGGTGAAAACTGATCAAGCTGTTATGGGCCTTCACACTGAGAGATAAAAAAAAAATTAACTTGGCAAAAAGTCTGCTATCGAGCAGGACTTACCTGAGAGAAGCTGGTGAAGCAATTTGGAGGCAGAAGTTGCAACATTGATAAAGAAGATTATTTTAGGGGCTGAGTGACATGTATTTGAAGAGGATTACAAATACATAATGGAAGGGGCAAAATATAACCTAACTTATAGACAATAGCTTTGCTTCTAACAACCAAGCTTGCTCTCAGTCTTGGCTTTTTATGCGTGGCTTCTATCTAGATATGCAGACAAGGTTTATTGCTTCTACTGACTCAGTACCCAGAATTGGCCACAGAATTCAGAGAGCAGTTGGTTTAAAACCTTACTCTGGTTCTTTTAGACAGAGAATGCTATTGGCAGCAGCAACCTTAACCATAGTGCTTGGCTGGTATCTTTAATTAACAAAGTTAAGTACCTTACAACATTAGTGCAGGACAAAATTAGTATAGAGAATTTAACAGAAGAGGAACCTGTTATCTAAGATGCTTGAATAATAGAGGGGCAATTACAGCAATTAAAATCCACTGAAACTTCACTGCCATGAGCATACACTTATTGCATTTGTGAACATGGATGTGATTGTTCAAGCCAGATTGACAAAATCCTCTCCCAAAACTATTTAACTGACATTTATTGATTACTCTTATAAGCTTTAAAAACATTTTCCATTAAATTTGCACATGATTAATTTCCACTGTAGTGGCTTAGACGAGCACAATCTCAAAATAAAATAATTTTTGTTTGTAGAAGTGTAATATGAGTTTAGTACAGTTTGCAGAGCTTGGTTCAAAGCCACATGGCAAGAAGCAAACACCAAGAAGTCAGCAAGAAAGAGAGAACTGTGCTGCTGGCTGGCAGGTAGGGGTAGTTTGCTTTTACCCTAACTATTGGGAGGGCAAAAATGTTTAATAGGGAATACAAGCAAAAGAGTTAAGAGCACAGCTTGTGCTTTAGAAACTGAGGACAGGAAGGATCCTGACATTTTGCTCTCCCTGTATTAACTAAAGATGGCCAATAGATTAAAAAGAGAGAGCAGCAATCGTTAAGGACATAAGGCTATTATTAATAATCTAAAGTTTCAAATTAGGTAGTCTGCAAGATTCAAGTGCTGAAAAAACAGGAAAAAATGAACCCTATCATTCCAGATGCTGAGGTGCTATGTGAGCTTTACTGAAATAGCCTGGCAATTTGCTAAGTGCTTCTTCCAGTGAATGCAACTATTTTCAAGGCTATTACCATCAAAGTCTGCTTTTGCAGGTAATATTCTAAAATGAATTAGTGTATTCTTTGGGCATAATGTAAAAAACAGAGAACCCAGAAGCCAGCAGCAGCATGGAGCAACAAAGCAAAGTGAAAAAATCCCCCCATATCTGAAGCCTCCAAGAAAAGAAACAGAATCTAGAATACACCATGAAATATTTACCTAAAGGAGCCACAAAAGTATCATCAGCTGACATTTACTCAGACTTTATACTGTACAATATTACTATTCAAAGAAAGGAGGAAATTGGTGGATAAATCTTGCTTGTGAATAGTCCTTATATCAGCCAGTGCTCTTTTCAGCAAGATGAGGAGCTTTTGTCATAAGTACATTCACACTCTTAAAGACCAATATGTGAAATTTTGCTATACAAAATATCCCAGGGAAATACAAAAAGTCTTCCCAAAGTGCTCCCACAGATCATTTGCCCTCCACGTACTACCACTTATTTACCTTTCCCCTCTTTTTTCTACTCTTTTCAGTTATTTCATGTTCTACCAATCAGTATTTCATTCATTATTTGTTTACTCCATATTGTCTGCTCACAGTTTTGAGTCTTGTATGCTACAAAATGGTCTAAAAAAAGTCAGGGAGCCTTAAAAGTACATAGAATTAATATTCTCATCACCCTGTCTTAAATGCAGAAGAAATAACATGGCAGTACAAAGTTATTTTGGCACAATCAGTCATCCAGGACATCCTATTCTAGGAACAGCTGTACTTCAGAAGCCACACAGCAAAATCAGGAACACTGAGTCTTCCAGAAATGAAAATTCAGATGGCTGGCAGGCAGAAATCAGCTCCTGACACTACCCAAACTCAAATTACTCCAAAACCCCCTTCCTTTTTTCTGATCCTGACCAAGATACACAGTGAGAAAAGTCTTTAAAAGAAACCTGAGTGCATAACAATTGTCCATCTCCAGCTGATGCCAACAGAAACACCCTGCACACCAGACCTGCTCTGTACTCTGAGATGTCTCTGTGCCAGAAGGAGCCCTGGGCTCACCCCAAAAGAGTAGCACAGGAAGAACTGCCCACTTCTTAAGGAGCTGCAGATCAAAAAGAGAGGATTTTGCTGCTTTATATAAAGTGCATCTACTGCCAAGGAGATCCTCATATTCCTGCAATAGGTTCAGTTGCAGGTTAAGGCATTCCTGATGCCTCCTCCTCACCTGGCAAAGTCTACATCACAACCTGGCAGGTGTTCAAAACCATCTTACAAGTGTGAGGAGGAATAAAGAAAACCAGCATGGCTGGTTTAATAGTATTGGCTTTACCACTATCAGGGTTATGGTGTCATCCATCTTACAAGCATGACTATCTGCAAATAAGCTGCAATTTGTGAATGGGTTGCATGAATGCACTTGTTTTTATTTATAACCTAACTATCAGGGTTTATGTTTTACTGGAGTCATCAGTTTGACTTCATTCTAACTGCTTCAGTCACCAGCTACCAGGAGTCTCTTCTAGGAAATCTACCAACCTCCTGGATCCTTGGGGCATGACTAGAAGTCATTGTGGACATAAATTAAGGAAGCCATTGGCAGTAAAGCATCCAAACTTTGATTGTCAACCACTCCTCTGTCCTTTCAAGGGAAACTTGCTCTGCTTTGGAAAGGAGATGGGTTAGTGGCACTCTGTGGTTATCAATCACTCTCTGCTTAGTTCAGCATTTCATCAAAGCTCTCCCAAATCTTCTGTACTCCTGGAAGGCAATGCATGTAAATTTTTCATGGAGCAGGAACCTTAGTCAGTCTCTCAAAACCATCTGGTAGGTCCACTCCTGCAAACCATTAGCCCCTTCTCCCCTTCAATAATCCATTCTGTCTTTATCTTTATTAACACTTTGTCTGTCTTTATCTTTATTAACACTTTGTCTGTGCTAAAAAAATCATTAGCACTGCTATTCATTTTCTATTTGGCATCATGGAGTGGTTACCCTTTATTTTGAAAATAAAGATGGTAGTGCCTTATTGCAAGGGATTCAAACAGCTACACTCAAAAGAATCCTGCACAGGACAGTGAGCTCCTCTTGACTCACTGACTTGCCCTGCAATAAACCAAATAGACTTCAAAGCAGTGTAAATCAGACATTCCTTTGCCCCTTTGTATTCCTGCAGAACAGCAGTTGGCACTCCAGATACATTTGTCACTGGTACAGTAAGAATGTACAGACAAGCAAAAACTATAAAAATCAAGTTAATAACTTTTTTCCTATGACAGGTCCATCAGATTTGGAATGCATTTAATTCACATTTCATTGATGATTAAACTTTTTATTCTATTGAATTTCTCATGTAATCTGTCAAGAATTTTGTGGACACTAATAGTCCACCATTGCAGAGGTACAGTAATTAAAGGCCTTATTTTGACAGCACAGTTACAATCCTGGAACTCTACAACAAAATGAGAAAAGCAATTTACTTGCAAACCAGAACCTAAATATCTTCACAGTGAGATCAGAAAACACACCTGCTACTTTATTGTGAGGTGTAATTTTACATATATTGGCAACACACAATACAATTAATTTCTTTTCAGACAGTAGGAGGAGAAAAAAAAAGCCAAACAAGAATAGTCCTTTCCTGTCTGGACTAAAATGTTGCCATTCAGAGTAAATAGATTTAGTGATTTATTCATCAGCATTACACAGTGAGGGCAGATTGCATTAATACAGATAAAACACAGAAGACTGCAAATATTACTGTTTTGCTCAAGAAATCAATAAGAAAAAAAAAATCTCAAATTGTATTTACTTAATCTGGTTTGGGGGGAGAATATGAGCATATTACTCTGCAGTAAAGCCTGAGAATTTTAATATGAAGTGAGTATATGAAATCCCTGCAGAGGGTCTTGCAAGTTATTAAAGTAATACAGAAGAAATGCTTTTTCCATATGAGGAATTCTTGTAACTGCTGGACAGTGAATCTGGAAACAAATTCTAATTCAGAATGTTGTATTTTTCTATCTGTCTGGTAGTAATTTTCTGCATTTTATTTACACTTTAAGGATTTACCTCAGGTAAGCTATGAGAAGTGAACTGGAGACTATAATAAGATCTTATGCATTTCAAGCTACTGCCCAAAATTGCAGACTGGATAGCAAAGGATTATCTGAAACCTGGTCACTGAGTTGGTTTTATTTCCAGTCAACATACAATCCAGCAGATACAATGAAACATAAGGAACAGGGCTGAAGAATCACACCGAGGTGCAATGTCACAAAGATTAAGAGGCTATGAATGAAGATGCAGTGTTGTCACGCTTTAACACTGGCCCAGCAATTAAGGGTTTAGGATAATAAATAGAATTATTCACCAAAAAAACCCACAAAAAACCAATCCATCAATGGTGAGTTGAGATGGAAGCTGCATTCAGTGTAGCCCAGTGTAATGCTGATAAATAAATCAATGTATTCAATCCTGATTGCAGTGGAAACAGAAAGCCATAACCTAGGAGTGGGATCAGAACCTTGTAAAACTGCACCTGACATTTTCTTTTTAGGCACAATCTTATTATAGAATAGACTTTAGTTAGTAAGTTCATTCCTAGACAGATTACATTTTTCCTTGTTTGAATACTATTTAAAACCTAGCTTCAAAATGAAACCCAGTGATGCAGCAACTGCTTGATAAGAGGAAGGATTTAGGCTGAGACCCAGGGGCTGCACGGCTACTGTAGGCACATCTGTGCACCCCTGGGATAAATGTTTGTACCAGGAGAGCAACCATAATCCACAGTGCTCCTGAGAATACTGCTAGAGTTTCATTACACATTCCCCTCTCTCTCTGACATCCTTTGGTGCATGGCTGGCAAGGGAACCCTATTAAATCAGTGCTTTTAAAATAGCAAAAAAATAGCAGTCTACAGAGTATCAGTAAGCAAGAACAAGAAACTCACAGTTAAGTGTACACATTTACAAGCAGCCTAATTGTCTGCTTGTAAGAGACTGCCATATTTTAATAATTAATACATTTTAAGGAAGTGTTGTATATATATATGCAAGCCTGGTTCATACTAAAACACTGTTTTAAAAGGTTTGTTGTATTTTAAATTATTTAAGTGTGGTTTGGTGTCTCATTACTCTGGCAGCCCAAGCAGCAGCTGACATAATTCCCTCATCATATGCAACACACTGAACTCCTGAAGTCAGATGTTCTCTGTGCATTTTGGTTAATATGAGAGAACATGAGGTTAAAACCTACTGTTTTCTCCTCTGTAAAGCACTGCTGTCCCTGGTGCCACTTGAGCTTCCAGGGAAGGATGATCTGAAAGAGCCACCAAAGCTAAATGATCCTGCAAAGTCCTCTGTGGCTGGGGTTCTGGCAGCTTTAATGGAAAATCTGAAGGTGGGGGACTTTTTGAGGAGCTCCCAAGGGTGACTCAGACTTTTAGGTGAACTACCTAGATATCATTTCTCAGCAACTCTGTGAAGCTCTTCCACATTAACACCACTGTGTCTGCAAGAAGGACAAAATTAATAAGCCCCAAGAGCCTAATAATGAGTTCTAAAGGGACACACCAGCATGGTGCAGGCCCAGATCCTCCAGCCTGGCTTCTTTTTGCTCAAACTATATTCACTCAAATTCCCAGGGTCAAATTCCCAAGCAAAAACTCATCTGTCTGTCACATTGCACTTGACAGTCCTTGACTTAACCACTCCCATTGGCTTCTCTTGGAAAGTTAATACTTCTTCTCCTTGCCAAGACAGGGATTGCCAACAAAAGAATCAGAGAACCAGACAAGCTGTAATGCTCCTGATAGTCTGGTGAACTTTGATTCTCCAAAGTGGAGATTTTGTGAAAGGATAAAGCAGAAAGGAAGAAATTCTAAGTTGAGATAACTCCATGGCTTCCTTGTTACAAATATAACTTAAATTAGGAGAAATTGTCCTCTTAGGCCAATACAGCACCTTATAATACATGGAAAAGTCACAGCTACAACTAGAAAAAGTATTGGTTTCAACTTCTGGTAAAAAAAGCAGTTTTTCAATGCCTTTGCTACACTTCTTCAAAAAAAGTACTATCTCATTATCTCCCCTTTGTTTCTTCTTACAATGCATCTATTTCTACACCTGCACCCATCACAACAGGGAGATGAGCCAGCGAACAGCAAGTGAATATTAGAAATATTTAGTTAAGATCACCTGTAAAATATTGTGTGCTTGACTATTCTATTGTACCTTCTGTATGCTTTTTGCTTTTTCATTTTCTTCTAATTATTTATATTATGATACTTGAGTTTTTGCACTGTAATGCCAGCAAATAGGATTATTTGATAGCAATGCTGATCAAGGATTTGGTAGGGAGGGAAATGCTGACCCCACCGGTCTTACTTTAGTCTGCAGAGATCCAACACTATGTTAGACCTCTCTATGGTTTAATTATCAGTAATAAATTACTGGGTCTGTGTAAATAGCTCTTGTCAACAGGGTTTAGGGTCCTTTGTAAATCTGAAGGTTTCAAACTATGTAATTTCATGTTTGTAATTTTTGGTACTGTGGTATTTGTAAATCTTTGTGAAAGCTTGGGAAAAAGTTCCATAGTAAGCAAGTTGTATTTTATTATTTTCAATAGTATTGTGCTTGAGAAAAGCATAATTCTTATGATGTAGCACAAATGTAGCAATAAATATAGACAGGGTTCTTTGGATCATCTGATATAACTATTAAAATAAAAAGTTCACAGTAGCTGGCCCAGGACAGCAGGAGCACACTCATATGCAGAAATAACTAATCCTGATTCTGGACCCTATAAACATCCTAAGTGGCAGTGACAAGTGACATAACCTTCCCTCTCCAGAAGGAGAAGGCCCTAAACTGATTTTCTTTCACAGCTCCTGAGCCAGGACAGAAGCAGAAAACAGCTCCAGCCTCCTTGCTCTGTCAGTTTCAGAGCAGCAGACTTCAAAATTATGATTTTCTAGACAGAGGAGTCATAAAACTTCTGAAGTATAGATAGATTTAATCTACTGCATTTCCTAGAAAATCAGTTACCCTACTTAAAGCTGTTTGATTATTCAGACAAAATCAATCTTTGGCAAATCCTTTGTTCATTTTCTACCCTTTTTTCTTTATCTCTGTTTCTTTAATTACAACTTGTCTGGTGCATATCCTTCAACCACAGCAATTATAACAAGTCTATAACTCCTTTCATTATCTCTTCTTTCACAATCTCTTTTAAATTCTTGCATTCTCTTGAGGTCAAACTAATGACACTATAGTTGTCCAGATCACTATTTCACAGTGCCCCACAAGGTTGGGCATGATATAGATTAGAAATAGAATTAAAATTAAACGTGAGGAAATGGAGGGGATAGAGCTGAAAGGAGAACATCCAGCTGCAATCAGTAACAAATGGCATTTTATTTTATTTTCAGAATCCTGCCTGGACAATGCAATTTAGAAGCTTCCTTTCCCTTGGTGATCCTCTTGCCCATGTAGTAACACTTGTGGAAATCTGGTAAACTGACCTCACATGGAAATGGAAAAGAAATAAAATATATGGTATTTGCTTCCAATGGTTTGAAAATACATCCTGTTTTCTTCAAATGATTTGGACATTGAAGTTGCCAACTCCAGTACAATTATAAAGCAAAATAATGTGAAAAACTGATTAATGTTTAATAAGTAGAAATATTGTTTGCCAATTCATACTGCTGTTTGCTATGATTCATGCCTGAATGTGAATTTGGGACAAAACTTTCAAATATGTATGAGGCTGAACACATGTTTAAGTGCTGCTCACAGTAGGGATGAATTCATAATTTCTTTCACTGATGTTCACAATAAGAATCCAATCCTAAGTTATTGAGTATAAATCAATACAAATATAGCACTGCTAAAGGCTTTGTTTCCTCAGCTTTTATACCAGTCAAACCTTCACCCTAAATTTTTCAAGGACATTTCCAAAGGTAAGATTCATGGACTAGATAGCAATCCTACATAGCAGGCATGTTTTCACTTTGTTTTGTTAGGAAAACAATGTAAATGTATTAACATATTTAGTTAATGTTTTCATGGTTCAGTTCAACTATTTTTGTAAAATGAGATTTCATGCTATGTGTATTTAAAGGTGTCATGCAAGAATGCACTTTCCTAAACAATTCAACACCCTTACTGGAACTGCATGAAGCTCACAAATGATTGAACCTTAGGATATTAACTTCAACACATCCATTCTCCACACATTTAATAAATATGCAGATTTCTTTGTTGATTGAGAGAAAACATTTGGTTTTCAGGATTTCATTGTCTAGGAATTGTACACCCATTGACTTCTCAGTCAATAATTCAGACAACACCCCATATGTGCAGAAATAAAGTTGTCTTGCTGATTAAAGAATCATACACTCTTAATAGAAAGTCTTTTCAATTTAGCTCCCATGTACAAATAAAATAAATCATTTCAGATATACTAAGTACACATTTAGAAAAAAGCTTTATGTGTGGAAGAAAAATTCTATTTTCTAATTACACAAATGTACATAATTTGAGAGGTAATTGACCAACAAATGCTGTGTGAGAGTCTGTATAACCCAATTACATTCATCATTTATAAAGTGAGAATGTAGCTAAAATCATAATTGGCAGGGGCAGTATAAAGTAACCACAAATGGTTTAGACATTTGCCTGTTTTCCTACAATCCTCCCTTATAGACAGCAGATAAAACAGGAGGAGGATTCCAAATCCTGCAAGAAGCCTAAGCATGAAGTTAAGAGCAACTGCCTCCAATTCTGTTTCTGTGATAAGCAAAGAGTACAAGAGGCAGAGACTTCTCATATTTAACAAGTGCTTTTTTGAAATACTGTGAAATCTATACGTGATTATTAGGGAGAGACCCAAAATCTTCTAAACCTGGAAGAATGAAGGAATTGATTGTGTGTATTAGACCTCTGCTCCAAGTGCTGTTATCACTCTCACTTGGCCTGTCTCAAGGAATATCAATTTGTAGTAAAAGGAAAAACTCCAAGGCAGATAAAAGCAGAAATGAATCAAAAGCAGCCAAATTCAAGTCCAGCTTGGCTGTGACTGACTTGGCTGTACAACATCACAGGTGCATGTCTTCACCACTATGTATTCTTTCCAAGTCCTTTGTCAAAGAAAGCTTTGAAAAATCTGTTTTCTTCTACCAGTGTACAGAATGCTTTCTAAATTCTCAGGAAAAAGTGCCAGATGCAGAAACCAGTTCCTATACACAGCTTTAAGGTGTTAGATTGAATGTTGCATTTGCATCTACTGCAGGTCTGACTTAGCATATTTTCCCATGCTTGGTAGCTCCACCTGCCTGAGCCCCCAGCACTCCTTTGCCACCAAATCCTCCTTAGAGAAGGGCAAGGGGGAGCAATAGAGATGCTGTCACTTCTGTGCTTCTTATTATCTAAAGGTTACTATCACAGCAACCTTAGCATGTGCTGCCATGCCAAGTGCAAACTTAATTATAAATCCTTATTTATCTTTTCTTTCTCTGAGACACATGAATCCTGTTACCATGGTTTGGCAATACAGGCCCCCTCCCCTCCAAGGAAAACACATTTTGTACAAGTCTTTTCTTCCATCTGAATTCCAATTCAGCCACACCATAAAAAGTCTGTTTCCCTTTGGAAAAAAAAAAAAACAAAACTGGGTAACATTTTTAAATGCAATTGCTTTTGCAAACTGACAACTAATTATCCAAAAGCAAAATGCACATTAGGCATTTAAATAATGAAATGTCAGTCAGTATAATGGAAGTGCCACTTTACTTTTTGCTTTCAGAAATTATTTTAGTCTTAAAATTAATCTATCTACATATACAAGGCACACGTGTTTTGCAATTATGCTTATCCATGTAAAATCTTACTAAATTATATTATTTCCACCTACAGACTCCTTGCTTATGTCCTTCAACCACAGCTATTTGTAAAGGTACAAATGCCACTATTACCACAAGGGGTTCAGGCCCACAGTTGTTATTAAGTGCTCTCTTGACTATCTTGCTGCTTGCACAGGGAATTTTTTCATCACTGCTGATAACTAGAAGATGTTTATTTAACTGTGCCATGAACCTAAGCCAGACATCATTACACAGAAGTGAACTGTGCTAACATTGGGATTGTGAGGCCTGAAAAAACAAGACCCCACAAAGCTGCAAAAATTACTCATCTGAAGGATATGCTCTGTTTCCCTAACTAATAACAAGATTTTTTTTACTTTAAGTTTTTAACAGCAGACAAATTATAAACAAGTGCAGAGGTAAGACTGTGTCTTCCCTAGCCACATCATTCCTAGTTCTTCATCTCAGATTCTTCAACATCTCAGCTCTGAGACCAACACACACCTGCAACCCCCCTCACAGATGCTGGAGGAGGCTGCCCAGGGGAGCATCTCCCAGGTACTTGCTGCTTACTCCAGGTGTGGAACACAGCCAGGGGGTCACTGGGAGCAGCTACTCAAGCCTTCCTCCTCCTTATCCTTTTGGGGAATAAAGGCTGCTACTTACCCCAGGATTTCTGCTTACAAGGTCAGTCCCTGTGGTAACGCACAGCTATGACATAGCAGTGCACAAGACTTTTTTTCTTCCATTTTAAATTATGAAAAAAAGGTTTTGTGGGGGTGGTGGAAACAGTGAAACCAAGAACACAGTCCTGTGATGTGTTCTGTTGGTAACCCCATACAGCAGTTTGGCTTTGAGACCTCCAAGCATGTAACTTATGCAGAAGAATAAACACATGGATAATGTAGATTCAGAGATCCTGCCTATATATATTGAGGTACATGTAGACAGATGTATATTAAAACAATGAAAATGGTTTCTAAAACATGCATATTTATCTATGTACATATATGCATACCCTGGTATACCTCCAGGGTTCAGGCACAGGGGAGTGTGCACACACATACATAGGTACCCACACCAGCTGCATTCTCACAGACAGACAAAATAATTTGTGCAGAGAACTGCACTGGACTTGACACCTACTCCTGTTGGAAATAAAATTCTAGAGCAATGAACCAGAATTCAGTAAGCAAAAGAAAGAGTTTCCTCATGAATATTTATGTAGAACTGTTTAACATGAGCAAAAATGACAAGGATGTGGCACTGGTACTCATGCTCTAACACCATATTTTAACAAAACAATTTGGAAGGATGGAATAAAATACACAGTATAATAGATTCAGAACTGCAGCCCTGTTCCAAACACATCCATCATTTTACCTGCAAGAGTCATCCTGTTTCAGCAGTGGCCCTACTTGCATGTAGCACTTTAAGTGGGCATGAAAATATATCTTCCATAAATTTGCTATAATAGGGTAACAGGAATTACTGTTCCTGAGGTTGCCAAATGATTTCCTCTAAATAGTCACTGCTTGGTTCAAAATTTTCAATTTCCCACCTCTATGCAAGAATGGTTTCTATTTAATAATTTACAATTATCTGTTATGTTGCTTGAATAAGATGCTTCACTCATTTTTGTTATTATAATAAATATAATGCTTTCATATTATAAGAAAAAAGCAGAGGTCTTTTTTGGGTAACATTTTAACCTGAATAACTGCAAACATAGAGTTCCAATTTGGCACTATGATAATCCCTATTAAGAAACACACAGCAATATGGAAAATAGGCTTTGATTTGGCTAAATTATGATCTCTTGGGAAATGGTGTGCAGCTTTTGTTAAACTTACTAGGTGGGCAGTGGACTGCACATATGTTAGCAGCTTTTTAGTATACTGCCTCAGTCTAATTTAGTCATGTTTGTTACAGGAAATCCAGGATCAGAAATAAGTACTTTCAAAACCTTTCACCCCTCTTATTATTTTTTCATTACAATATATCTTCAGTCCACTAAAAAAACCACAAGAATCATTAACTACTCCATCCCCATGTATAGCAAATTATTGAACTTTTTTATTTGGTATATATAGCTCTAATTTAATGAAGCTCAAATGAGACTCTGGCTTGATCCATAACTTAGAGAATCATAGAATTGCTTTGGTTGGAAAATAGCTTCAAGGTCATCACATCCAACCATTAACCCAGCACTGCCAAGTCCACCACTAACCCAGGTCTCTGTGCACCACATCTACACAGCTTTTAAACAACTGCAGTGATAGTGATGCAAGAACAAGCAAAAATAAAAAGGCAATTGCCTTGAAGTTGTCAACATTTATACTAGGGACTCACTCATGAAGTACCCTGGAGATGCAGGCACAGTCTCTTTATAATCCACATTAAGATACCTAAGATTTCATTGAGGTTCTCTTCCTAAGTGCCCATGTTTAATTCCCATGTTTAATTCCCAGGGAAAGCAGATGGCACAAGGGGTGTCCCAATCACAACTTGCAGTGTAGGTAAGGGTGGGTGCACACCTGAGGACCAGGGCTATCATCAGCTGAGAGGTCACAGGTGTTCACGTGTGTCATCTTTATGTTCTCACAGGGAGAAAATTTGGAGTTGCCTTCAACTTCAATATTTCCCCATTTATTTTAAGCATACACCCTTCCTCCTTTGATGGTCAATTGGTTGCAATAAACAACATGCTTATGTTTTTGTTTCATTGATGAGAGTCACAGTTATTTCCAGAAAACATTTGTGCAAGCAAATGTAATCTTAGTGTTAATAATTTAATCAATTAATATAATTAACATGTATATTAAATTATTAAAATTCCAGTAATACTAACATAAGTATATTAAAATGTTTTAAATATTAATATAATTAATAATTTAAGGCTTTAAAACTAATTTGATGAGCATTTGTGCCTGCACTATGCAGCAAAGCAAACATTGTTACAGGTAAGCAAGGTAGAAGCATGACCATTCAGTCTGCAAAACAGATTTCAGTAGCTGATTTTTGAGCAAAGTTCTTTTTGCAAAGGACCTGAACAAGATCAAGAATGGCTGCATAAACATCCTCTCTCTGATGCCTCTGTAGAGAAGGGACAGAGCAAGCTCACACATTTTAAAGACCCAGGGAGCCAGTCATTATGAAACCCTAGGCTTTGATGCTAGCTTGATAATGCTGTGATTACTGAGTCATTTGGAGGGGAAAGGAAAGGGCAAGGAACATTCTTACATTATTTTCATGTGAAAATAAGGAGATGGAGCAAGGTAGATATTCTCACTTCACTGCTTCACCTTCCCACACACATTCCTGAGATTCAGGATATGTAATAGGGCTATTTTGGAGATAAGTAAGATGTGATGAGTTTGTAGCAGGCTTTTTCAGTAAATCAACTTTAATTTTTAGTAATACTAAGGAGAGCAATCATAAACAGAATCATTTTGTGATGACAGCAATGAATTTCTTGCAATTTCCTCTATCACATTTAAAAAAGGGGAAATATATCCCAATATAATTTCCTTCTGCAGATTTATCATCACTAGATCATATCTTATTGCTATTATATGAACACTGTATTTAGATACTTGTGCTCAGAGAAAGGCTCCTCATTTTTGGCAATTTCCCTTTTTATAACTCTTGAATCCCTGCTAATTTCTGCTTCGTTACTTTAATATAATTCTTCACTGATGAGAATCTTAGGAGATGAGACATGCTTTACAACATTAGTGCCTTTTCATGAAAAGCAAATGTAAAAAGAAGTATGAAAGCAACTGAGCCAGGCAGAAAAAGAGAAAGGCATTGGAGCCTCAGCCCAAATTTATTTAAAATAAAAGATTTTTCCCTCTTATGCCACCAAGGGACTAAAAGAAATGAAAAAGCAACTTCATATATCAGGAGAAATTTTTAATAACAGAAGAACATATTATGAGATTGATTTTGATTTGTTTAATAGAACCACCAGCTCCTCCTAGGGATAAAAGACCAAGGTTCAGGATATGTTTTAAAACTAATCTGATAAAAGATTAGCCACAAAGAACCACAGCACTAGTTCAAGACTTGAGAAAACATTTGAAGTGGCATCACCACCCCAGAATAAACCCAAGGTAGAAAAATTTAAGTCTCCACATCTTAACAGCCATGCAGAAACCATTGTTGAACATCATAGCCCTTCCTCATTCATAATAAGCAATTCATCTTCTGCTATTTATATCCCTAATATCATTCCATATTGAGCATCCTTGGCACCAGAAATCACTTAGAACTAATGAACATTCAACTACCCATTTCTCAAAAGACCACATGCTTTGTATATTTTTATACTCATGAGGAGCAGCTGTCAGATCTGCCTTTCAGTAGCTTGACAAAAACCTAGATCTTCTCCCCAGGTTCAGTAGCTGCTCACAGCAAGGATGCTTTCAATCCAGACAGGGGGGGAACTCTTGCCTCTTCCCTATCAGCAGCCTTGCAAAATTATCTCAGCTGCAAGTCAGTCACTACTACCTAAATTTTTATCTCTGCCTTTAAGTAATGGATTTTGTGGAAAGCTTCGCAGTATTTGAGAGCAATTTTGCATTTTACCTCAAAACACATGTGAAATTCATGGCCTCTAACTTCTCAGTTAGCTGAGGAATGTCAGGGTTCACCTAATAATGTCACAGTCAACAGCTTCAGGACAACCACTGCACGACTAACACTTATGATACCTCTTAAGACATGAAGTACTCTTGTGGCTAAACAGTTTTATGGATCAGGGAAAAGGGGAGGGAGTAGGAAGGCAAAAGATCACAAGTTTCACAGTACCTTTCAAGACAGTCCTTCTCATCGCAATGCAGTGCCGAGTACTCAGTGCTGGATGAATCCTGGCAAAGATAAGAAAAGTGGGATCTTAGAGTGTGTCTACTCACCCAAAATGCTGGGAAAGAAACATGCTGGCAGATGAATTCTGCTGATCATAGCCAAAAGAAAATGCAGTTATAGCAGGTCACACTGCCTCTTCAAAAATTCTGCTCACATGCAGTGAACCTGTAGGGTTTTTGGCCCTGCTAGCAAATGTCATCCTCAGAAGTCTCTAAGTAAGAAGATGTGGATCCCCTAGTGAACACCTTCTAAAGATAACCATCAGAAAGAAACCACTCCAGGTCTCACAATAAAGTATAATTGCTGAACTTCCACTAATGGTATTCCTTCCCCAGGGCTCTGTGAGCTGCATGCCCCCATCCTTCAACTGCTGATCTGCTTCACTACCAAACCCAAACTGTTTGCAACACTACACACATTAAAGGGGCCAGCAGCTGAGCTGACACAACCTAAGGAAAATAGCCCTTCAGTCTGCACAACTTAAACCATTTTCAGGACACTAACCCCTGGATACAGGGAACATTAGCTTTGGGTCTTCCTCTTGGAAATGCTACTATTAAAATAAAGCTGCTGGGGTTTCCTGATATAGGGCATCTTGTTTCTTGTATAACACTGCCATAAAACCAAGCACTGCCATGGGAGCAGACAGCATGCCAAGCAGGCTTCAAAATACTCTGGAGTCTAAATTCTGGCTGGAAGTTCCATGACAATAGAATTTTCAGCACTGGCACTCTGGGATCTGGAAAACCACCTTCTCTCAATAATGTTAATTCCCTGATTCATACTCACTTTTGTGTGCAGCTCAAAATAAGTCAGATTCTATTCAACTACTCTCTGGACTAGAAGATGTTTCAGTTACATCCTGTTGCATCACAGTGAAATTAAAAAAATTTTGAATTTTTTTTTTTTTTTTTTTTAGGACATAAGTGATTAAATACACAGGAGATTAAATTACAGGGAGTAAGACGAAGGAAATTCCACCATTAAATTGTTCTGAAACTGCTATAGCAGGAAGTAAGATTCCCTAAACAAACCACTACTAGAGCACTAGCTATTCTTTCATACTGAAATAAACTTACATTAGGAAACCTGGAAGAACTATAATAGCATTGTAGTCAAGGAAACTCATTCTGATAGAGCAGTAACTTTGCATTCATACATTAAAAGTCTTGGACTGATTCCTCAATATTTGCCATTTAGAATTTACTCCTAGATTTCTTGCCCAGAACAGCAGTCATAGCCATGATTGAGAATGGACATGTCAATGGTTTTCCAAAAGATGCTGAGGAACGGACCAAAGCTCGTTTTTTAGTTTAATTCTTTCTTCAGAAGGGCAATATCTCTTTCCTTTGTCCTTATCTCTTTCACCCCATCATTATTTTTAATTTGGAAATCAATTACAACAGTAGATATCTCAAGAGTACAGACATTTATAGGCAGAGCAGCCAAAGACCTGACAGTCACAGGAGAATCAAATTCTTTCACTCAGTCTGGAAAGTATTAACTACCTGCCTTGGGCTTAAAGAAGGATGATGGGTTTTGAGGTGTAAGAAGAGAGTGAATTTTTTTTTCAAAGTTCACAACTACAGAGAAGTTAAGCTTACTCCTTTAAAAGCTACCAGGATTACGACATGCTTTGCAGAGGAAGAAATCCAGTATTTAGTTCATTATTTCTGTGTCATTAGTTCCTAACACCAGACCAGTGCAACACTTCCCAAGGGATATCCAGGGAACCCAAAGTTTCACCAAATTTCCATTGTTTTATTGCAGTGGTACAGAAAGCAGAGCTACACATGGCCAAGTGTCCAGGAGGAAGATGACAGTTAAATTTTTACATGAACAGGTTCACTACTGTATGAATATTGTGTGAGGAATGTTATCACTACCAACATTTCTTAGAAGGGAAGTCCCACATTCTCACATTTGTCTTTTCTTTATTGGAAGTCTCCAGAGTGAAGCTGAGACATTATCAGAAGCAGTTAGGATATGGGAAAAGCTGATCTATTAAATCCTTGTGATCTTGACACCGTTACATATTAAAATATAAGTGCAAACAATAGCTTTTTAAACAGTATCATTAAATAGAGAAGTTAACCATCAATCCCCAATAATGACTTGTTCATTTATTTTGCCAGCAGGGCTAATATCCCACTTGGTGAATCATCAATAAAAGTCCTGGTTAAAAGGAAAACAACTATTCCTTTCATACATTTATGCAAGGTTCAGACAGAACTGAGATTTCACACTAAAATAAGACATTTTTGTCAAATTTCACACTGTTTTTTACAATACCAATTTTGAAAGCCATGGTAGGAAGTTGATTTGATCTGCTTGTAATCAGCCTTGTGAAGTTGCAGTAATTTAGCATCATTGACATTTAACTTTTACCTGTTTATTATTTTAATAAAATCTTGGAACTCAAGCCTGCAGGCAAAGGCAATTTCACTGGAGAATCTGAGAAATGTAGCTCAGTTTCTGAAGTCAACCCTTTGTCCATAACAATGTGAGCAGCTCAGTTTTTGTGAAAACTACAGAATAAAAATCACCTTGACCAGATGTCCATTCCATATTCCTAGTTATCACTTAAAGGCTAACAGACAGGTTTCACACTGAATTTCTTACACTGTAAAATTGCATCCTCCAAAGCCCCACATGAAACCTGTCCTGCCAATTGAAAAAAAAAAAAAAAAAAAAAAATAGTGTAGCCCAACAGTGCAGCAAGCATGTTCTCCCACAGGGCTGCATTATGCTCTTTCCCTTTCTCACAGCCCACTCTTAGCTGCTTAGGATGCAGTCTTTAATGTAGTAATTATTTAGCAAAGTCTGATTATTTAGAGAAAACCACATTCAAATTCATGCCAGGAATCTTGCCTCACCTCTAGTTTGCTTCTCCTTTTCCCTCTGCCATACATGCATTTTTACTTCAAACCAGACTGCTTTGTTCAATGGTATCAAACCTGGTATGTCAGAAACTTGTTGAGCTGAGCAGCTCAGTGTCAGAGTGCTGCACGAGCAAATGCCTGCAATGTCATATAGCAGCATACAGTATTTTAATTATTATTTTACAGATGGTTGAATTCTTTAAAACTTGCTCCACCATTTTGTAAAACTTCCTGCACCATTAAGCTTAATGGTGGATCATTCTGACTGACCAGAGCAAAGTTCTGATGGATATTATCAGACACAGCTGGAAAGAGCTCACAATACATTTTGGCTTTTGTTTGATTTTGGTTTGGGGGTTTTTAAAGTTTACAACCAACACACAAAGTTCTGTCATTTGGAAAAATCATCTTAGAACAATTGTCACACTAACTCTATTTAGCATGCTCCTTTCCATTTCTTTCCCTGATTGTAACATACATCAAGTAATTACATGCAATTAAACTTATTCTTTCCAATGTTTTTGCCTTGTTTCCTTTTATTTCACTACAATTATTGTGAATTTACTTCTCCTAATCAACTTGCACTTTTCAAACAATTCTGCATGCATCTTATGCCTCAAAAGGGACAATACTAAATTTCACTGCTCTTTCAGAATGATCCCCTCTGTCATCATTCTTTACATCAGAAAAAAACCAGCCACAAAGCTATTTTAATACCTATCTTTCAACTGTTCTGTTTATTCTAAACATAAATTGGTAGGGGCCTTTCAAAGAAGAGGATATTTGCAGCCTGCTCTGACAGAGGGCTGTTGCACACTCCAAATTTGTTCTATGCCTCATTGAGGGTCTCATAATACAACCTACACAAAAAAAAGAATGAAACAGTCAAATCGTGCTGTGATCTGAAGATTTTTTTCCTTTAGTATATAGTAGCATTGACATGAATTGTTAACAACAGAAAGGAACTTCAGAAGTTGCAGTATTATAAAACAAATAAGTTGTTGATTTAAGATAGGGACATAAGATGAGAAAAATACATCAGCTTCTCCAAAAGAATGCATCCAACCTCTGAATTATTCAGTTTTTAGACTCTTTGAGGCAGGGACTGCCTTTTAAAACATCCTATGGCATACAGCCTGAGTGGGTCTTAAGAGGTAGAATATCCAGGTAATCCTACAACACCTACAGTAATAAACACACACAAGGCAACACTGATAAATATAAAGGCCACAGCCTCTGTCCTTGATCAGAGAGGAACTGATATTCCTAGCCCCAAATATTTTATGTACATTTATGTACATTTTATGTACAATTGTTTCCAACCCCCATTAAACAAAACATAATTGACTTCTCCCTGTACAAAAGGGAGTAGAAATGCGCTACAGCCTTGGATAGGGTCCTTTCAACAATTACCATTTCCATCTTCTCAGAGCTCACCTCCCCAGTTACTGATAAATAAAAGAGACCAGCAGCTGTTTTACCAACTGAAACTCACACAGAGACCAAGAGAACTTCCAACAAACCTTTTCTTTATGGCTTTTTTCAGACAACATCCCAATATTTTCTCATGCATTCTCTAAGCCAGGTGCCACCAAGAATACACTGGGAGGCACAGAGCTGGAAGATATCCACTACTTCCTACACTTCCATGTTCTTAGCACACAACCATACATTCTTAGTTTTCCTTAAGTACATATTTAATTTTCCTTAGGTACATTATGACAAAAATACAGTTTAAGACCCAAGTCCTGCTTGATACTTAACAGGCAAACTATTAAAATAGACAAATTTACCTTAACATCCACAGTCCTGATTCCACACAAACCACAACTGAACACCCCCAGGAACAAGAGGGCTCTCCCAGAGCTTGCTTCTATATATAGCAGGCTGATAACATACTCCCCCTTCCAGAATGCTCCATCCAATAGCTGCATCACAGTGATTTAAATCACCTGTTGGATTTTCTGCTGAACTGATAAAGGAGATCATTAGCAGAGGCTGTAACGAGGCAGAGGGTGGGATTAGAATCAGCTGGGAGCTCTGGTAGTTAGGAGCTCCCCACATGAGAGCTCATGCTCCTCAGGTGTTTTTCATTTGTTTTGTTGCAAATCTAATTTTTTCACCAGTCTGGGAAGAGGAGTATGCTTGAAACATTTTCAGCTGAGAAAGAGCCACTAATCTCACAGTATAGAAAACCAAATGTTACTATCCATATGTGGGATGGGTCTTTGTATCATAATTCTGAAGAAAAAAAAATCTAATCATGAGGCTTCCATCAGCATGAACATATCCTCAAGGAAGTCACTGAAGAATGGCAACAGGAGACAGCTAGTCCACTAAAACATAAAGGAAAACTGAAGGAAAAGATTGGAAGATATTCTGGACAAGCTTTTGTCTTGTATACAGTTAATAAATCAGGAAGGAGCCTGGTGTTAACAGATTATAAAATTTTTTTCTCTTCATTTTCTCTGGGTATGAAATCATCCATTTAACTCTAAAGTATTTGTTCTCTCTCTGAAGTTAAAATCATTAATAGTGTTATGGACAGTGGAAACTAAATGTTAAACTAAATAATAGATCTTGAAAATTTAGCAGTTAGATGGAATATTGGAATCAAAAGGCTCCAATATCTTACTTTCCATTCTAACCTAAGGAATTATATCCTTGTGATAACCTAAACGCTCAAGAGTCAAGTTTACTTTGGGGTTCTTCAAAATACAAACTTTTAGGGATTACAAATTATGATTGACCTTCTCCTTCTCCTCAGAGAATTGCATTGAATTGGTTAAGGTTTAGTCAACTGAACTGATATTAAAAGCAAAATTTTGGTTCACTTCTATTTGCTTCCAATTAGACAGAATGAGCCTTTTTATTTTGAGACTGGTCACAAGCTACAGCTCTGATTAGTCCTGAGCCTGAGGTTAGAGGTTCAGGGATCAAAACAACACCTCTTTCAATCTGGATTCCAGTGCATCTACAGATTTGGGGTGGTTTTGTTTTGAAAGGGTGTAACAGCAGTTTCCTGAGTTTGGGACACTTAAAGACAAAGTACTTTTCTATTCAAACCATGCTGGGGGTGCACTGTAAATCTTGGAGGTCCTTGAGGGCTGCACTTTGGCTCTTATAATCTCTTCATCTGATACAGAACTGATATATATGGGCCTGGCCAAGTGGCTGCCTCTCACTTTTGCCTCTAATTGCTGTCTCCAATTCCCCCCAGGTTTGTTTCAAAAAGGGTTTAACTTAGAACAATTATTCTCACCTTCTATCTTGCTTTGAAAATTTATGCTTCTGTTTTGCATCTGAAAAAGTCATCAGTACCACTAATGGGCACAGGAAAATGCATGATGTTTTCTGCACAGACCTATGATACCTTGAAACAGCTTTATGAGGAAAAGTTTCATTTGCCTTTCAAACATTAGGCATTGGCCACTGTTCAAGGAACAATATCCATCCAGATGAACAACTGGCTTCTGCCTGTACTGAGCAGCCAAATTCATCCCTGGAGTAACACCAATTAATATTTGTTAGAGATATATGGCAGACATGAATTTAGGCCATTGGAAGAGATAAAAGGTGTATCTTAAGTATTCTGGCAGAACATGCCAGTAGATTATGTTCTACAGAAAACAGGTATATGTCAAGCTGAGATGCAGGTTTTGGTTTAAACATACATTAAAAGCAATTTTGTTAGACACAGCTCTATTAAGTGCAAACCTCAAAAAAAAAAAAAAAAAAAAAAGCCAAAGTACTTGCATTCAGCAGCTTTCCTCACCTCATTTCAGACAGCATATGGAGAGATACACAGCACAAAGATATTTATATGTAATTTAGAAAAAAAATTTTGAGTCTCTGCCTTGCTTCAGGCAAGACCAAGGCAATTTTAGACCGTCCACCATGCATCAAAACTGTGCTACTATAGGCTGGATTCTTTATGGAGGCTTGTGAGGACTCATGGATATCCCCTTGGACAATGAAAAGGGCTGGGAAATTCATATGCTAGAGCTCACTGTCTCCCACATGAGGGAAAAGTATCATATTTGGAAAAGGAAATTGCAGGGAAGGAACATGACATGAAAAGGAAAATATAATTGTCACAGGGCTTACATCAAGGGACTATTCCAGCCACTGTAACTTACAGTATCCCTAAAGTTGTGCTAAATTACCATTTGGATTTACTCTCTGGTTGACTTATCCTGTGAAGTATTATTAAATTTTATTATTTGGGCTTTTAGGAACACTTGGTCATAACCTTAATGACACGAGCTGTGTTTTCATACTTATTGGGAAAGACAATAAGGAAATTACAGCTTTCTTTCTCTTGTAATGATAGAAATTAATTTCAAAAAGCAGAGACTAAAATTACATGCTCCAAAGACCACAGGATTTGTGTTGCACTTCACAAACCATGAAGCAGTGAGGCACAGAGAATTTCTGCAGCAAGCTGACAATCACCCATAACATCTTGGAGTCACAGGGACAGAACTTTCAGTTATGTTTGCTGTCTGGAAAATTCCAATAAAAAAGAGAGCTTAAATAAATATCACTCAGAAGCCAGCTGGCACTAAGTAGGACACCCATATGCACCCTTAGGATTTTCAGTGCAAACTCCAACCCTGTCTCCAGCAGAAAGGCATCTGCTTGCTTCATATCAGAGCCCATATATGAGATTCCCAGGCACTGAAATTATAAAGCTTTGATAGTGACAAGTGACAGATAATACCTTCTTCAGTCACCTGGCTTTCATTATTGCTGACTACCAGGCCAGAAAATATCATACATGAAGAACCTGTATTATTGAATTATGAAAAAAAAATGAGGGATAATAAATATATTTTCTATAAAATTATATAAAAGACATTACACCTAGATCTTTTAGGTGTATGCCTCATTTTTGGTTGTAATACAGAATTTCTGAATTAATGGTATCATCCTTTGATAGAAGCACTGGCAGCATGTCCTGGAATAAGTCCTGTGAAGCACCTTTATTATGGACATATCAAGGGGAGGAAGGTGATCAGGAACAGTCAGCATGGGTTTACAAGGGTAATAATGCCTGACTAACTCAACCACCCCCTGTGATATCATGTCTAGATCTGTGGACAAGGCAGAGCTGTGGTTGTTATTTACCTTGGCTTTAAATACTGTCTCCCATGATATGCCTGTTGCCCAGTTAGGGCACTGTGTTGTGCACAGCTGAAAAATTAGATGGAGGAAAAAACCTGACTGGATGGAGGAGTCCAGAGATTAGCAGTTAATGGTTATTCTCTCTCAGGAATTTCAAGTGATTCCTGACAGAACTACAAACTGAAGGATCAAGGTATCCAGGTATCAAGGATTAAGCAATTTTTTCAAGTGTTTTGGAAGCACCTTTTTTTCTTCTTTTTCCCCTAATCTGCAGTGCATAGTTTGTCTCTAGGTGAGGATATGATCCACAGTTATTATACATATCTCAGTGGTATGAGCTACCAATTTCTAGAAAAATAATTGCTCTCTGCAGTAATAGCATATTTCCTCAGTATAATATTTGCAAAAACATGTTTTCAGAATCATTTATCAATATACTTTCTCAGCAGAGGTTTACCCGAATAATTTGATTTCTTGTAACTATTTCTGGGTTTGGAAGAAATAAACTGAGGTCTTCAGGACTGGCATGCAAATTATTATTTTTACTTCCAAGTTTGAGTCCTTGCTTGCTCATCTTACACTGTTTTTCAACTGTGAAGGGACATTTTCTTTGCTAGTCACCAAGCTGAGAGAGTGAAGATGCAAATTCTAACATTTGAGAAGAAAGCAAAATCATTTCAAAACTCAGAGACTCTCTGACCCTTTCTCTGACACCTTGAGTTTGGCAGGAAAAATGTAAGCTTGTTTTCAGTTTGTTTGTTAAACTAGGGTTATGTCTGCTAAATCCAAAGAACCACTTATCTGAGATCAAGTCACAGTGGAATCAGCACCAGCACAAGAAAAACAGAGACTTCTCATTATTCGGAATTTAGCAACAGTTTTGTGAAAGCAAAAGGAAAAGCCACAGAAAAGCAAATCTAGTGATTTTTCCTTACCTTCTGCAATTGCAAACAGATCAATAGGGTGCAGTAAACATTTATACAAAGGACCATAATAGGCATTATCTCTCTTAGATTTCACAGTTCTGAAACAAAAGAAGGTTCCTCTATCAAATTCAGAAGCATAAATGGGATTTAAGTGGAACTGTAAGTTCACCCTCTGCAAAGCAGAGGGGTTTTATCAAAGTCAAAAGTCTTTGAAGCAGATCTCCAAAACTCTGCTGTGGATGATTTATTTTTTTGTCTAATCTACTCTTTCTGTATGCTGTATGCATAATATGCCATAGTTGGTTGCTACACAATAATTAATACAACATTCATGATTATAATGTTGCATCAATGCAGTACTGGAAACTTAAACCAACGTGGGGAAGAAAAAAAAAAAAAAAGCCACAGGCCATCCTAAAGCAAAAGGCTGTCCCTTGAAATCTTTTGCTTTCAAAAAAACACAGTTGTTTTGGGGTTTTTTTTCAACTTCAAAGAAGACCATGGTTTTTCAATCACGACCCTTAGATGCTTACAAGAAACCTGTTCTGCTTCTGGTGAGAATCTTGTAGCTTCTGTTGCCTCATCTACACTAGGAAATAAAATGGACAGGAACCTATTTGGCACAGTAGAGCTCATGTCTATATAGGTAATCTCTCTTACCTTCCAAAGCAAAACATTTGCAGATAAATTAAAATTGCAGATAGTTAGTTCCTAACTCAAGCTCATCCTCAGTCTGAGTCTGGGAAATTTCTAGGAGATTCCTCACTGTCACAAGACAAGACCATGCCAAGAGCTGTTCTTATAACTTAACAGTGGGAAGCAGTCCAAGACCAAGCCTTGGCACTATTTTGTTTATCACTAAGATGCAGTCACTAAAGGCACTAAGTCACTAAGATGCTATCACTAAAGGCATGACAACAAAAAGAATATATACCATTATCTTTATATTCCTCAAGAAAACAAACATTAATAAACAATGTGGCCTACGTTGTCAAAACAGGCTTGTGAAGTTCTCATTGAACTAATGGGTACAGGCTGAAGAGGTTAAAGATCATATCTTATTTTGAGCTGAACTCTACCAATATAATTTCAATTATTTGAGAAAATGAATTCATCATCTGCTCTGATAATACAAAGAAAATAATCCTATGCAGTTATCCAGCCTTTTGTAGAGAACAATATCTAATTTCTTCCCCTGTTATATTATTCTGATATTCAATTTTGTCTTTCCTGTGAAAACTGATTCTTCTTCAACTGATTTCTATCACAGATTCATTACACATATCTGACAATCTTTCCACAACACCAAGCATATTTTGTTATAAATTTCCATCTGAGAAACACAATATATATTTATAGAGTGTCAGAGAGCATCTTCCTCAAGCTATAAATACAAAATATGTTAAGATATTTCCAAGCAACCATCTTGTCACCTACATGACAATAGAAGCAGAAATTTACTCCCTGTGAGATTTCACAAGATCTAGAAAATTCTGCATCTTCAGGCAAGCTGTTGCTCATCATGCAACAGAGAAGCTGGGCACAAGTACCTCTGGGAAGCTCTCAGTTCACACACTCAGAGGTGCTTTGCCTAAAATTATTCTTATACATGCCTGAAGAATTATGGTCCACTAAGCTGATGCATGTTGAACATCTAAACCAATGAAATTTTTATGCCTTCACACTGAACAAATCTTTTAGCTACTTTTTTTCTTAAATTCTTAGTGGGATGCTCTGCTGTCCCAGCATTTCACTGTAGATCTCACAGGTTTACATTGGTGGAAGGGCAAAAGGGATTTATCTGGCTCTGTGGACTGAATTACCTTCTGTGTTCAATACAATGGGGAACAGTAGATGTTGCTAATAACTTTAACCTGGAATACTTAAAAATATAATTTATCTTATTGAAAAAGTTTTATCTATACTTATAGATCATAATAATTGTTACAGAACCTAGTGCTGAATTGGAGGTACCCATTCAATGCAGAAAACAATCCAGCTACAAAGTGCAAACCTGCTGCAGGCCTATTAAAGCAAATTGATTTCTGCTCTTTTCATTGGAGTCCAACCCTTCTGCTTCCTTCATCCACTGTTACCTCCAGCTGTTTGGACTTGGATCAACTGACTCCTCCAAACCCCCAACTTCATCAAATCTCTTACTATAATCTGTCAGGCACTTCTAATCAGGTTAGTGACTTTCCATCATATAAAATCAGTAATTATATTATTATATTTGGGGTTTTTTTCGATCTGATATCAAATTACCTTTGCATATTAATAACTTTTCTATCATGAGACTTTAATGAAGCAGAATATCAACGAGATGTGATGGGGTGGAAAACTGGTAATGATATAAAAGATGTTCACATTATAGAATAGACATGTCATTCTGCCCTATTAAAAAGGTTTTCTCATAGCAAGCAAAGGTCTCTCTCACTTAATATTCTTCCTTAATTTCCCTTGTGTGGGACAACTGTAAAACTTTATTTACAATTCATATGGAAAATGATTAAATAGCTTTCATTCTCTGTGTGTTGAATAGCACTGCAAATCACAAAGGCACTCACGTGGCAAGAAGAAATCACAGTGATATTGTCTCATCCTCAGCACCATTTGTTACTTTAAAAAACGTAAATTTGTTACTTTAAAAAACATAAGAAAGTATGTCAAATTGTGGCAGAGCCTATAGTTTTACCTAAAATAAACTTATTAAAGAAGACACATTCTTTATTAACAAGTCAGAAACCAAATGATTAAACAGCTTTCTCTCTGTCAGAATACCAAACAGAAATCAATGTACATTATACAGCAGTGGCAGCTGAGATTGCAGAAGATCCAAGGACAGCATAAAGACTGTGATTTACTGAAATTATTTCACCAGGGTAACAGCTGTAAGATGAAGCCTAGTTTGCCCACAGAATACATTCCCTGGCTCTTTTCAATATTAATTTAGAATATTTACTTGCATAAACTGTATAAAGATGGCATTCTTGTTACAAATCTATAATTGTCAAGCTAAAAAGAATTGTTTCTACATTCTAAGCAGGTGCTCTAGAAAGCCTTCTGGAACTTTATGTATAGCTGCTCAGTGGCAGAAAATGTTAACAATTTTTTTATTGCTGGTTGTGACAATTACAGTAATAGAAAACCTAACTGCAGAACACTGTATTTCTATTCTATAACATCCTTCCAGCTCTCAAGAGAAAACATCTTAAAAAGTCTATATGCAGCCAGTGATTTCCCCATAGTGATTTATAATGTGTCAGCTTCATGTAGATCTGCACAGATAGAATGTATGGAGAATTTGGATCTATCCATCCAAATGATAAAAGGATGACTTCCATTTAATGTTCCTATCAAAGATCTATACCATAAAGTAGCACACATGATAGCTAAAGCACTTAAATAAAAAATGAAGGATTTTTTGTTTCTTCTATACCTATTTTTTGTTGATATAAAGATGATAAACTGAGCAGAGGAATTAAGTTTCCCAAAACAAAAATATATGACTTTTACAAAGTTTCACAAGTTATCCTTGATCTACTTTTTCATTTGCTGGATATAAACCAGGAGAACTGAAAAAAGAAAACAGAATAACGGGGGATACAGAGGCTGGAACTCAGACAATAAACAACAAAATGTCAGAGCTATGTCACAGAAAGAAAAATATTCCGGATAATATATACAAATCACCATGAATTAAATAATAATAATAAGCCAAATGAATTATTAGAAATCATAATAATTCCATCAAGCTAAGTGATATAATTGGAAATTACTTAGAAATATTTTAAGCACAGTACCTGGCAAACATAAAACAATATCACACAGAAATTAATGTTTTTCTGAGTTGTTTTGGGAAGAGTCCTGTACATCATATGCCCACGTTTGTGAGCCTAACAACAGTAAATCTGGAGAAGCCCTGGATAAAATAATTGTACTGTAGTTGACAGCCAGCTAGGAAATATTACAGCTGTAGACAAACATAAAAACAAGTTCCACCCTGATCAATAGTATGTAAAATTGTCCCAGCTACAATGGAGAACATTTATAATAAGTCAATGCAGTTTATAGGTGATGCAAAGCAGAACAAATGCTTGCTAGTCCTTAGTGATGGATTTTATTGAGGTAAAAACACCAGTGCAGAGACTATGCAAACACTCCAAAAAATGCATTTAAGCTGCAGTTATTTATAGTGAGCAAAGATGAAAAGTTTACTAGGTATGTCCCTGGCTCTTTCTCAACTCTTAGAAAACAACATATTCATCATCTGATGCCAAAGGAATACTTCCAGGCTATTTCTGCACTAGTTTATAGAAACAGGTGAGGGATTACCCTCAGCTCTGGGGCAACTCATGGCAGCACAGTTCATGTGAATGTCATAGTTTTAGATCTTCATTCTGAAAATGTGGAGACAGTTAATTATAATCATTAAAATTTCTAACTTGTTTCTAATGGAAGTTTCAAACAAAAACGTGAAGCCTTGAAGAAATGGAATTATCTGGTGATAACTGTTTGATTTGCACTACATACGTTACCTTTGCTCAAGGAAAAGCAAAAGAAAAGATATTGGAGGAAAGGCCGAACATCTGAACTGTATCAGGATTAGGAATAATGAAGGATTTACTCTCAAACTTTGTCAGAGAAGTCTCTTTGCAGTTACAGCAACCTGGAACATGATTTTAGTGTTTTTATATATAGATACGTAAGAATACAGTTATCAGATAACTACTCAATATATATTAAATATATCTGGGGACACACAGAAAGTGCTTTGATATTGTAATAATTATTGATCTCTAAACATCCCAGGTAAAATAAAAAAAAACTCTGAAAGCTTTTGCTGAGCAAGCCAAATAAAAATAAATTAGCAGTCTGAAAAAGACAAGTAGAGAGTGCATAGGAAAATAAGACAAAATAAAACACTTCCACATAAATTCTGGAAATGTAATTATGGACAGGACCATAAAGAAGGAGCAAGTCATTGCAATTTATTGGCAAAAGCATGTCCTGCTTGTTGGTCAGTCTTCAGAATTCATGCTCTTTATATCAGAGATCCACAAAAGAAAGAGAAATTTCTGTAGCAGTTAAATAATTAAGAGCAGAGCTTCTACATTTGTAAGCCTTTATGCAAGAAAGAAAATAATGCTATCCAGATTTTAACATAGCATTTAATATACTTGCCCTTTGGTTTGCTCAATCAACTAAAATTAATACTAATGAACTTCATGCTAGATACACCTTAATAGAATTATAATCTTGATGGATGCAGGAACCTATGGAATGAAAATAGTTCCTATTCATGGTCTTTTAATTTCTTCTTGGATCAAAATAAGATTCAAGGGTTACATACAATCACTTTTTAATTGTTGCACTGATCACTTAACACAAATACTTCTGAAAATTGGGTGATTTTCCAGGCATTGTAAATTAATCTTCCAGCTCCACAATTAAAGACATCATGCTGATGAATGAGGTAGTAATGCTGATTTACATTCAGCAGTTATGTGACTGAAAGACAAGATGTACAATATCTCTGCCTCCTCAGCAGAAGCAGCAGGCAGGCTCTGAAAACCATTGTCCATCAGGTTTCTTTGTTACCCCTCTCACTGAAAACCCTGTAGTATGTCAGATAGCAGGGAATTTGCTAATACTAGAAATAGTTTCCTTCTTTATTACCAGTTATAAAATCAAATTAAATGCCTATTGATGACATGAAACTGATGGCCTTGAAGGCAAATAATTTATTTTAATCAGACACTAGAGGCAGAACCTGGATCAGTTTTCTTTCCTGCTAGAGCAATTCAGCCTTGGCCAGAAACAACTATTTTTAAAAAGGATGCAACATATTCATCTTCAGCCCTATTCAGTTCTGGATCTCTCTATAGAAACTGACAACAAACATGTTAATTAGAGACAAGCTAATTCTGTAGATGCTGCTGCTACTGGAACAGATGCCTTAGAATTTGTCTAAGCTTGACAAGTGTCTATCATTTGAAACAAAATGGTGGAAATGCTCCAAGAACAACCACATGAGAACTTACAATGGATGTGTAAGGGCTGCAATTTTTCCTTTCAAGAGAAGGCTCTTTAAGAAGGGAGACCTTTAAAAAACTCCTGGCAGCTTCCAGATTTCAATCAGAGTGGGTGGGGTGTGGTAGGAAGCAGGATGAAGAGAATGATTCCTACAAACTCCAGGGCAGAGTGGGGATTTATTCAACCCTAGCTGTGTGAGCATTACAGAGAGGTGGGAAAATGAGACAGATACCAGAACAAGTGGTTGCCAGGGTTTTTTTTCCTGTTTCCCCTCATGTGGGGACAAGACCTTCCAGATCCAAGCCTGTTTAATTAGAAAGAAAAAGAAACTCTTGCCAAGCTGGGATGATCCTGGAAGAACAGGCAGCAGAACTGGGGAGGAAGGTGGAAGTGAGTTGATTTTTCACAACCAGCTACACTTTTAACAGCTGGCTCAAACAAAGGCACTGCAAGTGCTTACTATAAAAAGAAAAATGCATCCACTAACCCAAGCACCCTGATCTAGTGGAAGATGTTCCTGCTCATTGCATGAGGGGCTGGACTAGCTGACCTTGAAAGGTCCCTTCCAACCCAAACCATTCTATAATTCTATGATTCTAATGGCTTTATTACTTTAAAAGTATGTGGCACATGTTTTAGCTACATAGAATTCATACTGTGGCTGCTTGCTCGTTCTTTAGGTCAGATATTCAGCATTTATTTTTGATAGCCTTTCTAAACTTCCAGATTAAATAACCAGTCTTTCTTGAATCTAGGGAAGATCAAGAAATAAATGTATGGATTACGTCTGGTAGAACATATGGAACTTCAAAGGTTTACCAATATTTTTAATTCATTCTCAGAGTCATGAAAAGTCCATTGGTAAAATCAGAACTCCCAGTGAAGGAAAAGCATGCTTGCACTTGGAAAAATACCCCACAATTCCAACTGATAGATAAATTAGTGCTGTTAGAAACACCCTATGCTAACACTGGGCCTTAGTATGTCCTGCCGTGTGCAGATGCCTCCCTTGTGCTTTTCATCTCCTTCACCAAAAAACCTGAATATTTAAGGATTGTAGGCATTATACCACTGATATCCTATTCAGGTGATTAGACCTCTTCATCACTGAAGTTTAAGATCCTGATGAATAGCTCATCACTTGTTGGTAGTTAATATACAAAGGGCACAATTTGACATCATTTTAGAAAGGATTAATGAGGCTGTCATAGAGGGTTTGGGTGCTTAATCTCAAGTGTTACCATTATTGCTCTAAAGTTATTTAAAAGAGCTGGAGGTCACTTGCTGACCCTCTGTGTCTAAGAATATAGAATTGGCCTCTGTTTCTTGACAATAAACTGATCAAGATTGGTGCAATATACAGATATAATGCTGTCTGCCAAGGCTGCTGAAGTTACGTATTTATCACAGGATTTTTTTTGCCATTCCTTGGTTTTGGAAATTTATAACTCCATTTATTACCCTTTATTATTAATACAGTAAGAACACACGAATGTAAAATGGGATTTAATTGCTAGACTTTTTTCTTCCATTTATGGAAGGGAAAAATCAGATTATCTCTAGTTTGCAGAAAACTCCTGCTTTTAGCTTAGAGGTCAACATACAAAGCTTTGCAGAAGTCTAACACTCAGTATTGCCCATCAATCTGCTTTCTTACAGACAGGGGATACAAAAGAAAATCACAAGCAGTTATTTCAGTTCTGCACAGTCTGACAAGCACTGACAAGCCAATGGATATCACATACCCAAGCTTCTGTTTCAGACTGGATTAATTCAGAGCCTATGTGAAGCTGCCTGTGTCCCTCGTGCCACAAAGGGGGATCCAGAGGTTTTGAAAGTGTTCTGATTAAGATCATTAAGAGAACTTTGTATTTAATACTTTAGAAAATCAGGAACTTTACTGGGGCTTTGAGAGGCCCAAGTATTACAGGGATTCTTGGACAGCACCCTTGAACTGTTTATAGTTAATTATTCCAGGGATGATATTTGCTCTCAGTGTGTAATAATTAGGTTCTTAATGCTAGAATGCTTTTAAAAACATATCAGTGATCAATGAATGGGGATAAATTTCACTCCCTTCATAGGATCATATGATGAATCTTAATTGCATCCTCCTCTGAGTCTTAGATCTCCCCACAGGAGAGCTGTGATCACTTATTTAGCCTGCAGAAAAAGCCACTTTTCAGAATGGGTTTCATAGCAACAAAATCCTTTTAGATCCCATCAATAACACTGCCACATACTGCCCTAACAAAACACAATTTTATATAAACAAGAAGACACATTTGAGACAAAATGTTAAATTCAGTTAAGGGAACACAGGTCACAATACCTGGCAGCTATTCTTCACTTTGCAACTCCAAAGTACTTCAGAAGCAAACTAATTAATCCTCTAAGTAATTAATAGTAATTATTTAGTAGATGATAATTACGTTAGTCTATTGCTTTAAACTAATTAGCTGTAAATGTTTTCATGGTATAGCATAATGTTTTATGTGCAACTGTTTTGGTCTGCTGGGTTATAATGTGTACCCCATGATGTTTATTCCAAAGTGGTTCCTCACGTGTTTATACGACACGGCACAAATTTTACTGGGTGAGCAGAAGAAAGCACAGAAACTGGACCAGGTTCACACCAGGACTCAGGGGCTGGGATTTCCATTACACTACCTGGAATCCAGAGCAAAGAATATTTAGTTGTCCCACGCATGGCATCAGTGGGGACTTCAAAATCAGGGGCTTGAGCCAAGTGTGGTAATGCAGACTCAGGGCACAAGACACCTCAGCAGCTGTGCATGGATGACCAAAAAAATGTCAACTGCAGCCTGTAGGTGCTATTTACAAATGCTCTGCAGGGTGTAGTCAGCTTTAGGACTTCACAATATGAACTTATATTTTTCTTTTTTTCTTAAATGCAGGAAAGGCAGTTACCAGTTTAGTCCATAAGTAAAGACAGCAAGAATCACAGAGCAATAATAGGCACAATCAGCTGAGAAGCAACTGGACCATCCTGTGCTGAAAGGGAGAGGGTGACCAAGGACCCAAGCTACAACTCCCTTTGGCAAAGGAGAATCACTGCATCTCCCATGTGCAGCAGGCATGCTCTTACCTCTACATCCCCCAGCATGCTCCTGGCAGAGCTTTTCCAGCAGATTTCACGAAGTGTTTTCTATGGCTGAGGGGAGCACTGAAAGGGCTCGTGAAACCCAGCAAGTCTGAGGAAGGAGGAAGGCACCAAGCTGCTCAGAACTGCTGCTCAGACACATCTTAAGCACTTGCTGAAGACATTGGCATCTTTTTGTCTCTGGCTGTTGCTGTGAGAGTAAACAGCTTAGCATCAGTTGAATGGCATTAGTATTTCAGCAGCACAACAAAGCAAAATTTGAGCTTTAAAATGTGTTTCAAGTGAAAAAAGCACAGTGTCAGAAATCACTTCATAGGGCTTTGTGCTTTGTTCTCCCCCCAGTGATTCTACATCAAATCCAATAGCCTTGCAAAACAAATGATTTTTCTAAATGTCATCTCTAGCATGCAGAATCCCCAAGATCTGAAAGTCAGCCTGGGCTCATTGTACTTCCTGAACCATTGCGAATAATAATTTTGCAGTCCAAATTTGAAACTGCAGTTTTTGACAAAATGGAATTTAACTCAGCTCTACAAAATCACTGTTTTAGTACCAACTATAATAAGAAGTTGGATTCCCACTGCAGACTAAACATAGTAAGTCAAAGCCTACCAGGCTACTTTTTTTATTAAATGTACATTTTGAGCACTCCCCTTCCAAACACAGACCTTCATCATTCAATGTGCTCCAACATAAAAGAATTGTTGAGAAAATAAATTAATACAAGGCTGAAGCTTACTCTGTGTGTGTATATATATATACATATATATATATATATATATATATATATATATATATATATATAACACTACAAAGGGGATTGATTCACTGAGTTCACAGTTCAGTACTGCAATGCCTGTTTTTCAAACATTACAGCCTATTAAATCTAGGAAAGGCCATTTTAACTATGTATTCTAACCTCCTATTTAGTACTAGCTGATTTTCACTCACTAAATGCAGCTCCAAAGTCCAACACTTTGAACAAGACATCTTCTTCCAGAAATAAAACCAGTCCTGATTTTACTGCTTCCCAGTGATGTCAAATGCATCAGAACTCCTTGTAAATGCCTCCCATTTATAGTTATCCTCATAATTTAAATTATACACCGTATAACATTCTCAAAATTTTCTCTCTTGACTTGTAACCTTTTGTTTTTCCTGGACTTTTCTGCCTGACTAAAAAGCCTTTTCTTTTCTGTGTTTTTCAATTTGTTTTTTTTTCTTTGTTTTTCAGTTTTGTGCTTTAATTCTATTACTGTCCTTGAAATTTTTTATAAACAGAGTCCTAGGTCAATCCATCCATTATTTTGCCAGAGATCACATTGTGAGATGGCTGACTTTAACTTAAATAAAGAAAACTGTCATGGCACTAGCTTGATGCTAATCCTTGAAACATTTGTGGTTTTCCAGTATGTATAGAAATATCAATACTAACAATACAGAAAGCTCTTTTCCTGTCCTGGAACTTACTTTAAAAAGTCCTAAAAATTTAGGATGTTTAATTTATGTAATCAAGTTATTCTTTTAAGGGTAAACACAGTATCACTATTTTAAAACATAAATATATCTATGTAAATGTAAACAATATGGTTTCAATATTACATATACATACAGAATCTGCAAAAGCATTTTAGAATGTGTACCTTGGAGATCAATGGGACTTTTACAGCCACAGCTCTACTGTAAGCTGAATATAGATGTTTAAGTGACACACAGATATTACCCAGAAACAATGCTTTTGGGGGATTCTTTATTATTTTATTTTTCTCCAAAATGTCCTATTCAATATCTTTTGACACTTAGCAGCATGTCTGCAATACTGTACTTTACCTGGAGCTATAACAGTAGGTTCTGTCAACTGAACATTTTCAGAGAAAAGTTTTAAATCTCTCCAGTAGCTTTTAAGAGCCCCTGTAAGTTATGGTTCTACTCCTATGATAATACTAAATCTGAAGCAGAAAGTACTATCAGATGTCTCCTGGTAATTATTCACTTAAGCTCACAAATGTTGGCATGCTTAGCTTGCCTGAGTACCCTTTGGCAATCTGGAAAAGTTATTGCTACCTACCAACTTTAAAACAGTTCAATGAATTTAGTTTAAGTGAAATATAAAGTGAAAATCAAATGTGATTTCAGTGGGTTTCTACAAGTATTCAGTTAATCAAAAATGTGAACCTCACTTATCCTCCTTTATAAACATCATAAAGAAGCTTGTTTTCCTCCAGACTGACATTTAAACATAGTGGTCACCAATGAGAGGACCCAACACATGCAAGATGGTGAGAGAGCCTGTAAAATAAGCAAAGAATTTGCTTTTTAATTTTTTAAAAACCTATTTTCCCTGACTTAAGAAATTTTGAGTAACAGTGAATTATGCAGTTCATATTTTCATATTTAGGGTGATATATTTTTCTTCACGGTTCCCTTATGGAAAAAAAAAAATCTACCAATCTACATATTTTTAATAGTGTTCTATAATAATTCCTAATAAAGAAAACTTTTATTTTATACAGAACAATGAGTTTTCACACAAGCTTTACTCTTATTATTTCAGGATTTCTCTTTGATTAGTTCATTTCTTTTGGATCTTCAGATACCAGTGGGGAGCCAAAAGAACATTTTCTCTCTTATCTAGCAGGAAAATTGAGAATACTTTTGCAAAACAATCCTCTGTATAATAAACTGTATTTTCTTTGTCACAAGAGGATTAAAGCTTTTGTGTTAATTCTACCTAATATATAGGAGAGTTTTTCAGCAGGGAAATTCTTCTTCAGGCACACTGGAATTTTGTCCCTGAAGTTTACTTTCCACACAGGTACTGTTTCTACCAAATAAACATTTTAATTTTCATCCCTGACAGTGTTAAAAGTAGCTTCTTCCTCTTCTCCCATGGACACATTCTATATCTAGTTTCACCCTCTAATACCTCAAATACTGCAGCCTTTTGCCTTTGTTGTTTATTTTTCTTATTTTTTTCAGAATGTACCTCTTCCCTTCCCATCAAACCATCCTTTCACAAGTTGTCTGCTTGCCTTCAAGGCTTCCTGACACTTCCCTTATCAGTATCAAACTCCTCATATTTATCTGAAAAGTTATATGTAGACCCAGTGACTTAAACATCTCAGCTTTCATGTCTTCCTGACATCCTCCATATCCATTTTCTCCAGAGTCCTTTCCCCCCCTACTGCTATTCTTGTTACCAGCTCCCTTACACCTTTCCTAAAACTAGAAAAGTATTTTCACCTTTGTTCTTCCCAGTTATTCATCAAATACACTTTTTTGACCTTCTTAAAGGAATTCCCTCAATAGATAGTGAGAAGTATTTATCTGTTCTTGTGCCTCACCCTAAAAGCCATAAAACAAACTTCATGATCTCTTCTCACTGGAAAGATTATTTTAAGACTAGTTTTTCGTCAGAACCTTTTCCCACAATATTTTATACCATTGTCTCTGTAATTTTTATAAACATAAGGCTAATATTCTTAAATATATGAGGGGTTTTTTTATTACCTCAAAATTTGTCATGAGAACCATGTTTTTTTCTGAACAAAGCTGTGTGCTGTGTGTCAAAACTATTTGGCTCTTTCAGGTTCCTATTATAATTCATTGCAATATTAGACCTCTTTGAAATAAGCAAAAACAATTTTATAAAAGAAAGTACAGAGAAACTATAAATGAGTTTTTCTCCTATTTTTTGCAATAAAGCCTCTTGACCCTCATTATAACCTTGCAAAGAGAAAGAACACCTGAAACATGAGCTGAATTTTGCAGAAAATCTTACAATTTTATCCATACTAATAGTAGTGCTTCCTTTAGATTCCACAAATTAAGCTTTCATTTTTTCTTTCCAAGGGAAAGTTACAGCTCTTTACAAACCTGAAAAGAATTTATTTTGACAGCACAACCAAGTGCTGACAACAAATTTGAACTGCTTGATACAGTTGCTGTTTTGTAATAAATATTATGTCACAATCACCTTATTTCCAACCCACAGAAACCTCAACTGAGCCGAGAATTGCTATAGAAAAACGTTAAAAAAGAAAAAAAAAAAAAGCCTCCAAAGTCTTGAGTTGTTTTAACTATGAAAGCTTCCACTTGACATTCCTGGGGTATGACCTTGCAAGGTAAAGGAAGTAATAACCACAGAAGAGACAACTCATATTTCCAAAGTTCTGTAGTGTGTGGCTGGTGGAATTTCTTCATTTAAAATATTTTTAAAACTTACTGCTTCAGCAATTCAACAGAGCAAACCAGAACATCATGGTCCTCCACCCAGAATATTACAATTTGCAAGAAATAATTTGGAGAAGGAAACACCTTTCAAGTTAGTTACTAAAATGGACAAGCTGAAATTAGATCATTTCCCTTACATGCAGACAGTTTTCTTTCCCTGGTGTAAACTGTCTTAATCAATCTCCTTCTTCCAGTCTTTCAGAACCATGTTTATTAAAACTCAGTCACACTTGGAAAGGCTAGGCCAGCAAAACATTGTATTTTTGTAAGCCTGGCTCTGGAGCTGGCTGCTTTTCACCCTCTTTTTATCTTGTGCAGGAAAACACTGCAAATCACTGTCTCTCTTTGCCACCTAGTGGGAAGCTAGATTATACAAGTGTCTTTGAGCTAATTCTCTGTAAAAATATGATTGTGGCACCCTACATCTACATAAAACTTGAAAAGTATCTCTGGAGGGCCTCCTGGAAGCATGGTCAATGTATGAATTATGTCTCCATTCTAAATCACCAGGAAAGTTACACAAAGGCAGCTTTGAGCTATTGCATTGCTGCTCCAAGGGCAAATGTAGCTTTTGAAATAAATTGTTGGTTTTCAAACCCTTACATAGCACACAGTACCCAAATGTGATTCATTTCTGAAAGAACCTGAAAGTCCTGGCATATTTATTTGAATTCTTTGTATTTGTTTGCTTTTAAGTTCCCCTGGTCTAAAATTATGTTGGAATATTATCAAGTCTGCCCTTCCTGAAATTATATTTACATGCAAAAATTGATACGGATAAAGATGAGATAAATTGTTAGCATTTGATTCAACTTTTTTGGCCTTATTTTGGAAATACTGGGCTTTTGATCCATGCATTTAAAGGAAACAAACCCTGATTCAGGTTTTCCATGTATTTGGTAAAGTCTTTTGCTCTCCCCCTGGGCTAACATTAGAGATAAAATCCTGGCAATTGTTGCCAGTGCCTTGAAGATGCAAACAGTAAGAAATCCAGTGCTGAACATTTCTGCCTCCTGCTTAGGCCATTTTTATTTTTCACATGCCTGGAATTAAACCGCTTGCAAATGTCCCAGTGTCATACCAACTGTATGACTCTATGCCATTAGTGTCTGGACTGTTCTTTTCTTATTTTCTAAATAATTTTCTGTGTATTTGATCTTTAAAATATGTTAGAAAATCATTGCAGAGCTAAAATATGGATTACCAACAGCTGAACGTTCTCTGCTTCTAGGTGGGCTAAATGTACAACTCGAGATAAGGTAAAGACACAGCTTTGTGAAGCTTCACTGTGGAGGCTGACCTGGCAGCATGGATCTGGAAATTGGTCCCAGTTGCTTCAAGACTTGGCCAGTACAGAAGTGTGAATGCAGTGGAACATTAGAATGTTGTTTCTTGTGAGATACATGAGCTCCTAGAAAGATCAAAAGAGTCATAAGATCTTTTTGGCATCAGGATATATAAGTACCAGGGGAGATTGACTTCAGGGATAAAAAAAGTGTATTAATCACAAATTCATACTATTTGCAACTAATACTTGAACCTGTAGTATATCAACAAGCAGCAACTTCGAAGATTTACAGAAACTCTCCAGTGTACACAATAATTAAAATGCCAGTTTGTGCATAAATTCATAGACACGAGTCAAATAAAAGCAAACACCTACTGCCAAGTGGGGAATATTCAAGAGAGCCTGAGTTAAATGCTTTATGTAGCTTGACTCTCTACCATTCATAATGGATGTCAGAACCTTAGCTATTTGTTACCACTCTTCTTAAATGAAGTCAATAGAGTTTGGCATATTCTAGAAGATGTACTCAGATGTGCTGTGTTCTTGCTTGCAGTGTAACAGGTAAACAGGATACCACAGCCCTCTCATCTGGTAGCTAGCATGAAGCAGTCTGACATTTTTCAGGCTGTTCCAGAGAATGAAAATTATCTGTGTCCTCATGTCCTCCTCCTACAGAACAGATTTATTTAAACAGAAATCTCTTCTCAAAATTTCCATCTTGACTTAATATTCTTCTGATGCTGCATTTTCCCTGGAAGAGGGAATCAAGCAGTCATTCTTAATTTGATAGAGATGGAAATTGTGATTCATTACTTTGTCAGCTCTATATCAGCTCTTGGGTTTGGTGCTCTTCCAGTATTCCAGTGAAGTTAAAGACAAGAGAAATCAAAGAAAATCCTTAATGGGGCTCCAGAATATCACAGTCATTCTCAGCTGGGCATTCATTGAAAGATTACTGGCATGAATTCACTGCCTGAAGATGCAACTTGCAAGTGGAAATGGGTCAAGGAAGACCCACATTTGATTTGCCAAAGGACTCCTTTGATGAAAAGACAGAAAATGTATTTGATTAATCTTTTATTTCCCTAATGTCAATTCAAGTCCATTACACAGGGGTAAATGATTAGGGGGGGAAAAAGTCCTAGCAGCTCTCAGTGTTTCTGCTGAGCTGAAGAAATGCTTTTTTCCTGCTAAACATCACCAACTTTTGGAGACTTTCCATCCACTGAAGCCCCTTTCCAAAGTACTTTCACATTTCTAATAATTCCTACTTCCCTGGCTTGTTTCCATCCCTCAGGCAGATATCCATATTTAGATTACAAACACCATACAACATAATAAAGTGATTTTTAAAAATGCTAAGCAAATAGTATTTTTGATCTCTGCAAGATTGGCCTATACCATTACTATGAGCTATGGCAGCCTCCAGCTACATAGAGCATATTCTAACCAAGGGCACAAAGGAAGCCTGCAGTTACTGTGATTTATGATGTGCTCATCTCCATTATATCAAGTCTGCTATCTCAGCTATGACAGTTAAACATGATGCATATTGTGAGAAATGTTGGACAGCATGACATGAATAGGTAAGACATAACAGGCTAAGCCTACTTCTAAACAATTGTGGCTTATGTTTTCTATGGAATTCTTTTACTGAGTTTTTTTGTACGTACCTCACTAAATAATTTCTCCAGTAATAAATTACAATTTGTATGTTGCTTTTCAAAACTTTTTTACAGGAATTTCCACACTACGTACAGTAAGTTATTATGCAGCCCTCAGTGAAGAGGTTCCAGATTCTTCGGATGAAATGGCAGCTGCAGGGAGTTAGGGTAAAATATAACAAAATAACAATAAATTGGTGAAGGAAGTCCTGAAGTGAGGATTTGCTCCATTTCTTATCAGTGTTGTCCAGCAGGCTAACCCTTAGAGGCATTCTTGCCTTAAAAACCAGCATATTACAAGTTTCCACAACAAATTAAAATATGAAGTCCCATAGCTGCATTTTTCATCTCCCTTGGCTTAGTTTCTATACTAGGATTACTGAGTTAACTAACAGATGAATAATGCAATTAGAAGGAAAAAACCCCATCTCATGAGCTTATAATCTTTTCTCACTGGGAGAGATCAGAGTTTAAAGGATAGCTTTCAGTGTAGCTTAACAAACTATTCAAAAGACAAGTGTTAGTCACTGTAAGCCATTGAAGCTAAACAAAAGAATGCTTCTTCTAAAATACAAAATTCTACACATAGGTGCCTTACAGATACCTGGAATATAACAGGGAATTTGCAGACCATTGAACAGATCTTGAAATACACTAATGTGAGAATACCAAGAAAGAGAAAGTAAAGTAAATAGAGATTTAATAAATAAATGTAGATAATAATAAGATGACCATTTTGTCAGAGAAAGATGTGCAATGCAGTGGCACAGCCTTGATCTAGCCATAAAATTCAAATGTATTTTGAAATATTTATGAATTGTACTCAACATATAATTAAGGACAGGTTTTTACACAGAACAAAAAGTTGCTAAGAAATCAGCATCAGTGCAGAACATACAACCATAACACTGACAAATATTAGATTATTGCTAAAATTGTCAGAAAACAACAGTTCCTACCACTGTCAATAACTGAAAAGTAGTGTAAGCATGGACAGCTAACACAGAACCTTAAAAGCTTTTGTTTTTTCATATCTTGCCATTAAAACAAAAATGGGGCTTCTTTTCCCCTCTATATCAGCATCTCACCTATTTAAGTACCCTGAAATTATTATTCATTTGGATATTCCAAAGATCTGGTAAGTAATATCACCATCACAAAAAGAATTCTGTAAGGAAGTAACATGAGCTATGCCTCTTGCAAATATCTCTCTGACATCCAACCAGCACTATATATAAACAAACAGAGTTCTATAATAAATCATAAAGCATCTTTTTTTTTCCTTCTGTCAGAGAATCAGGGGACTCCAAGAGTGTAATAACACAAATACAAGATGCAAGCTTTATTACCTATGATTACAGTGAGAGAACATTTGGAGAGCATTTCCTTCTCTACTCCCCTGTTGGGAACAATCACAGGCTTAGCTTTTAATCACAAAGGAATATTTTTTCAGTAAAGGTAACTTCTTACACAGATGACACAATCTTAAATTTTCATAATTTTAGCAGCCTACTTATAGAGCCTTCACTCATAGATTCCTTTCTACCCATCCAACAACTGGATAAGCAGGATGTGATGTTTCAGGCTACCAATCTATACATTCATAGCAAGCTTAACCATGGAGGATAAATTACTGGCCAAGGAAATAATAACAACAAAATGAAGGGTTGCAGCAAACTGACTACTAGGCTTGTATGTAACATTATCAACTGAAAGTGGTAGAGCTATCAGAAGGAAGGAGGAAGCACAGAAGGTGAATGTGTTTGGTAATGAGTCTAATAGAGAAAGGAATAGTCAATACCAAGCTGGAGGCCAATCCAATCTGGAATAGCTTGGAGTGGCTGGAAGCATGGGCACACTAAGGATTTCATCATGGAAAAGTGAAATTTAACAAGCCTGTGTGACCAAAAAGAAAAAAAAATTGGATGGGAAATCTATTCTTATAGGCCATATGTTGCAAAAATTTGAGCAGGATTAGGATGTAGCATGGTAGTGGATAAAACTAAATACTCTTGGCAATGTGCTTAGACTGCTAAAAAGAAAACCAAAAGAATGCACAATCACATTTCAAAATATACTGGAACAAGTTCAGTTCTGGTGTGAGAAGGTGAAGCTGCCCCAGGAAACAGTTCTCTGGTGCAACATGACACAGGTTGGCCAAGAAGACAGGCAAAATTTCAGGACATATGAGATTCTGTGATGTTAAAAATATTACCAGCAGTGTCTATATACAGGCTGCTATTTTCTCCATTTTACTCATGATTCATCAACATTTCATGAGAAAATCTTGGCCTGGACTATGCAATTCATCAAATCACAGATCCCATAACTTATGCATAAGCTTCCATTTGATGAGCAGAACATGATTTTAGAATTATTTTTTTCCCAAAGGAATGCCTTCAGCAAGCTGGTGATCTGCTCCAAAATTCTTTCCATGATTATGCATACCACATGGTTTACTCACTATAATATTAAATGAAAGCAACTTTTTTTTTTTTTTTTTTTTTTTAAATAGGGGATGGGAAGGAACACAAAATGCTTTCTGGTTTTGACATACAAACTTTTTGTTTTCCCTACCTTAAACTCTGCAAGGTCTGGAGATGGAATATGTGGTTAAGGGAAGTGCAAGCTTTATCCTTTCTTTTGTTTTCTCTTCCAGCATTTGAGAAAATCCCATAGTAAGTTTCTTAAATGTTGGGAACCATATTCAACGTGTAGCTTACAAGGTCTCCCTCTGATATGATCTGGCCTGCTACTGCTCCTGTCATTTCTACGTGGCTTTAAGTGTCAAAAGTTTATAAGTCATAGAAGGACAGTATTGGCAGCAATTTGGGCCACAATCTTTAAAATATTCAGCTTCAGTTACTATTCTGGTGACTGAAACAAGCAGGGAAGAAAAGGAAATGGGGATTTCTTACAATCAGTAAGGCAGTGGAACTGCCACAGAGTCCTATGAGACAAGCCAAAGGTGGTAATTTATTTCTGAGGTGCTATCCCTATTAAGTATCAGTGAGACACCATAAATAAAAGTAACATTAGAGATTCCTAAAAGAATCACAGCCTTCTACCAAATTCAATATTTTCTATCTTATCTTCATGCTCATATTTCCTTTCACTGATATGAGCATATTGCCAGAAGTAATTAGATTTTTATCTAACACTAGCTCCATATAATGCTATTTAATTTAACAGAGCCTATGGTCATTAAAGATATACAGAACTCTTGGCTTTGTTCTGCATTTTCCTCAGTTTGATAAGCTGTTAATATCTGAACACAAAGACATTAAACTGAGAGTACAATGAAAATAAAAAATAAAAAAAACCAGAGTTCTACTGCTGATTGTTTCCAGACCTTTTTGTGATGACGTTTAATTTACATTTTAGTTTAGGTTAAAAGACCTCAGAGTGGAATATTTCTGACTACTGGCATAAAGCAACATCAAAGGAACAGTTCAGATTTTCTTTTGATATAAGATTTCCTACCCTTTGAGTAATAAAACACTATACATTGGCACAATGCATCATATTTTGGAGCACTCTGAGTGTCTCACAGCAATAAAAGATATTCTACATTTTCTCATGAGGAATGCCATGCACAAAGTTGATGCTGTAATAGCATTTACTGAACCCAGAAATAAATCCCAATACACAAGCTCTCAAGACAAAGTGGTATCTTTTTAGTGTGTGTCTTTTATAGTATAAAATATCATACTACAATTTAACTAATAATTAGTATAGAAAAAGACAAACTCTTTTTTGAGACATCTTTTCCATTATTCAAATACAGTTTAGAGGAGCCCAAATCAAAAATATGAAACTCATAAAATTAGGATAAACATCTATGCACTCTACACTTCACCGTGTTAGGAATTATATTGTAAGGTAAACTCAATATATTATTTAAAAGTTTTTCACAGTAAACACAATATATGCAATTTTTCTTAGGAACCGTGGACACTGTAAGTGTTATACAGACCTTTTGATGTTTTCAGAGACTAATGAAATAGAAATAGGATCAAATCCAAAACATTCAGCTCAAGACAACCTGAATGCAACTCAAAGTACAGTAATTATAACTTTGACTAGAACTACCTAGCTGAAAAATATTCAGAATCTGCTACTCGTATAGATAATGTTTAGTTATTGATTAAAAATATTCAAACACTGCCAAGAGAACTGAAGATCTTAGGGAGCTCATCTCTTTGGGTAAATGAACACCACAGATTTTTAGCTGAGAAAACTCTTTCCCATCTAATGTATACTTTTGTTACTTCATCCAAACTACTTTTTGTACATGAGTAGTATTCTGTTCACCTCAACAAACCACATTTAAGGAGTTACTTTTTCATCTTATATCATCTTCACCCTACCAGGATTCTCATTTTGTACCTCTAGACAACTTTTTCTAATGCTAACGCAAGCGGATTCTCTAATGCACCCACCTATTTTACCAGATTATTTTATTAATGCAAAGTGAGCTTTTTCCCCTGCTACTTCTCATCACTACCCTAATTTAAATGCACTGGGAGTAAGCACACCAGATTTCTCAGTAACCTTCCATTTCATTATTAAGATTAGCTATATTTTACCTCATTATCAGATACAATGCAGCTTCCTTACTTTTCCCACTTTTTCATGCCTTAGCTTCTGCTTACTATGCCTTTTTTTTCTCCCCCTAAACTTATGGTAATTCAAAGCCACAATTGAGTTTTACACATCTGCAGTAACTGTGTTTGTTGCAACTATAGGGGAAAAATGAAACTTGTGATTTCTTTGTGTATTCTTGCAAATACTGGTTATATGGGGGGGTTGGTTGGTTGTGGGTTTTTTTTTCCTCCTCCTATCTCTTTTTTTAATATAACTATATACAGCATGACATTAATTTTCATAAATTGCTTGGTACAGTGCAGACATACCATGAACATCTATTCAAAATAACCCTGAAGTAAACATAATCTGTCACTGATTAAGCAGCCTGCAGATTTACTTTGAGGTGAAGGATGCATTAAACTAGACACATCATTCTTTTAAATTATGGTGATTTGGTAAATGTTTGATGCAACCATTTGTTATGAACAATAAAAAATAAAGTATTTTGGGCTATTCAGGTTCCTTCTGAAGACAGAAAGGTGCTGCTTAAAGCTACAGCTTTTTGCTCAACACAATTCTTTCTTGTAGGAAGCACTTCTATCTCAAGGTGTTCAGACCCCTGTCTTCAGAGTGCTTCCCTCATGCCTTGGGACCAATCTAAATGCTTTTGCACCACCTTTTAGCATTATCTGGCACTAACAGATCCACTTTAACACAATGAAAACTACCAATGTAGAGTACTTAGCAAAAACCTAGGTCCCTAGGGCTGAATATTAACATGTCTAAGTATGACCCAAGAAATGACTCCCTGCCAAAAAATGTCTGATAAAAATGCTGTCTGCTTTTAAACACCTTGCCAGTCACCCCACCTTATGTTCCTGGGGAAGGGATCTTATAAGGAAGACACTTTGAGCAACAAAATAAAAGCCTCTACCACTAAATCTGAAGAGATGTTGGCTTTTTCTGTGCTAGCATTACACTGTGCTGCTTTAATACTCTATTCATTGGTGAGAAAGATGTAAGAGATAGGGCACCTCTGCACATTTACATCAGGAAAGCAGCCTGCATCACTTCCTGACAGAGACACAGCCATAATAAACAAGTGGCTATTCTTAATATTTCTGAAGATATGTTAATCTTAGAAATTGCTTGTTAAGAACCCAGCAATAGAAAACAGTTTAAAATTTAGTCTGAAATAACTCAACTTAAATGTGTGCAGACAAGCTGAAATAGACCTGTACAATCATCATTCCCAGGGCAGAACTCTAATCATTGGGTAGCATCTCATTTTTCACTCGAAGAAGCAAAAGTTAATTGCTAATGCCAAATTTTGAGAAAAATATATCTGCTCTTTGACAGCTTTATCAACAGAGAAAAATAACAACTATAAATGAAGGAGTGATCAAAACCTGATCAGTTTTCTGAAATAAAGCCAAGTAGGTAGGTCATGGGGAAAGCAGTAAGAAAGTCAATGTCCTGGTCCTTACTCCAGGCATTCTTTGGGAATTACTGTTACAGAACATACTCTAGGTAATAGCCACAATTCAAGATAATTAAAAACCATTCAGTTTCTTCCCTCAAATTAATTTTAATCAAGCTAAAGCATGATGCAGTAGAAGAATTGACTATATATATGTAATGATTACAATTTTTAATACTTTATTAAGCAGGAGGCATTCAGCCTATTAATTAGTGTATTGTCACAGGCAACTGGAAATCACAGCTCTTAATCCAAATAGAGTAATTTACAAATGGAGAAATACTGGATTATCATTTGCACAGACATTTTGATGCTGACTTACAGCATTGTTTCCTAAATTCAATGATGTATGGGGAGAAATTAATATTTGAAAATTAGCATATTTCATCATAATGTGACACAAATACTCTATTTGACAGAGACATTATTGGTAATGGCCTTGAGCCAGTATCTGATGTTATCTTTTTTGTACAAGGCTGCAATTGAAAATCAGGAACAATAGCTGAGAATGCATAATTTTATTCAGCTCCATCATGTTAGTTCTTTCTCTGACATTGGATTTGTGCAGTGGATGCACATTTACCAGAATATTCAAGGCCTATACAACAACTTAAATCCCATTAAAGCTTCACAGTGGGACTTGAGTGGTACATTAGCTCTTTGCACATGGGTGACTTTTACCATAAATAAGGACCCTTTTGGAGCAAGGTTTTCAACTCTAACATGAAAACGTTTCTATTACTCTCCAAATAGAATGGTTCCTGGTGTGTCAGTGGTGCTTCCTCTGCCCAGGACTGCAGTGGCCCTAAAAGACCTAAAAAGCCTGCCTTCAGCCACAGTGCACAGATGGGTTAGGTTATAATCCACACCAAATGTTAAGGTCCACACTCAAAGAAATGCAGGTAGTTTAGAAATATATGTAGCTTATAATTTTCTGGGGAAATATTCTTTTAATTTTTTTTTTTCTTTTATCATGCAAGATTCATTGTAAACTGTGGAAATTTTTAGGAGGATGGCTGATTTCTCAGCATCCATTTTCTGTACTTTATCCATTCTTAATGGATTTCTCCCCATATTTACTTTACAGGATGAGTTTTATGTTACATGCATTATCTCTCACTTCAGATCTACTGGCAAGAATAAGAGAATATTTTAGGAAATTTTAGGGTTTACACAACTCCTTGACTGAATCAGATTAGCCTTTCAGTGACACAGTTTAAATGAACTCTGTGTGAGTCTATCCTAGAAAAGCTAGGAGTAATTTTAAATTAGGAGCCCAGTTTCTCCAGTTAAGTATTAGCTACTTGTGCATAAATAGAAAGAAAGATAACAGCATTATGTAATGTGCCTCTAGTTGAAGGGGAAAGTATGTTCTTTTTAGAAAACTTGCACTTTGAGTCATTACTAAATTTCCTTAGAATTATGAAATTCAGATATAGACTCTTTCACAAAGGTGAATTCTGGTAAAATTCTTAGAAAGATGGAACAGCAACTAAACAATGCTTATTTTCTATGAAAATTGTTATTCCCACAGACCTCTGAAATTATTTGTACTAGTGCCATAGTTTATGCCTGCCCCAGCTCGTTTAAAGCTGGAATTTGGGCTCTGTCACCAAGCAATAACTCTATTTCTAGATAAACGATTTAATAAGCAGAATATTTTACATAACAGGAACACCATACACCATAAAGTTGCCCTCTTTGCACTTGATCCTTGACTTTCAGTATATTTCAGCCTTTAGCTTTTCTCTGCTTTTGTTCTGAGTATTTTAATATAGAAGTTATCTTAAGGTGAAATTAAAAAAAAAAAAAAAAAAAAAGATTCTTGTATATGAGCTAGATGAAATTGGTTTTGAATACTTTTGTTCTTGAATGCTTTTGGTTTTGAACACTTTTCATTTAAGTCTGTCTATTAAATAGGCCTTTCAAACTCTCCAGGGTTATGTGAGGTACATGAAGGAAACTAAGATGTTCATCAAGAAAGAGGGTAGAGAGTGGGGTTAGCAGAATCAGCCTATTTGCTGTTCTCATGGATAAAGAAAAAAAAAAGAAAAAAAAAAATAAAAGGAGAGAGAAAAAATTACTCCTATTACAATGAAAAAAGCTACAAGATTTCACTCCATAAAGTAAGGAGCTATTGTTGCCATGGTACCAGCAAAATTTCTCTTTCACTTATATGCACACACATGAGCCTGTCTTGACAGAATAAAATTATAAAGGTGCAAGGAAAAATATTTTCTATTACACTTGCTCACAGTATTTGAAATAGATATTTGCATTATATTTAGATGAAATCATACAGGTGATCATCTCTTGCAGGTCTCTGTTCCAAAGCAAAGCAACAAACATTGCACTGACATTGAAATGCATGTCCTTGGAAAGCACCAGGTAACTCAAGGCCCCTAGAAGGGCATGTCCTGACTTTGACCTGTTCTCCAGCAAAGATGGATTTCTCATCAACTGGAAGCTCTTAACCTGGACAAAGTCATGTTCAACAAATATGCAACTGCTTTAAAGTTTTTATCTGGGATGGCTGAATAATTCAGTCATGTTCCTGGGGCTCTGTTCTTCATGCTCCTACTGTTCTTACCATCCAATGGCCCAGAATAGTGTAACCCTATGTTCCAGTCTATTTGTCTTTATAACACATGTGACATTTTGTGCTAATTTCCCCAAGTGCTCTGAGCACTTAATAGGAAAAGTTTTATTTAAGAGTTCTTAGAAACACAATCAGAGAGCTACTCAGTGGCCTAATGTGAAAAGTCACTGTTAGATTTTAATTGCACTTTAAACAGGGAGGTGTCAATTTTATGCACAAGAATTTCATATCAGTACAAGCACTGATTTTAGATGATGCTATTATACCATCTTGCACTTACCATTAGTCCTGGTAGATATAGTAAATTTAATGGCAGGCATTTTGAAGACAAGAGGACCACCTACCAGCACTCAGATAATCTATGTTCTTGCATAATACATGGCACCTGGCTGTCCCTTATTCTAATTGCTGGGTAAGAAAGAAATGTATTTTTAAAAAAAGATCACTGATCCATTGAAGATCCCAAAACACTAGAAAATCGCCAGTCTTTCCATACAGTACTACAATGGGGTTTTTAAAGTTGATAAACTAATTTAGAAAAGAGTAATTTCTACCTGACTTTTGACATCAACTTCTACCATTAGATTATACTGCACTGGCATAAAGCTAAAGTCTTTCCCCCAAGTAATTCATGGATGTGATCAAGCCACCTTTTGAATTATTTTTATAGATAGATTTTTTGATAGAGTGTGCTCTTTGTTTCATCAAAGCAACATTTGCATCCTTCTGGACAACAGAACTGGACATAATAGCCCAACAGTAATTTTACTAATGCCATACACACAGGTAAGATAATTTCCTAATTCCCAAAGGAAAACTCTTTCTTCATAAACACTCTCAAGATATTTTTCTCTTAGCCACAGCTTTCAGTATGACCTGGAAGTCTTTTCCAGAGGCAAATACTGTCTTGAACACAGTCCCACAATCTGGCAATTTGACCAGAAGAAAATCTGAGGAGATTGCAACTTCATGTAGTTATGCATTGAACCCTATTTTCTCAGTTACCAATCCACACACCACCTTTTCATCTTCCTGCTGCTAAAACCACCCCCTCTGGGTGGATAAACCCTGCTGCAGGCAGATGTAGAACACACATTCACTGCAGTGCCTCACTGCTCATCTCTTCACATAAGCAAACAACAGTGAAAAGAGATTCAGCACAGTGCTTTCCTGCTTTCTTCTGACCTGCTGCATGCTGCAGACTGACAAGAAAGATTATAAATAGAACAGAGCTTCTTTCTCATTACAGTGATTTTAATGAGAATGATAAATGAGTTCAAATAAACCCATTCAGGCTCCAGTGATGACTATCTCTTCCAGTGCTGTATCTAACCCAATTTCATAATGCCATTATCTTCCCTGAAATGTAATGGAATTTATGGCAAATTAAAGGATCAATCTTAGTATATTTTCCATATGCTGTGATCTCTCCACCACAGGAAAATTCTCCTCACTTGATCTTCATTATGGCTGTATTTGCAGGTGGGTTTGCTCACAACTGACAAAATAGCTACAGATTAACACACACATTGATCTGTGCAGCATAAGACACTTACCTCTTGGTTGTTGTTTACTCCTAAAAGATCAGAGATCTTCTGTTATGACTTGTACTGAGATGAATAATGTAATTAAACAACACCCAGGAGAGAGAGAGGAACAAAAACTGCCTGAAGAACAAACTCACTTGTTTTTCAGATTCTTTTTAAAGACTGCCACACTTTAAGAAGCCTGCCAAAGACTATCTCAGAATGAGTACAAAAATCATCAACACAAAGCTTACAAGTGAAAAATAGATAAATAATCCAGAACCTTTATAATGAAAAATTGCTAGCAGAAGGTTAGAGAGAACTAGAAGTTGGCTTGTTACATTATCAGCACAGACTGAGTCAAGGTGAAAGAATAGCAGGTTTAAACTTCAGCAATGACAAAGCCAAGGCAAGGATTTTTACCACAATAAAATTAAAACCTATTGTTCCTTTTCATCATTCTCCTAGAAGTTGCCTGTGTTGCTTTATGTTTATCCTGGTCCCATGTAACAAAAAAGAGCTAAAGGAGACCTGCAAGATTATGTTGTTACTTTCTAACAAGAGGACTCCTACAGCTCTGTGCATTCCTGAGATTATTTACTATTTTGATAAATTGGATGTTTACACGTATATTTCCTTGTGAAAAATGTTTACCTGAAAAATATATAGAGTCTGAAAAGTCAAAAAAACCCCATATTTTTTTCGTATCTTTTTTGGGAAAACTCATTTACGAGTCTTTCTGAAAGAGGTGAAATATGCAACACTGTATCCAGAATGCTATTTCACTGAGGGTTTTGTATAATATTCTCTCAGTGTTGCTAGAAACTGTTCCAAAAGAAAACTGTTTTACAGTTTTTCATTGAAACTAGCAACGACTAAATGCTACTGCCATCACCAGTGCCATCTGAGTATTTCACTGAGGATGTTCTACCTCGCTGTTCTACATCCTAGCAAGGGAGCTAGAATGTCTATTTTCCCCTCTCCTCCTCTCTTCATGTGCCTTATTTTCAGGCTAACATTTTCCTTCTGAAAATCTTAGTAGAATAAGATGATGGCAGGCATATTGTTTGTTGTTATATAGAGGAAGACTGGAGAAGGAAGGACCCTCCTGGATGTAACATCTTATCCACTGCTGCCTTTTGAGACAATGAGACTCAATAACATTGTTGTCTCTGTCTTCTTATGACTCTCAGACCTTAACTGTTGGGTCTTTATTCTTTGCTATTAAAGTTTTCCAGCAATACAACAACTCTGTCTACTTGACACTTCACTTTTTGGCACAGTAAATTTTGTTCTCTCATCTCCTTTCTGTAAGGTTTGTCATCCTTGTTAGCCAAATGAAAAGATACACAGCTAAAACATGGACATTTTTTTCTGACATTGTGGAGTTTTTATGAAATCAGAAGCCTGAGCATATATTGCAATATTTTTGTTTTTTCCACAGTGAAAAATTCTGTGCACTGTGCACAATATTGTGCACTGACATTTTTATGAGATTCCCCCCTGTTGACTTATCTAAATATAAAATAAGAAAATAAAAAACACAAACAAAAACATTTTGATTTGAGCCCCATTTAAGCTCCAGGTTTTCAAAAGCACTGCCTTTAAGTAAAAAACATCACATCCTTTTTTATTAGAAACAGCAGAATTAAAAAATCTCCTCTGCACTCCGGAAAGGGCCTCCACCACATTCCAGAGATGGATAATAATTCCTGCAAATTTCATGTGTATGCATGAAAATGTTTCAGGATTAAAAGAGCTATATAAATGTAAGTTGTTATTCATTATGGCACTCGAAGGAACACTGAGATAGCTTCTTTTTTCAAACTGAACCAATATTAATGTGGCTGCATGTTCTACATTTCATTTTCTCCACACCTTTCGATTTACCACTTTTTCATCAGAGAAATAAAACTTCATTCTAAATCTAGAGAAAGCACTTCATATCTTCTCTTTTGGCCAGTATTGATGGAGTACAAAAGCTACCTCGTTATCTGTGTTAATCTCTCACACAAAAATTTCAATTCAGACACCTACAACATTCTCTGGACAAAAAGTTTCTGCTGTTCAGGATGCATTCTGTCCCTCTGAAAAGGCAGAGAATGTGGTGTTCTCATTCAGTTTAAATACCACGGATGATTCAGATTCAGTTCTGATTAGAACTGTGGATTGAAAGCTGCAGATAAAGACTAAGAGAGATTTACCATGTGCATAGTTTGTCTGAGCACAGCTGTGACAAATAAGTTAGCAAAAAGTCTGGCAGTGAGTGAGGAGCACCTGTAGTCCAGATGAACATCTATAAAATCAGTTTTCTACTACAACTGTTAAGCAAGTTTTACCTAAAGATGGACTTCCATTCCCAAACACCACTTTGAAGTGGTGACTTTCTGTGATTCTGCCAGCAACTGCTGCATTAAAGGGTATAAATTTCATCATACCAGCATCCCCTGCTTTAATTTGCACAGGATTAGTTTGCTTTTTTCTTCCTAAACTCTCTAAGATTTTTAGGGCTTTAATGAGTAACTAAAACGGATCCAGACTTTTTAAGCCTCTGACAGATGTTCTTTAATAATATCATCATTTTTGGTCTTTTCAGAGACTAGACAATTTGGATTATATGTTGTGGTCTGGTATGCAATCTTTATTGGACTTTATTTCATTAACTTGCCTTAAAAAGATGCTGTGTTGATGGCTGCTGTTCCTTATATTTTCATTTTTACAAGCACAGCCACACTTTGTGCATCCAGTACAACACCTGTATGGACTTTTTAAGGAGAAAGTAAGGTTTACCAAGCAGTATCATTCTGGAGAGGGAATGGTGTCACTCACTAGGGTTTTATTTTTGTATATACTTTAATAATGTCATGCCCTTCCTTTGGATGCATGATTATCTCACTGCTCCTTCATGTACACACTATAGTGTTGTCTGGTCAGAAATAGGAATAATTTCTTTTTCTGACAGTACAAGCACCACATTCAGTTGTAGCTCACAAAAATATGTCTGTAAGTTTGGGGAAGAAGTGTGATGGACACACAGGATAAGAAAAACAGGATAAAGCAAATCACACCACGGCAGCAGAGATGAAAAGACATAGCTTGATATCCTACTCCAATGTGCTATATTTCTTTTTCCAAGGGAAAAAAGCCACTGTTTTTGAAATTGCTTTAAGAAAATGGAAACAGCATAATTATCTATTGTTCTTTCTTCCTAGCAGAGCAACCAAACATTCTGGCCACAGTTACAATATCTCATATAAATTGCACTGCCCTCCAAACAGGACAGAAAATTGATCCTTGAGCTTCAGCCAAAAAGCACACTTCAGATATTAGCACCAGATATACACATGTTGACTCTATCAGTGCCTACCACTATCAGCATTATGGACTATTTCCATGTAACTTATCTGTAGTCAGTAACTGGAGAAATGTTCTGTTATGATAGAGCCTTATATAACCCACATTGCTTACCTGTCTCTCCAGATTTCTCTGTAATTGCCTGGAAAAGCTCCCTTTAAGTATCCTTACTCTAAGAGTACAAATATTTCACCAATTTCTTTCTCAGTAGTCCTGGTGCTTTTTTCTTTCCTCCTGAAAGTAAAAAACAAGTTCATTAATAAGCTTTAACAGGGGTATTTTTTAAAAAATTATTCTGCCTTTAATAATTTACATTAATAAAGTAAAAAGAGCCATAAATCCATAGTTAATTATAAACATGGCTCACTTAACTTTTTTTTTTTTAATTTAGTATTACAGTGGATGCATAGTTGGGGGGTTGGGGTGGTATCACTGCATGTATTTATTTACTTGCCTAAGGTCAGTCTCTAGGCTGCTTTTGCAACAAGAGAAGCTGACTCCAAGCTATTCCTTATGAGTTTCACCAGGAGGAAACTCCCTATCCCACAATCCAATCAGGTTTTCTCATTAATCAATGCCCTTGAAAGCTGAATATTTCCTGTTCCCTAATCTGTGAAAGCTGCATTAGGAAATATTTTTTGACAGCTTTAACCACTTCTCCTTTTGAAGTGAGCTGAAAATATTGTATCTAACCACGTGGCTTTGACAGGACTTTAATTCCATTTAAAGGAAAGAGGGAATAATTTTCCTATTTCACTTTCTGGTTCTTTCTCCATGTTGTGTGAGGTGACCATGGAGCCCTGTCTTTACCTACACCAGTCAGTGTGCTTTTTTTGGCCACTTAAATGCTATCTGTTTCCTATTTCCATATTTTCCTGCCATGTTTTATTTTGTTTCCTTCCTCCTCCCCAGTTTTCTTCACCAAAGACAATGCAGAAGAGTGTCAAAGCTCAGCAGAAGGTTACGCCTGCATTTACAAGTTGTGCAACACAGCAGGAATTTAACTGTAGAGTTAAATAATTCTTGATGGAGAACTGACACTCACTCTACATAAATTTCAAGAGTTTAACTTCAGAGAAACTCTAACCTGAATACCCATTAACTACTAGAGTATATTAGGTGCAATTCTTGAATAAATCCAGCACATTAATTGCAATGAAAAGGAAATCAGTCTGTGTGCTCAGAGATTTCCCCACGATACAAAAGATTATTGGACAATTTGCTTTAAAAACAGACTCCTGAGCCAAGTTGTTCATATAGATATACTCTAAGTCACTGAATCCAAAATCATTCACTTACTAAAGCTGCAATTTTCATCAAAAAACACTCTTAAAGGATGCTGGACCTCAGTTATTGAATAGTAACCTTAATCATTCATCCAAGAGACAAGATCTTGAGTACACTTGCCACTTCACCACGAGGGACTTCAGTCAATATCTTGCTGCCACAGAGCACATGATCACTGGCTAATGCAATAAGAAGGAAAAAAAGCATCCTTGATCCCTTCTGTAGATGAACTAATGTGAGGCCATAAATTCAAGCTTCAGAGGACCAAAAAAAATAAAGACTAGAACTAATTCTAATAACTAGAACTAACTAATTCTGTAACAAGAACTAACTAGAACTAATTATTCTACTAATGGAGCTTATTAGTTAGCAAGGATCCTTAAAAATGTAATCTATTTGATGGTAAATATTTTTCCTCAATATACAAAGCTGGACTGCACCATTTCATCAGTGCATGAAACCAGAATTTCATACAGTAAAAAAAAAACCAAGTATGAACTTAGGAGGAAATATTAATTGGGTGGATTTGAAAAGGATTGCAGGCACCCAGGGACTGTTTCTGTTTGTTGGTTTAAAAGTCTCACATTGCCACAAACACCCTTAAATTACACCTCTGGTTATCTCAGTAGAAAGGCCAAAGCCTGATACCCTTCCCATCAGAGGCAAAGCAACTCCTTTTGTTACCTTCAATGAAGGTTGTGCTACATTTTAAGATATAAAATTATAGAACAAAGAACCTGAAGTGTTTTCTTCTTCTCCAAGGTTATCATTTGGATCAGACTGAATTTTTTCAGATTACAACAATCTCCTTCACTTTGTAGCTACCCAAGAGGAACAGAAGAATTCTGGTGCTGCTCATATGAGCAATGACTCCTCATACAGCAACATCATTCCTGAGAAGCTGGCACAGAGATCAGCACACAGCTTCCATGTCAGCTGTCCTACCATTAGACATGGGCAGCCAAAAAAACTGTGCAGTAATATATACTTTGTGGAAGAAGAGAAGTTCATTAACCAAACCTTATCCCTGGGTCTCTATACAGAAGTTATTGCTATCTCTGAGACACACACACAGATCCAAGGACCAGCCAGCATTTCACTGCTGGAATTATTCACATTGTTTTTCTCTAGCTAATTTTAGATTAATATAGAGTAAAACTGTGCAGTGAGCAGGGCAACTTCTGCTTTCCAGCTGGAACAATTCCAGACAAATATGCTTCCTGGTAAATACAGAGGCTAGTTCTGCACTCAATGCAACTGTAACATGATGTTAAAATATCAGTCCAGAGTCTTTTGGACAGCACGCAGGAGAAACACAATGGGTTATTTATTCAGTGTTCAATATTTTTTTGTTATGGAAGTAATTTTTTTATTTCTTTCCAATTAGAGGGAAAGGTTCACACAAAGTCCAATCTGTGTTTAAATTACATTATCTACATGTTCACAGGCTTTTCAGCCATTTGTGATGCTAACTGGAGGTGTCAAGGATACAAGGCTCTGGCATTCATCGTGAGTCAGCACACAAGGGGCTGGTTTCTGAACTCAGCTGTGCAGTACAAATCCAAAGGCTCACTATTACCTGTCACAAAACCAAAACTTCCCCATAATAAGAAATCAACAGCCTTTGTTCACCACTCTTCACCAAAATCTCTTAAACTGGCACTTCAAATAATCAGCTGACAGAAATCAGAATAACTCAAGTGGTGTACATAAAGTATCAGCTGGGGCTTAGGGCAAATCTTGCTCCTGATGAAGGTAATGGCAGAATTCCCACTGATCACAACAAGACCTGACACAGACTGTGACAGCTGCATATGAACCAGAGCAGACTGGGAACAGCCTTTCTCAGTCTTTCAGCTTATTGTACTTCCTTGGAAACACACAGAGGTTTTCAAAAGTCCTTTTGTCCACTCCAGCAACTCAAAGAAGATTTAAAATTACCTCAAGGGTAATGCTGTGCATTACAGATACAACTGGTTTTTAGTTCTTTGCTGCATAAGAAAAAATAAAATCTAAATGTTGTTTCAGGACTCTACCAGATGAATATTTCATGAACTTTCCAGACAAGGGAAATTCTAAAAATTACTAGTCAGGCCAAAACCTGTTCCATTCAAAATGTTTCACAATTCAGTTTAAAAATGAAATTTAAAAAACCCAAACATTCTGAACATTCAGTTAAGCAAAAAAAGTAATTTTCAATTCAAGCTATACTAAAATATTGCTATAGCAACTTTTCATTTTTTAAATGGGTTTGTCAGAACAACGCTTATAAAAGTTGTTGAAACTTCATTTGCATAAAAATAATTTTGGACAAAACCATCCTAGCTCATTTTTGAAGATGTGACCTTTGGATAGCATGAGGCTGGCAGAACAGTCACAAACTGCTCTGGACATCTTCCCACAAGTTGCTTGTGGTGCTCTAAAGACATCTCTAGAGAAAAAAGAAGTGGGATTAGTAAACGTATCTGCCAGAATTAGTTCTTCTGTCCTACAGATACTGCACCCTAAGTGGAGAGAAATTTTGGTACACCTGGGATAAAACAGAGATTGAAAAAATGGATTTGCCTTCAACCAGGCTTGTTATGTGCTTACCCCTTTAATTACCGGTTCTGTGAGAAAAGCTCTGTTCTATTCCTGTTATTTTGTTTCAGCTGCTGCTTCAGGCCATTGTACTGTCTGGTTTGGATATGCCTCCAGGCAGTTTTGGCCTGCTGAGATCTTTTTTTGACACCCCAAGAACTACTGATGAGTTTTCATACCCCTGCGGCAATGCAACCTGTCTCCTTGGCAGCTAAAAATGCTGCTGCACTGCTCGGCCTGCTCCCCAGCATGCTTCATGTATTCTTTTCTTGGCACATAAATTTCAACAGGTGTAATCGTGCTCCAAGAGGCCCATGGTAGCAGGCTGCAATACAGTAATTGCTTAAAGGAGCTGCTCTTTTAGAAGAAATGATGCTTGCATTGTCATGCAGGCTGCTGATCATTGCCTGGCACCTCTGCCCTCAAGGCAAGAGTCCAAACAACTTGTGAGAAGGCACTTTGCCATCTCAGCAGATGGACATGAGCATAAGCAGCTTAGGGACCGTGTCTGAGTATCAAGCCCAGGCACTGAGGGCACCATTCCTAGCCAAGAATGCTGCAACTGCTGTTTATCTCCTGCTTACCAACCCAGAGTTGTTTATTTTCTGCTTACCAACCAAGAGTTCAGGGAATGTGTCACTGCTAATTAAGACCTGGGCTGGACTCAGTTTCAAAAGTATAAAATACAACTGTGCAAACCGAGCCTGGCTTGAATCAAGCAGCAAGTCCTGAGAGGGGCCAAGGGAGTTATCAGGATGAAATGTGCACTGGGACTGACCAAAACGCAGGAAATTATGCCCCAAAATGTTGCCATTTAATCAGATTTAAGAAAAGAGTAAGGGAAGGAAGGGTGAATGGGGAAATCATTGTTGATACATGGGTGGATTTCTATTTACTCAAAAACAAAAAGTGAAATATTGCATAGTAAATTTACATAGTTGAAATGGGGGAAAATAGGCCTAATACTACAAAAAATGGTGATTGTAAGTGGCATGAATGGATGGAAAAATCTCAGGAAAGAAGGCTTGGAGGCATATTTATTTATTTGTTTGTTTGTTTGCAATTCTAATAAATAAAACCTCAGAATTAGAAGACAATACTGTATTCACGCTGAGATAAATCAGATGACCTAAAGGATCTATTTATCAAGTAAGATTATGGTACTTGAATGGTACTACAAGTCCTATACAACATCTGAACTAGAATTAAGTCACTCAGAGGCCTTGCCCTTGTAAAGAGAAGAAAAGATGCAGAGGATCAGGCAATATATCATTTAAAGCATGAGCTGCTCATTGGAGACAACTGCAATTTCAGGTGACAGGATCTAGGGCATGCTGAAAATACACTGGAAATAGGTTAAAAAAGAATTTTGATGTTGCCATTGTTATCTGAGTTTTAGGCCAAATATTCATGAAGTGTCCTAAGCTTGCCACCTCCCTTTACAGATTTAATTTCAAAAACCGTTAGTAATTAGGGTAAGAAAAGAGGTCAAGTTACTACTACTGTAACTATTTGAAGTCTTATTCAAAGCACAGTGAACTTAAAATTTACTCAATGAAATAACCTTTTCTTACTTATCACACTTCAAGTCACTCAGTTTTCATTTGAATATCCTGCTGACCTACACAGTCCCACACCAGTGTCAGTTGAACTATTACAACTCATTTTCTCATTCTGCTCATACTGATTTGCAGTGCAGCCAGAGCCCCCCAGAACACTAATAAAGTCAATTAATAATTACATTTATATTTTTTGCTTACTTAGTAGGTATAGGTCAGCTGTCAGGTTGAAGATACACATCAGTCTTATCTGATATTTGGCAGAATATCTAAATATGGGGAGGTTGGATTTGAAAAAGTGTAGAAAAAGATTGTTATCCATCACAAATCAGCAGTACAGCATGGAGTGAATGGGTTTTACAGAAGAGTGTCAGGGAAAACAAAACCTTAGGAAAGTGACCAGCTGTGGAACAGCACTCATGCCTCTTCATGCTCCTGAGAAATGCATTTCAAGAAATATTGTGTCAGGTGGCAAGGCAGGGGAGGAGGCCCTTGTTGAAAGCAGCTGTTTTAGGAAACATTAAGCACAAGGATGCGTTTGAAATGTGACCCTGACCTACTCTGTGCTTCACATTTTGCAGGAGAATGCTTTTATCTACTGAAGATCCACAGCTTTTAGCCCTTTTCTGAAAGAAGGGGTCCATGACCTGTTGTTGAAATAGCTAAACAGGGACTATTCTTTTCATTTGAAAGCAGAGTTGAAAGGAGAGATGATGAAACAGCATTGAATGAAATGAATCCTTGGAGCAGAACTCAAGCTATGCATCCATCGTGCAGTGCCCTACCCATGAAGCTATGTTTGTCCTCTATTATCATACTGGCCCAATGAAACTTGAGTTCATGCCCATACAAAAACTTAGATTTAACAGGATGGCTGAAGAGCACTGTCCATGTATAAACCCCATTAACCACAGACACCTAAACTAGGCAAAAAAAAGGGCCATGGAGGTCTCAACTCAAAGGTGACCTTGCTTCTTTTGCAACTACATATAAAGGAAATTCTAAGGTGAGATTATCTTCCTTCTAAAGGAAAATGACATCTCCTTCTGCATTTTGTCCAGTCTTTCCAGTTCATCAAGCACTTAGATAGAATCCCTTATGAGATTCAATCACAGGATTACTTAATTACTGGATCTCGAATATGAAGTGTATAACACCCAAATTATCAATTCTTTGTTACTTTATCTTGGTGTCTGGACAAGGATGAGTAAATCTAACTCTGGCAGAAGAGGGAAAAGAAACATGCTGATGGATAATCAGTTGCAGCTACTCCCTGAAAGACAACAGCAGCCAAAGGACCAGAATCAAATCCTGACACACAGAAGGTTCATGGCATATTTAAACTCACATGTAGAAAAAAGAGAGAACTGGAAAAGGGAAAATATATAATAAAAATGCCATGAGCAGTACAACTTCTTAGGTTTTTTGCTAAGTAAGTGTTTTCCAGCAAAGCAAGTATAGTCTGAAGTACAGATTCACTAGTTAATACATTAAGTAAATTCTTGGTTCAAAATTCCACTGGGAAAAATAGTCATTAGGCATTGTCACCTACTGTAGATGGTTATGAAGGATCTTAATAGAAGAAGAAGCTATTAAACATTTCATCTTAATAATACCTACCTTCTGTCTCATGGTCTACAAAAAGAGACAAGAAAATTTTCTATGATAAATTTATCTAATAGAAAAGGAGGAACTGTTACTTGCTCCAATCTTTTGGCTGACTTTTTTTTTCAGTTTTCTTTTTTGTCATTTCACTCAATATATATTTACTGCCAGAGGGGAAAAATATATTATTTACTGAACCAAACCAACAACTCGTGTAGTTTTATGTAGTTTTTATGTAGGGGACCTGCAGATGCCCCATCCCTGGAATTGTTTAAGGTCTAACTGGATGGAGCCTGGAGCAACCTGGTCCAATGGGAGGGGTTGAAACTAGATGATCTTTAAGGTCAAACAACCCAAACCATCTGATGAGTCTATGGTTCTGTGATTTTATGGCCTGTCCTTGGTGGTGGTCAGTATGCATTATCTGGCACAAAATAGGATGGGAGAAGCACAAGAAATTATGACTTAAATTTCTGAATAACAGGTTCAATAAGAAAATTACAGCTTAAGGTCAGAATGAAAATGCCCTGAAACATAATGGTTTATAATAATTCAAATACTGTATCCTAATAATATTTGTTAGGTCTTTCCAATTTTAGCTCTATTAGTTTGATAACACTGAGACCATTTCATTTGGTGTATTCCTGAACAATACTTTTCTCCTGTGCAGCACTCTGTAGTTTACCAGCACAAGAATTAAACCAACTGAGAAACAAGCTGCTTTCCATCTGCTGCCAACAGATGTGATCTAATACATGAATGATATTAAAAACTTACCTTTCAAGAGCTTTTAATAAACTGCCAGAGAACTGTTACCACCAGTTTTTTCGGTTAAACTTATTTTGGCTCCCTGTCTGGTCTAATATTCCAAACCACAAAAACCACAGCCTGCATTTAAAGAGCAAGCCATTAGCTTTCTGTTCAACAGCTGTCTGTCTGTCTCTGTTCGAACTCCTTCAGTCAGATGCAATTCCCTCACATTATCTACCTTCCTCTTGACTGCTCTGATCACATAAATTTCCCCATGACCACCACCTCCTTTATGTTTCTGAAACCACAAGTGAAGCATGATTTGTAATGTAAAATGTGGTCTTCATATTGGCTAGCCCAGCACAGGCAGTCATACAAATGTTTTTGCATCCTCTTCAACATTAGTGTGTGGGAGAACTGATTTCTCCCCACTTTTACTTCCATTCTTCTAGACTTGTGAAAAATGAGTGGCCTTGATTAGGTATTTTGTCAAATAGTTTTTGATGAGATGTGTCTGTGGAAGGATATTTGACAAGTTCTGTATCTGTGCTCTCTGGCAGAAAAAGTTCAACAGCTTTGGTCATGTATTTCAGCAGAGAAAATAGGATGAATTGTCATGAGGCTGTACTGTATTATATACAAGGTTCCCTGACCTAATTCAATTTAATTTTTCCTACTTTTTTTTCCCCCAGAACAGTATGCTTCAGTAAATCTAATATCTGACTTTGGTAACTATTTTGAAAATTATAAATGCCTTTTCTATAAAGCACTGTGAAAAGTCATTGCATCGCAAGCCATACAAAGAGATGCTGGAAAAAATCTTTCATTAAAAGTGCATTAGGTGCTAAATGAATCTACAAAACCATATTCAGAGACCCATATATTGCCCATATGGGGAATAAGATATATAAAGTTTGTGGCTGGTAATCTGTTATTTAAATGGAACATTAATGTAATAGAAAGTATCTGCTTGTATCAGCAAGAATACCATCATAAACTTCAGAGAGACATCTCTTGCTGTTAATAACATTTCACAGGAATCACTACAGGCAGCACAGAAAATGTAACCACTGTAACAATACACAGCAGTATCCAATGGTTAGTCTTTCCTTTCCAATAAATATTGTGCAGAACTAGAGGGGGAATTTTTTCAGAAGTTTAGTACTTGAATTTGATTTTGGATCTCATATCCACAAAATACAAGAGCAGGGTATCTGATCCAGGTTTTCCATTTTATCCACAAAAAATAGAGAACTCACCAACACTGAAATCTGATACTAAGAATGTAAGGAAGGAAGGAATGTTCCCATGCTCGGAGTCTGATTTCTCCCCCTTATTTAATGATATGGAACTTAAATTATACTAAATGGATTAAGATGTGAAAATTCAATCGAGGTTTCAGAGCCAAATCCTTAATTGACATAATTCAGCTATAGTTCAGACTTAAATAATACCAAACTAACAGCATGAACTACCAATAAGTAAAATCAGTCACAGTAAGAAGGAGCAAATTGCTTGACTGTGTCATTTCACTAAATGAAGTATTAGGTTTCAGGAATTTTAGAAAAAGCGAGGCTTCAAGTATCAGCTAGCAGTATGCTTTTGAAAAAGACATATTTGTTATTCTCTTGGTGTCTGAAATAATTGAAGACCCTTTGTCTTTATATTTTGTTTCATCTTCTATCACTGCAACACCCAACCAGAAAAATATGTGATACCTAAAGGTCAGGCTTCATTTAGATTTCATCAATGAATTGTGGGCAAGGTCTTTTTTGACCACCCTGAGGCTGGAATTCCTTCATATTTTCCTGTCTCCATATTCCAGTACAATTCTGTGGTACTTCACACTTCAAACCCACTATGATTCATAACTATATGATTCTCCCTTCTTTCTTACCAATAGGACCCAAGCAATATGTTCTGAGCATGTACAAGCAGGAGAGAAACTCTCCATAAACCCATTAGAGTAGTTATTTGGGTAGTGGACAGCCCAGATCAAAAAACTTCATTGCATATAAACCTTGAACCTATCAGTCCTTCACTGGAAACTGAAAGACAAGGGGTTGTCAAACTTTCCTTGTCAAGGAAAAATAAATCAGAGGAAATATAAAAATATCTATCATTAGTTTGAAATAGAATTTTGGAATTCATATAGTATAAAAGCAAAATTAATTAAGGTCCTTGAGGAAATTAGTATTTGTTTTTTAAAAGTAGAGGGAAGTTAAGGAAGGCTATGAGAGACAGAGAGCTCCTCAAAGGCACTGGTAGCTGGGCTGCCCCTCAGCTGAGCTTTCCCCATCACCTAGCTGTTTGCCATTTCTGCATATAAATATACAAATCCATTTTTACTTTAGGTAAATATTAGATCCAAGCACTGTGTGGCAGAATCTCTAAACTTATCTCTGGTTTGTGAACTCACCTAGCCCTCTGGGTATGAAAAGTTAGGAACTCTGTGGACTAGTTCTGAAGCAACAGAAATCTCCTTGAGAATCTACCATCAATGTCTCAGTTCTGTGTTGGCTGAGGAAGGGTGTGGGTCGGGTTACTCTACAGAAGAAAACATAATAAAAAACAATATTTTTTTGCCATGTAAGTCACCACGGCCTGAGACAAGAAACAAATTGTACACTCTAATTGCAGGTTGTCTGAACCAAGTATTTTTCCCAGTTGAGTATGATGGGGAACAGCAGAGACAAACTGATTCCACATTTAAAAACATGACTTACCATCTCCCTTTTCTGACTTTGAAAAGACAGAGAAGCTTTTGTCTTATCAACGGGATATACATTTTAGAAGTAAAATGTACATATTTGTTCAGAATATTTCTAGATTAGATTTGAGGACAGCCATAAATCTCCATTAGAAAATACTCTGGCAGCTAACGCCTGATTGTACAAGATGCTTCTGAGTAACATTTAGCAGATGATGCTGCAAAATTTTTAAAGGCTAAAATAAAATCCAATCTAACCCAAAACAAGTCAGCTGAACTTCCTGGAGCAAAGAATATCCAGGTGCTGCGCTTACATGACATCTTCACCTACTTCTAGGATTTTCAGAAATATGGGTGTAACATGGAAAGATCCACTCTACAGCCACTGAGCGCTTGGTAAAGCCATTTATAGCAAAATTTTGATAAGAACATTGATGAATTAGGAACCTAAATTCCCTTTTTGAAAGTGAGGTAGGCACTGACAAGCTTAACTCTTCTAAAAATACAAATGACTCAACCCCATAATTCCCCAATTCTCATGCACATCACCAATGTGAATTAAGCTTTTTATCTTTTAAGGAACAGAATTATTGCAGATGGCAACTATATTTCTACTGCAAATAGAGAGAATATGTACACTTTCTACAGACTCTATTTTTATGTCTGAATTTGATATTATTTCATCTTAGAGTTCATTCAAGGTAGTATTTTTTTTGCCTTGCTATTTGAGCCATATCACATCCATAGCTGTGGGCAGCTTGTAGCAGACTTCTTAAAGAGTCTTAATGTCTTTGATGTCCTAAAGGCATCAAAACCGAACCAGAAAATACAAATGCTTATTGTGAAAATGTTTATATTTAGAATGGGGGCAAATATTTTAAATAGTCATTTCCATGGGAAGAGTTTGTCTGAAAAGGAAGGAGGTGGCAATACATGTGTGTACACTTCTTGCCAGCTGGAAAATAGAAAGGCAATTTTAATTTCTTTCTACAGACCCATTCTGGGTAACTTGCCAAGTGCAGAAGCTCTATTCCTCTTCTGCCAGGTAAGGGGGCTGCAAGGGAAGCAGCACATCCAACCCCCTGCTTCCTTCCCTTGCCATGCTGCATGCTCCAACTTGCTTCTTCCTCAGCCTCAACACAGACACACCAGCTGGGCACTTGCCTTTGAATTTTGCTTTTTCCTTGTATCCAGAAATACCTTCAGTGCCTTCATTTCTCAAGAGGATTTTCCATCAGCTAAATATTAAAAAAAAAAAAAAATCCCCCGACATTTTCTAACATTTAGCAATCTGCTGAGCTTTGGAGCAGATGTTTACGTATTTAAGAACAGGCTTTCTTTTTGCTTCATTTTTGTACAGTCCTTCAAAAAATAGGGGCCTAATTATATTAATGGTCCTTTGCCTCTTAAGTCTGTAACCTGAAAGGGTCATTTCAGAGACTTGCACATTTCCATCTCTGTCAAGCCTCTAACAACCTGTTATTCTGAAAAAAATCCCTCAATGCAGAACAACATCTAAGGATCTAGTTGGAACAATAATATATTGACTCACAAAACAAAATCTGGTTGTATGAATTCATTTGCTGTTTCCAGACAATATCAGGTTCCTTGTCTGAAAGAACTGCACTCATGTAACCTGTTGTTGATAAACTTTTTCCATTTCATGCAGCACATCCATTGTGATAACAGGATGCATTACAAGTAGGAAGATAGAAACTTAGGAAAAAAATGTTTGCAAACTCAGCAGGATCCCTCCAAGCACGAAAATACTTACACGTAAAAAAAAAGCAAAGGATCCTAAGCTTATCAGTAAATATTATTGGAGATTACTCCTGAGAGCAAATGTGTAAAACAAACAGTTGTCAGTAGTCCGTTTTAAATCAGTAAGCTGCTGTAGCATAGGAATTTAGTGATGCCTGGGACTTTTCTCACATTACAGTGCTTGCCATGTTTGCTTTGTCTGATCACAGCCTGAAATTTAACTTGTTGCTATATTTCAAGCTGCTGATGGAACAGCCCAAGGAAGACTGCAAATACTTCTTTGAAATGAAACAGTTGCCAAAAAAATCAGAAACTACGGACAAGTGTCTGTACACAGATGGAGGAATCTTCCAACTAAACATAAATATTTGTCCTTTATTGTTTCTCTCTCTCATCTGTATCCAGCTTCTACAATGCCAGAACAACAACCAGCTCTGATTCACTGCTGTGGTCTATGTTGGGAGACACAGAGGGCACTGAAATTGCAGTTTCAGTCACAGAAAATCACTTGGTGAAAGTACACAGCAAAAAAATTCTGTCTCTGATGAAAGACTGGGGGTTGGGGTAGCAGAAATTGATTGTGATCTCAAAATGATGATTTAATGGTTAGGTGACAAATAGAATGCCTCCTGTAGCATCATGCTACCAGAAAATTAAGACATTCTTTCTCACAAGGTTTTGCTGATATTATATTATTGGTGGTATTTCTGTGTCTTCCCTGTGTGCAAAAGATGGAGCATTGCACTACAAAGCCTGTCATGGAAAGCAATTCCAAACAATGTTGATTTCATTTAAAGGTAACAACGCAGGAAACAAATTGAGCAGAAACCCACCACTCTCCTTTGCTATATTCAGAGTTTTCACTATGGAACTTTCTTACCCAGAATAATGATCTAGAAAGGTTTCCCTGCTTTCTTTTTTTACCACATTAAAAAAAAAAAAAAAAAAAAAAAAAAAAAAAAAAAAAGTATAAAAGTATCATGCAGCAATCAGCTTCACTTTGTAAAATAAATTATAAAACAAACTTGCTTGCAATAGCAGATAGCTGGAACCAATGATGTGGGGACTTTCCTTCAGTCCTGCATTCCTTTTGATGATTCTATAGTACTTGAAAAGCAAGTCTTAGTATATTTTACATATTTTTATATACAATCAGAAGAAGTTTTAAATTTCAAGACTTGTGATTCTCAAGAAAAACTTCAATAAAACAGGAAAAGAACTTGTACATCCTGAATGATGTAAATTGCTAGGAGATAAATTACAATTTATCACCTGATAAGTATCCCGAAAAGGCTCACTGCCACCTATAGACAAAGCGCATTGCAAAGCATCCAGGGCAGGACCTGCAACACCCATCTTTAGTTGGGAGGTCATTACTCTGGAACACAGCCTGCTAGGCACGCAGATACTTCTGAGCCCCCTGCAGCAGAAAACACTTCATTCTTCTATTTATTTTTACTAGGCAACACTGAGCAGAAGGCAGTCTCACCTCACAACTGAGGCTCTGGGATCCTCTGGTGCAAACACAACTCAAGAAGCCCACCAAGAGCACTCCACACAGCTCCGACTCAATTTTCCATGCCCTATCCTGGAAATGTGTTTGTTTCTGGAAACGTGTTCAGTTTTGAAACTGTGTTTAGTTTTGGGCAGCTCACTACAAGGACATTGAGTTGCTGAAGTGAATTCACAGAAGAGCAACCAAGATGGTGAAGAGTCCAGAGAAGACCTGTGAGGAGAGGCTGAGGGAACGGGGATTTAGTTTAGAGGAGGCTGAGGGGAGACCTTATTGCCCGCTCCAACTATTTGAGAGGTTGCAGTGAGGTGAGTGTTGGCCTCTCCTCCACAATAAATAAAAATAATACTACAAGAGGCCTGAAGTTGCACCCCGGGAGGTTTAGCTAGATATTATGAAGAACTTCTTTACTGAAAGAGCAGCCAGGCACTGGAATGGGCTGCTGAGGGAGGTGGTGGAGTCACCATCCCTGGAGGGATCCAAGAGCCACGTAGATGAGCCACCTCAGGACATGCTCTGGGGGGCATGGTGGTTTTTAGGGGGTTGATGGTTGGACTCTGTCATCTCAGATCACTTCCAGCCGTGACATTTCTGTGACTATGAAACAGAACCCGCCCTGCACCTGATGGTCAGCGTTCACTCTTTCTACCTATTTCCTTCCTCAGTCTGAGAAGCGAGGCGAGGTCGGAGCACACCCATGAGCTACCTCAGGCCCTCAAAACCCGTTAAAAAATGGGGGAGCGCGCAGCGTGACCCTGCACGAATCCGCGAGAGCCTTCTGTGCGCTGTAGCAACAACTCAACTCCAGCCTGCCCTGCTAGGCAAGGTGTGATGTGAAACACACGCACACACACACACACCCCGAGTCCTGTCCCCTCAGCGCTCCCCTCACTGCGGCCGCTGCGCTGCGGGCGGCGGTTGGGCAGCGCGCGCTGCCAGCCCCCCCTGCCGGCGCGAGCCGCCCCGCAGCCTCCGCTCCGGTGCGGGGATGGGAGTGATGGTGGGAGGCGAGGGGGGGAGTAGCGAGGGTCCGAGCGGCGGCACAGTGGGGAAAAGCAAACCCCGAGCCAACCCAAGTGAACCCTCTGATCGCGGGCTCCCTACCCGCAGAAACAGTTGGAAGTGTGTGAATGCCGGAATGCATTCGGGCTTTGCGTGTGCAAACACACAGCTTCCCTGTGTTTGGCTCTGCCAAAGTGTCCCTCACCGCAACAGCGTGCCTGGCACCCTGCGCACGGCGACAGACCGTGCTGACCGTGACGGTCTGGCTGTGAGGCGGTCACCTGTCTGTGAGGATGTCATCTGTCTGTGACAAGGGGTCACCTGTCTTTGAGAGGGGTGACCTGTCTGTGAGAGGGGGTGTCTGTGAGGGAGTCACCTGTCTGTGAGGGGCTGTGATCTGTCTGTGAGGGTGCGACCTGTCTGTGATGGGGTGTGACCCATCCGTGAGGGGGTGATCAGTCTGTGAGGAGGGTCACCTGTCTGTGAGAGGGTGCGACCTGTCTGTGAGGGGGTGTGATCTGTCTGTGAGGGTGTGACCTACTTGTGAGGGGAGTCACCTATCTATGAGGTGTGACCTGTTCGTGAGGGTGTGACCTGTTAGTGAGGGTGTGATCTGTCCGTGAGAGGGTGTGACCTGTCTGTGAGGGGGTGTGACCTGTCTGTGAGGGGGTGACCTGTCTGTGAGGGGGTGTGACCTGTCTGTGAGGGGGTGACCTGTCTGTGAGGGGGTGTGACCTGTCTGTGAGGGGAATCACCTGTCTGTGAGGGTGTGACCTGTCTGTGAGGGGTTGTGACCTGTCTGTGAGGGGTTGTGACCTGTCTGTGACGGGGTGATCTGCCTTCAGCCCTGCTCCACAATCAGCACCCAGCTCTGCCCAGGCTTAGGCAGAGGGATGATGTTTTCTTGGTCGAGTTTCCTGCCCGTGGGGTGAGGGTTTGAAGCAGAGCCGGCTGTATCTGCACAGCCACACGAGGGAAATGTGCTGGGGACCCTGCAGGACCTGGGAGCTGAGCCAGTGCCACCACCCCAGCCAGGAGCTGGGCAGACAGGGTTTGCACTGGGGGGCATCAGGCACCATCCTGGGGCTGGGGCTGAGCCTAGGTTGATCTCAAAAAGTCTCAAAGCAAAGCAAAGTCCTTAACTCTACCATCTCCAGGCCACTCTGGTGCTCAACCAAAGCCCAGACATTAACATCCGGTAATCAGGAATTTTTAACAGTTATTATGTTACAAATTTATACTATAAACCCCTATTTTATTAGTCATCTTTTTTTTTCCACTGCAGATATAAAATGTTAAAACCCTCCTCACACACACAAAAAAAGCATGATTATATGGAGTAAGAATGCAACTGGGACTTTGAAAATAGTTGCTTAATTAGTTTTCTTAAGACAATATAACGTACCTAAGAAATAACATGACAAAACAGAAATTTAAAACTCTGGAAAGTTTGAATTCTGGCAGGACTGCTTTCACTTGTTATAAAAAGAATAGAACAAATTTCCCAAAGTGTTTAATGTCAGTACTTGCAGTTCTTTCACAACAGCAGGAGAAAAAAAAATTGTCTAATGCCCAAAAATGACATCTGTGAAAAAAATCTGTGCTAAAAAGGATGAAAAGAACGTCTAGCACAATTTATTCACTGAAATGCCCTCAGTAGACTAAATTTACACCATGCAGCCCCTTTTTTACACACTTTGTGTAATAAAGAAAATAATGTTACTGATAGTAGTTTTAACCCACCTTTGTATGGTACAGTAAATCAGGCTCCTGCTACTCTAAGCAGATGGACACATTGCTGCTGTATGCTAGGAACTGTTAACCATGGGAGAAAGTCTTATCAGCACATTCACCCCTGTCATCTAACTTACATTTAAGGATGTCACTAAAACCAGGAGCTGAGATTTAAAGGTGGAGAAAGCAACTGGAGCACCAGAGTAATTTTTATTGTACAGCCCATCTCAGATAGCCCTTACCACAGATTTGTAACTGGTGCTGCAGGCAAGAGAGCACCAGAGTAAATGTGAGCAGCAGCCATCTTCCCAACCCTGCATTTGAAATTTCACTTGAGGAGTCACATAGTAGAGTCAACCAAATGAACATTTTCACCATTACTGACACTACAAGATTTATTACTCCCTGTTCAATTTAAAAAGATTCCCTGGGGAAATTTTTAAGGGGTGCTTGCTTTATTAGTTGTTATTGAGTTGGACCATTTGACAGCTTGTGGGGAATGTTTGAATAACAAAATCCTTGCTACAAAGAGATCAAGAGACCCCTGGTGACTGATACAGATGACATTGATTTGATTTTAGCATGATGCATTTAGTTTCCATTGTTAAAGGAATATAGTGGATTAATTTATAGAATGAATAATAACTCTATGAACTCTATACACAAAGGAGTCTGACTAGGGCTGTGACAGAACCTGGAGCCCTGCAGTGCACAGCATTTGCTCCCCCAGTAAGCAACAAATTTCATCAAGATAACTAAATAAAGCTTGATAACTGTGGGGAGGAAGCACTAGGGCTGAACCCTACCACTTCTACACTTGATAGTCACAGAATCACTCCATTAATATATTAGAGTTTCTGTGAGGTGGAGAGGGAAAGATGGAAGAATTCTATCATCTTAAAGCTTATGAATAACTTTCTTACAGCATAAATATAAAGAAACCATGAAACATTCAGTGAAAGCAGAATGTCAAAACAACAGAACCAATGCAGCAAATACAAATGCAGAGTGAATTAGAGTCATGCAGTTTAAGAGGTATTCTTGGTATCAGAACTCAAAACATAAGCCCTAGCTAACAAGAAACAAAACAGAAGGTTAAGCACTGATAAGACTTGAACTATTTTTTCTAAGGGATTATGAAAAAAACAGAGTCTAAGGAAGCGGAAACAGCAAAGACCCTAAATTTAATGAATTCACTCAGACATTAGAGCATTTCTAGAACTATACACAAAGACACCAGCTTACTCTTAAGTTGATAAGAACTTTTATAAAAGCAGAAGTGCATCAAGTTTACATGATCACATCACCAGCATTGTTTGCTAATTTCCATAACCTGTGAGTCCCTCATTTTATATTTAGTCAGTAGTCAAAAGCTGCATAACTGCTGTCAAAGTGGCTTTCACTCTCCAAAGAAAGGGTTGGTGAATATTGCTGTTATACCAAAAACAGTTGGTACTGGAAGGACATTATGTACTCAGGGATGGTTGAAACCATCTTATCCAAAGCCTAAACTAAAAGTTGACTTTTTTTTTTTTTTTTAAATGGTCTTAAAATATGTCCTTAAAATTGCCTCAAGAAGTATGAGGTGTTTCAATTTCAGATAAGTCTCTCTCTGCTGAATGGGCAGCAGCTAAACATATTCTGGACTGAGAACTGCACTAAGATACCTTTCTACCATGGCTCCAAAAATTCCCTATACTCATGTATTTATTTTCCATCCTCCAGCTCCCCAGCAAATGTATAGCTTGGCACCCTGCTTCATCATCCACACAATTCCAATCTGCAACTGCAGAGTGCCTGAGAAATTAAAATGTGAGGGTTTTTATTCATTCTGTGAGCATCTGAGGGCATATCAGATGTGAATTGTCTAATCCTGGTGTTCATCTGAGGCTTAATATGAATTGATCATTAACCTCTCATCTGTGCTACATACCAAGCTTTGACTAAAAAGTGTGCCAGGCAAATAACCAGATTATACAAGGTAAAGGAAGAGTGGAATCTGTTTCTGCAAGCACACAAAGGTTACTCAGCAGGAATAGCATTTGCTCCACTGCTTTTCTACTCATCTATACTTTGCTGTGTACAGCTACTGTGATTATACTTAACACTCTCTGTGTTACATATGCTAATGTAATTTTCTGTACTGTGTTTTAGTCATGCATAATTCACACCTGCCTTCCTAACAGAAAGGTTTATCCCTGTGGGGCTGGAACACACAGTTGGTTTTCTAGTACACCAGGTGAGTGCCCAAACCAGTGGATTACAGTCAGTTTCCTTTACTCTGTCACCAACAAGTCCATTGAACAAAATGCTTTTAATAGCAAGATATTCCATGGGGTAGGAGATGCTAACAAGAGATAGCTCAAACTCCCCATTTCTGGTGATCTGGCATTTCTCCATCACCATCACCAGCTTCATAAACCAAAATACTGTGTTCAAGAACCTAACCACAGGTGACTAAACTGGATGATCATATTTACAGTAACTTAAAGCCATGGGTAACATCCAGCAAGAAGTATCCTGCAACCAAGGAGCAGCACGTAAGACCAGGCTCACTGAAAGAATGATTGATTACAGGCAAAGAAAAAAGCAATTACATAGGATAGCTTTTTCAGGGAACAATATTCTTCTTTGTGCACTTTAAGCCCAAGACAAAGCCTCTGGGAATGTAAGATGCTAATTTAAAAGAAATGAAAATTATTTCTAACTTGTATCAAATCCTTATTGAAAAGCATTTCTGTTTGCTGTGTAATGCCTAAAGATCTTCTAAATTATAGCTGTTTTGCACTTGATTATCCTTATCTAAGATACACATTGCTATCTAAAAATGAATGTTTTTGACAAGCTTTTTATCTTTTTTTCTGTGACACTATAGCAGTAAAGAAAAAAATTGAGCTGTTAATTTTAGTACAAAATTTGCCTGAAAATGGTCAAACAATTCAGGATTAGGATCATAGGTCTGGGCCATCAGTAGTTTCAAACAGAAAAACATTTATTCACCATGGATGCTACCTTAACACTTCCTAAGGGACTGCACTGGGAACAAAGGAGAACAGTATCAGCAACAGCCCATGGAGTCTGATGCTGAGATATTTTATATAGTCAAATGTTCTATGTCAAATACTTGCAGGTAAGAAGGCAGGGATGCATTCAAGGGCAACATAAAATACTTGCTGGTCCCCAAGGGTAACTGCTGGACACCAGGAGACTGCTGTGACAGCACCTATCTCCCAGACAGCAATCTCTGTTTCAGACAGCATGAAACCTGGTTTTGCTAGGAAGGAAAAGGGAAAATGTGTGGCTGTCCAGGAAAAGCAGAAGCCCGGCCATGGGAGCAGCAAAAGTCCTGTACTGTTGTCATAGCCTGACTTCCTCCTTAGGGAAAAGCATTGAAATTACCAGAAAAGGAAAAGATACCCTGAGCTGGCTGGGAAGAGAATGAGAAATTAATCTGAAGGTAGGAGGAGGGAAGGCTGCTTAGAGGAGGAATGGAAAGAGAGGGATACAAAATCAAGATGAAAGGGAAGGGATCTGGAGGTGGGAGGTGGGTAAGAAGACCTAGGTAGCACAAGTGGGATCAGGAGAGAACAGAGGAGGAGAACTCAAAGACTCTGGGAAGTTTAGGAAATTTAGAGGAATGCCAAAGGAATCCTTGGTAAAAAAAAAAAAAAAAAAAAAAAAAAAAAAGTAATTTAGGAATCACTGATATAAACCACTGTACACAATACAGCAGTAAACCTGAGTGAATCATTATTCAGATTACACATAATTTTCACCCTGTGTAGAAGTGTGAGACTGTAACATGAAAAGAGAAAATAAGAACTGCAAAGTATGAAAAAAGCCAGAACTGGGAGAAGTTGTTTTTCTTAGGTTATGTTTTTCACACACAGAGAGGAAAATATTTTTGTTCTGAAACATTAAGAAAAACAATTTTAAAAAATAAAAAGTCCCTATTAAAGAAGAGTGCTTTCTGGATTAATACATTGTTCTGTGGTTTATCTTAGCTGTTACTTTTCCTTCTCCCAACTATGCTTTCAAATTTAAATCTGTATTTTAGATGTGAATTCCTAATGATCCCTGGCTTTTGGGTACACCTGTCACACGTAAGAATCATCACCCTGCCAACTTTGGTGTCTAAGTCTCACTCAGGCTCTGTACAGGGAGATACCTACATATGCCTCTTGCCTTACTTCCAGTGATGTCCACAACTCAGCAGGGCAGCTGGAAGATGGTCTGGAAGTGAAGGTCCTGGAGGACAAGGCTGACTAAACCACATCAAAGCATTGGCTTCTGATTTCACAAGAGTGAGAATTCAGAAAAAAATTAGCAGGGGAATAGGTGAAGTTTTTATACCCGGGTGTCATTAAATTGTATGTGAGGTAGTTCAGGTTTTAGGGTAACCTAGACAACAGGTACAAGGTGAGAGAGATCTAGGTACAAAATTAGGTAGGAGAGAAAGAGTAAGCTAAGGTTAGGCTACTCTGGCAGGAATTAAATAAAATGCTATTGTGGCCTGTAACACAGTTTTGAATCTCCTCCCTCCCCATGATCCCTGCTGGTTACTTTGCATTTTGAAGCAGCAAAATGGGGCTCCAGCCAAGCTGCTTGTTTAGATTTGGCTCAGATATGTCTATGTCCTGCTGAACCAACCAATTTCACTAGCAAATTTATAGTAGCTTGAAACCTGTCACCAGAAATTATTTGTTGCACAAAGCCAAACTCACCTGGCCAAGTTCACAACAGGTGTAATACAATCAAGGAAAGCCTCTGGCACATTTTTCACACAATTCATCCAGGACCCTATTTCCTGACATATCTATTTCCTTTATCTGCCAGCTAAGCAACTTCTGAGATGTATAGTGTAAAACAGGGAGCAATGCTCCCGTTGTTAATAATTCTGTCATTGGCACTTGAGTTGATAGATTATCACTGGACTGTTTTGATTAAAAATAATGATGAGTAGTGATAGGGGGAAGTGTTCTGGAAGAGTAGTGGATGACAATGCTCATCCCCTTCACTGCCAGGTCTGTTTTTTATCTGACTTAAAATCAGTGTTGAAAGAGTCAGTGTTAGGAATCCACAGAGGGCACGTTTCAAATCTACCTTCTCATCCAGCATGCAGGCATGGTCATTGCACTCAGTGCACCACACAATCACAGGGAGGAACATAACTCTGTTTCAGAGTTTCTCATGAGAGAAAAGCAACAGAAAGAATCACTTCATACCATATCTCAGTTCTAAAAACAATGAAAGACACCAACAAGAAAAAAATCGTAACGGTTTATGAGAGATGTGTGGAAAGGGTTTCTCAAAACGTAAGAGAGGGGCTCATGAAGCTGCAGCATGGGATGATGACTATTTCAGGGAAGGATTGTATAAAAGTTTCTGGTTTTTGGAGGACAAATCTCTCCTGTATGATTTACAGATATGGTAAAATGTACCACAGTAAAAGAATACTAATGATTGATTCTTCACTGCTAAAAAAAATCAGAGTTAAGAAAGGTTGATTAAAGCAAGTGCTACAAGTGCTGTTGACCCTGACAACATTCTCAATTGTGTTGAATTAGAGAATATGAGCCCAAATCTACCAGCAGAGCATGATCTTGAAAATTAATTCAGAATGAAGATTATCAAATGTCTTGGAAAAAAAAGGCATCGTAATAGAAGAAGAGATTTTAAATATGAATTATAGAACATGCAGATAGAAAAATAATTACAGACCCTTAGACCACCAGAATTTCTTAAGAAAATTCTGTGGATCAAAGGTACCAAACCATAAGCAGAGAGTCAGAAATGCTATTTAAAAACAACATGGATGCTCATAAGTGCAAGGTAAAGAGAAATCTGCTTGTCTCAGCTTTCATTTGAGCATGATAGCAATGTGTGGGAAGAATATTAATATTATAAACAGAACAGAGAAATGAAGCTTAATAACTTCATTACTTTGTGAAAGTACAAAGGAAATGAAGAAAAAAGCTGCAGCAGGCCAAGGCAAAGTTAGGTAATACAGATGGTGCCTCATTGTCTAATGATTGATAAGAGCAGTGATTACTGACAGTTTTTAAAATTTCATTCTATTTTAATTCTCAATATGTCAGAGCCAGGAAAATTAAATCATATCAGAAGCCACAGACCTATTACTGAAAGGCCAATTTTTATGAAGCTTTTCCTCAGTAATTTTAGCAGAGAGATTAACTAAAGCCACTCCATTAACTTGAGTTAACAAGTTTCAGGAGAACATCAGGCAAAACTGGGATAGGAATTGTTGCATTTACAGATACAGCACAAGGCTTTGCTTCTGTTTCCAAAGATCCTTGGAAATCAAGGAGTAAACATCCTTGATAGTCATAGTAGTAATATGATTCAAGACTCCTATCAGAACATGCAGATATTCTTTGAACTGAAAAATGAAGTAGCATCACTTGTCTTAATGCAGAGATGGATGAGGAAAGCTGGTGTTACTCCTCCTGGGTAAAGTTGACTCATCAAATGCACCATGAGAAGTGATGGGGCAGGGTACCAGCTGGTAAGAGTCAGACCTCTGAATCTGCAAATCCTGATGTCACAGCTTAACCCATGGAATGGCATGAAGGAAAATACTATGTCCACTGAGTCTTTGTGGAGTTGACTGGTTTTAAAAGCCAGGCCAGAAAGTGACGTGTTTTATACCAGCTCAGTTCCTGATTCGTGCACAATTTAAGACTGAAGCACAGACGTCAATAGATACCCAAGAGGTTATAGTTAGAAGGCACAACAAGCTTGTCTTCTGATAAACAAGACAATTTACAATTCATAAGAAGAACTATATTATAGACAATAGCAACCATCTCAAGAAAAGATATTTGACTTTTATTAGAGATGGCATAGTTCCCCTTAGAAATTCAGAAGTCTGACAGAAAAGGAGAATTAACATTCTGAGAGGTAGCCACTGAAAAAGTGTTAATGGCAGACTTGAGCTAGAGAAATTACTGAATTATGTGCTGGTCTATTTGTGTTACACTTTGGCTTTCCCACCTGAAGTCAGAACTAAACAGCAAAACTAGAAATTGCATTGCTGCCTCTTTGAAACCAGATAAGACAAAGTAGCACCTTGCATTTTGTGGGCTTTTATCTATTCCCTTGAAATTTTAAATATACTTCCCAGCCAAAGAATGTTTTGATATTACAGATTTCTTACTTATCACTTTTATTCATTTGCACTCTGTTCCTTCCAGGCTCTGCTTTTTCCTGTTTAGAATGTGTACATAAATTACTAGATTATATTGATTTCATCCTCCTATTCATACCTCTTGCTTTTTAAAGCAGTGATTTTAGAGATACATCTTTTCTGCTTAAATTTACTGCTTTGCTTTTTAGCTGATCCTTCTGATTCTGTTTGATGTTGCTGAGGGTGGCTGTGCTATTCACAGCTCTTGCTGCTCTTGGATGCTTATCATGTTCACAGAGCTGACACAACTCATCTGTGTGCCCAGCCTGAGCTGTGCCTGGGATGGACAGGTCAGCAAGGGCAGCTCCAACACTCTGCAAAAAGAGTTCCCCTGAGTGAGCAGATAAGTGCTACATTATTCAGACAGGATCTGGGATAGGGAAAGGCTGGAAACCTTATGGTCACTGTGTCTCACAGAGTTGTGTGGAAAAGCTGTGAACACGAGAAGGCAGATGAACAACCAAGTGCTACCAGGCCACCAGCAGAAAGCGGGGCAGCTCTTCGCAGCCCTTTCTACTATCCTTCTCCTGACTGCTGGGCCTTGCCCCTTCATCACCTGCTTGGCCTCGCCTCAGACAACCAGCAGATGGTGGGGCAGCTCTTTGCAGCACTTTCTTCTATCCCTCTCCTCACTGCTGGAAGCCACCTCCTCATCAGATGATTAGCCTCGCCTGACAACACCAGCACAAGGAAGGGCAGCTTTTTGCAGCCCTTTCTTCTATCCCTCTCCGCACTGCTGGGCATCGCCCCTTCATGAGCTGCTTGGCCTCACCTGAGACCACCAGCAGAAGGCAGGGCAGCTCTTCGCAGCCCTTTCTTCTATCCCTCTCTGCAGTACTGGGCACTGCCCCTCATCAGCTGCTTGGCCTCGCCTGAGAACACCAGCAGAATGTGGGGCATCTCTTCGCTGCCCTTTCTTCTATCCCTCCCTGCACTGCCTGGTGTTTTCCCTTCATCAGCTGCTTGGCCTTGACTGAGAACACCAGCAGAAGGCGGGGCAGCTCTTCGCAGCCCTTCTGTCTATCCCTCTCCTCACTGCTGTGTGCCGTCCCCTCATCAGCTGCTTGGCCTCGCCTGAGACCGCCAGCAGAAGGCGAGGCAGCTCTTTGCAGCACTTTCTTCTATCCCTCTCCTCACTGCTGGGCATCGCCCCTTTATCAGCTGCTTGGCCTTGCCTGAGACTGCCAACAGATGGTGGGGCAGCTCTTCACAGCCCTTTCCTCTATCCCTCTCCTCACTGCTGGGTGTCGCCCCCTCATCATCTGCTTGGCCTCTCCTGTGACCACCAGGAGAAGGTTGGTATTTCTAAATTGGCATTTCTGCTGTAATGTCCAAGGTGATTAATGCACACTGAACTGAAACAATTTTTCAAATATTTTTTCTACAACTTCTGATCTCCCTGAATCATTTCAATGCTCTGACTTTCACACATCACTCCCTTTTATTTACTCCAAAATTCTCTGTGTTTAAAAAAAATATATATAATTTTAATTTTTTTTATATATTTTTAGTTTCTGGATAATCAACAGATGCAGGTAAAGAAACAAAATGAGACTTATCCACCTTTCTGGGTTTCACAGGAGAAAAACACTATTACCACCAGAGGGCACTAAACCCTGAGAAACTCAAATGTCTATAAAAGCACGAGAGAAAATGAATGATTTCTCCAGAAGCATATAGGAAGTTGCTAAGATTATGCAACTTCTTAATTTAGCATTGTCATTTAAATGCCAAAACTGATGAAGTGGCCTCATCCCAACCCTACTGCATTCAATAATCTTTTAGGTCAGTGTACCTAGAAGTGCACAGCCCATCAGAATTAAATACTGATCTGCACTCATGCTCTTCAGAAGCAGTTTAGCAAGATCGATAGAGCTATACCCCCAGAGACATGATGAGAGCAAAGAATCATGTCACAAACGTTGTTAGTGAATAGATTTTGTTCATGGTCAAGTATCTTACAGATGGACTCGATGATGTTAGAGGTCCTTTCCAACCTTAATGATTCTAAGGTCTTTGAGTACGTCTCTACCTCCAGGAGATAAATGTATTCTCTCTATTCTTTAAAATACACCAAAGCAATATATTTTTCTTATTTTTTTTTTTTTAAGTGCAATTATAGGAGCATAACTGCAAGATTACAGACCTAAGATGGAGTGCTTGAAATGGGATACAGGCTTCTGCTAAGATTACTTTGGTCTCTAGCAGCTCTTTCAAAACCAGTGTCACTCACAGTGCTGGTGTCCCAGTTTCACACTTTCCCTCTCCAGCAGCCAGCACTGTCACTGTTAGGGGACAGCTGGACTTAGCCTGGACCCCGCCCATGCAGTTTCCTTGCCTTGGGGTGAGTGCAGACAGGGTAGCTGGTGTTACTCATATTGTTTCAAGTGCATATAAAGTCTAGATTATAGTCTGTAAAGTCATTTGTTTGTTTAAACATCATAGGTGTTTTTCTAACCTGCACGGCTTTCTGCAAACAGCTGCCTGACTGAAAAGTAATGGATTAGGAAAAAACCACAGTGAGTAATAATGAATTTTGCATACTATGTAAAACTTTTAACTTCCTTTGAGAGGTGTTTCCATTCTTCTGCTTAGCACCACAGCTCTCTAAGGCACTCTCCTCACTTCCTGATGGCTTTAGGGCTCTGCTGAAGCACACATTTAGCTGTCTCAATACACAGATCTATATGCCCATCCCATCAGCAAACCTGGCTGCATTCCATAGTGCCTAATCCTGCTGTGTTATTCAAGCAGCTGGGTTTTACCTTAGGAACTGTGTATAGAGAGCTGAGATGTCAAACATCAGGAGGGGCTGAACCCTCTTCACTCACAGTAATTGGCCTGTCATGCTCCAGGCTTGTGTTGAAACTTAACTGTTTTTATTGCCCGAGGCACAGAAACTGTGTTTCCTTTCTGGTGCATTTAAAACCCAAACAAGCAAGCAAACAAAACCCTGTGATAACTGAATTATGGTTTTGGATATCATAATACTGGATGGGACACTTTAACTTTCTAAATCTGCTTGGCATCTGGCCCTACTGATCTCTAAAAGATTAATTTCTTTACTAATTACTATATTGTAGATACGTGTTTTTAGTGGAAGTGTAAGGAATACTTTTTTTTTTTTTTTTAATATGAGGCTGTAAATCTGTTCCACACTTTCAAAAAAGCTTGTCAATGGAAGGCAGGACTTTATAAGGGCTACAAACTATCCGCTCTCCTTCAGCACAAAGAAAGGATTACATCTGGCTCCTAAAGACTCTAAGTGTAATCACTGCTGGTAATTTTTGGTGACCTAGACACACTGATTTCTAGGTATTTTTATTATTTTTATGATTAGAAACAGTGTCCAAACTCCAGCCCACCAAAAGCAGAAATATTATGGCATACCTGGCTGTTGTATTGGTATTTCAGGAATAAACAGGTCCTGCCATTGAAAGGTTTCCCATTTCCTCCTTTGCTTTGGCAGTGCCTGTTGCTGGCAGTGGCTCAGGAAACTGAAAGCCCAGAAAAAAAGAAAAAAAAATCAGTCAGCTTAATGCTTCAGGTTTACTGGAGTCATTGTATCACCTTATGAACTATCGTCTGTGCCTTTTGAAGGCACCGTGGTCCTGACTCACTTTGACATCCTGTGAAACCATGGGGTCAAGGCAATGGCTGCTTATATTCTGAGTATACAAAAAATCTTAATTTTGGGCCTTGCATGGAACTCCTATGTGTCTGCCACGGGTACAAGGACTTCCAGAGAGAATGTCTTCTGGGAGAGTGACTTCTGTCCCCTCACTTATGCAAGCTAATGTGTAGTTTACACAAATTCAGTGCTTCAACAAACCATGAGCCTACAGAGATCTGCAAAACCATCTGCAAAACCATTTGGATGTGGTACTTCTGTGGCTTTAGGTATGGTTGGCTTCTCTGGGTGGAGCTGGGCACAGTGAATGTGTAATTAGAAGGCAAAACCCAGCAATGGTTGCTGCAATTCTTGCTGTTCCTGGCTCTAATTGCATCTTTTATGGGGATAAAAATATTTATCTGGGATATATAATGTTGTGAGAAAATTAAAGGCTAAGAAAATTCAGCTTTTAAGCCAAAACTTGTATGTTGTGTGCAGTTACAAGCTGTCTAAAGGTGCCCTTTGGTGTGCCATGCCCGTGCTCCTTGTTCCCACCACCCTGCATCATGAGATTAAAAAACAAACTAAAGATTTCAGACTTTGGAAAGCAACCAGACACATTTTTAGGTCTTGCTCCTGACTAAAAATATACTCACTGAAGTTGCACAGAACAACTAAAGGCCTAATACAACCTGTAGCCTGGAAAACAAGCCCAACCTGAACTTACTTTATTTCAACTTTATATCAAGAAATCCTGTCATGAAACTTCCATTGTGTGACAGTTGGCCAAGTACCAGAATTCCTTATCAGTTTGGAATATAAATCAGGCAGTAAAAGCTGAATATACAGAAAGTTTATCTGATAGAAGGCTTCAAGGTCTGCCCTGAGATGACACTAACAAACAAAAAACACATGAAATATCTGTGCTGAACAAAGAGTCAGTTGGAAACTACCTCAGGTAATGATCTGAGCAGCAGTGAGGCAGCAATGAGGGGATGGGGATGTTGGAGACACAGTAAGGCACCTGCTCCAGGAGAAGGGACAGGAGCTGTGCCTGTACCCTGCCCTGGTGAGGCCACACATCAAATCCTGTGTTCAGTTTTGGGCCCCTCACTACAATAAGGTCACTGAGGTGCTGGAGAGTGTCCAGAGAAGGGCAGTGAATCCGGTGAAGGGTCCTGAGCACAAGTCATGGTAGGAGTGGAACTCCTGTTGTTCAGCCTTGGAGAAAAGGAGGCTGAAGAACCTTCTCGTTCACTACAATTGTCTGAAAAGAGGTAGGAACTAGGTACAGGTTGGCCTCTTCTCCCAAATATCAAGTGATAGGACAAGGAAATGGCCTCAAGTTGTGCCAGGGAAGGTTCAGATCCTACACTGGGAAAAATTTCTTCACCAGAGGAGTTGTCAGGCATTGGAACAGGTTGCCCGGGTTGTGTCACCTTCCCTTGAGGTGTTTAAAAGCCTCAGAGAGATGTGGGGCTCAGGGACATGGCTTAGTGGTGGACTTGGCAGTTTATGGTTGGACTTGATGATCTTAAAGATCTTTTCCAACCAAAACAATTATATGATTCTATGGAACTTCAGGTCCTCCATGGCACCATCAGGCTCTGGTCCTGAGAGATGCCCTCTGGTTTAGAGATCACAAAGGATTCAGCCAGCCTGAGGGGCAAATTCTGTCTTGATCCAGCACCTGGAATGAAAGATCTGTGTTTCTTCTGGCACCTTTTCATGCCTCATTTCCCTTTCCTCAAGCTTTATTCTTATTTCTGTCTCTCTCCCAGGATCATTAGCCAAGAGAGTGTTTTTGCCAGCTCTGAATCTGTAATCAGGACAGTGAACAGCATTATCCTTCACTGCCTGGCACCAGCATAAATTTGCCCTGTAGGCAAGAGAACTGTGTGCTGCTCTTAACATCCCTGCAGGATCAAAAGTAACAGCAAATTTATGCTCAGTAAAGAATGGCTTTACTGCTTTTGACTGTTTTTTTCTTCATAGTAGCTTGCATGGGGCTATGTTTTATGTTTGTGATGAAAACAGTGCTGGTAACACAGGGATGCTTTCCTTACTGAGAGGTAACATTGCCGATGCCTTTTCTGCTCCTCTGGCTGCCTGCAGTGAGCAGGCTGGGGGTGCACAACAAGCTGGGAGGGGACACAGCGGGGACAGCTGAGCTCAACTGACCCAAGGGATATCTATGCAATAGGACGTCATGCTCAGAAATAAACATCCGAGGGTGAACCTTGGTAAGGGGATGGCCACTGGTCAGTTAGTGGGGAGAAATTTTCTTCTATATTAATTGCTCTTAGTGCTTTGTTTTGCGTTTTTCCTGAGTTTTGGTGTTTTGTTTTTTGGTTTTTTTTTTTTTTTTTTTGGTTTTGGTTTTTTTTGTTGTTGTTTTGTTTTGGGTTTTTTGGTTTGTTTTTTGTTCGTTTGGTTGGTTGGTTTTTGGGTTTTTTTTTTAGATTTTGAATTATTAAACTGTTAATATTAAAGCACTCGTTTTCTAAGTTTCACCTCTTAGACTGTCTCGCCCCACTCTGGGGGGCAGCAAGCTGCGGTCTCTGGTCTCTGTTAAACCACAACCCTGCCCCACAGAGGGAATATTACTGTACTCCACCTCCTTTCCCTTCTTCTCTCATGAAAGAACAACTCATAAAAAAAAACGCAGCGGGGGCAGGGAGGTGGGGGAAATACGATCCACTAAAGGAGCGCGGAGAAACCCTCTTGAGATTTCAGCCATATTCACATTTTTGGATGTCTGCCTAGCTCGCCTTCGGTCGCCTCTATCTACGTAACGGAAAAACGAAGGATTAATGGAGATCTTAGTGAGGAAAACACCTTCCTCACGGATAAACACGGCGACCACGATCCGGAGCGGCTCTCGCCCCGTCGTCCGCCCGCGGCGGGAACCGCGCCCGGTTCAGTGAGGGCCCCGGTTCCCCCCTCCCTCCCCCGGTTCCCCCCCTCTTCCCGCTCCGCCTCTGCGGGCATTGCGCATGCATGGGGCGGCCCCCCAGCCACTGAGTCACCCCCTCTTCTCCCATCCGCTCCCGGGAGGCATCCCCAGCCGCGGGCCAGGAGGGAGAAGAGAGAAAAAAGGCGGCCACCATGAATCGTCTGGGCAAGAAAGGGAATGAGACCCTGATCGAGATGGCTCTGTCCACGGATGGTAGGAGATGACGGAGACGGGAAAAGAGGGGGGTTGGGGGGGATCGCTGCTTTGTTCCGCCTCCCCTTCCTTCTGGGAGGAGGGTGCTGCGGGGCCGGGCGCGGCCGGGGCTTCCTGCCCGCGGGTGGCTCGGAGCCCGGGTGGGAGGCGAAGGGACTCCCGGCAGGGAATGGTGGTGGTGAGGAGGTGTTGGACGTGCTGGTTTTACCTCAGAGATCTCGGAGATGGGGTTGATCTTGACTGACTCCTGCGTCTGTCTTCCATCGCCCGGTTTCTGCTGAAAATACCAAATACATTTGTATGAGCTTGAGCATAGTTTGGTTAGGTCTTTCCAAAAAAAAAAAAAAAAAAAAAAAAAAAAAAAGAAGGAAAGAAAAAAGAAGAGGAAAAAAGAGGCTCCTACATCAATACACAGCTCAAAACCAAAACCAGGGATAACACTTGATCGCTTTTTTTTTTTCAACACACTTGAGATGTAAAGTCTGGCTTTGGCTCCGAGCAAACTTTCTAAAAGCAGCAGCTGGGTTCAGGCAGAACCCATCCACTGGCTGCTGGTGCAGTACAAGTACTGGCTGCTGTCAGTACAAGAATGTTCCGAGCAGACCAGGTCACTTTTGAAGGTGGGAGCATCCCACCTCCTGCCTCACTCCATCCCAGATGTCTGGGATGCTTTGGGCAAGGCCTCCACACCAGTTACAGCTGGTGGGGGTGTGTTGGTGCCTTGCTGTTTTGCAGTAGCCAGGTTACAGTTTTCAGTTCATGTCAGTATGTAATGTAATGACTTAGAATAAATGTGGTAATAGTATTTCATAAAATAACATGACGCAAGTGCTGAGTGTGTATTTATCACTTCCACACCTGGCAACATGAATCGACAGCAAGATGTGAGATAATGAGATGATATTTTTAAAAAGATTCTAAGATAATAATTTTTTAAAAATGCAAAAGAAAACCGCTGACTGAGGAAAATTTCTTTAGGGAAGCGATACTTTGCCATCAGTCCTAGAAGTGAAGTTCTTAAAGCAGGGAGGAACCACTAAGAGCTTCTGGGTTGGCTGCTGGAGTTGTGTGTTTTCCCTCTCAGCTTGACTGCACTTTCCCTTTCAGAAAAATGCATAATACCATTTTAAACACCTCGAGTGCTAGAGGGAAATGATTTTCAAAATGTTTGATGGTCTTGTTTCAGAGGAGTGTGACAGCAGCTAATAACTATGAATATTACCCAAAATAAGCTGTTTACAGTGACAGCAAGGAGTGGTGTCCAACTGCAGCGAGGCGGGCAGCCACAGCAAGTGTCAGACGAAGGTTTTTCCTCTCTGGAAGCCCAGTGGAGCTGGCAGGCTGGCTCAGGAGCCAGAGCAGATGGGAGTTACAGCCCCTTGGCCAGCAGAGCATTTCCACAGTCTTGTGGGGAATCCTGAGTCATTGCCCATCCCGCTGCCTGTGAGCAGTGAAAAGTGCTTGGGACTGAGCTCCCATTCTAACCAGGTTCTTTGAGACCAAAAAAAAATATTTACAAAGTATGCGGTAACCATTTAGAGAATGATGTTAGAAATCATGTTTGTAAATTTAATTTCGCAGCAGTGAAGTTTTCCAAGGAGTATCTTGCGTTTTTTTGTAGTCGTAAACTTTTTTTTAAAATCAAACACTTTTCTGAAACAAATTATTACGGGGTAAAATGGGTAGAAATTTTAAAGTTTGTCTTAGTTTGTTGTCCAAAATTCTCTCAAGGATTAAACAGAATAAAATCTTCCTTAAATTATTGTTATAAAATGTTGTGGATTGTTTATTAAACTGTTATATGTATTAGAAATCTTTTATTAAAGTATTGTAGTAAGTTGTTTTGGAAAGTGGGTGGAGCATTAAGATCACAGCCTGGTGACGTAGAGACGAGAGCAGACGAGAAGGCCCTTGGTAACAACTGGAACATGCGCAGTGTATCAAGAAGAGAAATGTAACAAGAAGAGGGGTCTTTAAAAAGCCTGCCGTGAGGAAAAGTGGGCGTGGCAGTTTAGCAGAGCTGAGACTCTCCTGTCACCCAGCGCTGTTTTGCTCATTATTCTACTTGCTACAATTAAATAAATTCTAATTCGGTTTAAAAAGACTCAGAGTACATGGTCAATTTATAACAATTTGGTGCCGTGACTCGGATAAGGGAATAGTGTATGGTGGCTCTTCGGAGGGGGCCCCCGCAGTGATTTTGCGGCTCCGGAGACTGTCAGTCCACTCAACCCTTACCGACGAACCTAAAATCTAGAATATTGAGCAAAAGGAACCGGTAAAATCCCATAAACATTCTGTGCACGGGAGTCCGGACGAAGACGCGTGGGACGCGTAAGTATTGCGCAAGGTATTGCGCAAGGAACAATCCGGGGAGGATTGGCCGTCCGGGCGGGGTTGGTTATCCTGGAATATAACGAATGAGAGGTTCGACATACTGAACCAAGCGAGTGCGGACCCTTTAGTACTGCGGTTCCCATCTCCCGCGAGGGACTGGGCCAGGAATAAGGGGAGCGAGTGAGTGTGTGAGAGAAGATATTCCAGAAGATGGGATCGAAGGGCAGCAAGCCTTCGACACCCATGGGGAGGGTACCCCTGGTGCCTAAGAATACCCCTTTAGCATTTATTTTAGAAGAGTGGAAACACTTCCCAGGAGCAATAGGGAAGAGCAAACAAAAAATGATTGAATATTGTACCAAAGTATGGGGAGGGAAGAAAATTTCTAAAGAAGTTATATGGCCGGTCTATGGGTCTGATAAGGATTGGTTAAGACAACTATTAAACTTTTGGGTTAATGAAAAAGAACCTCTTAATTTGGAGGAAAGTCAATATGCAGCGATATGGTTAGAAACACCCCAGGCTGCATTAAATCCATTGAAAGAAGTGAAGGTTGGACAGAAAAAGAGGAAAGAGAGGAGAGATGAGGACTTTTTAATTCCCCCTCCTTATGTCCAACCATTATCACCCTCTCCTGCTGCCCAACCACTATCACCCCCTCTTGCTGCACAACCACTATCACCCTCTCCTGCTGCCCAACCACTATCACCCCCTCTTGCTGCACAACCACTATCACCCTCTCCTGCTGCCCAACCACTATCACCCCCTCTTGCTGCCCAACCACTATCACTCCCTGCTGCCCCTTCACCATCACCCCCTGCTGCTCAACCAATATCACCCCCTGCTACCCAAGTTGCTCCTGTTGCCCCACTAATATCGCCTCCTGTTGCCTCACTAATATCGCCTCCTGTTGTCCCACTAATATCGCCTCCGGTTGACCCACCACAATTGTCTCATGTTACCCCACCATCACTACCTCCTGTTGCCACACCACCATCTTCTCCTGTAACTCCTGAAACTCCTAGGGCACCACCCCCTCTGTCAGAATTTTCTCCTTCTAGACGGAGAACTAGGAGCCAGACGAGGGCAGTTCAGATGTACCCCTTAAGAGAAATGCCTATGGGAGGACCGCAACCACATATAGGGTATATATCTGTACCCTTAAATTCTGCTGATTTGCGAGAATTTAAGAGGACAGAAATGGGCAGTTTAATTGAGGATCCACTAGGGGTAGCAGAGAGAGTTGATCAATTTTTGGGGCCAAGTCTTTATACGTGGGAAGAAATGCAATCCATCCTAGGGCAGTTGTTTACTGCTGAAGAAAGAGATATGATCAGGAGAGCAGGGATGCGTTTATGGGATGCCCAACATGCCCAGGGACCACAAGCAGACCTTAAATGGCCTCTACAGAATCCAAATTGGGATAATCAGAACCCAGTACATAGAATTAATATGCAGGATTTAAGAGTAATTGTGGTCCAAGGAATTAGAGAGGCAGTACCTCGTGGTCAAAATATTAATAAAGCATTTAGTGAGAGGCAGAAGAAGGATGAGAGTCCTACGGAATGGTTAGAGCGGTTAAGAAAAAGTCTCCAACTATATTCAGGAGTAGATCCTAGTACTCCTGTGGGGCAAGTACTACTTAAAATCCATTTTGTGGCTAAGTCATGGGAAGATATCAGAAAGAAGTTAGAAAAATTAGAAGATTGGCAGGATCGAGGATTGGACGAATTATTACGGGAGGCGCAGAGGGTATATGTTAAGAGAGAAGAGGAGAGCAGTAAGCGACAGATAAAAATGATGGTAGCGGCAGTGAGGGAGGACTGCAAGAGTAGGCCTCCCGAACATAGAACTGCTGGGTGGAAAAAAGAGAACCAGACAGTAAAAAGAGAACAAGGCAGTTGTTTCTATTGTGGGAGAAAAGGACACATTAAACGAGACTGTCGATTAAGAATTAGGGATGAAGAAATGGTAAAGGTAGAATAGGGGTGTCAGGGGCTCTACATTTTGGGGGACCGGAGTCATCGTGAGCCCTTGATAACTTTAAAATTGGGTCCCCAAAAACAAGAATTTACATTTTTGGTGGATACGGGAGCTGAAAAATCGACAATTAAACAAATTCCAAGGGGATGTAAAATTTCTTCTGAAAAGGTACAAGTAATAGGGGCAAAAGGAGAACCTTTTAGGGTAAATAAAATTAAGAATGTAGTATTCGAATCTGAAACTAAGACTGGAATTGGAGAACTTTTGTTAGTTCCCGAGGCAGAATTTAATTTGTTGGGGCGAGATTTGATTGTTGAATTACAGTTGGAAATTAAAGTGAAAGATCAGGAGCTGACGGTATTGGCATATCCCTTAACTGTAGAAGATCATAAACAAATGAGTCCGGATGTGTGGTATTCTCCGGACACAATTAGCAAACTTGAAATTCCTCCCATAAAGATCCAAATTACTGAACCACAAACACCTGTAAGAATTAAACAATATCCAATATCCCTAGAAGGACGGAAGGGATTAAAGCCAGAGATTGATCGACTAATAATACAGGGGATTTTAGAGCCCTGCATGTCACCATTTAACACACCAATTTTACCGGTAAAGAAACCAAATGGGAAGTACAGGCTAGTACATGATTTAAGAGAAATAAATAAAAGAACAATAACACGGTTTCCGGTTGTAGCAAATCCTTATACGTTGTTAAGCAAATTAGGACCTCATCATTCTTGGTACAGTGTGATAGATTTAAAAGACGCTTTTTGGGCCTGTCCCTTAGCAGAAGAATGTCGCGATTATTTTGCATTTGAGTGGGAAGATCCAGATACTAATCGGAAACAACAACTGAGGTGGACCGTGCTCCCACAGGGGTTTACGGAGTCCCCAAATTTATTTGGACAAGCATTAGAAGAATTACTAAAAGAATACAAAGTACAGGATGGAAATATTTTGCTACAATACGTAGATGATTTGTTGATAGCGGGAACCGAAAAGGAATCAGTAAAACAAGAAACTATTGGGCTATTAAACTTTTTAGCAAGTAAAGGACTAAAAGTATCTCAGGAGAAACTACAGTTTGTAGAAGAAAAGGTAAAATATTTGGGACATTATATATTTAATGGAAAAAAGATATTAGATCCGGAACGAATTAAAGGTATCATAGAATTACCCCTGCCAAAAACTAAAAGACAGATACGACAAGTATTAGGGCTATTTGGATACTGTAGACAGTGGATTGAAAATTATAGTTGTAAAGTAAAATTTTTATATGAGCAGTTAATAAAAGATAGTCTACCTAAATGGACTGAGCGAGACCAAAGATTATTTAAGGACTTAAAAAAGGAATTAAGTCAAGCTCCAGTATTGAGTCTTCCAGATTTAAAAAGACCATTCCATTTATTTGTTAATATAAATGAAGGAACAGCGTTTGGGGTACTTACACAGGAATGGACTAATCAAAAGAAACCTATAGCTTATTTGTCAAAACTTTTAGACCCAGTAAGTAGAGGGTGGCCAAGCTGTTTACAGATAATAGTTGCTGCTGCTTTATTACTTGAAGAAACAAATCGGATCACTTATAATGGGGAAATTATTTTATATGCTCCCCATAACATTCGGGGAATATTACAGCAGAATACAGAAAAGTGGCTTACGGATAGTCGATTATTGAAATATGAAGGAATGCTAGTAGAATCTCCAAAATTATCTTTAAAAACTATAGGAGCTGTCAACCCAGCAGAATTTTTATATCCAGGAGAGGATGTAAAATCAATGCATGATTGTTTTCAAGTAATCGAGCAGCAGACCAAAATTAGACCTGATTTAGAAGAAGAGGAATTAGAACAAGGGGAAATATTGTTTATAGATGGGTCTTCTAGGATAGTGGAAGGGAAACGGCTGTCTGGATACGCAATAGTTAAATTTAAAAATGGACAGATTAAAATTTTAGAGTCAGGACCTTTAAGTGCTAGTTGGTCTGCTCAAGCTTGCGAATTGTATGCTTTATGGAAAGCGTTAAAACTATTAGAAGGGAAAGAAGGAACAGTATATACAGATTCCCGGTATGCATATGGAGTTGTACATACCTTTGGAAAAATATGGGAAGAGAGAGGATTTATAAATTCGCAAGGGAGGGATTTAATACATTCAGAATTGATACGTCAAGTTCTTAATGCATTAAAAGCTCTAAGGAGAATAGCTGTGGTACATATTAAAGGACATCAAAGGGGAACCAGCTACCAGATTAGGGGAAACAACGCAGCTGATGAAGAAGCTAAGAGAGTTGCTGGGAATTGTACAGTAATTTTAACAGTTCAAGCGGTTCCAGAAAAGCATTCCTTTTCCTTTAGTGAAATAGAAAAAGAAAAGTTGAGGCAAATGGGAGCTGTGGAGAGAAACGGAAAATGTTTATTACCTGATAAAAGAGAAATTTTACCCAAGGGATTGGCAATAGATATATTCTCAAAAATACATAGCAAAACACATTGGGGAACACAAGCATTAGTTGACCATTTTAGTCAGCTATATGTATGCATAGGGATGTATAATGTGGCAAAATCTGTAGTGGCTGCTTGTGAAATATGTCAAAAAGTTAATAAAGGAAGAAATAGACAAAAATCATTCGGGGGACGCCCTCCAGCATATCGACCCTTTTCACATATACAGATAGATTATACTGAATTACCCAAAGTAGGAAGATATAAATACTTATTAGTAATAGTAGATCATTTGACGCACTACGTCGAGGCATTTCCAACTTCAAGAGCGACTGCAAACCAAGTTACAAAAGTGCTGCTAGAACAGGTGATACCTCGATATGGTGTGGTAGAAGTAATTGATTCGGATAGGGGAACACATTTTGTTTCGGGAATTGTAAAGGACCTAATGGAAAATTTAGGTATCAAATGGGAATACCATACACCATGGCACCCGCAGAGCTCGGGAAAAGTTGAGAGGATGAACGGGGAGATTAAAACTATATTAACTAAATTGATGATTGAAACTAAATTATCATGGATTAAGTGTTTACCAATGGCGTTATTAATTCTAAGGACTAGGCCGCGGGCCGACCTAGGAATATCATCTTTTGAAATGGTGTATGGTATGCCCTATTAGATAGAAAATCCCCAGACAAATATTTTAATACGTGACCAGGTAATTAAGGAATATATTTCACAATTGGCCAAACATCGTAATGATCTCTGGAAACGTGGGTTAATTGCACAAAGACCCCCTTTGGATTTAAATACGCATAACATCAAACCAGGAGATTGGATATTAGTTAAAACTTGGAAAGAAGAAACGTTAAAACCTAAATGGGAAGGACCTTATCTTGTTCTGCTTACTACAGAGACTGCTGTTCGGACTGCAGAGCGAGGGTGGACTCATGCAAATCGCATTAAAGGACCAGTGAATCCCCCACAGTGGAGAATTGTTAGCCACCCAGGAGAAACCAAACTGGTGTTGAAACGATGAGTGTCTTGTGGTGGTTCTGAGCTTCTTGTATAGAAGGCGGTTCAATGTTTTCTTGTTTGTAGCTTGTTAGTATTATACTTAATAGGAATTGTTATATGTCATTGTTGGTTGTGGTTGTTATCTGTTTGTGTATTTTAAATGCAAAGGATGTAAGGAAAATTGGTGGAAATACTATAATTGGGGATTGCCTCCAGAAGGGGTTTGTGACTCCTGTTATAACATAGAAATAAGGAGGTGACTATTAAAAAGATTTATACTTTTGGTTTTATTTAAAATTTTGAATACATCCTAATTGTTGCTGTTCAGTGTAGGTTCGAAGCCCTAAACATAGAGTGCACTTCTTGAATGGTGAGGACCAAATCGTGGGCTGCAGCGAACTCGCAGGTTCAAAGACAGAAGGCTCGGCTGGTGCTCCTGCTGCCGAGAAGATGGTACACCCTGTGTCTGCTGGGGCAGTCGACAGGCGAGGCAGAGGAGGAACCCAGAGAAACCACAGCCTGAGACCTGGAGTGTGTGGGCAGCCCTGGCCGAACTCCCATTCTTTCAAAAGGAAAATAGGTAAAATAAATGGGCTGGTCCCTCACTGGACTAGTAACAATATTGGGAGAAAAATGCAGAGGAGGCAATTTAAAAAGATTTTACAGACACCTCTTTTCCTGTACATCCTTTGTTTCATGATACCAGTTTCAGATTCAACTAATCCACATGAACCATACAGGTGGACATTAAGTAGACTTGAGGACCAGAAGATTTTGAGCCAATAGTTTTGTATTCATTTATCATAGTTACTACAGGGTTTGTGTAGTCTGTGAGATTTCCAGGAATTAATTCTACTTGCTCTGTTTCCTCTTATGTTCTCAGCAGTCTCTGTGGGTCCTTTTGGGTTTAAGTTTAATAAACAAATGAGTATCAAAAGAAAAAGGGGGGATTGTTATAAAATGTTGTGGATTGTTTATTAAACTGTTATATGTATTAGAAATCTTTTATTAAAGTATTGTAGTAAGTTGTTTTGGAAAGTGGGTGGAGCATTAAGATCACAGCCTGGTGACGTAGAGACGAGAGCAGACGAGAAGGCCCTTGGTAACAACTGGAACATGCGCAGTGTATCAAGAAGAGAAATGTAACAAGAAGAGGGGTCTTTAAAAAGCCTGCCGTGAGGAAAAGTGGGCGTGGCAGTTTAGCAGAGCTGAGACTCTCCTGTCACCCAGCGCTGTTTTGCTCATTATTCTACTTGCTACAATTAAATAAATTCTAATTCGGTTTAAAAAGACTCAGAGTACATGGTCAATTTATAACATTATTATTAAGAGAAGTTAACAATCTGCATATATTGCTGTCCACCGGGACTTCTTGTAGATCTCAGCATCTGCTTTGTGCTTTTAAGGAACAGAGAGCCTCTTAAGGAGGCTCCAAGTTATAAAAGTCTGATGTGCACAAGCAGGGGCTGTGTGAGGCAACAGGAACAAGGCAGAAGAAAAAGCATATGCTACTAATTTTCTCCAAAGACGTGTTCATATATGGATAGTGTGTGTGTATTTAATTCTGGTTTACTACTGCTTTTCATCAAACTTGAAAGCTGAGAAACAGGTTGTGAAAAACTACTAATCAGCACCAGAAAGTTTAGCTTGCAGAGTTTGTTTAGAGAATGAGCCAAAACTTCTACCTTGAAGGAAGCTTTCTGGCTTCCTGTTGAATTACACCCTCATGAGGTAATAACTTTCATTTTTGTGTGTGAGATTTTGTTTTTTGTTGGAAGATGTGTGGCATTTGCCTCCAGTGTTGAAGAAAAGGGAACTTGGAAAACTGAAATATGATTATCAGAGGAAGAAGGCTGTGGTATGTTGTTATGAATATTTCTTTTTCTACACTATCTTCCAGACTTTTTTTTCCCCTGCATGAAAGGTTACTGCTAAAGTAGCTGTGTATATGTACCCTGGAATATATCCCCAAGACTGTGGCTCTTCTGCAAACTCATAAGTTGCTCCATGCTGGGATTAAATATACGTTGCCTTTCTACACCTGGTTCATTTTTCAAAACTTCCACGAGCCTGGTTTGAACTTGAAATGCTGTAAGACTGATCTAAATTCAAATGCTGCCTTGGGTTGGTTGTTATCTTGCACATGTTCCCTCTGAGAAAGGCAGCAAAACATTGGGAGGAGCTGGTGATGTGACTTGCTAATGATGCTTGTGCCAGTGTGTCAGCTTGTCATAATGCCTCAGGATTCAGGGCCAAATTCTGCTGTTGTTTAATAGAATGATATTTCATGTATTTAATCAGAACTATTTTGATTCATACTAGGAACAGAAAATGCAGGCCTGTTCAAAACTACATCTGTCTCCAATTACTGGAGCAATGTATGTAGTAATTTCGGATCTATTTGTGGAAACACTGAATGGGATATCATGATCCCACAGGGCTAAAGCAGAGGGTTTGTTAATGTGAATGTTTTTTCTAAAGTTTATTCCTAGCCAGTAAAGCAGAAGCTTAGAAATATCCCTAATATGTCTAAAATTTAGCCAAATTTCCACAATATAAAAGGCAGGGGAGAAAATACTCCCTTAGATCAACCACGGGTAGTTCCTGAGTGGAATTTCTGTTCTGGCTGTGATGCGTCAGTGCGGGGGCACAGTGTAAATAAATACAGGTTGGGTGTTGGAAGGTAAACCTCCTTTTAAGAGAAAACTCCAGTTTGTAGTAGGAAAGCCTGCTTTTGGGAACTGATCCCAACAACCTGCCTACTATTGTCTTCTGTGTCTTTTTGTGTACATACTGTGAGAGAATGAAAACATCAAGCCCATCCCACCCCAGCTGTTAAATACAGATTTTATCCAAAGATTGTGTCAGTTTAAAAAAAATATAAAAATAAAAATCAGCCTTGGACTGTTGACTGAGTCTTATACTTTTCTGATAAATGAGGACACTGAGTATGAGGTTAAAGCCACTTTTATACTCTCTCTCCAAAGCCCAGTGAGTGTTAAACTTAGCAGCTCCAAAGGAGAGAATAAATCCTTCACATGCTGCCTTAACCTGGTGGTATTTATGTAGAAAGTTCAGGCCAGGCTTTGGAGAGCTGGGAAATGCACCCAAATTCCCTCTAGTAAAGAACTGAGCTGCTGTCCTGCCCATCCCAGGTAAATTCTGTTTGTTTCTTACTTAAAGAAAGGGGTCTGCAGCTTCACATTTTTCCTCAGAGAATGAAACAAAATTCTCTGCAGAAGTTTCTTCCTTGCAGGGTTTCCTGGAGGAAGGGTTTGGTTCCAGCTGTGGGCAGAGGTTCTGGGCTGAGAATGGCAGATAAACATGAAGGAAGCAGCTGACACCCAACTGCAGTGCCAGGCAGAGCCAAGTTCTCCCAGTGCTCCCCTCCCAGGCAGTTTCCAGCTAAGGTGCTGTTAGGTGGGGTGTCCCATTCTGAGCTCCTTCATAGAATTAATGGAAAGATAGGTTTCCAGTGCATAGGTGTTTGCTTTTGTTTTCTCATGCTTTCTTAAATTAAAAAATTGGCTTTGGATCCAAGTAAAATTCAAAATTTTGAAAGTACACCTACAGCTAGAAACTTTCCAGTCTTTGCTGCTGTTTAGTGAAAAAAATTCTTCTAAAATTCAGTTACTTTGCTTTTCAAGCTTCTGTTGAACAGGTGCTCTAACAGCACGTGTTGAGAACTGAAATCTGTGCTGACAAACAAGTTTCTGCACTTTGGAAAAGTCTCTATGGAAATGAGATAACTGAATCATAAAACGGAAGGGCACTTTAACATGGACAAATGATTAATAATTACTGTGATGCAAGGAAAACCTAGGATAAGATACAAGGAACACAACTGAAAATGTGCTTTTAAAATTGTGCTGTGTACTGTTGGTAGTTACTCTCTGAAAACAAAAAAACCACCATTGTCTTAATGTTTAGTATCTGCAAGCTAATGAATGAGTTGTATATATGCATGGAGAAGTACAGTCACCTAATATAAACATATTATTAAAAACTAATAGGTAATGTAATACTGTGGCCAGAGTTGCTGTTAAGTGGTAAGCTAATAATGCAGTGTTCTTTTCCAGTAGTTTTTATTTTATTTGGAGGTTGAATTGAAGAGCAATTGTGTTTCATTATCTAGCAGTAATTTGATTATATTTGGTAGTAGCTTTTCACATATGCATGTGTATAAATGCTCCAAGGAGAACCAAGATCTTTATGTTGTCTTGCTAAGGATAGTTCTTGCAATTACACTTCTGGAAGGATTTTGAGGTGTCAGCTATCTGCAGAAAGCTGAACAGTATGTCAGGAATTATTTATGGATCAAACATTGGGAATTGATTCTAGGTTTGGACTAGTTTGTTTGGATTGTTGTGCTACAGAGGTGTGTGTATTCCATGGAAAAGCTCCTGCAGGAACCTACACAGCTGTTAAGCCTCTGGTGTTCATGGCTTTGGTCTGATGCATGCCAGGAACAGGCATCCAGCAGGCTCCTTGGCTGCTGCTGATAAAAAGGTGCAGAACAAGGCAGGATGCCTGAGCCAACCCTGGAAACTGCAATTCTTGTGCAACTGTGCTGATATGCATTGTAAGCAATCATTATCTCTCTTAATGTGAGATTCTACAATATCAAGTTGAACTGTCTGGGTAGGTTGAGGGGCATAAAATGAAAATATACCTGTAAGTGTAGTTCTCCATAACAGCTGAGGAAAACACCCTAATTCCATACCTGCAGTACTCATATTGCAGTAAGCCAGTGAAGGCTTCTGAAGCTATTTCTGTGTATTCAGAGCCATCCAAGTATAAATTTGGATCAGACTTTTCACACTGCATCAAGGCAGAACAAGCACACATTCTCACATATTGTAGGCCTGCCTTCAGTCTCCCTTTTTGGCCCCTGTTTTAATCACTGGTTTATGGTAATGTAGTGTTTCTGCCTTAGTTGTAACTGGTGCCCAGGAAATGAGGAGAGAAATTGTCCTAGCTTCTCTTTGTACAGTTATAAGCTGGAATTTTCCATGAATCTTATAGATACATGGGTTATGGGATTCACTACTTCTCTCTTATTTCTTTTCATTTGTAATATAATAGTCTTACAAGTTAGAATAGCTTTGGGAAAGTGTAGTTTTACAGCTGGAAATCCCAGGTGGTCCTCTTGTCTTCCTTAGCAGGCTCCCAAGGGTAAATGTGAAATTTGAGGCCTTTTGGCAAGATAACAGAATGCCAGCAAGCCATGTGGCTGGGCCTGTGATGCAGATGGCTGGCCTTTAATTTTCTGCACTAGCCCTAAATTTGAAAGTGCCCTGTGGTTTGTTATTCAAGGAGGTTTACTTAACTATCAGGTAGGAAATCAGAGAGCCTATGTTTGTACAGTTTATAGCATGCTAGAAATACACCATGCTAAGGAGGAATGACAAGCAGAGGTGATTTGGAGGCTGTTAGCAAGTTGGATGCCTTTGCACATTTTTAGTCTGGTAATTGACTGGTACTTACATAAAAAATTCCAGTGATGGGAACCAAAGTTCATTGCCCTGCTTGTTTTCTTGATTGATAGCAACTGTTTCTCTCCAAAGTCAGAGTCTGACAACCAGATTGGAAGGGTGACTGCCATCATCTTTAAAGTTGTTTGGACAGCAGAGTCTTGCAAACTCCTACTTCAAAAACAAACAAACAAAGAAACAAAAATCAATGGGATTTGTTTGTAAAAAGTCTTTCTGTACTGGTATATTTTTGATATTGTTTAATATGAGAAAATTAAATACGTGTGCTGGTGGGTACAGCAGCACATTTTTCAATGGCACATTTCATTGGAATCATAACCAATACACTATTGAATTAAGTAGAGCATGCAGACCAAAAGGAAGAAAAAAATCCATATGAACTCGGTTATCTGAAATTAAATGTCCAGAGAGCATGAAATTGAGGAATGCTGCCAGAGGAGAGTAAGCTTGAGGTGTAGGGTTTTTTTTATATATTGCTTTTCATGTTCTTAATGAACATGAACAAGTCATATAAGTTCCTAGTTAATGCTAAACTGATCTTCACCCTTTCACGATTTCCCCATCATTAGTTCCCTGTTCATGTATCACTTTTCTCTTTCAGCACCCACAGGAGATCTCTCATACAACCATGGGAATGTGCTGTGTGTCTGTAGAATGAACACTACATTGGGCCCTCCACTATTTTGAAAAAACTTGTGTATTGCAAATGCTAAAATAAATCAGGGATTGTGTTGCTTCAGGGTTACATCAGTGATTCCAGTGGAAGCTGGAGAAATGCATTCATTAATAACTTCATCAGATGTTAAGTGTACCTCTGGGAACCATAGGGAACCAGGTCTGTGCCTAACACTTTTTGAACACTTTGGGTTCCCTCAGGCTGTGGTGAAAGGCAGTGCCACCATTCTCCTTCTTTCATCTTTTCTTGAGGGAGATGTGGGAGAACCTGGCACTTTCATAGATCTGCAAGGCCATTGCCCAAGTTGTTTGTCTGCCCCTGCAGTCAGATTGTGCTGGTGAAATCAGGCCCTGCATATAAATAAATAGTCTTAAGTAGACGTATAAATAGTCTTAAGTGCAAATAAGGACAGCCAACTCTACTTCTTGAGTTGTGAGGAATTCTGCAGTCTGGTATTCTGTTGCCCTTACTAGCATGCATCTAAATAGGACAGTTTAAAAATACCTGACTTTATCCTTCTATCTCAGGTATGGGCTTTTGCTTGAACCTACAATCACTTTGTAGGGGTTATTCTGCAAAATTCTGGTATTTGAAGGGTGTTAAGTGCCAACTTCAGTGCTCACAGAATGCTCTAAGTCTTGCCTGTGCTGGTGCATACCAGATGGTAATGGTTATTGTCTTAGCCACATTAAAATGCCATTCAGGTTCTGCATTACAACTCTATACTTGTGGCTTTTTGAAAAAAAACAAACCCAAAAATCCAACAAAACAAAACCAACCAGATTTACACAATATTTTTTCTTCTTTTTTTAGCCCAGTGCCTTTCAATGCAGAAGGGATGTCTTATGGTTCTCTAAAAGGAAGGCAGCTGAGCGTAAACCTCAGTTCTGATTTAAAATGCCCTTTTACTAGAGATTAGAACTGAGGAGTTTTATGTCTTTTCAAAATGCTAAATGAGATTTTCTTACTGTTTGGATCAGATTTTTTTTTTTGTGTGTGTGTATATTTATGGCTATATGATATATAAAATACTGTTAAATGTTTTTTTCTTTTTTTCTTCCTATGTGTTGATAAGTACCTGTTCTCTGGAATTGCTTTTTTTCATAAGAAAGCACATGGAAAATTACTATGTCTGTGAAGCAGACTGTACTTCAATGCAATCTTGTGGGTTTTTTAATGAAATCATAAAGTTCATTTAGAATGTTTTCAATACATTTTCTTGGATTTACTGAGAAATTAATGTTTGCATTGTTAAGGAGTAGTCTTAAATTTTAGGAGCAGCTCAGAGTATATAAACCACCACTTCAAGCCTTGTTTTGAAATGGAATCTGTGGTTTAGCAGTGCAGTTATTACTCTTCAGATGATGCCAGGTGAAGTAATAACATTTATTTTACTTGTTCAGGAGCCAGCTAATTAGGTGGGCCCTCAGTTCTCCTGAGCAACCCAGTCATCCAACTCTGGGAGGAGCTGGTCAATATACACATAAATTTAGTTAATAAGTCATCTTAAAGCCATGTTTTTCTTAGATATGGAAGCACTTACAATGGTGATTGTGAAGCTTGTTTGGAATAAGTGACCTTATTCTGGAGAGGTCTTTGTTCAGCATGCAGTTTTGTTAGTGACTCAGTGCTCTGTTGTGCCTTATCAAAGTTTGAAATCCATCAGTAAATCCCAGTGGGAATCCCATGGTGATCTTCTGGGAGCAAAGGACACAGTACCATAAATACCACATTGATTTAGAGATAAAAGACTGTTTTAAATGGAATTCTTTTCTGTTGGGCAGGCCAGGTTATCGAATAATGGCAGGGCTTTGTTAAGAAGGTAACTTCAGGACATCTAGGAATAAAATTTTCTTTTCATAGAAAAGATAGAGACAGAGACTATTAGGAAGTTTCTTTGAAGTGCAAAGTAGCTACCTCATAACAACTGTGATGTAAGTTTGGGGTTGTTGCTTTTTTATTTTACCTGTACTGTCTGTTCTAGGGATAGATATGTGTGTGAACTAATGTGCCACAGGCATCAGATCTATGCAGAACAGTGTGGCAGGTCTGAAAGTTGTTTTACCTGTTGGTTTTTGTTGACTAAAAGGCATGCTGTTATTGTGTAAGAAAATAATGGAAATAAATGGAAGCAATATTTTGGAAACAATACTGAAAGTAATAGCAATCCAGTTGTAATATTGTTACTGCTGCTAAACAAAATATATCAGCACCCGGCTTCAGGTTTGGTTTTGGCATCGCTCTGTCAGACATTTTAGGTGTCCAACGGCAGATGATTTTCTAGTTTTAGTAGAAGGTGATTTTCTAGTTTAGTAGGGATCAAAATGAAAATTTAGATCTCTAAAACTGTCTGCTCAGCTGCCACTGAGCTTTAGAAGCACCTAATGTGTTAACATTTTTACTGGTAGAAAGACATCTACCAAATTCTCTTCTTGGTTCAGATGAATCAGGATGGTCTCAGAGATTGAATTTTGAATTTGGAAGGAATGGCTACAGTTTCTACAACCAAATTTTATGTCAAGGGGCCAACTGTGTTGAGTAGATCTCTTCATTTGTTCTTCTTGGTATGCAGAGGTTTCAAGATCTCTCTTTGTGAGAGAGAACATGTGGTGTTGAACACCAGAATACTGCTGGTTCCTCCCATCTGTAGATATGAAGTTGTAATTTCTTGAAGAATTTGAAGAGCATTGTCTTGGCTAGCAGAGACTATTGTGATCATCATTTCTTGTTTGGGTTGTCAAAAAAGGTGCCTGGACAAAAGGTGAAAGTTGGTGTTCCAGGAGAAGCCTGCTCTATGCTTGTTGCCTAGGTCACAGTCTTGGGTTTCCAGGACTTAGTTTTTTGTTGGATAATAGTGGCTGTGTTGTAAAGGATAGTGGAGAATTATTAAATGGGTTAATGTTAAAAGTGGATTTTACTTCTGGTTCTTACTGAAGTGTTTTTTCCTTTTAAAGATGACATTGCGATCCTCACCAAGTTCAAGCCATCAGAGTCAGAAGGTATTGTAGTAACCATCTTCCCCCCTTTCATGTGTGTCCTCTGCCCTTTTTTCTCTGCCTCTTGGGAATCATTTGGATTTAATCCTTTGGGAATGAGCCAGGGCTTTTTGCAGTGGGATTTGCAAGTCAATTCTTAACCCATCTGCGGGCAACTCTTGGTTAAGAACTAACTGGGCATCTCCATTCCTGGTGCCTCTTGGAATTCTTGGTTGTGGCTCCTTTCTTACATGACTTGGATGTGCATTTCTGGTACTGCTCCTGCTCAGGAACCTGCTAATGTGTTTTTAAAGGAGTGAATGTGTTTTGTATGCTGTACTTCTCAGTTAATACATATTTTGCTTTTTCTTTTTGCCACCATGTGTGCTACTCTAGGGTTATTCTGTTTTATTGCCTTAGATCAGAGATACCAACAGGATTTCCTTCCACAAATAGCATAAGGTAACAGCTGTGGTGCTGGGAGAGTGTTTAAAATTTAGAACTCTCAATTGTGGCTGTTCCTGAGGTGAGACTTTCACAACTGCAGAAAGGATAATCCAGAAAAAAAAACCAAAAGCCAAGGCTGTTGCAGGCTGTGGAATCAGTTCAGGTCCTCCAGGCAGTGCAGGCAAACTGGATGTTACTGCTCCAGGGACAAGGTGGCAAGCTGCTCCTGCCATGGGTTTGGTTGTGTGACCAAATGTTTGGACTTTCTGCTCTTTGGCCCTGGGCTTGATACCTTTGGCCAAAGCTGCAGCAGCCACCTGCTTCCCAGGGCTGTAGGCAGCAGAACATGCTGGTGATGCTCCCTTTCTCCCATCATCAATCCACAACCCTGGCCAGTTCTGTGCTGAAGCTCCTGTGTCAGGGCCCTCTCTCAGAATGTAGTCCCTATAGCATTTATTATATATTTGTGTTGGGAGAATGATCCCAAATTATTTACTCCCATTCTAATATTTTAGAGGCAACTTAATACTGTTCTGCAAATTTGGGTCAGCATATGAAAACATTTTTCTACTGCTGCATGAATAAAACTTAAAGTGTTCAAACTGTATCAGCTAATACAGATTTTGAAGGCATAACTTGCTTTAGAAAAATAGCAGGCAACAATTTTGAATGTGTTACCATTCAGAAGCTTCTTCATTATATGGTATATACCATTATATACCATTGCCCAGTTTCTCATCACATCATATGTACAGTTATAAATTACAGAGACTATTTTAGGAAAGTAAACGAAGAGAAAGCAATTACAGGAGAGCAAATGCTTTCAAGCTGTATATAAGTGGCTTATTATAGGTTTTTGAAGAACCTCTATATAATCTGCAGGGATGCAATTTTGCTATGAAATATTTGCATGCTACAAACCCCCAAAAAGGTTTGTGTTATTGGTAGGAATAATGTAACTGTAGTTGTCTGACAGTGTCAGATGTGCTTTTCAGTCTGTCCCAAGCCTGTGCCCAGCAGTTCTTCCTTGCTGTTTGATGGAGAAAGAATGATAATGAATCTCTTTTTTTTTTTTGTAAGAAAGAAGCAACTGTATTAGATGTCTGGTCTAGGTTGTGGTGAGCTGTTTTCTGAGCTGCTCATCCTTTTTCATTGGTAATGGAATTATTTAGATGCCTTACTTAAGAGCCTGGGCCCTCTGCCTCATCAGCAGGGATGGTTGTTTACAAAAACTTCTTGGAGCAGGAGCCTGGCTGGTGGGCTCTGGGTCACTCTCCAGAAGGAACTGATGACAGAGTGGGTTCAGAGCCACAAACCCAGCCAATATCTCAGTTATAATCTAGGGATCTAAGGGTACTCAATATAATTTTTCCCTATAATGTTAACATATAAGTAACAGTGTCCTTGGTGGACTGACTGTATTTGTGGGATAGTCAAGAGTTCAAAACTGGTTCTAAAAGAAGGAACTTTTTTTTTTTTACTTTTTTTTTTTAAACACAAGAACCTTGGTTATTTAAGTTGATACACCCGTTTGTAATCCTGTCATCAAATCCCATTATGTGGCATCTGTAGTCTGGAGATTATGCACCATTAATCTCTTAGCAAAAAAAAAAAAAAAAAACCAAAAACAAACTCATTTGCTAGCAAGCAGCTGTGGAGATAACTGAACTTTCATAACTGAGGCAGGAAAACTCCAAGTGTGAGACCCTGACAGACAGTAAGCTGGCAGACATTTGAGATCAGAAAGACACATGATGCTGTCAGATTTTTGTTTGTCAGGGTAAAAATGTGTTTCTGTGACTGCAGTGTTACAATCAGGTAATTCAGACTGAGTGCATTGTGTCTCACAGCACTTCTTCCCCTTCAAAGACTCATTCTCGAAGATTTGATGGAGCTGAGTATTATTTTCCAGCTTTTACATGTTCATAGTTCCATGCCTTCAAGGCTTGTTTCATTTTCAGATACAATCATACTGTAAAATAAGGAATGTATTTATGTGAATCTTTCTTTTGTGTTCCTTAGGGGAAGAACTCAATGGACCATTGTGTGAAACTATTTCAGCTACAGGATCAGAAGCCCCAAGCAGCTCTGAGGTAAGGTCTGGTTCAGATGGTGTTGATATACTCCTGAAATATGAAATTTGTTTTTAAAATAGTATTTCTTTTAGGTTGTCTTACACCTTCTTTTTGATCCCTGTAAACATACTCTTCCTCCAGTGTTCTGAAGGACCAAAACCAGGACAGTAACACTGATACTCATTGAGTCTTATAAGAGACTTAAAAGTGTCAACACTACGACCCAGTAGTAGTAGAAAATAGTATGGGTTTAACAGCCCTTCTCAGTCTTGAAATGAGACTCACAAAAGCATTTTCTATTTTAGCAGTTGGAAAACCATAATGCTCCTGTGCAAACGCAGCCCTTTTTTTTTTTTTATATTATGTTTCTAGCTTGATAAGGACATCAAGGACCTCTGGTGTTCCTCTGCTTTAGGAACATTTTTGCAGTGCAGCAAGATTTATAAGAAAGCAAATGAACATTTGAGCTAAACTATTTAAGAATACCTCTTCTGTGCAATGTGTGCAGTCCAAATATCATCATAAAATACTAATTTTTTTCACAGTAGCTCATTGCTTAATATGTACATTACACAATAACTTAAATAGGTGGTGGTGCATGGTTAGTATTCAGGTAAGAAACAAGAAATATTGAAGATACTTTCTTGAAATCAGTATTACATTTAAATTTCTGTATCTCTATTAAAGTTATTATATGCTTAGAGGAAGGCAGGAAGGGTTTCAGATAGGAGAAGAAATAGTAGCTCTGTAGAAGCAGAGTCTCATACATTTTCGTGAGCACCCTTCAGAAATTATGTCTGTTGAATTGAGTGCTGGAAAACAAGTTGTTCTCCTGAACATCCTAAAACATCCTCACCTACCTCTAAAAGGCAAATTTGGAGATGTTCTTATGAAGGCAGAACTCAGAAATGCTTCTTAGATCACACAGATGTGTTGCTAGCACATGCAGCCTTATCATCTAAATGTTTTCATAATTCTACCAGTGGCATCTTAAAAATGGAGGGTATGTTCATCCTGCTGCTTTCTGAGTCTATTCTAGGCATTGTGGTAATCTTTTTCTCCAGGAAAATTTTCAGTGAACAGCCATATCAAATACTTCACTGAACCGTGGGCAGATACAGTCTCAGATGACAGCATCTGAATCATCACTCCAGGACAAGCATCAGGGTCTGAAGCTGATTCTGAGGTTTTTTTGAGTGTCTCTGAGTAGGAGGAGATGACCTATTTCCCCTGATAGGCTTAAGCCTGGCAGAATTCACTTCATGACTTAGAAAAGGAAGGGAACATGGGAGAAAGAGTGCAACACGTGTCATATGTATAGTGACATAATTTTTTTTGAACCATGTTTGAAGAATGAAAGATTCACGGTGGGGTAGAAAGGGAGGTGACTTGTATCTTCAGCACTTTCTTGTCAGTAAGGTTGGCTTTCTGTCAAAAATACCTCACTACCCTCTCAAAAAAAAAAAATCTCCCATCTAACTACATGCTGCCTTTTCTGCTGTTTTCTACTTCTTCACGTTCCTTATATAATTACTTTTTCTTCATAATTTGTTGTTAAATATCACAAAGTGTTGTTATATCAGCAATATTAATCCATAGTTGACTTGATGACTCAGGTTTTTAGTTTTGTTATTTTCCTCTCTCCCCCTAAGAACAAATGTCTTATTTAGCTTTAGATACTTTCATTTCTACAGCTCAGCCAGTTATCTGATGCATGCTTACATTTAATTAGTGTTTTTCTGTGCCTTGTGTTATCCTGCCTCAAGTAGGATAAAATTATCTCAGGTAACTTTTAAAATGGAAGTGGAATTCATTCATAGAAATACCATTGGGAAGGAGTTAATGAAGTTGTGACCTGAAAGTAAATTAATTTATGTTACTGTTGTCTTTTATTTTGAAAGAGAAGAGATGTACAACAATTGTGTGCTGCTGTTCAGCAGTAGGGAGAAACAGCTACAGCCTTAGTGTTGATTTAGAAGCAGAGGAAGGAACAAAAGAAATGTAGTCAAATATGGAGAGCAAAAAACACTTCCTATCCATAATTCAGAGGGTTTTTTTTTCTTTTGTAATCTGTAAAGGAATATGTAATTTGGATATAAGGAATGAGGCAAAAAAAAAAAAGGTGAAAACCAGTCTGTAGTGAAGCCTGCCAATGTATACACAAAAGTCAGATGAAGTCCAAGACTCAAAAAGCAATTGAGTCCCCAATTAATGGTGCATTTGGTCCTTTATCATGGCTTTGTGTTTGGGCTGTAATCCACTGCATCATACCTATTTTACCCTGTTCTTTTTTTTTTTTTTTTTTTTTTTAATTTGCTTCTCATTGGGTCTCCTTATTTTGTTACTTCTTTTAATCTCTCACAAGGGCAAAAGACACAATATCACAGCTTTTCATACTATAAGCCCTATAGCATGTATCATTTCCAGAATGCTTTGTCATGCAGAGAGGCAAGAAGATGCTTTCAGCAAAGAGCAGACCAAAGAAGAAAAAAAAAAGGATATGATAAGGGTATTTTCAGTGACATGACATTTTTTTTGCTGTGCTTTATATTTGTGCTTCCACTTATGAGAGGAAGCAAGAAAAATAAATATTGGCATAACTCTGTTTTGATAGCATGATGTATCTATGTTCAGTGATTGTAGTAAGTTGTTCAAGTTATAAAATAAATGAGAATGAGACCCACTAACACAATAGAGTACCTATTCTTATGAGGAAAGAAGGTCAATTAAATAACTCAAGATTGGAAGAAAATAAATCTGTTCTAAATTTCCTGATAGTAAAATTTTAGGCCATTCAAGGGGGATAATTGTAAAAGTATTAAGGATTTTTTGCAAGGTTAAATCTCTGGTTTGTAGTTCACTGCCTTTTTTAAGAGGTGTGTATAGAGCAGACTATTTGCCTGCTGCTTCAATTCAGAAGTACAAAGTAGCTTTGTATCTACCTGGCTCCTCAGTTTCTGACACTCACACAAGGAGGACTGTGCCCTGTTCTAATTTTGAGAAGGCAGAAATTAAATTTTGCATATTTATATATGAAATATTCACTTTTCCTGTTAACTTTGCACCAGGGAAATGCTCAGAAAAAATTCCTGTTGTTCAGGATTTTTCATATTGTTCAGAACAAGCTGTATTTATGGAAGCTGGGTTAGCAGAAACAAGTTGGCAGAGCTCCATCAAATGTATTAAAGCAAAATGCATAGGAATGTACAGAAGATCTGCCAGCTGTGTGTGTCTTCATCTCTCAGTTTAGTTTCACTAAATGTATTAAAATTTTATCTCTGAGTGAAGCAGTGTGGGCAGCACATAAGGACCAGTGGGTGGCTAAAACCTGTGCTCACATCTAACCATGGAGGAGGTGGGAAGCTGTAGGTGGGAGGAATATAGGATGGAGAGGTGGAAAGAAAACAGATGGAAGGACACCAGTTTAGGTGGGGGGGCAGATATTACATAATAACATTATTAAGAAAGAATGTAAAGATGTGTATGTATTAGTTCAATGTAAACAGGAACAAAAACTGTGTGTTTCACAGAATTATAGGAATGAACCAGTTACTTTCAAGTATAAGAGTAATAAAAGTGAAAACTATTAATTTCTAATTTCAAAAATCATAGACAGTGCTTTATGAAAATTGGATTTTGGGGAATACACTTTTTGAAATATTACAGCTCTAAACCAATATATGATGAAATAATGAAGTTAGTATTCTGCTTCTGTTGAAGGTTAATATAATTCCATAGAGAAGTGTCATATTTTCATAATATGCTCACATTATGTATAATATATATGTATAATATGTTATATATAGCCTGCAGTGATTTGTTTTCAAAAGCAAAACAGGACTATAAGAAATTAGATATCAGATATTAGATACAGAATTAGATATGGCAAAACAGCTTAGGAATTGCAAACCATTACTCATCCCAATAGTAAAGCCTGGTCTCAAAATCCCTTGCTCATGTTGTCACAGCTGTGGGACAGGACCCCAGATAGCTGTGCCCTCCAGTCCTCTGCTGTCACAACTCATGTCATCCCTCTGTGGCATCTGACCCAAGGACATTGCAGCACCCTCCAGACCCCCACACAGGAGAATAATGAGCACCCAGATCTTGTATAATTGCAATCAGGGCAGGGCCTTATCAGGTGTGGATCAGAACAGGAAGTTGGGAAGCCCTCATTAGGCTGAATAAGTCCAATTACTGCTGCCTGTCTGCTTCCTCTGCAGTATGAGAGTAAGGATTTCTCTCCTTGCATTTGTTTTCATTTAGAGCACAGGGTGTAATTTCAGTTTGTATTGAAGAAATAAGTAAGGGCAGTCACATTTGTGCTTAAAGCAAGAGCAGGCATCTATGCTGTGTGTTTCTTCTCTTTGGTATTAAAATAAGAAAAAATACTGCTAAAAATAGTTCTTTATTAGCAGAATCTGCCCTGAGTTGTTTAGACTTTTTTTTTATTATTATAATGGAAATGCTGAGGAATACTGCATAGCTTTTTTATTTTTTTTATTTTATAGTTATTAATATTTCAAAATGCATATGTGATATGTAATAGTGCTGTAACCTAGAGACCCAGCTCATCTGAGGAAGCAGAGGTTTGTTTAAACTCTGTTTAGGCTGAAAATCCAGCTCTCACTCAGAATAGCTTTTCAGCAACTTAAAGCAGAAGTTACTCTGTTTCTTCTGAAATAGCCTTTTCTTTGAAAGCATCCTTTGCATCATTGCTAACAACATTGTTTTTCCCCGTGATGCCACTGGCAGGGCCTAAACAGCACAGAGACTACTTTACTCATCCCTGAACATCAAGTGGTAAGCAGTGAGCAATATTCATGCTTCCTTGCATGAATTTGTGTGGCGTCTTCTATTACCATATGCCAACATGTCCCTCACCAGAAAATTTTCCAGTTTCAAAGAAGCCATCCTTCAAAAAGAACTGTTTTTCTAGCATATAAAAACAAATGCATTTTTTGCATTTATTTCTAGTGGTGGCTTAAATGATAAATTCGAGCGAATTAAAAGGATAATGCACGAAATTGAAAAGTTAAGCATTGGTGGAGTAAACTGGAAAGTTTGCTTTTTATCATTGTTTTGGTTTGTTGGGATGTAGGACTTTTCTGACTCTGGTGTTATTAACAAACTTGGGATTCCTTTTGTTGTGGTATCTAGAGGGCTCTGTGAGTCAGCATGATACTTTAAAATGTTTCAAAGAGTAAGAAACAAACACTGACAGCATTTAAAATGTGTTGCTTTTTTTTTTATCTTCTTGTAGTAAATAATAAGGAAAAGCTCAAAATATCCTTGTATTGAAATTCTCAGACAAGATCATTGTATTAATTGTGAAATATTTCAGAAAACTTAAAATAGCCATTGCTCTTCTGTGGAGAAAAGATTACAAAAATTCATCTAAGATAACTAAAGAAGTACATGCTGAGATATATGAAAACTGTCTGCTTGCTTACATTGGGCTCTGGTGTCTTACATTAACACCTATGCTGTGTTAGCATAATTTTTATTTTCCTTTGTTCTGTTCTGTTTAATGTCTTCTTTTATCCAGAGAGGCTTTTTCTGTGCATTTAGATTTTAGTGCAAATATCTCGGTGTCTGAAACTGCTTTGAAATGCATGTTTACAAGCTTTCAGATTTTCATGTGGTTTAAAACAGCAAGTGTGGCAAGGGTGCAAAAAGTAGCTTGCAAGTTTCAACTACAAAAAATAACGTGGGGTTTTGTGTTTCTTTGAATGGGAAAGGTTATATAATTTTGTATGCAAGTTTTTAGCCTGCATGAAACATAACTGGAAATTGGGATGTGTGGTGCTGAGTGCTGTTAATACTTTTCTTTGAAGTGGGTAAGCACTTCAGTTGTGTGGATTCCTCCGAGGAAGAATACTGAAGAGAAAACTTCAATCTCTGGTATAATGGGAACTGGGTTTACTCTTTTTGATTTTCAGTAGACTGTGTGTATGTTTTCATGATGTGAAAATACATTTCCTGGAGCTTTTTGGTTTTGGAAATAAATTTTCTCCAGGGGTTATATTTAGCACAGTGGCTCTTTAATCAACAGGTTTTTTTCTTGTAGCTGTACACATATTCTGTGAAAAAGGGGGTATATAAGTACTCTATGTAAGATGGGAATCTAAATGAGGAAGATAAGCTTGGTTTTAAGCCATCTTCCCACTCAGATACAAAAAGCAGGTGAAGGACACTGAGGTCTGAAGTCCCAGCTCCATGAGGCTGGGTACTGATGAAGCCTTGAGCTCTGGGGAGCTGAATTTGGGAAGTGTGTTTCTGAGCATTGGCCCCTAGGAAACTTGCAGATTTCTGGCTGAATATGAATCTGAAAAGTATTGCTGTAAGCCAGGTTCCTCTGTCTTTGAAGTATGGACATGAAGAGGACGAGGATATCTTATCTAGTAGAAAGGTATATTTGGAGGAAGCTTTCTTACCTACATGGAGAGAACTGTGCAAAGCAGCCTGTAAGGACATAAATTTTCTATTAGAAAAGCAGAAATCCCTCTGAGTTGGGTGAAAATACACAGGATTAAATCATTCAGGTATAACCAGCAAAATATATTTACTTTTTCAGTGTCAGCCCACTGAGGGCTCACTGCCTGTATTGACCACGGTCAGGTCCCCGTGTGTCTCAGTGAGTGAGTGAGGCCATGAAGATGTTTACTACAGACTCTTCAGCTTCCATCCACACTCATTTCTCTGAAGCACTTTCTGATCCAGTGTTTAAGTGGTTGATGCCACATCCAGCAGCCTCTTTTCCCCTCTCCTCTTCGTGGTCACTGCTGTGTTTGCTTTGGCCCTGGAGAGGTAAATCTGAGGCACCTGAGGGAGCCAGGTGGCCACGGTCTGCTCAGCAAGGATTTAGCAGTGCCAGAGAGGTTTGATGAGTTTGAATGGAGTGTGTGAGCACCAGCCAGCACTTGTATGCTTTACCCAGACTAGTTTGGGCAGAACTGAACTTGAGGTGTCTTCACTTCATCTTTATTTTTTTTCATGCTGAGTTCTTGGTCTTTTCTGTAACCTGTCCTGTTTCAGTCAGGGTTTCCTGCTGCGGGGCTTTAGCTCATGTCCAACATGAGGATTGCAAGTCCAGGGACTTGCAGAGTTGTTTGGTTGAACGTGGTCCAACACCCTGACCTCTAGACAGGGCTTATCTATTATGGGCTAGCTGGAAATATTAATATAATTCTTTATGAATCCAGTAAGTTTGAGCTTAGGCAGCCATGTGAAAATTCATCTCCTCGTGATAGATCATTACAGCATTCAATTAGCACATCTGTCCACAGGCTATAAAGTTGTTGAGTTCTTATCAAGATAATTAGACTACTAAAACTGGAAAGAGAGGAGAACAGGAGGGCAGTATTTGTTTTTGAACAACTGGTTTTCATAACTGTGCTTTGTTAGCTGAGGGATTTATTCAGCTTTTTTGAAGCACTGAATACTCCCAGCAGCACTTTTTCATTGAATCATACAGTGACTAGGATTGAAAAGGACCTCTGGAGGTCTCCTTGGCCCAGGATAACTTCAAAATTATATCAGGGTGCTCAGTCAGGGCCTTGCTTGGTCAGGCTGTGTGATTTTTGAAGGACAGAGATAACTCAAGTCTCTGGGCAACCTGTTGTACCTGTTCCCATTCAACCACACCCTCACATCCAGGAGGAATTTTCTTTGTTGTAACTTGTGGCTGTTGCCTCTTGAATTTTCACCACACGCCTTGGGGCTTCATCTCTTCTGTAATTCCTCATCAGGTATTACTCAGTTTTTCAAAAGCTGCTGCTTGCTATCTGTGCAGCATTAGAAAGTTTTAATTTGGTTACTTGTATTTCAGAAGATACACATCACAAAATATCTGCTCTGATGAGGTGTAATTTCATTTAACTGCAGGTAGTCTAATATTAATTACTTTGAATACAGTTCTGGAAAGAGCTGTTAAGAAATAAGGTATTTTATGATTTTTGATGTACCCAATGCAAATTACTCACATTTTATATATTTTAAACTTGTATGTTCATATGTATGCACAGAATTGCATGAATATGCAAGACTGGTCTTGTTCATCTTGTGAAATCCAAATGCAGCAAAATAGAAAAGAATAATTTATGGGTTTAATAAGTGTACCTGTCACTATCTAAGTAGAGAAAGAGAGGTAAGGGATAAGTACTCCTTGTCAAAGCAGATCCAACAATGAGTACTGCATCATCTTAAATTGATAGCCAGGCCTTTAATGACTGAGCAGGATTCTGCTTAGAAAATGAGCATACTGTGATAGCACTAAGGATGAAGTATTACTTCAGTTGTATGGAATAATCTAATTATAACAATGCTGTATAAGGAATTTTTTTCCTCTGTATATGTGGATTTTGTTAGTTTACTGGGGTGATGTCTGTGCTGCACAATCTCTGTCTTTTTAAGGTAGTGACTTGGGGTGGTCTCTTCAGGTTGATTCCCAACGTTCTGAGTTGTTTGACTTCACTTTGGGATTCACTTACTGTGATGCTGAATAACATGCAGCTCTGTCACAGTACTGTTGATGCTGTATTTCTCTGCACTATGTTAATTTGTAACATCTGAACATTTGCAGTTTTCCTGCAGCCATAATTATATTTGCAAAAATACCCCAACCTGTAAGCACAAAGAAGAATAGGAAAATACTGTTTCTTCTGTTGGATTCCATTGTTTTTGTGAGACTCTTGAGTCTCATGATTATATATTATATATATGATCATACATTTGGGAGCAAAAGTATTTTCTGAGCTGGCTATTCTTGCTCCCTGTATTACGTTGTTTCAACAGTTGCGGGTGTGTCAAGAGAAGGAAGTTGCATAAAATTGAGCAACACTGGAACAATAGGAGTTTTAAATTAGGTTTTTATTATTATTTATAAAATTTGAGTCTATTTAAAGATAAATCCATGTCCTGGAATATGTAAATATTACTGCTTATAATTTTGTCAGCTCTGAAAATACGTGGTTGCTATGCCTGACAAAGTGGATACAAACAGAGTTTTGCCTTTAGTAATAAAAATAAAAATATTACAGGCATAAGGTTTGTGGGTGCTTGTCTTTTTCTAATGGTTGGAGGCTTTTCCTGCCTTTCTAAAGGACACATATTTCTTGCTGACTTTAATTAGGTAGTAAGTGCTTGAAGCAGTTGGTTTGGGTCTTGAAGAAGCAGTGGTCTCACTAACTACCTGTTACTTATTCCGGCAGAGTGGCAGGAGGTATAATCTGTTCCTGAAGCGACGTCTCAGGGTAAACCAGTGATGAATGATATTGCAAGTGGCTTGGATGGCTGCAGTAATAACATGCTTCACTGTGTGATGCCTTCTGTTAACTGGGAGCCAGGGTCACAGTTAGAAAGTTCTCTAAGAAAGCACAGAATGTTATTCACGTGCATCCTTGCATGGCTTCAAAGGAAGAAGACAGACGTGTCCCTCTGGATTACTCTTTTTTTTTTTTACTGCACTCATAAAATGAAAACCCAACTCAGTCCTATATAAATAGAATTTTGCTCATGAGTGTGGTTTAAAAAATAAAAACCAGCCTTTCTTAGCATTGAGTTAAATTTAGACCAGAGTATTAGCTTGTATGGCAAGCAGTTTGCTGTATGAACTTCTTGTCTTGTAAACAATGAGTATTGATATAATAATACATAATATTACCTAATGTTATGTTAACTTCCTCAGGGGAGAGAGCTAATAGTCTTTATTTGCTTAACATTGATTACCCTAATAAGTGAGAAAGGGCAATGCTGTTATTACAGCATTCTGGCATGCTCATAAATGAAAACATGGCCTCTAATAGATTGCTTAGAATATTGATTACTCATTGATATATAATATCTATTTTTTCCGCCCAAGAAAGTAAGTACTCAGTTTGAAAATGTAACCTCCATATTGTTTGTGTGCATTTTCATATGTAGTCATTGCTGGGATAAATTTTTCTGTGGTGGTTGGTTTAGTGAATCTTGTTAACATGCATGGAATTTACTGTTTGCTCCCTGCTTCAAGTCAATGAGCTGTGCCCTTCCTGGCTTTTGTGTGGAGTGGGGTTCTGACTAACTGCAGAAAAAAACCCTGTTGTCAGATAACACTGGTCTGGTCATTGATGACACACTGTAAATGCTGTGATGGTATAAATGGTGTCATTGTTCCCAGGTATTGCTAAACTGATTTTTTTTTTTCTTCTCTTCATATACCTGTTATTTTGTCATGTAGTGTTTGGAGATATAAGCAGTTAACTTTGAAATTATTTGAACTGGGTATAGCCCTTGTTAAGACTTGTGCAAGTATATCTACAGCTATGAAGAAAGTGAAGAATTGAGACAGTTTTGGGGAACTTCTTTGTCTTCTGTTTTAGAACAAAAGCTGTGCTTGTTTTTCCTGATCATATGCCTGTATCTTCCACAGATTGATAAAAGACATCAAAGCATAGATTCTATTTTCTTCAGGGATGGTGTCAGGAGAATTGATTTTGTTCTCTCCTATGTGGATGATCTTAATAAGGAGTGGGAAAAGAAGCTGGTAAGTTTGTCTTTTTGAGGTTCTCTTAAGTCTTATCTGTCATAAACTGAAATCAATTACTGATCCTCAAATCTCTACCTTCAGATGAAGCTGGACTTAGCTAAAATTTGATGACTGAAAAAATCCATTCCATGTACTGAAATAAGCAAAGTATGATCAAAATGAGATGTCATATAAATGTTTTTTCCCAACCTTTAATGTCAGTTAGAGCAGAAACAGATTCTTAGATCAAGAATCAATGCAATCCAGGCTTTTAAGACTTTTTTTTTTAATATACTCTGAGCAAAATAAACACAAAGCTCCTCTTTAAGCTCTTCCCTGTGCTTGACTTGCTATCCACAAGTGTATTCATTCTTCTAGAAGGATATTTAAAGTGGATTTGCTTAAGACACCTCCTATGTAACAGAGCATGAAGCACAGGTTTTCTCTAAAATGTTGATCAGTGATCATCCCTGGACTTCCCAGCAAGACCCAGCTGCCTGAATGGTAGCAGAAAGTCAGACAGAATCAGTACATGACATGTGCTTGTTCTGTGCTCACAATGACACTTTAAAAAATCCATCACTATGAGATGCAGTTAAGACAAAGTCTATATAATTACATTTCAAAAACAGTAACTGTAGGAATTTTAATTATTTTGTTTTCTCCTTATTCACTGCCTTTTCTGAACTAGGAGTAGTAACATTTACAAACTAGTCTTTCCAACATAAATCTTCAAAGTTTGTCCATTAAAAAAAAAGAAAAAAAAAAAAAAGACTTCATTCTCATGTAATCTCATTATTCTGAAAGATAAGGCTTTCTGAAGAAAACTAATTATATGGAGGCTTATGATCAGAACTAAAAGTCTGTGAAGTAAAGAACATTTCTCATCTATATCTTGTCATATTAAAGTGTTTCATAATTAAAAATTCTAATTTCCTTTCAACAAACACTGCACAATTAGACAGTTCAGAAAAATTGCTTACTGCTTGCAATTCTTTATGAAGAAAATACTGTTTTCATTAAGGACTTGTGGTGCCTATATGCAAACATGATCCAATGTAGAACACAGCTCCTGAATCATTCTTGATGCCTTAAAAAAGAGGAATCTCTGTCATCATCTCCCAGGCTTTTCCCAGTCTGCTTTCTGCACTTAGCCATGTTCAGGAGGTTTTCCTGGGAGACCAGGGTGATATTACAGCTGTGATACCCCAGGTGCATGTGAAGGTCATCCTTATTCAAACCTGCTGTAATCCTGGCTAGATTACTTTTTCTACCATAAAGCAAAATGGATTTTAAAAAGAAGGAAGAGGAGACCAATCAGTGTAGAGAAATGAAGAAGGTATGTAAAGTATGTGAAAGCAACTCTTAAAATAAACTTTTCCATTAGTCCTACTCCAATAACAGGAAGGAAGAAATGAAGACTATTAAGGTAGTGTTTCAAGTGGGCAGGAAAATGAGCCAGATGCTCAGTGTAGTCACTCATTTCTATTGTGTGCAGTAATTTCCTCCTCATTGGTTGTTCAGGTCATTAGGGGGCAGCAGGAACTTTTGCAAGACCAGGGGCTGTGTACCCTTAAGGATTCTCATGGGGAAGAACACAAGAGCTAATAGTTAACACTGAAGTTCCTCATAGGGGTAAAAATGTGCTTAGGAAGAAAAGTCTCTCTCTGGAAAAAGAGCAGAACATCTTCATCATGTTCTGTGAGATTTAATTCTGCACACTTGTGTTACTTGAGGGAGTTCATGACCCCACAGAAGAAGGGTCTGTGCCCCTGTAGGTTATCTCTGCAGTTGCAGAAGAGCTATGAAGTTACCAGTGCTATGGCATGGGAGTTTTCACACCATTCTTGGGGAATCCATAAAGAAAAATAAATTTACCCTATGTGTACCTAGAATTTTTATGATGGATATGGCTGTGAATTAATGTTGACTTCTTAGCATAGAAGTTGGCAACAAGATTTACTCAGGGATGCACTGCAGTTTGTGGAATTTGTCTGACATACTGTACTTGCTATTGTACAGTTGTCACAGGAGAAAGTGTGGCTTTCTTTTGCTGTAGTACAGTGATACAGCAGAACAGAACAGCTAAGAATAGAAATGTTCATGGGAAGACAGTAACAGTTGTGACAAATGGTTTTGTTTCCTTGTCTCGAGGAAACAGCTTTATTCTGCATTTGGAAGAAAGGGATGAATAACTTCTTTGTGGGCTTCAACACAGCCCTGATACAGATGTAAGAGGCAGTCTGTTCATCTTTGCTTTTGGCTTTGTGCAGAACAAATGCATTAAGTTCTTTGATGTTCCCCAGAAGCTTTCCAGCTTAAACTCTGTGTTGAATTTGCCTTCTATAAACTATATGAATTAAATCCTAACCACAAAGTCTATGAACAAAAATTAGGATTACATTTTTGTGAGACAATACTTTATATTTTTTCTCAAAGCCTCTAGCAGATAAATGGGAATATTTTACTCATATGAGTACATTCATCAGGAAGGAAACTCAGTGAAGTCATCAGTAAGTGATCAATTAGTTTCTAACTTCATAAAATAATAATAAAGGTGTTTAATAAAAGCTGTTTATTTCTCTTCAGGAGAGAAGAAAAGAATTTGAGAGCAATCTGCAAAAGGCTGGTTTGGAACTAGAAACAGAAGATAAGAAGGTAAAAAAACCAAAAATAAGATGGAAGAAAATTAAGACCAAAGAAATAGAGCTACAAGTTACTAATTTATGTGTGCCACTTAACTTCTTTGAGACAAATTATAAATTTTTGTAGTAGATTCCAGTGGGGTACAACTAATTGAGGTGAAACAAGCTTCGTGTGTCTAATTGGGTTGTGGTATGTTCATAAAAATAGTGGTAAATAATTTTAATTCAGGAGCAAGTAATGGCTTTTAGTTTCCTAACAAAAAGAAAGCGTGTCAAAATAGCCATGACTTCATTAAACCCCTGTAAATAGAAAGTCTGCTCACAGCTAGATGTAATCCCACCTAACGTGCTTGGAAGTCAGTGAATAGTTTAGCATGTGGCCAGTGGATGCTTTAAATATGATGAGGAAGGACTCTGGTGTAACATGTGAGGATGTTTGATTAGTGTTACTGGTTTGTATGATAATGGGAGAACACAGGATGGTGACATCTTCAGCAGCACCCTGACAGCACCCAAAACAACTTTTGATGCAAGTTAAGACTGTAACATACTTAGATGGGGATTAAAAAAACCCTTTCTGATGGCCATTTTCTCCTGTGTGTGCAGAAGAACACTAGAAGAGCACATGCTATGGGGCAAGGCCTGTGATAAGATTATTCCTTATGATAGCTGCAAGGCTGTAAGAGCTCTGAGCTCTGGCTGGTAACTCCTGTTTGTAAGGAGCCTTGTGTGCTCTGCTCTGCTGTATGTGAAGTGCCCTCTCCAGGAAAGAGAAGAGCTTTGCAGCTCAGCCTGAGGGACACAGGAGCTGCCAAGCAGCCAGCCCTGCACAGCAAACCCTTGTGCTTCCACTGCAATGGAGTGCAATGAGTTTTCAGGCCTCAGTGTACTAAAATAATGTTGTTTGAAAAGCCTTTGTGAGCTTTTATAAGCGTGAAGATTATCTGTGTAAATCATCAACCACTCAGATAAGCTTTTCGGTTAAAAAAAATTAAAAATCTTTCTTAAAAAAAAAGCTTTCACAAGTACATAAAAGGCAATAAATCCTGTATAACAACTCTTACAGATCTCTCAATAACACTCTGTCCAATTTAACTTTCTTGGGGCAGGAATCTGAAGATGGCAAGATTTATTTTGTGAAGATCCATGCCCCATGGGAGGTTCTGATCACCTATGCAGAAGTGCTGAACATTAAAGTCCCCATCAAGGAAAATGACATTCCCTCAATGGTGGAGAACCCCCTGGACTGTATGCTTGCACCACTCAGGCTTCCTGAGAAGGTGATGCACCCTGACCCTGATTATTTCACAGCACCATTCAGCAAGGACAAGCAGGAGCTGTACCTCATTAATGATGAGAGCACTTTCTTCACACCATCCATGAGAAACAGAATAGTAAGTATGTGCCTTTGTCTCCTTGTATTTACATGTAGATTTACAGAGTCCCAGGAGAATATTCATGCAAGGAAGGAATGTATAAACTGTGATAGCTGTGGCTGAATATGAGGAAGCTTAGGTAGCTGTGCATCTGTCTTAGAAATCTGGAGTAATGTTTGTTGGAATGGATCTTGTGGGTGTCTACAAGGCAACTGTACCCTAAGCAGTCTCAAATGGGGTAGAGCCTTCTGAAGAAACCCTTTTTTCTTTTGTGTATTGTTCCTGCAGCCATTATAGGTTTGTGCTAAATGGCCTGAAAGCAGGAAAGGTCTGAAATCCTTGTGTTTGAATCTCAGGTTAATTATATTCTTACACGTTGCCCCTATGGAACAGAAGAAGGGAAGAAAAAGTTTGGGATTAAGAGACTGCTAAATAATGGCACCTATTCAGCTGCATATCCTCTTCATGATGTAAGTATTTTAGCTTTCTGTTCCCTTGAGCATTTCCCAGTGGTTTTGCTCTTTTACCTACTGTGACATTTGCTGTTTCCAGCAGAAATGAAAACATACTCAACCCCTTTGTCCCAGAAATTGTTTCTGCTTTATAATACACATGACATATCTGCCAGCCCTATTATTTGGCTTTTCTGTGTTGAAATGTTTCTTCCTACAAGTGAGTTCCTAGGATATTCTTATGTGTCAGTCACATGGTTTGTAAGACTCTTATTCCACAGTACATTCCTATAATGTCCATGATGTAGTTTATTGGAGGTATTTAAAAAACATGTAAATGTGGCACATCAGGACATGCTCTAGTGGGATAATTTTTTGGTTTGGTTTTTCTGGGGGATTGATAGTTGGATGCAGGGATCTTAGAGGTCGTTTCCAACCATGAAAATTGTCTGATTCTGTGTGACTGGAATCTAGGCTGTTACAGGCTGGGAGGTACTTGATACTGGTGGGATTACCAAAACCATGGATAATAAAATGCATTTGTGAAAGAGTCTCTCCACTACAAGTACAATGACCCATAAATGCTAAGAGACCATATGAAAAACTTGTAAAAATCATGAGACAGACTTTAAAATCACTGTCTAAACAATAAATACTTAGCCTTTTAAAATATTTGAAAAATACAATATTTAGGTTGTTTAAATGTCTTGATTTCTTTTTAGAACATGCTTTAGGAAGCACTATTTAACATATAGGAAATTGATGAAGTTCCAGAATATTCTTAGTATTTGACAGGTAAATACCTGGTGTAGGCAAACAACACTGGAGTTAATCAGTGTCAGAATTTCATCTTGCATGTCCTTGCCTTACAAGTTGAGAAGCCACATTGTACATCACAAGTTGAGATGTGCACACTGTACATTAGAGTACATTTCAGTGCCATGGCTGGCAGTGGGGAACAACTTGAATGTATGTCCCCTGGTTTACATCTCTCCCTGAAATGCTTTTGGCTGTGCAATTTACAACAAGACTGAAGTACAGAGAGCAGGATTTAAATTTGCATTTTAAGGAGGTTGAGTGAAATAGTGTCTTTCTGGAAGCTTGAACTTAAGTATTGGCATTTGCTACACCAGTGTAAAGGTACAAGCCCCTGACTGCAGTAACATGGCAATGCAGATGAGGATGTTGTCCCAACACAACACTGCTCCAGTGTAACATGATGTGGTTACAGAACAGGCTAATGTAGTATTTAAGACTTACAGATACTCTCTGACAATGTGTATTGTCTTAAAACATCACATATATGAAAAAAGGGTTCACTTAAATCAAGTGGTGCAGTGCTAAGTTTGAATTTCACATTAGTTTAACTGGCACAGTCTTAAGAAGGGTGCCTCATCAGTACTGGTCCTTCCTTTCAGTGTATTATTTGAGTCTGTCAGTGAGGTGTTTTGCCTTAACTCTGGTTTGCTTGCAGTGCCAGTACTGGAAAAAGGCAAATGATCCCAACTGTGACAATGAGAGATACACACTGTACATGGAGTGGGCCCGTTTCTTACGGTTCTATAAGGAACAGCCTTTGGACCTCATCAGGTAACACACTGCCTGGGATTTACTGCATTTACTTGGTTCTCACTGGAATACAAGCATGTATTCATTTCTAGCTTGATCCTGCTGGGAAATTCTCACCACGTGATAAAACTCGTACACAGTTTGATTTTGTGTAACTCCTTGAAAAATCAAGAACGTAAATCTTAATTTATATCATCTGGTGGGAAGGGGAAAGAAGGATTTTTAAAGCTGGAGATTCTTCTAAGAGAAAAAAAAGGGTCCAGAGTCCATATATTTTGTTTATTTAGCTTGTGCAACTTCACTAAGCTATCTGCAAATCCCATTTTTCCAGTGTACATTGAGGCATTTACAGTTAAATAAGAATTTTGCCAAGTATTTCGTTTTGACTCTGGCCAATTTCCTCTATGGCAGTTTTAAACTTTACTTTGTATTCCTATTAATTGCATTTTTTGTGTTCAGGAAGTACTACGGTGAGAAGATTGGAATCTATTTTGCCTGGCTAGGATTTTACACTGAGATGCTATTCCTTGCAGCAGTTGTTGGCTTAATCTGTTTTCTTTATGGCTTGTTTACAATGGATGAAAATATGAGCAGGTGAGTGTAATGTTAAAAATCTCCTGAGCTTATAATGGAAAAACTAAGCAATGGGGAAACTTCACAATTGCAAAAAAAAAAAAAACAAACCCAACATGTAACAAGCTTTTAAAGCTTGTCAGGGCAGACAAATTTGCCCTTCAGCTATCTTTACAGACAGAAGTGGTAGTGGACAGCTGATCCAGAACTTGTCACTATTAATTGAACAGCAGGTCCTTAATTGGTAAGACTCCTTTTGTAGGTGAAAAGCAACATTTTTTTGCTATGTGGTAATAGCTTTTTATATTGAAGCACCTGTAATACAGAAAGTCTTAAAGAGTGCCACTGGCATCTCTCAACATTGTTTGTTTCAAGTTTTCAGTGTTGCCTTAAGCTTTTTAATTTTAATCTGTCTTGCAGAGTCATTTGTTGACCTTTCTGTGTAGATCATTTGTACTAACTACCAAAAGCATGAGTACAGGAAAGACCAGCATCAAAGAGGGATTCAGTTACTCAGAAGCCAGAGTTTGCTTATTTTTAAATAAGCATTTTATTTGTTCCTTCAAAAGGTCCCAAGATTTATTCTCTCCAGGAATTTGGGGGGTGGATGGGTGAGGAAAGGAGAAGAGGGTTGACATTTGACATTGGTCACTGTTTTTCATGAGAAGGCTTCCAGAAAATGTTGAGCTTTACCCATAAAAGATTAATAACAGGTAAAAATTCTCAACCATTCTATTGAATTTGTCATTTTAGCTGGGTTCAGAATTCAGCACATCTGGGAACGCTGCTATGCCTGCTTAGATTCCTCTGGATAGTGAAGGATTATCACAGGACTGTAAGCTTTGCCCACTGTAGTAGTTAAATCAAAGTGGCAAATTTTCCAATAGATAGAAAAGCTGAATGAAAACCTTTATGAGCACATTACTAACCTGGTCAGAAATAACATGGTTACTATCTCCCACAAAAGCAGGGCCTGTGCAGTTCAGCTCCTTACAGATTTTTTGATTTATTACTGATAGAATGAGAAAGCCCAGCCTGAGGGAAATGCTGCTTCTGCTTGTAGAGGAGTCAAGACTTGGCATCTTCTCTGTGAAGCTGCAAATGTCAAGCTTTGAACAAATGAAGCTCTTCATTTATGTTTTTAAAAACCAAATTTCTTAGAGCAGCTCTTAAGATGCTATGAAAACAGATACTCTGCAATGGTTTTCTCCTCAGCAAAGAAATCTGTGACCCTGAAATTGGAGGAGAGATCATCATGTGCCCTCTTTGTGACCGAGAGTGTGACTACTGGAGACTAAACACCACCTGTGAGTCCTCCCAGGTCTGTATCTGATTCTCCAGCCACTCATCAGTTTTGTTCATACTGAAATCTGGTTTGGTATTGACATTTTCCTATCCTTTCTGTTGCAGTATTCCCATTTGTTTGACAACGTGGCAACTCTTTTTTTTGCCATTTTCATGGGCATATGGGGTGAGTGCATTTTCTAAGTTTTATGTCAAGAAATAAGGAGATCTTGGCCAAGCTGCTGAGGGATGTGGGAAAAGGGGAATAATGGCTGAAATAGGTGGATTCCCTGATTCTGTGTAGAAGACTGGTTTGACACCAAGTGATGCTTGTTCAGATTTTAGGATCAAATTGTCCTGAATATGGGTTCTTTTCTTGAATACATGTTATTTTCTTAAGCATGTGCAGGTTTATAGATGCAGGACAGGGCAGTTAGACCACAATAGACCACAGAATAAGAGCCAGCACAGGAACAAGTTTAACTTTGTTCATAAACTTGTTCACGTCTCCCATAACTATATTTTAACATTTCTGAATTGCAGTTACACTTTTCTTGGAGTTCTGGAAGAGACGTCAGGCTAGACTGAAATATGAGTGGGATTTGGTTGATTTTGAAGAGGAGCAGCAACAACTCCAGCTGAGGCCTGAGTACGAGGCAAAATGTACCCAAAAGAAGAAGAATCCTGTAACTCAGGTAATGATCCTGCTAGGTTGACATGTGTGCAGATTCAGTTGTGTGCTCAAAGGCAGTTTGGTGATGTGTGAATTCTGGCTCAGGAACAAGCTCTGTGTCATGGCTAGCCCAAGATCTGTGTGACACAGATAAGCAACACCACATTTAGACTGGAGTAGTATTACATCTCCACAGAGCAGTGTTGATGGCAGCAGTGAGTTTGGCTCAAACATGGAGAAAGTGGTGCCAAGCACACTCTCACTCAGCACAGTAGATAGCACTGAATATCAAAGCAGAATTTGGTTAGCACATTGTTTTCTCACTGAAGGCATTCAGTTGATGACATTTGAAGTTTGTGCTCTTTGACTGTTGTGAAAGAGAAATACTTTAACTGCTGAAAGCCACGAAGCTGTGGCAGTGTCAGTCCTGGAGTTGATAGCCCTGCCTTTCAGGGGTCTGTTCAGGGCTAACCAAGGGTGCTCAGCTCTTCAGCCTCTTCTTGCTAGTGACAGACATGTCCCATCTCATGGACCATTGCTGTTTCCTGCAGATGTTTTCTGTTATCCAGGCCTTTGACATAGTACAAATGAGAACATGGGGGCTTTTTTTGCCTTCATCTGTGTCCATAACTTTAATTAATTATCCCCTACTGATTTTAATTTTGACAGGAAGCTGTTATATTTATATCAAGAATACAAAGGCAATGTTTATTGCTCTCACTTCCCTAAGGACACATCCTTACAGTGCTCACATTTCAAGGCAGCAGTTTCTGAAATCTTCACACCTTTAAAGGCAATCTTTCTCATCCCTGCACAACATGTGAAGGAGCAGTTGTCTTAAAGACACAAAAGTGTGACTACCTGTGGTTATGTCTCTGATGCACAGCCACTTTGGGCTAGGAGGATGAAGGCTGCTGAAGCCTTTTGTCTGAAATCTTAACTGAGATACAATTAACCACACTATTTAACTCTCTTAAATGTTCTATGTAAATACCTACTAGATGTTGTCATTTAAATTTAATTTAGGTAGGAGTTACTTGACAGATTCAGGGATCAGATGGTTCAATTCCAGTACAACATCTACCACTTCAATTTGACATATTTTTAAATCATCCTTCCTCTTCCTAGAAATGTAAATAATTAATTTGTTTTCCCTAGTCATAAGAAGACTTAACATTTTCCTCAGGAAAAAAAAATAAAAAGAATCTTAGCCAGAACATACATTATTATGTAAACAACAGCTCTGTCTTTCAGGGTTTCTTTCCTGAATTATTAGGAACTATATACAATAACATAATTTTTCATGCCAGACAGTTTTTCAGGCTCTCCTTTCCTTTCTGCACATTCAATTTTAATGCTGTTTTTCTTATGCCTGTAACTGGTACTCTGTAGTCACACAGAGATCTTTGACAGCCCCGTGCAGCTCTGCCAAGGCATCGATTGCTGCATACACAGCAAAACAAGTTTCAGGGAAAGCAATTTTTGATTAGGTGGTTCAGGTAATGGAAGATAGAAGCCTGCTGGTTTGCATCCCTGTGTATGTTCAGCCTTAAAACCTCCACTGCCTCACATGGCTCCACCAAAACCAGCTGAACCACTGTGGTTCTGCTGCACTTAAAGGTAGGAGCAGGGGGAAATCATAAAGGTGTCTTTTTGTCCCTTGGGTGTGTAATCTGGCAAGGTGAATCAGCCACAGCAGGGCACAACTGCAGTTGTGCAGTTTTTGTAACAGCAGTGCATTTTTGTAACTGTGCTGGGAGGGAGAGAACTGTTCTCTCTACAAATTCATGCAGATCTCTTGAGGCTTCATTTTGGAAGCAGAAATTGAACCGTAATATATTTTTTCTTATCTCAGAGTGAATTGCTGGACTGTTCTGTGCTTTCTAAATGTGCATTAGCATTTACCATTAAAATTCAATGACTGCACAATCCTTTATTTTATTGCACATCGATTCATTGCCTTGGTGGATTTTCAGAATCAGAGTTTAATATGTGCCCCTTATCAGTACCCAGTTAGAGCAACCCATACAGGTTAACCAGGCAACAGTGTAATTTCCTTTCATTAGATCCTACACAGTACTGAGCAGGGGAAGGACAGTTATTTCAAATAAGTAAATTCTTCAGGCTGATGAGATAATATGGTTACAGGTCACTGAATTTCTTGCATCCTAAATCCTGGCTTTGCTTTGCTTGGAAAATTGTTTCCTCATTATTTCTTTGATTCAGAGTTCTAGGTGCAGTCTGACAGAAATTGCCCTTCCAGAGGCTTTAATTAATGCCTCATTTGGTCAGGATGCTGAATTATTTAGCTATATCATAGCAAAAATCTGGTTTTGCTGATTACAGCAGGATCTTAATTTACATAAATAGTGAAGCATTCCATTCAAACTTAAGCTCTATCATTGCACATATTTGCCTGCATTTTGTTCTGAAGTAGGAAACTTGTTGAATGGCCGAGATGGTGCAAAAAATTTGTTCTTAGTATAGAAAATGCAGATTATTTGTTAATACATAATAGGTGTAAAATGTTCTGACACTAAAGCCATCTGACATCTGTTTTCTTATAGTTATTTTAAAAGAGCTTTTAACTGTTATATCATCAAACAGCTTGTTTTAACTCGAGGCTGCAGTATTGATACTTGTCTTTAGTAAGTGTGCTTAGGGAGATCCAGGCAGTAAATCTCCCCTGAGAGAACAGCACATTACACTTCAAACAAAATCACATTGGGAGGAGGATGCTGACTGACTGCAGAATGTTGCCATTGAGGAGCTACTACATGGTTGGGTCAGGGAGAAATGTGCAGCTCAGTCCCAGCCCTGCTATTCAATGTAATTAAACCACATTCTGGCAGTGTGTTGGACATATTCTGGGCTTTTGTGCAACAGAAAATAAACTCATTTCAACAATGTTTTACAGGATGAATAGCTAATGATGTCAAAACAAAATACCTGGTTCAGTACACTTATAGATAATATACCTAACTTGTGTGTAGTAACTGGAGTCTGTCCCAAGAGGAGCATAAGCATGCTGCTATGCCTTGCCCCAAAGTTCTGTTAAAATTAGATATTTTTTTCAATAAATCTTTTTCCATTGGCACTAATTCTTAAATAATCCTTTCCTAATACGAGTAATCTGATATTTTAGGAGTTAGAATTGATTGTGAAAAAGAGAACTTTGCACAAACATGGAAAGTTGTTCGTGTGCTATATGGGGATACTTGCTTGGGTAAGACCTGGCAGCCTGATTCAGCAGCAGAGGTTGGCAACTAGAGAATGGAGCCATTTCTTCAATTAAAAATGACTAAATTGAAGAAGTGGAGTAAGAGACTCTTCAGCTGTGTAGAAAAACATCCAAGTAAATTTTAAGAGGCCTCAGCATGAAGAATTTCTTAAAATACAGTCCAGATTTGGACTCTGAGTTGTGTGATAGCTGACCTAGCATTACAGTGATTGTTCTGGGCTGTATTATCTACAGTTGTATTTTACCTTCATCTGTTGATTGGTTTTTGCAAAGATTTAACCATTCTTTTCAAGTACTGCCCTTACTTTTGGCATCATTACAGCCACTTCTCTCCTGATCTTTTTTGTTGTTGTTTTGACCCCGAGCACATTCAAAATTGTGTCCTCTCTGCCCTTTTAGAGAGGGGGGGTTCTGAGTGGTTTTCCTTGGATGTGGGCACTTTCACACAGCTGATGAGAGCTCTGTGTGCTGCTTCATGTTGGAATATGATTATGGATTTGTGAACTGTGCCACGCTTGCTTGATTGTTTCAGGAGATGGAGCCTTACTTGCCTATAACTAGCCAGGCCGTGCGGTTCTGCATCTCTGGAACTACAGTCTTGTTTTGGGTGAGCATCTTTTTGAATCATCACTTTACTGTGTTTCAGAGTTCCTGCTTGTCACTGAGCATGGCATTAACAGCCTCACGACATCACGTTTTAATCATGACATTAACACATGCTTGTCTTATTGTCCTGCAGATTGCAAAATGCACTTTAAATTCGGATTAAAAAGAAAGAGACCTTGGAAATCTGTCATTAATTGGAAGTTTCATTGGAATTTTTAGTACAGAGATTTTTTTCTTCTGATTTCTGTGCTGTTAACTGAAAAAAAAAATGTTCTAAAGGCAAAAAAAAAAAAACCAAAACCCAGAAACCAGGCCACTACAATGAAGTATGTATATACTTCTCTGTAGAAATATCTGCAGACTGAATTTAATCTAAATCTCCCATCTCCATTTCTATGAGTCTGTATCCTTCTCCCCTGTTTATTTTTTTTAATATTGTCTGCTTTTCTTGTCTTAACAGTTATGTTGGGCTTAATGCATCTAATAAACCAAAAAGTTTCTGCCTGTGTGCTTTGCATTTCAGTGCTGCTGACCTCATACCCATAAAGAATGAAATCTAAAAAGAAAAATGCGTGATGCTTTACATCATATTTCAAATGCTGCATGCACAGAGCTGTAGTGAGCTGGAAGTATATTTGAAATCTCTGTCCTTTTCTCAGGTGTCACTGATCATAGCAAGCATGATAGCAGTGATCGTGTATCGTCTTGCAGTCTATGCTGCCTTTGCCAGCCTGATGGAGAACACTCAAACTTTACAGCCCATCAGAGGATTGCTGACCCCTCAGCTGGCAACTTCAGTCACAGCCTCTTGCCTGAATTTTGTCATCATCATGATACTGAATTTCTTGTATGAGAGAATAGCCATCTGGATTACTGATATGGGTAAGTTGTGTACTTGAAGACAAAAACTTGAATCCCTCAAGGTAGAACCCATCTAGAGGTGCTATGGATTTGGTCACTTCTGAGGCACAGTGGGAGCACTGGGACATCAGTCTGTGGCTTGCAGCATGGTCATACTGGCACTTTTCCCTTTGTTAGAATTGTTATCATAAACTGGTTTCTCTTAGTATAATGCTTGCTTATATTAAAACCAGTCTACAGAGACAGTCAGCATTCTGAACATAATTAAAAATTATCATGTTATAGTCACCAAAGCAAGATCAAACTGCCTTGATTTAGCAGCATTTCAATTAGAAATCCTGAAGATACATTATTAAAAATAGATCACAGCTTTCACAGACATTTTTTACAAGAAAAAAGACTAAATAATCATGCCTCTTACTTTGGGGAAAAAGATAGAAGTCTGGGAGATGTGACAGGACAGTATATTTTCCAGGGTTTTCTCTTGGCATCGTTTCCCTTAGCTGTGGATGTACAGATTTAGAGTCAATATAGGTGAAGAACAGACTGAGCAGGTTGAGAGGCAGGGCCCAAGCTGTCTCATCCTGGCTGTGTCCATTGGTAGTGTTACAGTGATACCTGCAGCAGGCTCACTCCAGAGCTGGTGGAACCAGCAGGCAGGCCCAGAATAATCTAGTATTTCTATAATCAGTTTTTGTATTTTACTGGTTTTTGCTTGCTGGAAATATCCTCCTTAGGGCCCTTATGTATTTTTCTTTGCTTGCCCTTAATAATTTAGATGTAAGAGTCCCTGTGGGTGCTTTACAGAAAGAAATAATTGCAGAATATTCAGCTGGGGGGAAGCTGAAAGAATTGGGCGTTTGGAGTTTGTACAGCTGGGTGATCTTTGCTGTGAGTTCTTAAAAGTGGAATCAAGAACTGAAAGGTGTTTCTTGCAGAAACTTAATGGGATGTTGCATTTGGTTTATTTTGATTTATTATGGACCATCTCTTGTCTCTGAGATCTGTGTTGCTTATCTCACTTGGCCAAATTAGACCAAAGAGAGAACAAGGAATAAGTTGCCCCTGGCAAAAAACAAAACCACACCACCAAAGAAAACCACAATAGAAAATAATTTTTTTTAAATCTCTCTTCCTTGAAGGGCATGAATTTTAAGCATGACAGTTTAGTAATTTTTGCTGTTTGTAACTGTGGAGGAATAATTGGTTAAGTGTCAGCAGATAACTGTGTTATCAGTTAGAGAGGAAAAAATAGATCGATTTACTTCTGGGGGCCTGCTGCCCTCCTCTGGTGGCCATGGCAGCTGCACAGAGCCTTTTTATTCTTGATGTTTGGACATGTAATTTACTGGGATTTATAAAGTAACTTTGCCATAAGTGGGTCCTGACCAGTTCAGAGGGATGTGAAAGGTTCAGGTGTGTTTTCTTCCCTTTTCTCCCAGCATGAATTGGTTATGTGTTATCATTTGACAGGGCACTTTAGCAATAGTGTGGACAGGGCTTTCTGCTGCCTTCAAAAATGTGAACATGGTGGAAAATGTGGTTATGAAGACAGCAAGATCTTAAGCAGAGGTTTGGTCATGTTCAGTACCACTGAGATGCCTGGATCCTTCCCTATTCTTCCCTCCACTAAGATTCTCATCTAGAGGCACAGGACCCATGCAGTTTCTGCTGATTTCAGTACAAGTTACACACATACAGCATAACGAAAAAACTAACACCATAACAGACTTCTCTACCAAAAAAAAGACCCAAAACTTTATCATGTGCATTGCCAACAGTGAAATTTTCGTAGCCTAGAAGACTGTGTTAGTTAATGTTTGAGATTCATCTTGGATCTCCTAAAAACAGTGTTAAGATTTTTGGAATGGAAAAGTGCTAGTGAGCAGTACAATGAAGAGGAAATTGAAGCTTATAATTATTTCAAGAATTAATTTCACTTGCCTGTCTGCTCAAAACATTGCATTGTAAATTAACAGAAGGTTGTCTAAGAGCAAGAATTCCATCTTGCTGTTTGTAGGTGGGGTTTGGTTTGGTTTTGGTTGGGATGTAAGGGCATTGTGGGTAATGACTTTAAGAATCTGTATTCTTTTAACGGGAATAAAGAAAAATAAAATTTCTCTTCTGATTTCACAGAGATTCCCAGAACTCATATGGAGTATGAGAACAGGCTCACTATGAAAATGTTTCTGTTCCAGTTTGTCAACTACTATTCATCCTGCTTCTATGTGGCCTTCTTCAAAGGGAAGTTTGTTGGTTACCCAGGTGCCTACACGTACATGTTTAATCGCTGGCGAAATGAAGAGGTAGGACTTGCTTGACTTACGGTATTGAATAACAACAAAATAGTTTCAATTCTTTATACCTGCCAACCTGTGCAGTTTTAAAATGCCAACTTTGGTCTGGAATGAGCTGGACCTCAGCTGGACCTCATCCTGAGCCCAGTGGAGGGGCTTTCAGGGTCTCTTGCTACTGTTGATAACAAGGAAAATCTGTGGGTTTCGGTCACAAGAGTGAAAAATCAAAACCCTTTTTTGGCCCCCGTCTCCTGACACACCAGTGGATCTTGCTAAGGTCTTAGAAGTGATCCTTTGGGTTGAAAAAGGATAATATAAATGGAAATGGTCTCTGGCTTTTGGGGGTATTCATAAACTTTTTTAAGCACTACAGAGAAACCATTTGGCACATCTGAAAGGTGTTGCTTATTGCCCTCATTTAATTGCTAATTGTGTACAGAGATGAAATACAGTATTTAATGTGAAGCACTGCTTGGGGGTCAATAGGGGAGGAGAAACTTTGTGCACTTACTGATACAGCATCTCCTAATACTGGTCTGGTTGCTAAATTCTTAAACTGGCTTCAGGAAAGATGTGAAACATTAGAACTGGTTTTTCTCAGCAAACAGCAGAGATCTGATACAGCCAGGTGTTCAGATACCTCTGGTGTAGAGAGATGAGTAGAAAATGCAGGTGCTTGCTAGGTCAGGGGTGGTCTGGTGCTGAGAGCTAAAAGCACCATGGATTGACCCTGCTGGGGCTGTGGGATAGGTGCTGCACAAGAATCCTGCAGCCCTGCCTTTGGGTATCCCAGGCATCTTGGGATTACTCTGGCTTTAACTGGTCAGTATGTTTTGGGGTGTGTTCTATCAATCACATTAAGCCTTGAAAGCCCTGCTGTAACAGCTTTCCTGAGAGGGTGGTATCTTAGCTGGCAGTCCAGGTGTAATTTAGGCATTGCCATAACAAATTTTAAGAACTCATCTTTCTTTCATTTTATACAGTAGCAGAATGTACTTTATGTGGGTGATGTCTGTTACTCCATTAAGCCCCAGTTTGTTTCTGGCAGTGTGATCCTGCAGGCTGCTTGATAGAACTGACGACTCAGCTCACCATAGTCATGGCTGGGAAGCAGATCTGGGGCAATATCCAAGAGGCCATTGTACCGTAAGTTCTCTCTTCCCATGGGATTCCTGTGTTACAGACAGAGGGATTTCTTGGAGGGAGTGTTGGCAAGTATTGCCATATAGAAGCAGCTAAGAAAAATTCTGTAAATTAAGCATTAATTCTGACAAGTAGACTAATTTCATGGAGGCTTTTGGCCTCCTATTTTTGAGAGCCATGCTTGTAAAAGCATCTTGCAACAAGGAGCTTGGCTTAGAAAGGGATCCTTGACCTGCTCTCAGTGTTAACTTTTTTCTGCATTTACAGCTGGATTTGTAACTGGTGGGGTCGCCGGAAAGCCAGAAATAATCCAGAAAATTTATACAGTCGCTGGGAGCAAGACCATGATCTGCAGATATTTGGAGCCTTAGGCCTGTTCTATGAATATCTAGAAATGGGTAAGTTTAAAAATACACATTTGGAATTGAGGACAAGACAGCTTGTACTGACACTCTCAAGAAAACAGCTTCTCAATTAATTGTTACGGGTTAATGCCCATAGGTGACTGATTAACTGCTGGAAATCATTAAATAGGTCAGCCCAATTAGAGGAAAAAAGCTGCTTTAGGCTGCAGGGAATTTCACAGAAATGCTGCAAAGACTGTTTGTTTCCCTCATTTGAATGGGGAACATTATTCTCTGTGCAGTTATCTGTCTGGGTGTCTGTTCTGTTCTTGTTCCCAAGCATATTCTCAGCTGATGTCAGGGGGAGTTGTAAGTATGGGCTGAGTGCCAGATGTGCTGTAAGGATGGGTACTGCAGAGCTGAGAGCTCTCGGCTGGATCAGGGAGGATCCATTTACTTTGAGGTTTGCACTGCTTGGTGCATCCATCCGGTCCGTACAGACCAGCAGAGGGAGCACGGGTAACAGAACAGGATTTTCCAAAAGAAAAGTGAACAGGTCAGCATATGAAATGAGCTTACAAAACTAGAAACTCAAGTCAAACTAAATCTAAAAGGCACTAAAAAAAAAAAAAAAAAAAAAAAAAATTAAAAGCAGGTCCTTGTATTTCTACAGAAATAATTGTAAGTGTTCTAGCTTGCCTAGAAGTGTCTAGCTTTAATATTTTCATTTCATACACTTAATGGTATTTCATGCAGAGCTGTGATCTTGTGAAGCTAAAAGTCAGTGTGGTCAGCTGTGCCTTTTAACACAGAACTGAATCAGAACTGCTCCAGTACACGTCACCACTGGCCTAAGCTGGGAGGAAGTGTTTTGCTTGTCTAAGATGATAAAATCAGGAAAGAGCTGATGACTGGGAATTTATTTTTATCTACAGCCTGAACCAGAAAGGTGTTCTGTTTCCTAACTTCATAATACAGTGCCAGTGTTTGCTTTGCAGAGGGCTGTCACATGCTGTACTAAGACACATTTCATTTTGGTAATGGGTGTATTTGATTTTAAGGACTCTCTTGTTGAACTATTACATGCAGAACTAATGTTTTGACTGAACCAGTAACAATAGGTGGAGGAAAGGCTGTGGTAAAAGGATTTCCTTTTTTTCATTTAGGAGTGTAGCTGATGGAGAACAGGCTTGCTCTGTACAAACTGCTGGAGGTGAAAGCTTGTCTGGTTTTGTTGCCTTCTCATGATTCAGAAATTTGTGCTTTTGTAGAGGCAGGTTTGGGCATTTTTCTTTTCTCTCTTGCAGTCATTCAGTTTGGATTCATTACTCTCTTTGTGGCATCCTTTCCCTTGGCTCCCCTTCTTGCTCTGATGAATAATATCCTGGAGATTCGAGTAGACTCCTGGAAATTAACCACCCAGTACCGGAGACCCGTGGCTGCCAAAGCACACAGCATAGGAGTCTGGCAAGAAATCCTCAATGGAATGGCCATCCTGTCTGTTGTCACCAATGTAAGGATGTTAACTGTGTTCCATCAACCTTGATCCTTCTGTGTATTTAGAATTTATAGATTTAAGAATCAGATGATAGGGTTTTTTTCTCCTTTTATCATCAGTATTTACTGTATCACATGTTGCCCTACAGAGACATGGTCAAACCATTTGGGTGTTCATCTTGGCCACAAGGTTGACAACATGCAGCTCCCAATCTACATTTAATTGAACCATAATCTTTCATTCACTTGTGTTTCCCTGCATTTTGGAATGGCATAAGCCCGTTTGAAGCTTAGTGTTATGAAGGACCCCTTAGATGGGGTATAGGAGGTGGATACATTCTGTTGGCTGGAAAAAATTTGTCTTGCTGCTACAAGACCTTGTCTGAGGGAATTCTGCTCCTCCAGCAGCTTCTGGATGCCCCTATGGGGCAGTGGAAAAAAAATATTCTGTGCTAGTATTTCACCTTGAGTGTAATTTAAAGCAGACTACTAAGGAAAAGAGTTGGCTCTTTTTAAGGAAGAATATCAGATCTGCAAGTATCTTAGGCAACAGATCCACTTGCAGGTATTGTCTAATTAGCAAGGTATCTGAGCATCTGAAGTATCTCAAGTTTTCAGTCAAAATGGTCTGGCAGTCATTGTTTCCTTTTTAAATAGAGCTGGAGAAAATGGCTCCCTTTCTTTCCTAAAGTGGTCACACACTGGATTTGAGTTCATCCTTTCTTGCAAGGATTCAAAACCACATCTCCTCTTCCACAAAGAGGTGCTGTGATCATGGATAGAAGACAGTTTGGTGGGGTGGGGGGGTATTTAGGATTTGCTGCCTCTCATAAGGGCTGTTCACACATTATGTTCACTCAGTGCTGGTCCTTGCAGCAGAGGCTGCAGTCAGCATCTTCACCAAGGTAAAGTATCCCTGTTGTGCTCACCCTTGCTTCAAAAAGCCCAGGTTGTTTCACAGAGCCATCATACCAAAACCCCTTTATGAATCTGCCCACAAGTTTTGTGTGCCACCTCCTTAATTTCTTTTTCTGATTTTTTTTTTTTTCAGGCTTTCATTGTTGCCTTCACATCAGATATGATTCCTCGTCTAGTTTACTACTATGCTTACTCTGAAAGTGAGGACTCACCTATGTCTGGATACATAAACAACAGTTTGTCAGTGTTCCTAATCTCAGATTTTCCTGACAGAAACAAGCCAAAAATAAATCCTGAAAACTTTTCTGTATGCAGGTTGGTGTTGATAAAATAATAAATATCTTATCACTTTGTTTAGAATACAGCATAAGAAGTCAATTAATATCTAAATAGTCAACTGTAAATTATGTCACTCTCATAATTCCAAAGTGTGAGAGGTAATATTTAAGCTATTATTAGTAAGGCAGTTGTTGGGATGGTAAGAGAGCGTGCCAGTAGTGAAAAAAATCACCTTTTTGTTGTTCAAGAGAGTCTCATTCCTCGTGTTTTTTCTTTGATTTTATTTTTTACTTAATTAAACTATTGATTTTTGAGTGATGGAGGACATTTATATCCCTAAGGTTGCAAACTTCAGTCTGTATTTTCAAAGGTTTTTAGGTTGCAGTGCCTAAGTAAACAAGGAATTATCGTTAGGGGGCTGTTTAGACTCCAAAGCTGAAAATGAAATATGGTACTTAGAGTCAGTAGTTATTGTGCTAGGTGTTACCAAGGATCGGCCATCCTGCTTTTATTTTAAAAATTGGCCTTTCTTGCTAAAAGAAGCATAGGAAATTCTAGAAAGAACTTTGGAGAAGTTCATGGTTAAAGGACTGATTTGATGAAAAAAAACAGAACAAATGAACCCAACAGAAAAAGCCCAGCACTTGATGTGGCTACGTTTGTACAGGTTTTAGCTTCAAAGCCCCAGGAGTCTCTATCCTACTCACACACGTGAGTGTAGAGCACAGACTGTCCTTCCATTAAACCCTGCACCTGGGCCAGTCCATAATCTGTCAAATCTATCACATTTCTTCAATACTTGTTCCTTACTGTGGGATATATTCCATCACTCTGTCCTACATTACTTGATCATTACCTGAAGAGAAGTACCCTATGTTTACAATTCAGCTTTTTTTTAACATCTTTCCTCCGTTGCTGTGAACACAAGGATGTTTAAGCAAACATAAGACAGAAACAAATTGTGAGGCAACCTTTTCCTGCAAAGGGAAGCAAAGCATTTAAAACAAGATGAGAAGGTTCCTTAAGTGACAGCTGTGTTTGCCTGGAAGTGCCCCTGAGCTTGTAGTCTGTCTCAGAGTGAAGCTGACATTTCCCCTTTGCATCTCTTTCTGTCCAACAGGTACAGAGACTATCGGTATCCTCCTGACCACGAGAGGAGGTACTTACACAGTATGCAGTTCTGGCACATTCTTGCTGCAAAACTGGCCTTTATCATTATTATGGAGGTATGTTCCCTACAAAATTGCCTTCCCAAATTGGTACCTTATAGGTTCACTCGGTTACAGAGCTACTGAGAGTATAAGATTAGTTTCTTCCCTAAGTAGTATCAAATCCTCATGTCCTAAATGATGAATATAATTCGATTTTTCAACTTAGGGAGTTAACTTCAGAGTAAGAACAGTGAAAGTAGCTGAGGAGACTGCTAAATGGGATTCAAATGAACCAGCAGAATAAAAAAGGTCTTTATGTAGATGGCAGAGATATGAACCACTAGGACTAGCACTTGAACTCCTACTGGTTTCATTAAAGAGCTGTATACAAGATGTCTATATTCAAAATCCAGAAATTATTTTGCAGTGATGAATATTGGCTAAAAATAGTTAAGTCAATGATGTGAAAAACTGGTACTTAAGTGTTAAACCACTTGCAGTCTTGCAGTGGGGAAATGGGAGCTGTTAAAGTCTTGTCTTACCACTTTTCCTACTTTATGTTACAGTTCTCAGTAGCTGAGTGTTATCAGCATGGCCATGTGACTTTTCTAAGAAACCACACAGAGTTGTTAGGAAGTGATGCTAGGGATTCAGACCCAGAGACTTTACTCTTCAGTCTGCTAATTCATGAATGGTTTGGAATTGAAGTTTCTGCACGACAGTGTTTTAATCTTTGTGCATCTTTGATACACAGTGTCAGTACACAATTGGTATTGTTCCAGGAAACCCAAATTAATTGTATTCTGTCTGTGAACAAAAAATTACCTATTTGGTATTAGATAAAACAGTAAGTGTTTCATTTGGTAATGACTTGTTACATTTCTCTTGGTTTCCTTTTGTTTTGTTTCTTTTTTTTCCAGCATGTTGTATTCATCGTCAAATTCTTTGTAGCATGGATGATTCCTGATGTCCCTTCAGATGTGAAAGCCAAAATCAAACGTGAAAAGTATTTAACACAGAAAATCCTGCATGAGTATGAACTTGAAAAGCTGAAGGAGAGACTGTGTCAAGGTGATAAAGGAGCCACACAAAAGGAGTTCATTGCCACAGAAGGGAGAATGGAGTTATCCAGAGCAATGCAGTGAAAAAAACCAACTTTTTTTTTTTTTTTTTTTAACTCATTACAGCTTTTTTATCTGTGATTTGCTCAGTATGGATCAACTTGAAAGCTATAGGACAGTTTCAACCCTTTGCTTTCAGTCCAAAGGTTTTAGGCTTCCAAAGAAAAGTCTTGCTGAGCATTCTAGGTTTAGTGAATCTACTTAACTGTGTGACTTGAGCACTGTTTTCTATCTACCCATCACTTTAAATAACAAGTGTAATCTTGTAATCCTAGCATTTGGATTCCCAGTACAGGAATGTCACCCTCAAAGGGCTCACGGGATGTGACAAGGTCATTGCCACCAAGCTCTCCCCTTGTTGCTAAATGCAAAGTTCCAGGCTGTATCCCAGCTGGATGAAAGGGATATCCTAAAGAACTCCTGCTGTGGAAAATGCTGAGATTTATTATTATTATGACACACTCCTGATAAAAAGGGTTAGGGTTTGGGGCTTCTTCTGTATCTACTATATCTTACCAAACATTGGTTTGCAGTTTTGAACTTCTATAGACATTTTAGAAGGAATTGACTTTTAAAGATATATTGGCTTAATTCCATTTGGAATTATTTATAGGCACAGAATTCAGTTAATACGTATTCATGAAGGAAGAAAACCCCAGAATTTATTTTCATAAAGATAACAGCTGCCAAAGAGTTTGCTCTTTAAATGCAAATAATTTGGAGTCATCCAACTATGGTGGTTTTTTGAAAAGATGTGTACAATTTGGTGAAGGACAGCTAGTTTATTTCTCAGTCTCAAAAACTGCCATGGGAAGATAGTGCTTGACATTCATTTTGGCCAAAATTGCTCCTTTGTTTGGATTTCTTGGATTCTCTGTGAATACCAGCAAAGAGCTAACAGCGTGTCTGTACTCAGTGTGAGTGCTCTGTGCAGTGGGCTGGGAGCTGCACCACCACACTAAGTGTTCTCGCTGCGTGGTTTGTACTTGTTTTTGTATTCAAAAGATTTTTAGCATGCCAAACAATCTATGTTTACGTTGTTATTTTCCTTATACAAAGGAGCCTGGGGGGGTTGGTTTTGTTTCAGGTTGGTTTTGTTTTTTAATCTTTAAGAAGGTTGGTTGTTTTCTGTTTTGTCATGGGCCTTTTCTACCAAGTTATCAAGTTTATAAATATATAGTAACTACTCGTGCAAAGTGGCTACCAGCTGTTTATGAATGTGCCCTCGTTTTATAATTTGAAGCAGTTTGGCACTTTTATGATTTTGCTGTATCTTTCAAACATATCAACACTTCCATGCTTAGTGCCTTGTTTATTTGCATTTGGCAAAAGATGTGAAAATGCTTGCTATGGGGAAATGTGGATTTCCCCAGTGTGCTTGCAGGCATCCTGACACTGTGACCCTGCACACGTAGCTGCACAGTGTTAGCCAAACCACGCCTGCCTTGGCACAACTCTGTCCTAGTGCTCTGCAAACTGTCCCCAGGGAGCAGGTCAGACTTGGGCTGTGTAGATAAAAGTAGCACCAGACTGTTGAGTTCTCTCATGCTGAAGTTCTAACTGGTTCGACAGATCAGAAATTTTACTGTGTTTGCACTTTGAAGTTATACTTCCTGCAAGTATACACACAAAAAAAAAAAAAAAAAGAAAAGATTTGTATTCCATATCAGCCAAACAATGTACTGTTTACTAGATCCACAACTTAGGGGTTCCACATTTTGTTTCAGCAGACATCTAGCCTACATTTTCAACTACTGGGCTAGGAACCTTAATGTTGTAACAGTGTTTTAAATTATGTCTTGAGTAGAAGCCTTGTTCTTAGCAAAAGGTTTAACATTGAAGTGCCTACCTCCAACAAACACCCCAGGGTTTGGCTGCCAGTCAAGGAGTTGAAGCAGATGTACATTTCTTGATACTGTAAGCTAATTCAGCCTTGTTCTCTAAGTTTGCTTGGTAAGTCAAGCCCCTTGGCAATCCATGTTTGTGATGAACTGACCATATTCTTGAATATTCAGTTATTTTTGAAATAAAGGATTTGTTTGAGGAATGCCTGTATAAATCAATTAGCTCTGATGCTTAATAAAGAAGCCAAAGAAGAGTATCAGTCGCCAGAATTTACACAATGTGAGCACTTTGCTGCTTCTTACATGTATATAGTTAACAAAACTGCTTAATTTAGATGTCACAGTTTTGTTCCTGTTAGCAACACAGCAGTTGCTTTAAAGGGTGAGGTGATGAGATGCAAAGCAGTATTTCTATGCAAAGCATGCCATGCAGTTGAAGCTGGAAACAGATTTGAAAATCCAGCATTTGATGCACTATTCCTGCTTATTGAATATTTGTTTCTTCAGATCCTGTAGTAAAGTGTCCAAATATACTACACTTGAGATGTCAGTAAAATAGATGTATTGGAAGTGAATAATGCTATTTAAAAGCAAGATGGGGGAAACAAAGAAACTCCCTAGTTTGGGATTCAGCATTGATATGCAGAACCCTGCATGCAGGCTCTGAATTGGAATTGATGTTTCAACCCCTGCTTCTTGCTTCTTTCTAACTTATTTCTTGAGATCACTTCCTACTTAATGCTGTACAACCACGTTTTGCATATCTTGTAGCATACAATAGAAAGTGGAAAAAAATCTGGGATCAGCTTATGTAAAAAGAAATATATGTCTTGAAAATATATCATTGCACTTCATAGCATTACTTCCTCATAGATAGAAACTGTTGAAAAGAGAATGTTGTCATATTGAGTGAATGTCACATAAAATAAGTCTTAACACCTCTCTACATAATAATTTGCCTTGCCTTGTCATTGAGCAGTATTTTGACAAAAGAATATTAGAATGATCAGCATTTATAATGGTTCACATATATCATATATATATATAGGTATATATATATACACATTTCCTGAAGTATTCTTGAAAAGTGACAAAGATTTAAAAAAATAGGGTGGTCAGTTTGGAAATGTGCTTATCCTTACTGTTGGAATATTTGATTTGATGTGCTTAATATAAGTATTTAAAAGTGTCCTTTAACCAAAGTGAAGGTAGTTCTGTGTTTGAACTACTGTAGTTTAAGCAACAGTAGATTGCTTCATGAGAAAGTTAGAAAAAGAAAATTGGCCTTTCAAGTGTAATACAGTCAGGGATTTTTTTTTTTTCAATAAAAATTTAGTATTTTTACTTTGGAAAGATTTAGTGTGGTATATTCTAAGCAAATGACTGCAAAATAAGAGTGCTACTACAAGACACTATACTATTTTTTTCTAGAAAATGTTGTTGTTATGCTTTTTTTATGTAATACTGTCAGTCTGAGACAACAGAACGGAGTGAAAATAGGATTTTCCTACTGTTAAATGTGTGCTGCTTGTTTTGCCTGTTATTGTCATGTAATCTGAGAGGCATTTTTGTCAGCTAAGTACGTTCCTGATATGTGTGATACACTGATGTGGGAATAAATTTTTTAAGCGTTGCATTCAGCTAATATTATGTATGTACATTTAGTAAGATCTGGCAAATAAAGCAGTGTTTATTTTTAATGTGCTGTCAACTTGTTTTTGAAAATTCCAAGAATTCAGAGAGGAGCTGAAGTATTGAAAGTTAAATGCCCCAAAAATATTCACACAGATTTCTGCAACTCATTGCAGGGTAGTTGGGTGCTGCATGTAGATGTCCTGCAGCTGTAGCTTCACAAGTTTCTTACTCAGATTATTGGAGAAATCTGAGTGCCACCTTCCACTTGGTGATCATATTGTGCAACTATGATGCCTTCATGAATTTTTTTAAAGAATGAATTACCAGGAAAAACCTGTTTAAAGTTCTGTGTACATTGTAAGCAGTGCCCAAGGATGGGGATGGCATGAGTGTGGTGTAGCCCGGATTCAGCTTTGTGAACTCCTTACATTAGAGGATGACAGTTCAGTGAAAACCACTTCCATCTTGCTCAAGGTCAGGTACAAACAGCATGTTAACACACATCTATTTTCAGCCAGGCTGCTTTTCCCTTCATTCTCTGGATACAGTTTTTATTCTTGCAGTGCCAGGACCCGAGGTGACTTCTCAAGCTCTCAGTCAGTCACGTGCAGTTTTCACACCCAGCACAAGTGGTTCACGTGCCTGAACTTAAACAGCTTTGAGCACACACTCTGGAAAATATGGCAGAGCTTAAAGCTTTTCCAAGGGAACAGTAAAGTCTTACTGTTCAGAGATACCTCTGCAGATTTTAAGCTTGCTTAAAACTCACTTCTGACACCAGTGTAGAGCTTTGGATTAAATCACAGAGAATGTGGATTCAGGTTCCTGAGCTGCTCTCAGTAGATGGCATCAGCACATGTTATCACTCCTGTTATGTCCTCTTACCAGAACTTCTCTGTCACTTGCCTTGCTAGGCCATTCCTTGTGTAACTTTTAATTTATTTCAGGGAAATAACAGAAATCACAGGAAATAGATGTATGAGCTGACTAAAGCAATCTTGTATATATTAAAAACAAAAAACAAAAAAAAAACCACACCAAGGTGTAATTACATATTCTGCTGCTACCACTGTGCTGGTTTCTGAGGTAGAACAAGTTAAATTGGTATCAAATGGAAAAACAGGTGTTAAGAAAGATGAAGAGGATGGTAGCAAAAAGATAATTCTAATTAAGCATAACCTCGATTCCCCATGATCAGCAATAGTGGCTACCCTTCATAAGGCTTAATTCCTTCATTTTTCCTGTGCAGTAAAAGAAGAGGTGCACCAAAAATTTGGTGGTTGTACTTTATGCCTCAGGAAAATATGGAAGGCATCTAATTTACTCAGTGTCTTCATCTATGCAGATTAAAGGCTTTTTCTAAAAATAAGTCCATAGTTTTTCTATGCAGGGCTCATGGTTCCTAACATTGACTGTGTAAAAAGATTGTATAAAGAGCAAAGGCTCATTTAGACATGAAAACCCTGATGGAAACAGATGGAAAAAGGTAAAGAGAAGAAAATTATGATCGTTACCATATAATTGATAAAATAATTTCCAGAATATTTGAGTTATTTTGTAACCTCTTAAAGCCCACAGCTACTATGTCTGGTCTTCCTGCGAGCTCAGGTTGGTCACAACAACTCTGCAGCATAGCCTTGGCAACCTTAAAAAGCAATAGCTAAATTAAATCTTGTTCTGGTTTTAAATAATCAGTTGCCTCTATCCAACACTTAGATCACTCAGATGCAGCTCAGGAAGTTTTGGGTTTTTTTCATGTAAGCATGTGTACTGAGAAATCTGCTGGGAGATGAGTAGGATGTGAAATTCAGCAGCCATATCAGTTTTTGGAAGGCACATATGCACATTCCCCTGCAATAATCAGTGACTATGCTTTCTCAGTCAGGTATGAGTCAGTCTGAAGCACTCAGTAAGGGTATGATTCTCTTTAATTTATTTTTTTTTAATAACTCCTCAACCAGCCAGTGCTGTTGGTCAAAAACAGATTGGTATTTAAATTTCTGACTGACCTAGCTTTGTCCTTGAGTGTTCCGAGCATCCAGCACCATACAGTTTTTCAGTTTGGGTACTGACATCCGGGGACATCCTTGCTACTTCCATAGTCAAGAGGCATTCAATAAATGAGTAATTTCAAACCACAGTAGGTTTGAAATGCTTGGTGTTACCAAGTGTATCAATAAAAAGCCATGGTGGAAAAGTTCTTTATCTGATGACCCCTCATTTTTCTATCTCCCATGCTTGTATTAATTTGTCTCAACCCATGCTTGATGCAATGCTAAAGGAAGCCAAAGTGTTAAAGTGTTCAAGCTCTACATGCTCACTGGCTCTTTTAGTTTCAAAAAGTAGTGTTCCAGTACATTCAAAATGCTAAGGATACCTGCTGAACGTGCACAGGGAATTGAATTTAGCAAGGAACTATGAAGTCCTTGATACAATGGTTTTATCTTCAAAAGGGGAAGGTGAATAAATGGAAGTAGCAGCTCATGAATTGGAGAAGACAAAAAAACTGAGACACTTGATGAACTTGAAGCCAGAGCACGTAGAGAAACTGCTATGGGGACTTGTTAATATTCAGATGTGTAGAAGCTTCTAAATGTAAATGCTGGGCTGTCAGCAAGGCTCCCAGCCTAGGGGTGAGGGGCCAATTTTATTAGCAGTTAATAGAGGAGCTGAAATGGGGCATCCAAGATGTTGATTCTACAGGCAAGGATAAAGCAGGGGTTCCTCTGCTTTTGCACCTGGAAGAAATTTGATGCAATGCAAACATTTGGAGCATTTGCTTCACTTTCAGTGCTAGGATAAACTGCTTCCAGTGCCTGCCTGCTGTAAGCAGACACCTCCCTGGGCACAGAGCAGCCTCCCCTTCTCCTGAGCACACACCACTGCTCAGCAGTGATCTATTCCTGCATCTGCAAGGGATGAGTCAATGACCTGAGTCATTCCTGGGCACAAAGACAGCCAGAGGAGCAATCACCTTTGCCAGAGGGCTCAGGGTGTCTGATGAGGATGGGGCAAACGCTGAGCAAGGTAACTTCAGCTACCATTGCAACTTCCTGTAAAACCACCTTGGTGGGTTTCTTCATTCTGCAGAAAATGTCAAGTGTTTGGCATATATTTGGCACACAAATGTTCAAAATTCACAGTCATTCTGAAACTTTGCAATGAAACCTGGATCCTGCAGAAGGGTGGTATTATTTAGCATAAGAAAAGCAAGTGATATGGGATCAAACAATGTGCTCTTTGTGGTTTTGAAAAGTGTGTCTGTAAGAGCACCTGGGCCTGGAGGTGTTTAGACAAACCAAAGAAGTAGGTAGGAATTTTTTTGTCGATTTTAATGCCTTTGACCAGACCATAGTGATTTGTCAGTAGAATGTCAAACAGTTAAAAAAATGAAGATGGTCCCACCATAAATCACTTCTCAGAGCTGCAGTAATGCCAGAGGCAATCACAAGATGTTCATGTGAACTGTGACGCAGGGAGGAGTCGTCTGTCACATAAAGTGGAAACATCATGCTTTATGTCTCTGGTTTTGGGCAGAAAACAGAGACAGATTTTTGTGGAAATGCAGATACTGTCTTGGACACTGTTCACAGCATGATTTTCCCTTGCAGCCTGGTCTTAGCTGCACCCATGTGGCTCCTAACCCTTCCCTTCCTGACTGTCTGGCACTTGAGGCAGCTGCACTGTATCTTTTGAGATTTTTTTTGGCAAGATAACCTTGCTTGCAACTACCATAATGTCTGTTTTGCCACCTGTCAGAGGGTGGGTCGCTGTTTGGCCTTGGTGCCTTCACTGAAATCCATGAGGGTGTTAAACAGTGGTGGCTTTGGATTTGCCTCTCCATATGGAACATTATTATCCTGAGCAGTGTGTCAGTCACCTCTGTGTTCAGTGCTCAGATATGTCCAAACTACAATCCTATTTGTTGAATTTATGTAGGTTCCAGCTTCACCTCTCCCCCTTTCCTTGAGCTGTGCAGTTTCTGGCTGCTTTTATGTCCATTGGTGCTCTTTGCAGCATTTAACTGCAGCAGCAGCAGGACACTGACTAACAGAGTCCTCCTGTTTTTTTTCTGAGCAGGAATAAACTCACCAAACTAAGATTTTCCACTCTGACCATTTTTGCCTTCCTTTATTTTCCCTTAACCCTTGGGAAGAGAAACTTGCATCTTTTTGAGAGAAGGGTGGCCCAGTGCCAGGAGCTCCATGTGGTGGGTGGATACTCTCTGAAGACAGCAGCATGCAGCCTCGAGCCTTCTGTCAATCCTTTCTTTTGCTTCTTAGCTGGTGGGGATTTTTGAGAACAGGTTGCTACCAGAGCAGCCTCCTCATTTTGTAACAGCACAATTCAGAAAAGTCAGCAGCAAAGGGCATCTGTATAACCAGTGGAAAGCCAGCCTCCCACTATTTTAGCTAAAAAGACAGAAACTCTTCCACCCCAAGATGGAATCCCACCATTTGCAGACACTCATGCGTATGTTCTAAACACTCCTAATTTGAGCAGTTTCAGGGATCACACAAAATGGCTTCAGGCACAGCAACTGAAGACAATTCAGTCTCCAACCCTGAATATTCTGTGATTTTGAACCAAGTGTAATAAACAGAGCTGGCAGAAAAACTAAAACCCTGAAAAAAATTATGCTTTCAAAATATTCTTTGGAAGACTCACAGCTGATCTCTTAATCGAGATTAGTTTGTTTATTGCTCTCATCCATCCCTTTTGCTATTAAAGATGTTGGTGAAATGAGTTAGTGCATTTTGATCCATCCTTTTTGGCAAGTGAAATTTTTCCTTTTGTTTTCTTTCCTGGTTGTTAACCCTATTTTTCTAAAATGGGATTTTTCATGAGAAACAAAATTCAATGGGGACAGTTTTTAAATTGATAAACATTTAAATCAGGCAACAATTTCTAAATGATCTCTAAGTATGCTTCTGGGGAGACTATAAAGTAGGAAGAACAGTTTTCAGTATTTTTGGTTATCATCATTAAAGGCAAAAAGCTTTCCACTTCTTATGATTCTTGATCTTCCATTTTGTTACAAACTCTCACATACAATTTGCATTTCTGTTGCTTGCATTTGTGAGTTGCCATGTGGCTATAGTATCTGAGAGTTTTTATATGTCCCACATGGACTTAAGAGAGAATCCTGCTCTCTCTTTCCCTCACTGCTCATATTTTACCCTCTCCTTCAGGCTGTATGATTGCTCACCCATCCTTTTAGTGAAGGATTAAGGAGGATCATTTGGAAGGCTATTAGGAGTGCTAGAGAGTATAGGGCAGCTTCTGAAAGACAAGCAATCAATTTATGAAGCCTTTTGGAAAACCAAAGAAATGAAGCCTTTTGGAAAACCTTTCTGCCAAGGCAGAAGACACGAGCAAAGGAAAGATGCCCCTGTACTCAGCCCTGGTGAGGCCACACCTCGAGTACTGTGTCCAGTTCTGGGCCCCTCAGTTCAGGAAGGATATCGAGGTCCTGGAACAGGTCCAAAGGAGGGCAACCAGGCTGGTGAAGGGACTCGAGCACAGGCCCTATGAAGAGAGGCTGAGAGAGCTGGGGCTGTTCAGCCTGAAGAAGAGGAGGCTCAGGGGAGACCTCGTCGCTCTCTACAACTACCTGAAAGGAGGTTGGAGCCAGGTGGGAGTTGGTCTCTTTTCCCAGACGACTTTCAACAAGACAAGAGGACACAGTCTTAAGTTGTGCCAGGGGAGATTTAGGCTGGATATCAGAAAGAATTTTTTTACGGAGAGGGTGATCAGGCAATGGAATGGACTGCCCGGTGAGGTGGTGGATTCTCCATCCCTAGAGACATTTAAAAAGAGACTGGATGTGGCACTCAGTGCCATGGTCTAGCAACCGCACCGGTGGGTCAAGGGTTGGACTTGATGATCTCTGAGGTCCCTTCCAACCCAGCTAATTCTATGATTCTATGATTCTATGCCCAGGTAGACTGGGAAAGTGTGTGCTGCATGAAACCCTGAGGTGTAATGTTAACCAGATGCAAAAGTACCTCTCAATGATTTATGATGTGCACTGATGATGAAGCACGCACCATCCAGAGAGTGATTAATATTCTTGTCAGAAATGGAAAGAAATGGGCAGCCTGCCAAGGAAATTTGTCTGTGAAAGTAGAAGACCAACTCAATTCACCAAGAGTGACTGGGTAATGTAAGACTGATTGAGCTCATGGATTCGGTGGAGATTTTTATTAAAGATCAGATACCCCCAGGGAAAGGTGTTTCTTCAACTCATGGGGGCCTCGTAGCAAAGGAGAACTTGGTAGTGAAGAAGACATGACTGACAGAATGGAATTGTGGGGACTACTCCTCTTCCAACCATGCAGTTAGGGAACATGTAGTCATGTCAGAGCTTTGATTAGTATAAGATTATTCCAAAAAGAAAGTCAGGCAGGCCTGTTGTTCTGCAGGCCACAAAAGCCAGCCTTGTAATGCTCCTGATGAAAAAGAAGCCCTTCAGAAAGAAGCAAACCTAAAAATATATTTAAAAATTAAAAAATAAAATAATAATAGTAATAATAAAAAGAGTAATATGTAACAATACGGCTCAATATGGCTGGGTGTGAGTGACTTGATTCTCAGACCAACTACTGGACACATGCATCACTCAAAACCAAAACCAAAATCAAAATAGGTACAATTAGTACATTTTTATTGAGTTAAAAATCTATCATTATAGGGGAAAAGAACAGATTTGCACAGAAAACACCTGGCATGTTTCAAATCACTGTAAGAAAATTTAAATCATTTGTTCTGGAAATAGCCCCAGTGATTTTTTTTTGAGTTATGTACAAAGTAAAACCTGCAGTTTGGAACTGTAGGAAAATATTAAGTGAGAGAGAACAAGAAAACAAACAACTAAATTTAACAAGTTATGTGTGGCAGAAATTAATTACCTAGCTGCAGCCCCCAGGGTGTGATCTCAGGACATCTGGCAAACAGCAACAGAACTGTGCTCATAACCTACCTTTTCTTACATATTTATACACATCTCAGCCTTCATCTTTGCTTGGCTGTAGTGTAATGCATATTTTTCCTGGATAAAGCAGTATCTGAGAAATACCTATTCCTCAGCAGGGCTTGAGAACAGCCAAATGGTAACACAGTGCTTGGGGAACTGGCATCCCTTGTGTAGAGGATGGGAAACTGGGTATGAAGGGTTCTCAGCTAAAGACAGAGCCCTGGTAAAATGCAAAGTGCAGAGTTAGTTCCATACAGAAGGCCAAATCCTGAATTCTTTTCTTGATATTCTGCAGACACATACCTCCTGCCAGGCTAGGTAGGAATACAGCCCAAACAGAGACTTGGATATTTGTCTTCTTCCTCCTTTGAGTTATTATTTTTCTAATGAATTGAGAAGTTTCTGGAGCACTAAACCAGACCAGAAGCAGCAGTGCCTTACCAGAGCTTTCTGGCTACACTGTTGTGCTTGGCTTTGGCAAATGGGATTCCCAGAACACAGCACAGAGCTCAGCAATAGCAGTAACAGGAGTGAGTGCCCATCACTGCCCCAGCTGTGAGAAAAATAAGCCAGTTAAGAATTGCCCATAAAACAATGCCTTTTGGGTGGAGAAGGGAAGCAGCCAGAAAATCTTTGTCACAAAAAGACAAAGAGGGAGCCAGAAAGTGCCTCAACTGCAGGATGAGTTGTGACAATCAGCCCTAATGCAGTAAAAGCCCCCGGTGAAGGCCCAAGAGATGCTGGCTGTTGAGTGCTGTTGGGCTGAAAAGTAAAAGACAGAAAACTTCCCCGGCTTCCACGATGAAAATACAAATGTAAGAGATAAACAAGCAGCTCCTGAGCCTGGCAAAGGCTGAAGGTTGAGGATAAGCCTTTTGAAATCTTTGAATTTCTACCAGGGCTTAGTGTGAGGAGGGAATAGCAGAAATTTAGGGTTATGAAGACAGGAAGCCTCAGGGAGCCAGATGTGCTCATTCTAATGCTCACAGAACAAGCAATATTTGGGTTTCTATTATAAATAAAATTATGGGAGTCTTCTGATTAAAGTATCTGTCATTTGAGGATATGCTGGCATTTCTAGCTTGGATTAGTGTTACTTGATGCAGGTGCAAACATGACATAAGAAACCCCTCTAGATTCCTTTTTTTCCTATTTTGGATCCAGACTGGAGTCAATTTTATTAGGTTTATTCCAAGGAAATCTAAGAGATGAAATGTGATCACATTTACTCTTGAATTCATGTGATGATGGTCAGCTTGTCAAGAAATAAAATTAATGAAGGAAATACAGGTCCCTTAGTGAAAAACATGTTTCATTCCTGGGAAGACAGGAGAATCACTGCTACCTTTCTACAGACTCCATGAACACCAAACATCAACTAAAACCACACTCTCCTTCCTTACTCATTTTTGCTACAGTTATTTACACTCTAAATATCCTTCCTCACAGAAAAACTCTGATGCAGCAGCTTAAAATCCCTGAGTCTCTTTCCATCCCTGGGACCTGTTCTGGCAGAGTCTAGCAGTGAAGGCAAAACGTGTTGGCTGCCTGTATCACTAGCAAATTGTGATTATTTTTTTATGTACACATTTCCCTTAACAGAAACTGCTTTACATGTAATAGGATCTCCATGTATTCTTTCTACAGTGTTTTATGTACTTTGGTTTAACTCAGTCTATTGAAAAATCAATATTTGTCCTAAAGAAGGATTATTCTCTCTCTTTGATATCCAAAAATACTGAGGCATGGAAAAAATGAGTGACAAATTCAGGCTGTAATATCAGTCCCAGGTTCAACACAGCAGTCCAAGAGCCTGCCTGCAAGTTCTCAGTTCCCTGTTGTACTAAGCAAAACTGTTTTCCAAATATGTGAGTTTTCTTGGATTATTCATCTCCACCAGGAATATTTTCTTGATCAAATGATGTATCTGAAGTTACCCTTGATATTTCTTGAACAATTCTCCTAGCAGATGAATGTTTATAATAGGTTCAAGCCTTGTTCAAATCAGTGCTACCTGTGATCTGAATCAACAGAAATTCTTCCCCAAACTTCTCTTAAGACATTTTAAAATAATGTTAAGAAACAAGTCAACAGAAGAGAACTACTTCAGCCCTTATCAAATATGGTTTTGATTTTCTAATTCTAGCAAAAAAGAAAAAAAAATCCCCAAAAGGCACTATCAATTTGTACACTTTGCCCCCAGCTCTTCATGATGTGAAAAGAGCCCTCACTGTCACTAAGACTGAGCAGATCCTTGTGAAAAACCTTTGCCTGAGGCTGCTAAACAGGCCAGTGATCAACATCATGGAACAATAATTATAGATTAATGATATAAAAGTTCATTAACTATCATAATAATAAAATTTAATTAATATGCTGCAATCCCTGGCTAAATTTCATCGTGGGTAATTGCATCCCACTCCCCAGGTGTTGTTCAGCCTTCTTGTGCAGTAAGAGAACTGCTGCCCTGGCTCTCCCCCAGAGGTGGGTGCATCCCTCTCTGTGTTATGTGACAGATGGCTTGAGGCCCTTTGGGATCCCCTGCATTTAAGTCATGGAGCAGTACAGGAATTCAAAGGAACAGATGTTGCTGCAATATCTGGGAAGAAGAGAAGCACCCCCATTTTACTTTAAAGATAAATGTATTTGGTAAAAATAAAAAAATTAAAATATCATTGCTTATGTGATTTAGAAGGTATCATTTGCTATTGGGTGTTTTGTTTTGTTTTTTTTTTTATTAGGTTTTTTTTTGTTGTTTTTTTTTTTTTTTAATTTAGTTGACAATATTAAAAGCAAACTAGATTTTAGGCAGAAAAAGGAGAGATGAAGTAAATAAATTTTTATGCAACGTAAGGGGGAAATTTCCAACCCTGAAGTAGTGATATATGGTAACAGCAAATCGCCAATGGCTTCTTTTTTATTATTACAGTGAAATCCGTTGTGCCGGGAGAAGGAAAAAATTGGCTCCGCTTCGGGTGCCTTCATAGCTTTTACCACCAGAGGGCTGAAGCAGCAGCTTCAACACAGCCACGAACCTGCCCTGCTCCACAAGGCAAAAGCACCTTGGATTCCCTGAAAATCAGGCATTGCTGATAGAGTTAACGCTCTGGATTTATATGCTCAAACCCAAGGGATTTCTTAATACAAAGAACTGCAGTTTTAGATACAGCTTATTCTTGCTTTTTTTTTTTTTTTTTTTTTTTTTTTTTTTTTTTTTTTTTTAATACAGCTACTCCTTTAAACACTGCTGCATATTACACTTCTCAACAGAGCAAATAACCCCACTGTCCATATAACCTGGGTCTGGAGTTGTTTGCACAAAAAGCAATAAGGCCATTTCATAAAATTGATTTTAAAAATAAAGGGAAAAAATGCAGATACAGGCAGAACTCAACTCAACTCCATGTGGCTGTAGTTAAGATTTAGGAATCTTGACAAGTACAGAATTCAGCAGAGAGGTTTTCAATGTGTCAGCACACAGGACACCACATCTAGATCCTCAAATTGCCCAGTTGTGTGATTTTTCAAGAGACTTGTCCAGTTGCTCTTGTGAATCCCCCATTGTGACACTGGCAGATAAATCAAAAGTCACCTAAGTTGTTCCAGAGAGTGACTGTCAGAGGCTTCCAGGGAGAATCAGGAAGCTGCTCGTTTAAAATAATCTATTTGTTCCCTCTTTTTTTGCCTTTTCACTCAAGGGCTTGGCAAAATATTTTATTTCAGTAATCTTCTGAAATATTGGATGCTTGTTTTCAATAAATACTTCACTGAAAAAGAGTTCACAAAGCTCTTGTTTCCTCCAGACAAACTTCTTCCTCATGGCTTGACAAGCAAGATCATTATTTTAGCATTGCTTTGGGATTTTGGTGTCCCATGGTCCCAAAGAAGGCAAAAATTTGTTTTATTCTTAAGGAGTCATCAAATCCATTGGATTCAATGGGCAGCTACTTCAAACAGGACTGAGAGAGCCTAATTTTTGAGGCATATCTGAGGCTTTTAATTTTAAGAACATACAGTATCATCTTCAGAAAGATATTGTCATTAAGAACAGTATTTTGCCACCTTTTATTAGTTGGGGAAAATGTCTCTGAGATTCAATATCATACTGATCATACTGATTTAAATATCACATAAATTTTATTTTTAAAAATGGATCATAAAAATACGTATTCATTTCTAAGCCCTGCATGTATGGCACTTGGGAAAGAACAAATCCATATTGCAGTGTACTAGAAACAGTCAAAAGTTGAATTTAAATAAAACACATATTTAAATAAATAACATTTTTTAAAAAATGGTAGGTGTCACTGATGAAAATTTTAGCCTAGAGTGTACTTTGCTTCAGCAAGAGTAAAACTTAGATAAATGTATATTGCTGTGCTGACTTGTAGTCTTCTAAAAGCATTACACTACATTTAGAGGGATTCTGAGGGTTATGGTAGGAAATTTTGAGATTAGATATATAGTAATAAGAAAAAAAAAAGAGCTAAGAACCATGCCAGTAATTCTTCACCTTTCCATTAACTTGTTGAAATAGCTCAATCAGACACTTGTAAAAAGGAGCTATTTATAGAAACAAAAGAGGAGATAAAGATTCAGTCTTTCAGCCTCCCCACAAGAAAAAGAAACATAAAATCTTACCAGGTGAAGAGAATGGTATTTAATTACAAGATTTCAGAATTAATCAATAAGCTTCCTGTTCTGTGTGAAAAGCTGCAGGCATCTGCAGCATCCTGCATCATACAGATCATCCCACAGATATTCTTAAATCTTCAGAACCACAAATTTCCTGGGTGACTTTTGGCTGAATCTCTGTCCTTCTGATCCCTACATGAACATTTAGCAGTGATATTTGGATTTGAATATAATTATAAAATAATGCTGCATGTTGTTTGTTCCAGAAGTGGCTTATTCTACCAAAGTTAAATAACTAATATATAATGTTCAAACCTGGCAAGTCTGTACATATTTTGTAACACTAATTACATCAGCTTTCTGCTGTTCTTATTAGTGCCTCATGTGAAACCAAAACAGCTGAGCCTCCATAGTATCTGGATATAATGTGTGAGAAACATAACATTTTTACATCAGATGGCTCCCAGTGACTATTGCATTTTACTACACCAGGGTTGTTCATTATTTTGCATGTTTTATCCAATTTCAGACTAACAAATACTTCTCTAGGAAGAATTTATGCCCCAGAATGTCTCATCTGTCCTTTAAATTATTTTTTGTGTGATAGGATAAATTATTTATCTTTCACAAATCAGTCATCATTAGCTGATTAAATGATATTTTTTTACTAATAATTATTCATGCTACTTAGTAGCATGAAAACCACGCTAGTGCTGAGCTTCTGAAAAAAGGGCCAGAGCTGCTTGTCCCTAGTGTGCAAATAAACAAAGCAGCTTTGCCCAGTCTCAGATTCCAGGTCAGAGAAGTGCTCAGTACTTTTTCTGAAAGGTTTGTGTTGCAGAATCCAATCCCAGTTCATCGTTACTAAACAATTTCCTGTTCCTGCTGCCCCTCAGAAAAAAAAAAAAAAACCCTACTAGCACAGGTTTCCTTCCAGCATCTGCAATGGCACAGTGGAGCCATGAAACTCTGGGAAGAATTGCTTATGTAACTGTGCAGCTTTGCATGGATGGGGAAAAATCCTTTCAGCAGTGCAATGGTAAAGAAGGTGCTGTACAGGAACTGGTGCTGAAAACCACATTGAGTACCTACCACAAGTCAGAAATCATCCTGTTCTGATGCTAATCAGCAACGGTTTAATTGTATTTGTTTTTAATGTATTTTTTACTCTAAGACTTGGCGGTTCTTTAACAAGATTGAAAAAAAAAAACTGAAACTCTGTGTAGATCAGTCATTATGGGGATTTCAGTACTGAAATAATTGGTCTTGTATAAACATACTTTGCTGCTGTAAAGCTTCATTCACCCTCCACCAGAGGGCAACATCAGAAAAAAATATGTTTATAAAACCAGAGAGCAGTTGCTTTTAGGATATTGCAGCTACAACACATTTTCATCAGGGAATTATACTTTTAAAATACACTGTTTGCATTTTGTCACCAACTAGGTAGGTGAAGGAGCTTAATAAATTTAGAAGGATTTGTTTAGAGGGAAAGTCATGCATTTATTATTTATTTTATTGGCAAACCTACGGGAACTTTAAGATTAATATGAAGCCAAAGAGAAATGCAATGGTTATGATTTATAAACAAATACGTTTCTCATCTTAAGTTTGTGTCAAAGTGATTAAAGTCAGAAAATTGCCTCTAGGTTCTGGAAAGAAAAAGAATTCTCTTCAAAATGAATCCAGCTCATTCCAGTGCTGTATATACCATAAATTTTATGTTGGCCTACTCAGAGGCAGGAAAGCAGAGGACACAAAAGAGATGGAAAATATTCGATGCTCAAAAGAAAGCAGCCATTAACGATCGCTTGATTTGACATAAGATGAACTGTGGGAGCAGAGTTGGATAGAGAGATAAATATACCTTCAGAATAGATGTTATCTATTTACAGCAAGAGCGGTGTAATTTGCAGTTAATTGCAGTTAATGCCCTGCTTCCCCAGGAGAGAGGCGCCAGGGCCACGTCCTTTCTCCCCACGGGCAGTACAAGCGGATCAGCGACACTCCCCGACGTGCGGCAAGCCCCGCGGTGCGGTGCGGTGCTACTCCCGGCCTCGAAGTAGCCCCGAATAAGGGGGCGACCACGGGTCCCCCCGTGACCCCTCTTGCGCGGCGCGGTGCGGAAAGGTGGCGGAAGGGGAGCGGCGCTGTCCGCGGTGCTGAACGGGAGCGGCGCTGTCCGCGGTGCTGAACGGGCGAGGCTCCCTAAGGCTGCCGCTCGCCTCCGCCTTTGGGCGCGACTTGCGCGACCGCGCTAAAAGCAGCGCTGGAGGGGAGATAGGGTGGGGCAGCACGGATGCGCCAGGGCTACTCGCCTTCCCAGGGATTTAGCCAGCCTCCAGGGCGCGGGGTACTTCGCGATTGTCTGCCAAGGGCGGCGAATCGCACCCCTCCCCCCTCCAGATCTACAGCCGGGGACACCGCCAGCGTCAACCCGAGATCGCTTTGAAACGCTCCCCCAAAGCGGGGATCTCCGTCCCCTCCCAGCCGGGCATGGCACTGCCTCCTCCTCCCGCCACCACTGAACCCTGCAAGGCCGAAAAGACTTTCTGACCGTGCCTGGCAACTCCGCGCTGCCGGGAAACCCGGGGGCTGCCTGCAGCGTTCTCAGAGTCCCCGCTCACTGCCGCACACAGGCGCGCTCCCTCGCCCTCGCCCTCTTCCCCCCACCCCCCCCTCCCGGCTCCGCACGCCGTCTCTCCCTCTCTCTCTCACACACACAGGCGCGCACGCTTTCGCTCACTCTGCCTTTACTCGGAGGTGCACTGATAGCCATTCAATGGGGGCGGAAAAGTTAAGAGATTAAAGCACTATGAACCATCGTTGCTCGTAGCAGTGCCCTATCCAGAGCAAAACAGAATCCAACGAGCACCCCTGCAGGAATGGAGTCGGTAAAACAAAGGATTTTGACCCCCGGTAAGGAGGGATTGAAGAATTTGGCTGGAAAATCGCTTGGTCAACTCTACAGGTAAGGCTGCTTTCTCTTATAGTACCCTACTTCCTAGAAATAATATGAAGGTTTTCTTAACCGCAGGCTGCTGAAGGAGGTCGAATGCTTTGGGGGGGCTGGTGGTGGAGGGGCTGGGAGCTGTTGAGATACTGCTGATATAATCTAGATCCTGGAAACTAGTGCTGAAGCTTCTCAATATGGCACCTCCGTAACTTCTCTATCTGATTCGTGGATGGTGTCAGTCAATGTGTCGCGAAAGATTACCCCATCTTTCTCCCACAACAACAGGATCCCATCTTGAAATCATAATCAGGAGATAGCAGCTTCCTGCATTTTTGTTCTGTGTTAATTTTGCAATGCAGTCACAGGATTTTCCCCTTTGCCTTTACCAATCATTAATAATAACACTAATAATAATAATAACAATAATAACTATAATAATCTTTCCTGGTTTTGATTAGTCTTGTCCCTTGTGTAATTTGGAAGGAAGATAAATATGGTGATATATAAATAATTGATATCCGAATGATTTTTTTTTTTTCTCCTGAAGCTGAAACGTACAGAGGGATGTGTTTAATTATTTATCTGCCTGCATTGAGGAGCATCCACTTATAAGTAACACACAACTGCAACTGCTAAACTCAAAAGCATCACTCAACAGTGTGTTCCTGTGTGTACACAACATTTCTACCCTCTTCAAGCCCTGTACACACAGATTAACAAGACAAATTCTCGCGTACCTAAAAAGTGAATGCCCTAAAGTTGACGCGTCGTGCTCTGGCCAGTCTGGAGACTTTAGTGACCCCCAGGACGCCTGTGAATTTCCAATGTATTTTCGATTTTCTGCTGGCAACTACCCTAAAATTTCTTTTGATTCAGTGTGGTTGGTTTTGTTTGGGGTCTTTGGGGGGGGTTTTTTGTTTGGTTGGTTTTGGTTTTGGTTTGTTTTTTTCCGAATTACAGTTTAAGGGTAACTGCGGTTTTAGCTGCCCAGGGTAGGTCACGTAAAAGTCTATTTTCCATACCTATGCGGCAGTGTTGGGCACAGTCACAAAGCTGTTCCACAGCATGAGTCACAACTTCTGCTGCCATTTTCAGGGATGGGGACATATCAGTGAAGTCATAAAGACATAATTAAGCTTTCCAATTTTGTAGGAAAAGTACAACTTTGAAAATCCCAAAGCAAAACCATAAACTATCAACAACGCAGTGAATATCCTACAGTTTTTGGTCATAGTCAAGTCATGTTCAATTGCGAGAAAAAGAAATACTAATAATCCAGAGAAAATGCTGGAAAATAAATAAGGATAAAAGCCCCAAACCTCTCTTTCTCCCTATAAATCTCTACAAGAGATAAATAAAACGATCACGACTACTGCTTCTTATGTAGTCAGACAAAGAATAATTGAGAAATGGTGTTTGTATTTTCAAGCAAAATCCGGTCTGAATTATCCCCTATATTAAAAAATCCGCGATTTTTTTCAAGGAACAGGACTGAATTAATTTATTTTCGATTCTTAGTATTAAAATAGCTTTCCCGTTCCTTCCACGTCAGTGGCTTCCTGAAGATAAGAAGATAATTCAGGGAGAAGAGACTTCTACATATTTTTTTTATTTCCACAAACGAATTTCGAATATAGAAACATGGTGCTATATTTTAGTTACAGCTTTAAGATATTTCGCAATGCTGAGGTCTTTAAACGCGGATATAATTTTCCTAGCAATGAAAAATCGGGAGGATTTCATCTGAGAAGAGAGAATTGGAGAAAATAACGGTATTTTTTTCCGAAAAACGGAAAAACTTTTCAGCCTTAATCTTCTGATTGCTGTTGCCCCATTAGTCGGATGAGTTAACCTCAAAGAGATGCTCCTCCGGGGAGAATTTCTGACTTGAGAAACACCCCTAGAGCAGAGATGAGGGCAGAGGTAGGAGAGTCCAGAGTGCCTGGAAATGGTCGCATATTCGCTCCTCAAGACGACGGAGGTAGTATGGAAGCAGGTTTTTTGTCTTTTAAATATCTCAGTGACTAAAAATACCAAGAGATTCAGCATGGGACACTTGTTCGATAAACTCGATCTTCCTTACCACCGACACGGGGTTTTAAAAGGTTTTCCAGGGGAAGAACAACAACCAATTAACAAACCAACCAAACAGACAAAATAAACACACACACAAAAAAAAAACCCACCACGAAAAAACCCAAACCAAACCAAAAAGTCGAAATCTTCTAAGTTACTTTTCGTGCATCAGGGGTGTGTGTTTGTGTCTCAGTATTTTTCTGTTAATTCTACATAGCTGCAAATAACCATTCCCTTTCAGATACCTGCACATTGTTTTCTAGGAGATGGGATTCTCACGTAAAAACAAGGTAGTGGGGCAATCGAGATCGAGCTTTAAAGCCTATCTGGGAACGTTAAAAATGTGCTAAGCGATCACACTTTCCCACCGTGCAGCTGAGCAGATGCGATCTTGTGGAAAGACTTCTCCGGAGCTGCCAGTTCTACAGACGGTCATGTTTTCTTCCACTGCATGCGACAGCCATTTTGCAAACCTAAAATAAGTAGCAATACCGCCCCACCTCCCTTTCTATTAACATTTCTTTTGTTCTCATACCAGAAGCGAGATGCGCACCAAGATCATCCCTCTTGGTGTACCTAATACAGCGAGGAGGGAATAAAACCTTCTCCAAAAGACTGTTTCAGTTTCCATCCTATGCATCTTGAGCTACCCAACATGGCGCCTCTGCAGTGGTTACAGAGGATGTCTTCTTAATGCATCCTACATATTTCAGCAGAAGTCTTTAATGATAGATGAGCAATTCTCAGCTAGAGCTCCTCCCTGGGCTTCTGCGGCGGGGTGGCGGGGGGGAGCTGGGGATGACTAATCCTGACTCCCACAGGTCATTGCTAAAGAACAGTTGAAGGTGAATGGAAAACAAGGAATGAATCCTCAAATCATTCCAAATCGAGCCAAAGGGGCGGGGGGAGTGAGAATTTAAGCCTTCGGCTACCCGAAGTAGCTCTGTGTTCTCAGGCTGCCGGGGCTTGACTTTCTGTACTTGTGTCGGGCAGAGTCCTAGAGAAGAGGCAGAAGCCCGGGGACACCATCGAGCTGACAGAAGATGGGAAGCCCATGGAAGTGCACGAGAAGAAAGCCCCGCTCTGCGACTGTACCTGCTTCGGGCTGCCCCGGAGATACATCATTGCCATCATGAGTGGACTGGGATTCTGCATTTCCTTCGGGATCCGCTGTAATTTGGGAGTGGCCATCGTGGATATGGTCAATAACAGCACCATACACCGAGGAGGAAAAATTATTAAAGAGGTGGGAGCCTTTCCCTCATAAATCCCGTGTCCTCCCAGTACAGCTCCCGTAACAAGCACCTTCAGCTAAGGCAAGACGGGCTCGGACGGTTTCGCAGCGTTTCCCCCCTGCTCCAGCCCGTGATGCTTCCCGGTACAGGGCGAGCAGCCCCCTCCCACTGCCCAGCCCTGCCACCACCCTTTGTAGCACGGAAACCCCGTTATTGAAGGAGAAAAAAAAAATTCTACCGATTATTCAGATTTTTCCTGTTCCGATCCTAAAACCGTTTGGCGGTATTAATTTGTGGGGAGAATTTTTCTCCTTTTGCGCACGATCTTGAAACCCACCGATATCTCGTAAAATAAATGTAGGGGATCGGGGAAGGAGGGCGTCGAATAAAATATCAGCGGATGCACCGCGCTGTAAGGAGGACGGGGAGGTTGTGCAAGAATGTTCGAAAACACCAGATGAAAGAATTTACACTGGTAACAGGCGCTAAATTATTAGGCCCGTTTTAACGCGGCTTATAGCGCAGTGAGAAAGAAGTGAATGCTAAACACAGATGAGTGTAAAATACACAAAATCGGAAACAAACCTACAGTTTACTCCCTGCATAGGTAAAATGTAGACACTTAGAGCTCCTGCCGTGCGGGCAGGGAGGGCTGGAGACACTTTCGAGCAGGGTTGCCAGCCCTGGAGAGCCGGCCCCGAGGCACTGCACCAGCAGCCTGGGGGTCCTGAAGCCCCCCTGGAGCTCCCCGGAGCTGAGCTGCCCCGGCCCGACCCCTCAGCCCCCAGCCCGGCCGAGCGGGCTCCCCAGAGGCACGGCCAGTGATATTTTATTGCTGTTATCGAATTTTGTTTTGCTGCTTATTTATCTGTCGGGCAGCTGTGGTGGGCTGAGGGAGAGCGAGAAGCTCCGGAGCTCCGTGTCCTTGTCCCTGTGCTCCGGCCGCCAAGTGCCACCGCGCCGGCGTTAGAACCCCAGTCCCCCCCCCTTCTACTGCCCAGTATGAAGTTACTGGGGGTGAATGCTTTATACTGGCACGATTACAGCTTTCCTCTTTTTCTTTCTCTGCTTCTCTCTCGATCCTTTGCGTTGGAAGAAAGCGAAGTTTAATTGGGATCCTGAAACAGTCGGCATGATCCACGGCTCTTTTTTCTGGGGGTACATAATCACCCAGATCCCCGGCGGGTATATCTCCTCCCGGCTGGCAGCTAACAGGTAACTACAGCCCAAATAGCCCCAGGGTCCTCTATAAGGCGGTGGAGAGGAACTGGGGGTGATGGTTGGGGGGAGCTGAAGCCACGGTTCCCCCCCTCCACTCCGGGTACCCGGGGCAGGGCAGGACGGGCGGGCCCGCGGAGGAAACCCGGCCCCAGTGCAAAGACAGGAGCGTCAAACGTGGAAAAAACACTTACATGAGATGTGGGAAGGCGGGCATGATGGTGCCTTGATCACTGGGCTTTCGACTCCCTACTGGTTTTGCGGGGGACATCTCGGGTTGGTTTCTTTTTCCTTTAATGAGTCATTTAAGGAGGTTGTGGCAGTGATATTCAAACAACCCTTTTCAGAGGTAAATTCGGAGGTTCATTATTACATCAAAGCTTGTTTATTTATTTTTTTTTTTCGTGACTGAACGAAATAGTTTTATGATTTTTGTTTTAATGAAAAGGAAAAGCATCAGCAGGAATTTTCCATTAAAGCACAGATTAATTTGGATTGATAGAAAAACACGTTTTTCAACGAGACTTCAACGATGAAAAGAAAGTGCAGATGGTGCAGGGACTTAAGGACTCGTTTCTATGGTGTCTGGCGATTTCTCAAGCACCCAGGGTGCGATTCTACCTGTTAATTAGATCCGCTGAGTATTCAAGACACATGAGGCTTTCACATTCACGCTTAGTGCCATGGGCTCATCTCCCGCGGAAGTAGCCAAGGTCCTAGTGCCACTCTTCAAAAGAATAATGAACTAAGTGCAAATGGATACTAAAATCAGCAATGTATCCCTTTAACTCTTCTCAGGAGCCTGCAGCATCAAAGGTAGGGCTGGGCAGGCAGGGACGCTTTGCCTGGAGAGTGTTTGGTTGAGAAAAGGGGAGGTGGAAGGGGAGATACGGCAAAAAATGCTCTCTCCAAGGTAAATACCTTTAAGAAAGATACCTGTATTACAAATAATTAGTATTTACTAACGGAGAGCCGTTCTGTAACTGAGATAACCGTAGTAGCCCTCGTTTTAAAGCAAATGAAACAAAATACATTTATTAAACTGAGGTATCCATTGCCTGCCTGTTTACAAGTGCAATCTTTCTGCTGATGGTTGAGAAATGTAAAAGGGTATTTCAAATAACAATTAACAGCCAATTAAAGGGCTCTTTTTCTATTCTTCTTCGAGAATTTTTGCTCTTTACACAGTCTGTAACTCCTCAGGATCAATTGAAGTTAACCAGATTTAAAGTGTTGCAGCTACAAACATTTGCCAGACAATGGTAGGGACATTCCCAGGAAATTCAGTAGTAGAAACACACAACCTGGCGTGAGCGAATCAAATTTTCCTCCTCTTGACATTTACATTTCCAGCAGTAAATGGAGGCTCTTTCCATCTATGAACCTGGGTGTATTTTAACTCAGCAGTTTTCACAGATTAGTGGTTTGTTATTACTACCGTGGAAGCCTCTGAAACTCCTCCAACACAAAGCAAATGACTATGTAAACCACAGATTTAACTGAGGAACTAGCTAAGACATACACGACAGTAATTGCAGATAGAAAAATATGGGTAGTGGTTGTGATTTATATTTAGTTTGTAGATTAAAATGGCAGAGAATACAGTGCTGAGTGGTTAGAGGTGGTGGCTGGAATAACGAAGTATTGAGGAGGTGAAAATACAAGTTCCTGAATGACACAGATTTTGATATCTACACATTCAACTGAAAATGAACAGGATGAGTGTAGGGTGAAGAGGAAGCCAAAATGGGGTGCAAGCTTTGATGTCCCTACCCTTTCCAAGAAGCTCCATGAGAAAAAGTCAGACAAGTGAGTTTGCAGGCCTAGAAACCCACAGCACCAGTAGAATATGAGCTACTACAGAAGTCCCTGCTGATTTGCATGTCTCACACAAAGCCACAACTGCTCCCTTCACACTGTGGTTAATGACATCCAAATAAGTGTTTTGCTTGGGTTTCAGGCTTTTTTGGGTTGTTTTCTGTTTTTGTTTTGCTTGTTTGTTTTGTTTTTCTACAAACCTCACTGATATCTTTTGTGGTTCCCTTTGCATTCAGAGCATGTCTGAATTTATATAGAAAAACAGGAATCAGATGTGTTTTACATAAAAAAAAAAAATATATATATATATTATATTCAAATCATATTCAAAATGATCTGCGAGAAACTCAGTCTTGAGCTCAAGAAAAAGGGAGATTTCAAGGGATTCATTCCCTGGAAGGAGAGGAGTTAATGTTTACATAGAAAAGAGAGCATGAATTATTAAAGACACTAAGAAGAAGGAAGTTGGGAGGAACCTTAGGGTGTGCTTTGTGATCTTAATTTGTTATTGACAGGGAGCTGCTGAGTGTATGGCACTGAGTTTGCTTAACGTTAAGATTCAGTCTAGCAACCAGTTATAGAGATTGGGTTGAGATAAGTTCAAGGTTTCTCTAAATAATAACACATGAAAGAAATGACCCTCCTCTGGTTTTAAGAAAACCTTTCCACACACAAAGCATTAATTCCAAGTTGAGTTAAAACCCTAAAACTCTTATTATTCTTTTTTATTCTGCCCTGGTTTTGATATGGTTTCTGCCAGGCAAGAATTAGCAACCCTGAGCTCTGAAATCTCCAACATAAATAAATATTTGTACTACTAGTAGTAATTTCCAATTAGTAACAGCAAAACTTTCTCCCCCAAAACTGAATAAAGGTGGGACTTCTTTTTTGAGATTGTTGGGAATTCAATGCTGTTTTTCAGTAAGTCACAGTGGGGTATGATTAGTGTGAGCAGGGGTTTCAGTTGGCAAGAACTGAGCTGCTTTTGCACTGTTTAAAAGTGTTATTCCTTGAAAAATACAAGAAAACATGAAAATTCTAGTGTGATGTCCTAATCCCATGTGTGCACAGTATTAACCAGCTGAGCCATTACTCACAATGGCAGTTAATGCCATTTAGAAGCATGTAAATTACATTTGAATGCTTTAAAACTCCAGGTTTTAATATCAGCATTCCAGAGGCTCCTACCAGCAGGGCTGTCATTATATAATTATGATGGAATGAGAACAGAAAGGATATGAAATGCTGACAGCCCTCCAACCTCACCTCATTTCTACTTAGTCCATGAAAAAAAACTTTACAAAGGATAGGGATCTACTTTCCAAGTTTGCAGTTCTATGCTTAAAATAGAAATGACAGCTTCTGATTCTATGTGCCCAATAGTGTTTAAAAAAATAGACCTGCAATAATCAGACCTTTTGGAAAACAAAGCTGAGTGACCATTTTAGCTCATTTTTGTCTACTCAAATATTAGAACTCTCTTACACAAAGAAATACACAGCACAGAACAGAATGACAATTTAAAAAAAATTAAAATCACCTTATAATTTGATGATAATGATATATATATTTAAATTACTTGTTAAACAGTGTTCAACTTGGGGCACTATTCATATTTAGAATTCTCACCACATAACTACACCAAATTTCTTTTTAGTGCAATTCTTTCTCATCTATATTGAACTCTTCATCATTGTTGCATTCTAACACAAATGATAAGATATAGATCAACCTTTCACTTCAAATTAATCTTTGTTTTTAAAGTGCCATTCAGCTTGTTATTAAGTCTAAATCCTTCTTCCCAGTAATAAATCCAATAGGATTATTTGCATGAATAAACTGAAAGATATCTCAGACAACTGTTTGGCAGTGCATCTCATCTCAGAGTCCCAAAGATATTCACTGAAACTGTGTCATTAGTGTGTCAGTGTAATCAGAGTATTTCTCCCTAACTCAGCTTTAATTACAAGTTTAAAAAAATCTAAGGCAAAATATTGATTTATAAATACAAGTCCAAAAAAGTCCTAGAACTTTATATCTTTATACTTTCTTGGTTTAAAGACACAGATTATTCACACTTTTGTCAGGTAATATTACATGTTTTTACAATTTGCAAACAATGTATAATTCACAGCATGATCAGGGTTTTTTTAGATGGTTAGACAGGAGCCAAATTCTCACCTTCTAAAGATATAAACTGACCTTGTACTTTAAGAAAGAACTCCTGAAGTTGTACTTGCCACCCCCCCCCCCTTCATGTTCAGTTCAAAATCTTCTAGATTAAACTGGGCTCCCTTCCCAGGCACTGGTGTTGGGTTCATCTGCCAACATTGCACACAAAACCCTCAAGATGATTTTGTCACCCTTCTGCATTGCAGGGACTTTTAAGCACCAGGCTCTGCAAGAAGGGGACTGGAGAAAGATCCAGGGGTGGCTGGTACCACTGCTCCCTCTGCCATATGGCTCAGGGCCCTTCCATTTTTCTGTCATGAATGATGAAGCTGTTTTCACAATTTAATGATGCAACAAGGGATTTGAATGGGGGTTTGGTTGATAGAAGGGGCCTCAGATGTGTGACAAAAATTAATAATGTATCCAAGGCCTTATTATACCAGATTAGGTGGCGGGAGGTCGGCTTTTACATATTAATGCTTCATGAAGGGCTTATAATAGGATTTGGTATGAAGGGCACACAGACACATCCCCCTCCTCCCTGGTACACATGTGAATGAAAATAACCTGGTATATCACTTTTTATATTAAAAAGAAAAAAAAAAAAAGCCAAATAAAGCTGCTCTAGTAGAGCTTCTGGCCACAGACTATTATTAAAGAGGATTGATTTTAAGCAATTTTGGCATGAAGCAGGGACAGCCTAAGATTGGCACTTGGGAATAAGTGTTCTTGTCTAATGTTAAAGGTAGATTTATTCTCTCTGTTTTGTTGGGCAGCTGAGTTCATCAGCCACTCTAATACTCATGGCATAATCCCAGCTTTGTTAGCTCTGTGTCATTTCATAGAAGGCCTGATTCAGGAAAAACCCCAGTACATTCAGTCTATCATTTCTGAAGCCATGAACTGTCAGGGTGGGCATTTCACATTAATATCTCTACAGCAGAGGGGTCAACAAAGTCATCAGGAAATTAACCTACACCATAGAGAAGTCAGAATGATGATATAAACACCTGATATGTTTGTTGTAGAAACAGTGTCTCTCTATACAGGGTTGATTTTCACTTAAGTCCATTTTGAAAACATAAAGATAAATAGAAGTTGTCCCAGGAAGGGTAATCAGCATGATTACAAACTGTAAAGATAACCAGAGGAAGAGAAATATTCTAAGGATTATTTAAGTTCCAAAGGTGATGAGCAGGTGACATAATGGCTGCACACTTAATAAACATCAGCACAAATAATATAAATATTGTAAATGAGTAAACTCACTGTTTGAAGTCCAGGAGGAAACCACTGATGTGCAGCTGAAAAAAAAAAAAAAGTAAGCAATTGTCAATATATTAACAAGGAAAAATAATCTTTTCAGAAGCCAGTAAGACCATTGATTACATTTGCATAAAGTGAAAGCAAGTAAACCATAAGTAATGCTGAAAAATGTATAGCTTCCAAGAAAACCTCAAACAAGTACATTACAGCCTAAAATATTGTTTTCTGTGGTATCCAGAGGCATCTGCAGTACTCTCAGTTGACCAGTAGAAGTCCATGAATATGAGCTATGGAAGTACTTGGATATGGAATGGCAATGATCCTCAAGATACTAAATGCAGGGAACTGCATTTATTTATGAGTTATGTCAGACAATATAAAAATTTCAGAATTTTATTCTTCTTGTTCAGACATAACTAACAAAAGCAGGATTGTATCTGAAATGTGGGCATATTTTTGCCTTCCACCCTCGATTGATCCAAAGCCTTTGAAATCAGTCTTTGTATGAAATTTGTCACTCAGTTTATGTAAAATTACACCAGATGCTTTCAGACAAAGTTGATAAAAAAATCTTAATATTTAATGGGATTGTATTATCCAGATTTATCAATAGTGTCAAATAACTGTACCTAGTTCTCTATGAGGTGCTGAACCTTCATGAATCCCTACTGCATGTGTGATATTTCATCATCAGACTCCCTTTCAAGAGGGGAAAAAAAAATAATCCTTTCTGAAAGAAAACCCACATATGCTTCTGGCATGTTTCATTCCAGGCACTCTTTCCAACAGGTGTCCTTAATCACCCCTACCTGCTTTGTGACTTCACCTAACACAATATATACACTGGATTTCATGCAGGAAAATGCTGTTTTGGTTGGTTGCATAAAAACAGTAATGTCACAGTTACTTTGCTGGAAAGGAATCTGCATTTACTCTAAAAAGTCCAGGTCCAATCAGCTGTAACACATGGCCCATATATCAGAAAACACTTTGCAAAGCAGTACAGATGTAGTTTTTGAGTCCAACACATAGCAGTTATCTTCCCAGTGAGCTCCACAAAACATTTGCAAGTAAAAAACACAGATGATTTCTTTAATAACTGTATTATATATCTCTAAATCAACAGAGACAGTTAAATCACAGCCTAAACCCTGGAACTCAGCAAGGCAGTCTGAAAGAGATGGTCTTGGTTTGAAACATGATCTGGTGGATTACATAGTTAAAGAGCAAGCCAACCCAAAGCTAATGAGCTAAAAAGAATGAGTCAGAGTTTTATCTAGACGTGGATGGATATAATGAGTTGTAAAATGAAACCACAGGCTTGAGAGATGCCCCAGCTGAATTCAAAAAGAAAAGATGGTTGGTAGGGTGATCAAATGAATGAAGAATAAAGGAAATGAAGTGAAGGGGGCCTGGATTGCTTAGCAGTGCAAAAGAAATAAGCTTGCTGCTGGGGTAAACTACAGAGATTAAACCAGCTAAAATAAAATAGCATGGGTACAAGATGTCTACTAGATGGGTAGAAGATACCTGCTGGATACAGGGAGTAGAAAGATACAAAGGCCTCCAAAATAAGTAGGGCAAATGGCAGTGAGTTCTGTGATAGAATCTGCTCTGCTTATGACAGGTGAGGTAATGCACTTGCTGGGAAAAGCAACAATCAGAATGTACTGACCCAGAACTCTTCTGCATTCAGCATCAATGGTAATGATGCTGTCATCCAGAAGTGCCCAAGTTCTTCACAAAATACACACTGACATACCCAAAATAGGTCTGGAACAGGCAAGGGAAGGGGCAGCCTGAAAACTATTTAGGATCTTGGTTTGACCTGTAAGAGGTAGTGGAGTTAATGGGATTTGGAGTAGGCAGAAGGCTGAAGGAACTGTATGTTACTGGTACATATTGACTTAGTCTCCACGTGTCATTCCACTCTGGTCCTTGATCCAGCTTTTGTATGACTTATTTTGTGAAAGGACTTGGGAATATTTTGGGATTTATCTTCAAAGCTGGCAGATCAAAGCACAGTGAATATTGATGGTTTGTTTCCAGGTCTTCAAAACCCCTCATCACACCTGATATGGGTAGAGATTTAATTTGTAAGGAGGGAAGTGTTAACTGGCAACTGAACACCTAATTTTTCTATATATTCCAGTCACTGCATAACTCAGAGAAAAAATAAATTAAAAAGGGTGATCACAAATTGTCATTGCTAGAAACATTTGCAGAAGGAAGGATTTTGAAAAACTGTTGCAGGTATTCAGGGATTCCAGCTACCTCCTGTCCTTTTTCTGTCTAGACATTATATTTTAATGAAAAATTTAAGCATTCAATCCAGCATTCAACCTTGCAGTTCCTCTCAGACAATAAATTCTTTGGATTGCATAAAGAAATTTAATCAGTCCTATGTTGTGTTGTTAGCCTTTTGCAAGAGGAGGTGTGTCAAGATTGAATGATAATAGGCAGAGTGAGAATAAAAGATAATGAATTTTAGAAATCTAGAGCTGCCAGAACAGCCTAAAAAGTCCCTTTATGTGATACATGTTCATCTGCCCAGAGCTGATCCTGAACTGGGTCTTTACCAAACAGGAACAATTCAAAAAATAACATCAAAGGGTAGCCATGACCCAGTTTATTTTTTAGATATATTTGATAAAATAAAGTCTTTGCTCAACGTATATATGTGTTTTCTGTAAGGAAAAGGACTGGTAATAACCAGCTCGCTAAGTTGAATTTTAAAAAATGTCATTTTTTTAATGACATAATTTCAATCTTATCTTTAGACCTGGCTGGGAACACTTTGCAAGGAAAACTCATGTTTTCATTCCTATTTAGTTTCCAGCCTTATCTAACAGAGGAGTCTCATCTAAGAGCAGCAAAGTTGTTTAATCTTTTTTTACAATCTTCAGTCAGTATAAATACTGCAGCTAATGAAAATATTTTTATAATGTGATAAATATTACAATAAAGTTGTCAAGGGCAGAGGTTGGATGCCCTAGAAATGAACCTGGACTGTATTTTCCATAGGTTCCATAGGTCAGTGTAGACCACCTTATAATATTTTGATGGCATTTATTGCTTTCACACACAGACACCCCATGATTTCCTAGAAAAACTAATAAAATAATCAAACTTTCCTATTCTGTAGAAAGGTCTTCTATGAAATTATGATATAATTGGTTTGGATGTTAATGAAATGGCATTTATTTTTCATTGATACAGCTATAAGCCTGCAACATTTTATCCTTTAAATAAATATTAAAAAGTACCATTTTGAGCACACAGACTTACCTTTTTTCTTTTTTTTTTAAAGGAGAAACTTTTTATAAGATACTTCCTATGTTTTAGAAGAGACATATTTATTTCCATAAAAGTTTTGTTTTCAAAAAGTTGGAGAGAATAAAGAGCCATAGATAATTGTGAACTTTTGAAATTGTATTAAACCCCAACACAAATAGAAATCCAAAAGATTCAGTCAACTGAGGAACTGATTCCTCCCTATGCTGCTCTTTATCCCTATGTATGAAAGGGATTTTAGTGTTAGTTTAGTGTTCTCTCATTGTAGGAATTTTCTCTCCCAGTCATGGGGGTAAAAGGATGCTTCCAACCAGGATCCCTTACTTTTCCATATCATATGTGTCACCCAGTGTGTCACCCATCTGGCCCTGAGCATTTGGCAGATGCATCTCAGCTCACACTGTTCCCAGCTCATTTTTTTGAGCTTGCACTTCTTCCAGCTGAGTAACCATATCTCTAACCACTTCCATGCAAATCACACATATCATACAAATTGCCCGGAAAAGGTAAAATGTGGGGCTGTACAGATGCAGAGATTAGAAATGCAGAGAAGAAAATATACATTCCTTTCCTTTTAGTGTTTTCCCCAAAGGTAAAAATGAGCCAAATTTGCTTGAAATTCAGAAAGATTAATTCCCTCTGCAACCTCATTCCATTCTAAGGATTTTTCCTGAACTGCCAGAGTAATTTCCTTCCTCAGCTGCCATCCCAAATGTCTGTTAGTCAAATATGATTCTGCTATTATTACTACTTGTATTATGGGAGGACCAAATCACAGCTCATGACCTTCATATGATGCCAATGTCAGTGAAACACTGAGGATCAATGTTGGAGTCTGCCTTTTGGGACAGTCTACTGAGTCTAGAAAAAGAATCAGATAAGCAAAACCTTATCTTTTATTTCAGTGCTGTTTCTGATCACTTATGAGGATGAAGATTTACCTTTGTTTTTCTCTCTTTGACATACTACTACTCTCTTTATTATTTTTTCTCCTGTATATGGTTATTTTCTTCTCTACATAGCTACATAGTTCTGATTTCAGATCAGGAAGGAATTTCCCCCCAGCCCCCCCCGGGGACTGCTACAAGCATGTCAGGGCATTTCAGTTCCCTCCTAATGCCAGGGCTGAGAATGGATCCAGTGCAGAAATGTGACTGGAGAAATTCACACCAGGACACACAGCTTTATACTGAGTATCCCACAGAACCCTGGTGGTTCAAGGTGATATTGGAATATCAAGAGGACAAATAGATGTGTGTATAAAAAAATGCAGTAGGGTGTGGGATTGGAATGAATGCTCCCAGCCAGTGCACCAGTCAGTCCCAGTAAATAAGTTGAACAGGCTGCCAAAAAAGCCAGAAATGTGCTGCAGAGTCAGCTAGAACCTGTTTAACATGAGATGGAGATCACAGGGAACACAATGAAAAGACCAAATTTAGAGCTATTTAACAAAGCTCCCTTAAGGTACCAAGAAGATTTTTTTCTTCTGCCCTTTAGTATTTGTCAAACAAAAGTGGAGTATACTCAGGTTGCTATTTAAAGATTCGTATCTGGCTGTAATTCTAAATAGAGAATGTGAAACATAGATGTCTTGGGGAAGAATTTTCATCTTGAAACTTAGCACTGCTTCCTGCTGCTTTAGCTCACAGTCTGTTTCTCACTAACTTATGGCACTGTACCAATTTCTGAAGAACACAGGCTAAGGTTAAAGGTTTCTGTCAAATCAGTTCCACATCAGATACCGTGATGTTTTCTGTTAAGACATCTCCAGGATTTATCTCAGCATTACAGAGTTTTGTATAAAAAAAAAAAAAAGTGGCCAGTCATTGTTATTGGCTTTATTCCTGCGCATAGATCTACTGGAATGAAATGGAAGAAAAAAGGATTATTTCCTCTATAAAGGAATGAACAAACATGGAAAAAATATCTATAATGCCAGAGAAAATGCTTCCTCCTACTAGGGGCAAGTATGAAATTAATTCAGTCAGCCCAGTGGAGTTATGAAAATGAATCATCAATTCATATTTGGTCATATTTGGACCTTGTCATGTGCCTTATTTGATGAAATTCCTTGGATGCTTTTGGGATTCAAGATGAGCCAAAAAACAGGAGAAAGACTTCTCTATTTTCTATGGAGTGTGTTTTGTGATTGATTAAGTCTTTGTCTAAGAAAATCCCAGCTCTGCTGAAATTCTCCCTGTGTCTTTGCCATTTTTAAAAGTGGATTCTCTTCTGCTTTAGAAGTTGTGAATGCCTCGTTCTACTTTTTTACAATTAAAGCACTAGCAAGAATCTCTCTTTTACCTGGCAACCTGTTTTTGGCAAAGCATCTGGGGATCCAGGTTCTCAAGAGGATGGCAAATTTGATCAACTTTGGCTGAAATTGGATGTGAAAATTAACTAAAGGAAAGAGTAGGGTTATATAGGGAAAGTAAGATCTATACCTGAGACTGCATAAGATGAATTTCCTTAGGAAATGATGCTAAGGAGATGTACATGTCCTTGGTAGGTCTGGGTCTTATCAGATGGGTTTTTATACTGAATGGAAGCAGACCTTAATCCAGTCCAGCAGTTGGTATATTCCCTACATAAACAACATATTTAAATAATTCTGTGTTGATATGTGAGCTTATGTGGAATAAAAATAAGTCAAAATTTAAACAAAACTGAAGTTGTTATTTTTTGTTTCTTTTTTTTCCCCTCCACCTTTGCAGAGTATTTGGTGCTGCAATTCTGCTGACATCTTCCCTCAACATGTTAATACCATCTGCAGCCAGGGTGCACTATGGGTGTGTCATCTTTGTTAGGATCTTGCAGGGCCTTGTAGAGGTATGGAAAAATTATAAAATAACCAGTAAATGTCATAGTTGTTTGACAGCTTTTAATTAGCAATTGTAACTTTTCAGGGGAAGATAAAAATGGCTTTCAGTTTACTAATGTTTTTTGGTGTAATGGGTGTCAATGTATGAATTACAGCTATTTGATTTTCCTTCTGCTGTAAAATTACACAGCAAAGTTTTCACCTGCTGAGAAGCCAGTGAGATATGTATTTAACACTGAAGTTTCACTGAAATCCTGTACTGTGGAGGGTATATATTAGTGCTATTCTCAACAATTATTTGCTGCCAGTCAGATATTAAATCTATAAAAAAGAATTATACTTCTATCATAAGCCCTGACCATGCTCTTGTTGGCATGAATGAGAAATTTGCCATGATTTATGAGAGAAAAAAATTGATCCTGCCTTCTAATTTTGTTCATTTGTTTCTTTACTGAAAGACAGATTTTTAAGCCTGTGACCACTGGTTCTTTGTTGCATGAAATGATTTAAAGTCATGCATTTTATTGTATAAAAAGACTCCAAATAAGGTGCTGAATGTGCCTGAAAATTAAGTATCTGTCAATCAAGTTCTTAAGTATGTAAATATAAATAGAGATCTGTATCTTATCACTATGAAGGTGGTGAGATACTGGCACAGGCTGTGGATGCCCCCTCCCTGGAAGTGTTGAAGGCCAGGTTGGATGGGGCTTGGAGCAACCTGGTCTTAGAGGATTGTGTCCCTGCCCATGGCAGGGGGTTGGAATTATTAGTTATTCATTTTTTTCTATTTCTTACAAGGAAAAAAAAAAGAACAAATTAAGAGAAAAGTGACTTTATATAACTATGCATACATCATAATAATTTTGAGAGTAAATTTTATGAAAAATTAATGTATATTTAATTGAAAAATTTCTAAATTTTCAACACTGCAAGATGCCATGACTTCTTCATAGTTTTCCTATCATAACATTAAAGGCTGGTTTCGAAGAGACACCTAAAAATAACTCCTTTAATGTCAAACCAACTAAATATCAGCCAATTATTTGCCTTAAGTGCTCAAGAAAGTTCATTAAAGAGAATGGTAATGAAAAACCTCTATTAACATTACATTTTTTAAGTTCTTCTTGATCTTGTTGTGTAGTTTTAGAGAACAGTAATTTCAGTTTCCTAAATGATACTTTAAATGTTACATCAAAAGGTATTAGAAGGCCACCAAAACTGAGGGTTGGAGAAATGAGCCCAGCATTAGAAAGACTCCAGAGAGTCTTTGTTTCCATCCTTCTTTTGACTCTGGCACTTGTGCATTAAGATTCAATCTTTTTAATTCTTTTAAATTTTTTTTCCTGGAAAGGGGAGGGAGGGTAAAAGGAAGTAAATATGGCTTATGTCTGTTTCATAAGGCTTCTTTAATGATTTGGAGTGATACACAAAACCCATTTAAACTTTAATTGAAACTGAAGTTTTTCTACAGCTGTGCTCAGTCTCAACTATAGAAATTAAAAGAATTGTCAACTTCTGGTTTGTAATAGTTTAAAAAAAACCAAAAAACATCATGCAAAGACAATGAAGTGAGTGACTGATCAGCATTAGCTAACTTGTGGCACACCCATTCCCCAGGGTGTCACCTACCCTGCCTGCCATGGTATTTGGAGCAAGTGGGCCCCCCCATTAGAAAGAAGTAGGTTAGCAACCACTTCCTTTTGTGGTAAGTAACTTTCTACTTCTGCCTTTCTTTCATTTGTCAAGTAAAAGTATTCTGAGACTGAATTTTTCTCCCTCTTCATCCCCACGTCTTGTTTTATAGGTTCCTATGCAGGAGCTGTTATTGCAATGCCTTTAGCTGGGATTCTAGTGCAATATACTGGGTGGTCTTCTGTGTTCTATGTGTATGGTATGGATTTTTCCTCATCTCACCCAAATGCTGTATGACCTTAGTGGAACCTTTCTAAAAATGTAAAAGCTACTTTTAAGAGGCCAAAAAGAAAAAAAAAAGAAAAAAAGAGAAAAAAAAGAGTAGGTCTGCAAAGCTAAAAATACAGTTTAGAGAAAAGGACAATGAAAAAACAGAATTTAATGGAAAGAGTAGGAAAGCAGCATTATTAAATAAGAAGAGAAACAAGTTCATGGTGAAACCTTCATCACTTGTAGTACAAGTAGTGGAAAGTGCTAAATGTATCTATAGAATCTCAGCTCCTGTAGTATCACCCTTTCGTTTAAACAACAAAATGTAAGTTTAGAGTTTCTGCCTTAAGATGTCCTGATTTTTAGCTGAAAACCTACATAATTAATTATTTTATATATATATAATTATATAATTAATTAATAATATAAAACCTACATAATTAATACACATTTGTTGTGCTACCTGAACTCACACTGATAGAAATGTCCCAAGATATAATTCTGCAGCATAAAATTGATGTGAATTAGGGAGAAAACTTACATAAATGTAACTACTCAGGAAGTGCACTACTCTGTTGAAAACCATGCCACAGTCTTGTATTTGCACCTAAAAATAAATGCAATAATCAAACCACAGTGGTTAAAGAAGAATGGAACTTCTTTTACAGTGTGGTGAAATGAAATGGAAGATGTTCAACTTGTAGAATGCAGTGCAATGAATGTTAAAATATCAGTGAATATTCACTTCCAGTGAAATAATTCTGCAAATGAAACAAAGGCAGCTTCACTGTGCTTCAATTCTAAATGTATTTTGCATAAATATTTTTTTAAGAATCAGATTTGCTGTTCAAGTAACTCAATAGAGAAGGAGTAACAACAAATGCCATTTAAATTTGTTATACTTATTCACAGATTTTTTATCCTTGCTTGCTTCTTTACTGTGCACTTCTTAAAGTCTTTCTTTCCATTCCAAAGGGAGTTTTGGTATAGTCTGGTACATGTTTTGGCTTTTGGTTTCATATGAGAGTCCTGCAAAGCATCCTACAATCACAGATGAAGAAAGGAGATACATAGAAGAAAGCATTGGAGAGAGTGCCAACCTCCTAGGTGCAATGGAAGTAAGAATATTATTCATACACTTTCCTATGAGAGAGTAATTAGAAAAACAGACACAGCCACAGGCAGAAATAACAATAAAATCAAACACCCTGTTTTTTAAGACAGAAAACCATGTTTCAAACTATTTAACTTGTTTGGGAGTGGGGGGATCTGAAATCTGCTGATGGATTTCTGATATTGCTCTGCAGGAAGAGAATACAGGTCCTTTTCTGCTTGGCTTCCCATTAAATCACACTTAATCCCTAGTTCTCACTAATGTGTGGTTTAACCTGTATACAAAGTACTGCACATATTTGTCTGGGGATAGATTTCTTTGAAGAAGAAGCAGTATTCAAATCAACCTGAGTTCAACCTGAGACCTTGTTGAAGTGATTTTCAAACACTCATTGGGGTCTGGATCCTGTATTTGGATCAACCCAGATGGACAGAACCCTGGGCTCATGGAGAGGTGCTGGGACTCAGCAGGATTGTAGTTCTGTCCATCTGTCTTTTTTATTTATTTATTTTTATTATGCAATTCATTTTAAAAATACAATAAACCAAACAAAAACTATACTGACCCAGCAGTTTCAGCTGAGGCTTGAGAAAAGAATTCAGAATCCCCTTCAGAATGCTGGGATTGATAATGAAATGCAAAAATAATGCTTAAAAGAAATCTGGGTTAAACAGTGCACTTACAGCCTAAAATCTGACTGTTGCCTTAGAAACTGCAACATTGTCTTTTAAAGCCAGATTATTTGGAATTTAATATGTTTATGTGACTGACACAACAGCACTTGTACAGCAGTTTTGTGATACAATGAAGGACCATGGAGTTTCTCCCTTTGAACATTTTATATTTCTTTTGATTTTTGTTTTCAAATTTAGTCGTGTTCATCCAAACTTGGATGAATTTAACTTATGATCATTAAATTGGAATTCAGATACAAAAAACTAGGCACGTGAAAGCTTATTGAAATGTATATAAAGAGACTGGAAAAGGAAAGAGAGTTGGTAATGGCTAAAATAGTGACTGGATTCCCTGTTCTATATTTCAGAAATATAAAACTCCATGGAGAAAATTTTTTACATCTATGCCAGTCTATGCAATAATTGTTGCAAACTTCTGTAGAAGCTGGACATTTTACTTGCTGCTTATTAGTCAGCCTGCTTACTTTGAGGAAGTATTTGGATTTGAAATAAGCAAGGTATGTAAAAATATGCCTTCAGGGAGATAATTTTGAATAGTTACTATGTTGTCTTTCACTATGTACAGGGTTTCTCAAACGTATCTTTCAGCCACCTGAAATTTGAAGCTTGGGGGATGGTCAGCAATTACAGGCAAATGGCCTGGATGAGGATGATCCACAAGGGAATCTGCTTAGGCACATTAGGTTTGCTGGGCAATGCTATGCAAAACATCATCACCAGAAATGTAGCAATTCCGTTCAACACACTTGATCATAAATTTTCTGGAAAAAAAAAAAAGAAAAGAAAAGAAAAAAAAAAAAAAAAAAAAAAAAAGGCCAGAGGGTCTGTAAATCAGGAAACAAACAAACCAACAAAAAGTGTCGCAGTTAAAAACTGTCCATTCTTCCTAAATTGACAATCTAGGATCACCAGTTTTTTTTCATTTAATAAACCAAGTTAAGATTTTTTGGTTTAACACATAGCCTGAATTTTAAGTGAATCAATTAATTAGTTGCTGAATGCTGCAGAAAATGAAGAATCAATATTTTCTTTTGGTCTGTACTCTGCTAATGCTAATTATTATTTCAGGTGGGTATCTTATCTGCTGTTCCACACTTAGTGATGACAATTATTGTTCCTATTGGGGGACAAATTGCAGACTTTTTAAGAACCAGGCAGATTCTTTCAACCACTAATGTGAGAAAAATAATGAACTGTGGGGGTAAGTCTTCCTGTTTTATAAGAAAGCTTCTTGTACAGATTCAGTGACCATATGGTGTTCTGTATGCAGTGAACAATCTGCATGGTTTTAAGTATTTATGCAGCAATATTCTGTGCATTTTTTGTATATTGTGGTAATTAAATAAAAGTAAACACAGTTGTTCCTATTCCAAAATTTACCTTTAACTATTTACTGAACCTTAGCTCCTTATCTAAACACCCTCCATACTAAGCAAGCCCACACTTTGTGTTATTACAGATCTGATTTCTGAGAGGTTAAAGTCACATGGGCTGAACCCTGGCTGTGATAAGGGATGCAAAATTGATAAGCAGCTTATGTGTACATTGCCCATTAGGGCTGGCTGGAAACACATAAACAAATCACAAGTATTTCTTTTCATCCTAAAATTGTCAGGAAGTAACAATAAATTAGCATACATGCATAAAATAAGGATTACTTGAGACAGCAAGAATATGTTTATTTTAGGGATGAAAGAAATACCTGACCATGTTCCAATCTGAGGAAGTGTTTTGCCTCTGTGTTCCATAAAGTATTACTATACTCTAAGGCTGGCAAGGTTTGAGGAGGATTTAAATCTGATGCCCAGTCTCTCTGATTATTTCCCCAGGTTTTGGTATGGAAGCAACTCTTCTTCTCGTGGTGGGATATTCTCACAGTAAAGGAGTGGCCATTTCATTCTTAGTCCTTGCCGTAGGCTTTAGTGGATTTGCCATATCTGGTAAGATTGTGATACTGTTCCTAGTAAATTGTTTTATCTGTCTACAAGAGAGAGCAGCTTGTTTGGCTTTTATTCATTGAGAGCAATTTAAACAAACCCCAGAATTCCAAAGGACACATTTATGATCCTTACACAAAGGAAAGTAAAACCAGTGCCACCTTTTTTTGGATAAGGTTATTTTTGCTCAGATATTTCAGTATTTTCCATATTCACTGCATCACATTAGACTTTCTTTTCAGTTCTTTCACAGCATTTTCTTGAAATTAAGCATAGAGCACAAATGGACTGCTGTGATACTATGATAGATAAATGTAAACACCTTTATTTAAACTTTTACTATTTTTTTTTTCACTTTATACTAATTAATGCTTTGTTAATGTTGCATTATTTATCACTTTGGGGCCTAAATCTTAGCAATATTTTTCTGATTTGAAATCCAGCTCTTCCCCTTTCCTGCTGATGTATCACCCCTTTGCCTTTCCCAAATTATGAGTCACCTGACCTTCCCCTCTTTTCCCACTGTGATCTTACTGTCCTCCCCCATGCTGGTTCCTTATGTCTAAAACAGTCTTTTCTTTTGTGCCAAACATCTAAACTCTCTTAATCAAATTTGTTCTTAATCCAATGTATTCTGCAAGGTATCAGGTGCCTTTTTTTGCACAGCTTCAAAAGTGTATTGCATTACCTCTAGCAGTTATCCACATCCTATTGACTGCCTTTTCCCTTTTATTATCTTTCTGTACCAAGAGACTTATTTTCTGTTTTCACCTATGAGCTTATTTTGAGGACAATTAGTTCTGTTACTTCAGGGAAGGATCTATTTTTTTCTAAGATTATTTCAATAGTTACTGCATAAGTTTGAACAGAATTAAGCTGCTGCAAATGCAAGAGAACAAGGAAATATTTGTAAAAGTTATTAAAAATTTATACTGTCTTTTTAGTCACCATTTTACCACTTAAGAGTAGATGGGAACTCCCTACTTCTGGTTTGCATGACAAAAATATGGCAAATAGGAAGGGAAAGTACAAGCTGTAAGAAGAAATGGCATTTTATTTACAACATGAAATGATCATGAATGACACTAAAATTAAGAACTTTCTCCTTGCCTAAAAATCTTCCAGGTTCTCTACTTCACACAGACACTACTGGGATTTTTTATTATTTTTTTTTTTTTTAACTGCAGCTTTGGGAAGAAAACACATTGGTATCTTGATGATATAATTTCAAAAAAAAAAAATGAAAACCCAGAGTGTCTCTCTAGGATCTTTAACCATTAGAAGCCTTTTAGAGGAAAAGAAATGCAATTAAACAGCCCAAATATGTCCTAGTAAAATCATCAAGTGACAAGCACTACTTTTCAGCACTGAAGTAATGTCCTGCTTTTGGTATGAATGTTTGCTGCCCTTTGTGTTGCAGGATTCAATGTCAACCATTTAGACATTGCCCCAAGGTATGCTAGCATCTTAATGGGGATTTCTAATGGAGTCGGGACCTTGTCTGGAATGGTTTGCCCTATAATTGTTGGAGCAATGACAAAGAACAAGGTAAATGGCAGTACAGTGTGAAATTCTTCCAGTTTTATACCCCTGCTTTGAAGAAGTCCTTTCTGTTGTATAACTTGCCAGAATATCTGTATTAGAGTCTGGGGGCCTCCAGGGGATAGCATCCAGGAGCTTAGAAATCAGAATCTTGCTTCACTATATGCTCAGCAGGTCAATGCTTTTGCAGGCTAATGAACAGTGATTTTTTTTCAAAGAAAGATGGCTATAAATAATTGGAAACTGGCCACTTAAAGGTTATAGCTGTGCTGGTTATTACAGCCTCAATCCCCAATTTAAACCTTGTAGAGAAATCCATATAGCAGTCTGATTTAGCAAGTTTCTCCCTTACAGACACGTGAGGAGTGGCAGTACGTGTTCCTCATTGCTGCTTTAGTGCACTATGGAGGTGTTGTCTTCTATGGAATATTTGCTTCAGGAGAGAAACAACCCTGGGCAGACCCTGAACAGACAAGTGAGGAGAAATGTGGCTTTATTCATGAAGATGAACTTGCTGAAGAGACAGGGGACATTACTCAGAATTATGTAAATTATGGTACCACCAAGTCTTATGGTGCTACAACCCAGGTCAATGGTGGTTGGCCTAATGGTTGGGAGAAAAAAGAGGAATTTGTACAAGAGGAAGTACAAGACTCATACAACTACAAGGAAGGAGATTACTCATAACAGACCTAAATATTGGGTATATTTTGTAGTGTTTGTGATTAAATACATTGTGATTGTTTGCACACAGAAATAAAATGTGGTATAAACATGTAAACACATATCAAAGAGGAAGGTCTTACTGTAAAAAAAAAAAAAATCCATTAAAGTGCAATCTGTATGAGTTGTGACATGTCATCACTTTCATTAGGTTATATTTGTTCTATAAACATTAGAGTTTTAAGGGTTTACTGGTCAAAATTATAGAGGCAATTAGATACTTACAGTATACAAGAGCTAAAACTCATAACTAAGGATTAAAGCACAACTAAGCAACCAAGTTGGCACATCAAATGCTCTTTTTAGAAAGCCAAAATTACTTGATCATTAAAAATGCACTTATATATTTGTTACACTGTATTGAAAGAGATTGTGTTAAATACACACGTTTACTCAGTGCAATGTAGGGATTGTGTGTTAAGTCTAAGACAAGAGCTTTCTTAAAGAAGAAAGGTTGAGTCCTAGGCATTTACAGAGGATTGATCCAGTTCCTTTAGTGGTAATGGTATCAAGCCTAAAGAACAAATAGGGCATACTGTATGTTTATCATGATTACATGCTGCAGGCTACTCTGTGATGAATAAAGGAATTATCTAGGAGTTTTATACTGAATGTTTGGGCACAAATTCTTATTTCTATTCTTTACAGAATCTTATGAAATTATAGGTATTGTCCTGCTCTTCCCTGTATTTATGAACCAATAAAAAAAACCAATATATAATGTTAGGTCTGACTTTTCATGCAGACTGTCAAATCCCTTTATCAAAACCCAAGCTTTTTATTGTTTTCTTTGCAGTATATTCCAACTTTGTACTTGTGTCTTTAGAGAAAGAAAAAAAAAACAAATATAACCTAGAAAAATATATAGTCTTTTAAAAATTCCAAAGAGAAATTTACTAGAGCAAGTACCCCTATGAAAAAAGATGTATTTGTTTTGCAGAATATTTTGAAGCCAATAGAAGAAACAGAGAATAATTTAACCCTTGTTCTTCCCTTAATAGCTTTCATATTTTTACACATTGTGCCACAGTTGTATACATAGATATAAGTTTATTGAAGATACTGTAACTATAGAAAATGTTGCTATTTTAGAAATCCCTGAAATAAAAAAAAATGTATTTGTCTTTCAATTAAATCTAATACTAATGGACACTGAATATGAACTCACAATAAACCAAAGTGGCAAATAACCAGTGTTGGGTTGAAAGAAGCCAACAAGCATCACGCTTGTCTTTTTAGCATAACTCAACAGTGACTGCAACATTAGTGTACCAAGCAATAAGTGCAATGCATTCTGAAGTGCATAATCTTCTAGACTATATATTAACCTTCATTTAGCTTGTTGTATATATTTGGGGTTGTTGGGATTAAACAAAACTGAACCAAACTGAAGTTAGCAACACCAGACCACTTCTTAATACTCTAAAATGACAACTATGATCCATTTCTTAATTCAATCAAATGATTATTATTGTATGTAATAATCCATTCTGGATTCTTGGTCTGTTCATTGTATTGTGCTAGTGATTGAAAACCCTGCTACCGCAATATACAACTTGAGGATTGTTTCTTCTTCTTCTTCTTTTTTTGTTTTTTTTTGTTTGTTTTTTTTTAAATGCAAATCATACCTTGACCTTAAGAAAAAAATAATTTGCTTTGTGCCTCAAAGTGATGTAAAATGTGACCATAGCTTTTGCTGTGTTTAATGAAAAAAGATGTGGACTGTGTCACTTTTGTTGCTGCAAAAAGTGTTAATAAAATGCTCTATTTATCCTTTTATACAAAAAGGACCATTGTAGTTTGTCATTTTTTTTTTAGGTGCACTCTAATATAGATGCCTAAAATTATAGTCACCGCAGAACAAATTCTTTTATCAACATGGAGATACTTTCTCATGTCTCATCATCAGATGCTGAGTCAGGTAACACACAAAGTTACTGCTCATTATTTTCATGGACTGGTTTGATGTTGCTATGGAAAATTCCTGAAAGATTTGGAAGTGGGATAAATAGGAGCTGTGAAAGTACTGTTGCATTTATCAGGACATAAAATGAAAACAAATTAACACAATTAAAATCAATTCTTCTTAGTTTCAGTGTAGTCTTAGAGTTTATCATTTGGAAATGTTTCAATAATTTGTTTTCATTAAGTATAGGTGATTTTTATCTCATTAGTGACACCTTTTAATTATTTAGAACAAAGGAGAGCCTTTAATCCAGGCAGTAGGCAGTGGCCCATTCAGCCATGCACAGCTCAGGGGGAACTCAACAGTTGCCTTTAAGTACTATCAGACTTCTAAGATCCTCCACAATCTCTTCCTAGCTCCCTGCTACTCCTTTTACTCCTTTATTTTTTAAGTAGCAGTGCAGTGGAATCCATTCTCCTAGGAAGGAAGAGGAGCATGACAGGTTTTAAGATTTTCACTTCTTCACAAATTCTACAGAAAAATACAGGAACCAAATGCCAGGAAGATAACTAAGAAGAAGAAATGGAGAAATTAATTGGGTTCTTGCAAAGGATGATTAAAGGTAGACAAGCAGCAACCACTGGGTCTGTTTGACAGAAAAGGAAAGCTGAGGAGACATGACCCTGCATCTAAACTCCTCTATTTCTTCTCAGTTAATATGCTTGTTTCTCCCTATGTACTTCATTTTTTTGTGAAATAGCACTGCTAAAATCTCTTCAGTTTCTTCTGAGCTTTCTGCCCAGAAATTGCTAATCACATTTTTACTACCTTTTTTTTTTTTTTCCCAGTAAAGAACAATAAAAAGGGTGAGAATCCAGGATCCATTACAACTGTTAGATAATCTTTGAGTTTAGATGGGCTGGAATATCACCTGACTGTTCAGCTTTGTGTCCTCAAATGATTTCATATAGATAGTATCACTCAACCAGGGACAATTTTGAAAAATATTTGAATTTGCATTGTTTAGAACCTTTCTGTTAACACATCCTTATTGTTGCAGAGATAAAGCTATCATAAAGTGCTCTTTGCTTTCAGAAGTTATCATTAAATTCAGTGGACCAAATTTCACAAAAAATGCTTTTCTATGGGGAAAAAGAAAGCCTCAAAGTAAAGGTTGAATAACAGTGACAAAAGAATATCTGCAAATATGAATTAAGACCTCTTTCAGCATGAAGCTATGAACAGGAATGAATGTGGAAGTCAGAATAAATGTCACAGTTCAAAGCTCTACTGTTCGAAAGATAACATCACATCCTGAGTTGCTGCCTCTGAAAGATGAAATGTTTTGTTCCTTTCAGGATAAGCTCTGAAGGAATTGGAAAGCTACTCCAAATCTAGTTGAACTTACCAGCTGCTTTTATATTTATTTTGAATTTTAATTTTAATATTAACCCCAGTTGTTCTGATGGTGATACATTTGCCTGCACTTCAATAGCTTTTAAAAAACTGATATGTATTTAATGCTACTTCTGGCTGGGCACTGCTGTACCATGGCATGCTGTCTGCTCACAAAAATAAGCAAGCAAATGTTGCTCTTGATCTCTGCACTAAGCCAGCTCAGCAGTTAAAACTGATGATTTGCAAGACAAGATTAGGAAGAGAAACAAACCCTTGTACAACTGACAAGGAGCTGATGACAAGGTGTTGCCTGTACCCTGAGGATCAAATGGCAGGTTCTGTGCACAAAAAAAGAGTAAATAAGAGGAACATTTGACATGGACAAACACCAGAGCTATATTTGGTTTAGCAAGATCCCAGTTCATGCTAAGTATTATGAATTCATTCATGTGCTTTGCCTGTGACACCTCGAACGCTCAATATACAATTTATATATGTGCAAATTTGCTGCCTCTGTTGCTTTTCTTTCAGAAATAACAGAGGTTACACATATCATTAACAACCTATCAAAATGAACAGGTTAATTTAATCAGTAACAGGAAGAATTTAATTTCAAATGGTAAACATACCTTGTATGAGAAAGATAGAAACTGCCCACAGAAAAAAAAAAAATGGTTATTAAAATTATTCTAATTGTAAAATGTTACTTAAAATTTAATATGAACCATGTTAGATGATTCTTCTGGGTTTGTATATGAATGTATTGTATATGATACAATATGCACACATATGTATGTACATAATATACAGATATTTGGAGAAATAATAGATAAGAAATACTGGTGTACACAGAAAGATTTGAGTTCTCTTTAGACCTGACCAAAATCCTGATGTAACCTCAACAAATCTAAATAAAATTAAGTCTCATCTCAAAATCACTGCAATCTACAGTAAACAGGTACATCAGCAACCAGTAACAAAATTATGCATAAGAAATTTCCTTGGTTTTGTTCTCTCTGAGAAGATCTTGAAATCCAATAGCTTGAGGGAACTTCAGAACAGCAATGAAAAACAGGTCTGTAAAATTGGATGGGGCTATTTGCAGGAAAAGCTTGGTGGTTGATGGGTTATCTTGACATTTCCACCATTACATTTGGCAGGTCACAAGCACAGAACAATCTATTATTTATTTTCCTGATAGCAGGAACTTAGTATTTGGTACTTAAGCTGACAAAACTAAGGTACATACTGTTTCTAGAAGTATGAATAATCAATGCATGATTTTTTCATAAATCAATGCAACTTTTCTGTCAAGTCAAATAGAACTTTTTTGTATACTGAACACATTTAGTAATGAATTGGACAAATTAAAATCTAAGAAACAAAAATTAGCTCTTTCACCAATTATTTCTAAGGAAATTTTTTTTTGTGTGTTTGATATGAGTAAAAAGAAAGGGTATACATTAAAAAGCACTTTGTGGTTTATTTTCTTGTCTTAGAATATCTTTATTAGCTTGGAAAGTTTTTTTCATACAATGCCAGGCTTATTGCAACTGTCATCTACTGCTAATATTACTACATGTAAATATTCCATATTTTATTTAGATTAAAATCCTTTGGGCCATCTATGGTTTATTTATTCTTGTGAATTAATTTGATGTGAGAGCACACAAAAATCTACTTCACAGGAAACGTGTAAGCTGAAATAATTGCTGTGGAAATGGAACACCAGCACTATTTAACATTTTACTACTGGCACTCATTTCAGATCTATTCCCTAACTGACACTTTAATGCACAGAACATGAAACTTTTGAGAACCAGGCTCTATTCTCTGTCAAAATCCCCATTTTTTTCCTCCCAATGGAAGCAGTGTTTTGAAGACCTTGACTTCAATACAAGATAGTTTCTCAAACTTGTCACTGGTGTGTCTGTGCCTAACCATGTGCTGCTAAACAGCCACATGGCAAGCACTGAAATTCTGTTCTGGAATAGCCACCACTAGGTATGAGACTTCCTGAAGTGCCAGAGGAGCTTTAGATTGGGTATTAAGAAAAAATACTTTACTGAAAGAGTTGTCAGGCTTTGGAACAGATTGCCCAGGGAAATGGTTGAGTCTTCATCCCTGGAAGGGTTTGAAAGGTGTCTGGGGACACCATATAGATCAGGAAAGAAGCTCCAGAGGACTCCTGGGCTACGGGTGCTGCTGCAGTGAACCAGCCTCACATGTAAGCCTCTCATATTCCAGGCAAATGTTCAAATCCTTCTGTCACCACAATGATCTCCTGTAATCTCCTGATCTCTGTTTACTTAGCAAGTGTTGGTAAGAGTATTTGGAGCAAAGAATGATGTCTTTGTGACACAAAGTAGAAGTGGAGAAAACACAACTCCTGGTCACCAAGTGATGTATCAGTGTCCACCAACCACAGCAGCCAAAGAGCAGATGTTCCAGATGTTCTGATTCCAGCAATGAGGTAACACACCTTACACACACCTCAATTTCTATCAATGGCAAGAAGGGCAATCCCACAAAACAACAAATGAATCCACCTAGAGGCATTGTGTCATCAGAAAAATGCTATTTGACTAACGAGTGAACCTGGAGATGCTGCTTGAAAAGAATTATTTTCCCTTTTGCTATTGATTTATTTAATTTTGTAAATCTATCACTTTCAGTGCTGTTATAAAAATGAAGTAATGGATCATGTGCAAGTCGATTAACAGCAACACACTGGTAGCATGGCTTAATCATTCTCTGTGGGATTACCATTTCCTTTTTTGTTCTGTATTTCAAGCAACTTTGGCTTTCTTTTTCTGCAGTGAAATCACAAATCATATAGGATTTGTCCTGGAATAATCTCAAAAGTAATAAAAAATGCATACAGAAAAAAGAAAGTGTGAGGAAGAATGAGACAAACAAGAATCCTCCGGTTTCTTAAGGGGAAAGATTTAAATATCACCATAAAAAACAGACTGCAAAACCAAACATCAGAAAAAGACAAGAAAGTCAATTAGTGAAACTATATTGTTGATGCTTGAAAGTGAACTGTTAATACCAGAGTAGAGACATTGGGAAACCTCAGTCACTTCCAAAATAAAAAGGTCTATGTAATTTTTCTTAGGAGCTGAAGTTTTAAAAAACATTTTTGATGTGCATATGTGAGAGTTTATAGGGACAAAAAGTGTTAATAGAATATCTTGAAACCTGACATCCTGTGAAGTCTGACTTTGCTTCTCTTGCCTGAATAAACAGCTTGGGACCCAGTGACATTGTGTCACCTGTAGTGAAACTGTTGTTCTCCCAGGGAAAAATGCTGAAGTCCCTGGTTTCACTTGCTGTGTGTGGTCATTCATTTGATTTGTGATTACTAGCAAAGTACAGGAAGATATATACAGATGAATTATTGACCTGCTTTTGAGCACTAATTACAACAGGTTTACAGTTAATCTCTAAAGCTCTCTTTATCTTGTATGCAATAAAAAGAAAAACAAATTTAATTTGTCCTCTGCTGTTCTTGTGATTAATTGAATGTACAAAAACAAATCAGCATTAGACTCCTAATAAGGCATTTGCAAGTCAACATTTTGGTTTATAGAGATCATTCTTCTTCTATAGCTGCAGAAAGAAATTTCCAGTAACAGCTTTGATAGAAGGCAGGGCTTGGAGTGAATTTAGTTATATGCTAACACTTGATTTGTAGCAAACAATATTTCACTAAGAAAACACAGTAAAAATGAACCCCCCTGACATTTTCTAGTAGTAAGAGTAATTTAGTATATGATTATACACTGACAATGTTTTTCTCCTTTTCCTTTCTTCTCCCTCACCCCTCTGAGCCCAAGATATGACATTTACCATCATATGGCAGCAAAGCTGGAGCTCCAGTGAGGGTTTCCTCTGGGATGTTGCCTTTGTCAGCAGCATGGGCAGTGCTGCTGCAGTTGTGCTCCCTCCTTCCCTTTGCCTTGAGAAACAACAGTTTCAAAGAAGAGCTTTGGCCATAGACAGTTTAAAATAAGGACCCTGATTGCCTGGGCTGCCAGCACAAATTTCTATCACATTTTACCCTGTACCGAATCCTTCTGGATTTGATGGTGCAATAATCCTAATATCAGACTCTACAAAGTGTCATCTTTCATCAGAATCCACTTTTAATAATTACTATTTTTAATAAGCAACATGATTTAGATCATCCTCCACCCTAATACACTGCAAAAAGACTGACATAATCTGTATACTAATGAAAGATATGAAGATGTCTACACAAAATGATTATAATTTATCTTTGTTACTTCAAAAACTCTACTAATGCTGATTAAATTCACATTATGATTTTTGCATTGACATTCACAATTATCTCACTACACAGTACTGTTAGATTTATTATACCTTAAAGAACAAAATCAGATAATTCTCAATTTTAAGACTTAAAAGCACATTTAAATCCACAAACAGAGGAATAAACCCTCCTTGCAATTCTTTCTGCTTTTTGCTGCCTCCAGAAAATCCTCAGACAAATTGAGTATGTGCACCATACACTTGCTTAACATTCTGGTTGTTGCACTCTGTGTTTATATATATATATAAACATGTATATATATATGTATATATATATATATATATATATATTGTGTGTGTGTGTGTGTATAAAAATTAAAGACTGCAAATCCACATATTAACAGATAGGAGTCATCAGAATTAAAATATGCTTGTAGAACCCTAATCAACTTTTCCACATATATTCTGAAATCATGCATGATGAACTGATGTATTTTTCCATTAGACCTCCATGTCCCTCTGTACACAAATGAATAACCAGCTAATGAGCAGCTATTGACAATGTTGTTTTCTCCTCCTTGTTCAATGTTATCTTCCCATTTAAATCCTTATTTGAAGACAGAATGATTAATTTCCTTGTTTACTCTTCAGTGATACTCATCACTACAGTGTCTTAGTGCTTCAGACATGGATCCACATCTCCTCAGCACCTATGTAACATAGGAAGGCCTTCATGGAATTCATTAAATTAAATGATTCATTGAATGAATCAGATGATTCAGACCAGGTCAGTAAAAGTGTCCCTTACACATCTGCCATTTAAATTTTGGGAGAACTCATTATGTGTATTTTTCATCAGTTAACACACTTGAAAGGAAAGTCAGGCAAAATTCCAAGAAAGAAATCAGTTTGTAAGTGAATATTATGAAACTACTTCATAGAGGACTTCTGTCTTCAAATATCTGGGCTATTTCACATAGCTGTTTACTTAGGAATCAAAACCTGCATATACCTTAAAGCAAATGTAGAAAAAAACCACCACCCTTAAACTGTGGTTCATGTGCAGCAGTTCAGTCTAAAAAAGGCAACTCCACAAGGAGCCACTAGAGTATAAGAAATTTCACTTATTTGTAAATTCATGAGAAATATAGTTAGTCAAACCCAGACAATGAATTATGAATGGTTCTGAGCAGAGGGAAGGAAACTGTACATACTGTAAAACTGAAAGAACACTTTTGGCACCCAAATAGTGAGAAAAATAGGGAATGCAAAATAAATTATAAGAGACAATAAGAACACATTTTTCTATCTTAAAGCTACCTATCCAGAGATGAAGTGTAGTTTGAAGATGTTATCCTTTATTTACACACAGAATTAAATGCCAAAAGCATGAATTATATAATTTGTCTCTTGTATTTCTGACTTGCCTCCCCATCTTCTAGTAAGTAAATTCTATATCTCTAAACAACTGTATTTGAAGAGGAAAAATTGCCATTACCTACAGTTTTTTGAGTATAGAAAAACCAGCAGTGTGTCTACTAGACAAGAGCAAAAGGAGCTGGCAGCATGGTGTGCTGAAGGTCAAAGTCCCAAGTGTTGGTGCTTACTTCCAGCTACTCCTACCTACTTCTCACTTGCATCTTGCATCCTTCATTTGTGATTCCTGGAAGCTGCCAGCCTACCCACTCTGTCAAGGTGATTAGGTCTAGAATTATAAACACTAGGGACAGGAGCTTGACATGACAGCTTTTATGACTTTTCCCTTCCAGATTTTCAGAGAGACAACATTGATATGAAGAGAAATAATTGCCTCACCTAAAATTTTAAATGTAATTCAACATCAAATATGGCAAATGTGTTGAGTTTCATGAGTGTTCTCTATACAAGAACATTCACCATCTCCTAAAAGCTTATCAAACCAAATCTTTCCATTTTCACCACTTCAAAATCTTGCTGTTCAGAACTGACACAAAAAGATCTTGCAAATCAATAGCAAAGTAATTTTTAATCTGCACCACCAAAAGTAAGTGTGCACATGTGGTTACCTCCCCCTGGTCATATGCTCTGCTGACAAATTCAGCATTTGGACTTGTGGGGATTAGTCACTGGAGCAGGATTCCTTACAAAAACTAAGGATCCTTACAAAAGAAATGCATTCAAACTGTATGTCTGCTACTCATTACTCCCTTCATGTTAGAATTTGAAAATACTTGGCATGTTTTATGGCAAGTTGCCCTTTAAAAAAGAAAATTATAATAGGGGGATCTCCCTGACAACTGCTCTGTGGTTTGGAATATGAATAGTAGTCCCAGTGGAGGCAGATCAGAGGACAAAGTGCAGATGAAATGGGGAGAGGTGAAAGGTTATTAGCTTGAGATATGTGTCTCCAAAATGTATCTTACAGATCTTCACCACATAGCTACGTGGTTATATTTACATCAGCTTTTGGGGTTTGGTTTGGTGCTCTTTAAAATAGAGTGTATAAAAATAAATAAATAGAGATGAAAGTTACTATACGCAATATACCTAAAATAGCAGTCTTTACAAAATATTATTAGTCATAATAAAAGAAAAAAAATTAATATTACACATTACAATTGACTAATGCTTTAAGTCCATGAAGAAGAAAATCTTTACACCATTATTTTCCTTAAATTTCCAAATTATTTCCACATTTGACCAAATCATGCTATAATGTCTGCTATTCAGGAACAAAGACTGACAACTAGCAGTAATAATTAGACAATTAATTTTACTACATGGGCAGTCTAGGAATAGACAGTCATCCTACAGCAGCATCAGATACTGTTCAGAGAACCTGGAGAAACTGCTGAAGCAGCTGTCAAAGCTGAGGAACATGATATGCTATGAGATCACTAAGAAACACTTCTATTGTTTCACTGGCTGAAGCAGCACGTATGCAAAGCAGCCATTTCTTACCTAGCCTGGCAGAACAGAATTCCTTTAGAAAAACAGCAAGCTGAGCACCTCTGTGTTCAGGCAGAGTCCCTTTTAGGATGGCAAGTCCCTTTTAGTGGCAACTATGTACTTCCTAAGGATTTATACACTATTGACACTAGACAAGGAAAAATCTGCTAAAAATTTCATAAAATATACTTGAGTTGTTCTTTTTCTTTTCAAAGACATCTGGTATCAAGTAAATGTGTTCAAAATGACTAAAATAATTTTAATAAATGCGCAATATCTGGGAAATACACAAGTTAGAGATGCTCCTGAAATGCCATTTCAATTTGTATGCAACTATAACAACATTTTTTAAAGGATCATTTGACATATTTTGTGCTCATTTTGCACATGCAACCTACATGAGGACAACTTCACTATGAACTCTGAAACTATTTAAAATTTTGCTTTTTCAAAAATCCGAAGTCCTAACTTATTTGTTACTTAAACAGAATCTTTTTTACTACATTTCTGGTTTTGTGGTACTATATATAGACATTCAGGAAAAGCTTTTACAGGAAAGAAACACTCTTTTATCACTCTGAACCTGCCAAGAGGTCCATGCAGCACTCAGAGAATGATCAATACTGCAGAGAACATCTGACACATCCAACTTCTTTTTATTCCTGAAAGCATTAGCACAGAGCATGTAACTTGATGCTCAAAAACTTCTCATAATGTCACGACCCCAGACAATTCAGTGTCATAGCTGGCAAGTTTCAAAAGTTGTATAAAAGACAACTTGAGTGGGAGGAGAAGATAAATATTCATAGATTAATTGCAGTATCTTTTTCTCTAAATAAAAGTCAGTGTGAGTTTGGAAAAAGAAATATACATTGGTAAACATTAGAGATACTTGAGTAGAGTGAGTGCATAGAGCAGGCACTGTCAAGGTAACTAATTTAACCATTGGAACCAGCTCAAGAAAAAAAGTTAATTGTGGTCTGATATAAGGAGTGACGTCAGTCTGTGTCTCATGGCTGGAAATTAATGCAGCCTTGTGGGGCTTTTAAATCTGGCAGCTGGCAGACTGTGATGTTGACAAAGGAGAAAGACTAGAAGCAAGAACTGTATTATTTTTAAAGTCAGAAATGTCTGTTTAAAGTTAGGAGGGAGCTAATTTCCCCCCCTCCCCCTCCCCTTTCTTTGTATTCTGCAAGTTTGGAATTTAAATAGATGCAATTGTTCCAGGTTCAGGTGTGGCAACTCTGGAACCTGGGCAATATCAATTTTATCATTTACCTCTTTCAAATTGCAGATAGGAATAGGAATAATGATAATTGTGATTCAATGCACTAATAAAAGCACAGATGACTCTGAAAGCAGTTTTGGTGAGAATGCTTTTCCTCAAAGGAATATTTGTGAACGATGTAAATAGTCCTTATCCCTTTATCCTACTTCTGGATAATGTTTGTTTGGGATATTTTCCATTATGCACGTTGCTCTGTTTTGTGAAATGGCCAGTCACTTGGCACACATTTTGGAGCTAGGATATGGAATGTACCTGGCTGAGAGACCAGCAAAAGTAGTGGTCCAGGGATCTGACTTTTGTGACCATGCAGAAGAGCTGATTTACTTGTCTAGATCCACGACATAGAAGATTATCAGAAAGCAAGAAAGATGTGGTTACAATACAATACAACAAATAATACAAATATACAAACAATGCCAGCAAAGCTAATGATTGTTGATATGTTACCTGAGTGATCTCAAATATCTCCAAATGAAACAAAACCTTATGCCCTCCCTGCAAGGAAAACCCAGGTACAGCAAACTGAAAGGATCAGGGCATGTTTTTCCAGTAAGCTATTGGCAGAGCCAGGAACAGAACCCAGTTTCCAGCTCTGCTAGAAACCTGTTTTGGTGATCAAGAAAAGGACAAATAGAGATATAGCAGGATTAATTGGATTTGACTTCAATTAATTGCAGCACAATTTAAGTCTTGATTCTGACAGATCATTACCTCAGCAGAGTCTGGAAACTGTGGCTGGGACTGATGCTTTAAAATTCTTTACTCACATTTCTGTGAACACTACTTCTGTAACACCAGGCTGTGGGCACTGAAGCTGTCCAGGAGCTCACAGCATTTCAAACTAAGACATCATGTTGAGTTCTAAATAATTTGATGTGGAAAAATATTTGTCTCCTTTTGGAGCCTCCATTCCAGCACACAGACTTGTTTTTCCACTTGAAATTCTATTGCACTGATTTAAGCAAAGAGTTGCAAGAAACAAAATTTTACTGGGCACTTCAGCAAACCCCTGAGCTTCTTGGCTCTGCAGACATGAAGTGAACGAGTAATAAAGGCTTCTTGAAGGATGAGAGCAATTGGCAGAAAATGAGATTACATACCACATCCTGCTGCTGTCTGTCCTATCACACACAGGAACACTAGGCAAAGATTTTTTAATGATATTACCTATGGGCATATAAATATACACCTATTATCACCTAAAAAAAAAAATAATCTGCACTTCAGGCTCTACATATCTTGAAATTTAATAATTCAAGAAAATTAATCAGCAAACACAACAATTCTATGTGAAGAAATTAATTTTTTCTGTGTTTTCTGCATTCATGTTTCTGAAAAGGCTTTAATCACTGCTTGTGTATTTTCCTCAAGGAATACCAGTCTGAATTCCTTCCTTTGAGAAATATGCTTCTTTCTGCACAAATGTTACAGAAGGATGCAGAATGCCTGATAGTTTATCATTGAGATAAATGAGCAAAAGAGCTCTTTTATTTCTTACTCCCAAGCATAAGCAACTGTAGTCTTGTGTGCCATGAATCACAAATATGGAAGTCCAACCAATTTCCCAATAAATAATGCCTCTGTTGGATTTAATGCACAAAATATATACATTTTATCCTCAGACAATAGCTCTGCTTTTATCACAGGGAGGGACTGAACAACACAAACCAAAGGCAGCTCTAATTTGCATTTCTAACAATGTTTGCAGCTTTTCTTACCTTCTTATTGTGTTGTTCACTAAAAAATACAGGAAGTTACCATGGTAATTCCTATACCACATGATCATAAGCTGCTGCAGAAATACAGAGCAACTCCTTAAAGAAGGATCCACAGATACACATAGATAATAGATAACCTGTCTCTGAAGACAAAGGAGGGCATCCTAAGCACTTCTTAAATACTTTTTATACCTTCTGAAAGTTTTTTGGGTTTTAACATCTTTGTCTTTTTATACCTTCCAAAATGGAGCAAACCCTATTTCTTCTGTTCATCGCCATAAGCTACTTACAGTTAACAAAACATAGTCTCAGGAAAATGTCAAGTATAATGAAAAAGAAAGAGAAAAAGTTATAAAAGAGAGAAAGTTGGCAGCAAGTTCTCCTCTGGGTCACATTCTCACAGGTTCAGCCAGCTCTTCTGTTTTGTCCACTAAAAAACATGCTACCACCTCAGCTGCTTCTGCTGCTGCCATTGCTGCTCTGGTTTGTGTCACGAGGGTATTGTACATAAAAAGAACACCTCCTTAAGCACTGCATAATGTCAGTGCTGGTTGACAAGGTGGAAAAAGAGCTTTACTCTTGAAAAACACCAAAAATGAACCACTGGGAGTTTATCCCTTTTCTTTCTTTACCATAAAGCAAATTGTGAAAGAAAGGGGGCATGACAACATCGATGAAGAAAGAATGAATTGCTTATTATTGGAATGCAGCATTCAAGGATGATTTTGAGAATATTACACTATAAGGGGGATCCAAAATCTGAGCAGAGTTTGGAAGAGAATGTTTAGAAGCCCTCTAATATGAACTCAAACACTTAGAACAATGAAGAGGAAATGCCACTGATTTGTCAGTTAGACAACCAGTCCAATGGCTTTAATCCAGCTCTTCGAAAGACAAAGAGCCACAATATATCAGAACAAAAATTGAGGTTACGGATAAACTCGCATCTACTGGATAAAAATAAAAGGCATGTCAGAAAGTTTAAAATTGTTATTGTTTCTGTATCTTGACAACTTTGCTTTACACCAAAGCAAAGTTGATTCTTGAATGAAAAAAAATAATCACATATCAGCCAGACCCCTGCACGGAACGTCTGAGAATCTCTACAGAAAGAAAACACTCACCCTCCTCAGTTGGTAATTATTCCCCAGCCAGAAAAATCCCACACTGGATTCAGCAGCAGATTCCCAAATCCAGGGTCCTTGGGAGAGTCCTCAACAACCTTGGAGCAGCCAAGGAAGCTTGGGAAGGCAGAAGGTGACCTGTCCCAATGGAGGCCCTTCAGTGAGGAAACAATTGCAGAATAACTAACTAACTAACTAACTAACTAACTAACTAACTAACTAACTAACTAACTAACTAACTAACTAACTAACTAACTAACTAACTAACTAACTAACTAACTAACTCACCCCAAGGCCCAGCTAGCGGAGCAGCCACCAGCAGTTCCCTTAGGAGCCATTTTATGTGGATCACCACAGGAGGAACGCTGTGATTGGTCCGTTCGGGTCACCTGACCCCCTGTTCCTCCCCACCGCCACAGCTGCTCCTGATTGCAGCCCCCACATCCCCACCCGGCAGGGCCTGAGGGGCCCAGGAAAGTTCTTTTCTGTCTTTTTCCTCTCCAAGCAGTGCAAGGGGACTTGTTTTCAGTTCTGTCAGAAGAGTAATTGAATTATCAGGGAATAAGGTTTGGTTTTTGATCTTCAAACCCATCTTTGGTACTGAAGCAGTGCCACACGTGAGAAAGGGTGGCAGAACACAAAAATTGCCGTTCTTGTTCAGGCCACAGCTTTCTGCTTTGACTCCAATAATAAACAGAAGTGATCACCTATGGAAGGATAAAAACAAGGCAAATACATGAAGTACTCACCCTGTTAATAATCTTCAAGTCCTGAACAACTTTTGGCTTGGAAAACTCCCAAAGCCTGATGGTATTTGTCTACTGAGTAATCCTCCATGAATCCCTCTTCCAAATTCTTATTAGTCCGTTCTGGACATGATGTATTTTATCATCCAAAATGTCCTAAAGAAAAGAATTTCAGAGGCCTAACGCAGCTTCCTTCTTGGTTTGGTTTGGGTTTGGTTTGGTTTGGTTTGCCACCCCCTCCTGCCCTAATTTGAACGTCCTAATTTCTTGTGCTGGAAAAGAGAAATGACATCTCCTCATGCTGCTCATGCTTTTGAAATCTTCTTTCTTGATTAAGTTGTCCTTATTTCCATGCTGAAGATAGTTACCCTACGCAGTCAGCCTCTGTGTAGAAGTCATTCCATTCTTTTGAAACCCTTTTTTCTGAAACTTATTTGATTCTAGTATATATTCTGTGAGTTCAGACAATCATAACTGTCCATATTTCTGGCA